>NC_057829.1:7575833-8199166 GCF_910594005.1 Cervus elaphus
ATCAAAAATCTTCCAGCAAACAAAAGCCCAGGACCAGATGGCTTCACAGCTGAATTCTACCAAAAATTTAGAGAAGAGCTAACACCTACCTTACTCAAACTCTTCCAGAAAATTGCAGAAGAAGGTAAACTTCCAAACTCATTCTATGAGGCCACCATCACCCTAATTCCAAAACCTGACAAAGATGCCACAAAAAAAGAAAACTACAGGCCAATATCACTGATGAACATAGATGCAAAAATCCTTAACAAAATTCTAGCAAACAGAATCCAACAACATATTAAAAAAATCATACACCATGACCAAGTGGGCTTTATCTCAGGAATGCAAGGATTCTTCAATATCCGCAAATCAATCAATGTAATACACCACATTAACAAATTGAAAGATAAAAACCATATGATTATCTCAATAGATGCAGAGAAAGCCTTTGACAAAATTCAACACTCATTTATGATTAAAACTCTCCAAAAAGCAGGAATAGAAGGAACATACCTCAACATAATAAAAGCTATATATGACAAACCCACAGCAAGCATCACCCTCAATGGTGAAAAATTGAAGGCATTTCCCCTGAAATCAGGAAGAAGACAAGGGTGCCCACTCTCACCACTACTGTTCAACATAGTGTTGGAAGTTTTGGCCACAGCAATCAGAGCAGAAAAAGAAGTAAAAGGAATCCAGATAGGAAAAGAAGTGAAACTCTCACTGTTTGCAGATGACATGATCCTCTACATAGAAAACCCTAAAGACTCTACCAGAAAATTACTAGAACTAATCAATGAATATAGTAAAGTTGCAGGATATAAAATTAACACACAGAAATCCCTTGCATTCCTATATACTAACAATGAAAAAACAGAAAGAAAAATTAAGGAAACAATACCATTCACCATTGCAACAAAAAGAATAAAATACTTAGGAGTATATCTACCTAAAGAAACAAAAGACCTATACATAGAAAACTATAAAACACTGAGGAAAGAAATCAAAGAGGACACAAACAGATGGAGAAACATACCGTGTTCATGGATTGGAAGAATCAATATTGTCAAAATGGCTATTCTACCCAAAGCAGTCTATAGATTCAACGCAATCCCTATCAAGCTACCAACGGTATTTTTCACAGAACTAGACCAAAGAATTTCACAATTTGTATGGAAATACAAAAAACCTCAAATAGCCAAAGTAATCTTGAGAAAGAAGAATGGAACTGGAGGAATCAACCTGCCTGACTTCAGACTCTACTACAAAGCCACAGTCATCAAGACAGTGTGGTACTGGCACAAAGACAGAAATATAGACCAATGGAACAGAATAGAAAGCCCAGAGATAAATCCACGAACCTATGGACACCTTATCTTTGACAAAGGAGGCAAGGATATACAATGGAAAAAAGACAACCTCTTTAACAAGTGGTGCTGGGAAAACTGGTCAACCACTTGTAAAAAAATGAAACTAGAACACTTTCTAACACCATACACAAAAATAAACTCAAAATGGATTAAAGATCTAAATGTAAGACCAGAAACTATAAAACTCCTAGAGGAGAACATAGGCAAAACACTCTCCGACATAAATCACAGCAAGATCCTCTATGACCCACCTCCCAGAATATTGGAAATAAAAGCAAAACTAAACAAATGGGATCTAATGAAACTTAAAAGCTTTTGCACTACAAAGGAAACTATAAGGTGAAAAGACAGCCGTCAGAATGGGAGAAAATAATAACAAATGAAGAAACAGACAAAGGATTAATCTCAAAAATATACAAGCAACTCCTGCAGCTCAATTCCAGAAAAATAAATGACCCAATCAAAAAATGGGCCAGAGAACTAAACAGACATTTCTCCAAAGAAGACATACAGATGGCTAACAAACACATGAAAAGGTGCTCAACATCACTCATTATTAGAGAAATGCAAATCCAAACCACAATGAGGTACCATTACACGCCAGTCAGGATGGCTGCTATCCAAAAGTCTACAAGCAATAAATGCTGGAGAGGGTGTGGAGAAAAGGGAACCCTCTTACACTGTTGGTGGGAATGCAAACTAGTACAGCCACTATGGAAAACAGTGTGGAGATTCCTTAAAAAACTGGAAATAGAACTGCCATATGACCCAGCAATCCCACTTCTGGGCATACACACTGAGGAAACCAGATCTGAAAGAGACACGTGCACCCCAATGTTCATCGCAGCACTGTTTATAATAGCCAGGACATGGAAGCAACCTAGATGCCCATCAGCAGATGAATGGATAAGGAAGCTGTGGTACATATACACCATGGAATATTACTCAGCCGTCAAAAAGAATTCATTTGAACCAGTCCTAATGAGATGGATGAAACTGGAGCCCATTATACAGAGTGAAGTAAGCCAGAAAGATAAAGAACATTACAGCATACTAACACATATATATGGAATTTAGAAAGGTGATAACGATAACCCTATATGCAAAACAGAAAAAGAGACACAGAAATACAGAACAGACTTTTGAACTCTGTGGGAGAAGGTGAGGGTGGGATGTTTCAAAAGAACAGCATGTATACTATCTATGGTGAAACAGATCACCAGCCCAGGTGGGATGCATGAGACAAGTGCTCGGGCCTGGTACACTGGGAAAGACCCAGAGGAATCGAGTGGAGAGGGAGGTGGGAGGGGGGATCGGGATGGGGAATAAGTGTAAATCTATGGCTGATTCATATCAATGTATGACAAAACCCACTGAAATGTTGTGAAGTAATTAGCCTCCAACTAATAAAAAAATTAAAAAAAAAAAAAAAAAAAAGGGACTTCCCAGATGGTGCCAGTGGTAAAGAACCCACCTGCCAATGCAGCAGACGTAAGAGACACGGGCTCGATCCCTGGGTCAGGAAGATCCCCAGCAGGAGGACACGGCAACCCGCTCCAGTATTCCTGCCTCGAGAATCCCATGGACGGAGGAGCCTGGAGGGTTACGGTCCACAGAGTCACAAAGAATCAGACATGACTGAAGTGACTTAGCACGCACATGCTGTTTAAGATTCAGAGAAGCTCTTTGATGTCAACGCCACAATTCACCAGTATAATCCTGAGGCAAGGGAGGCAGGATCTGAAGCCTGGCAGTCAAATGCCAAAGCTCCTGGGCTTAACCAATCACCACGCTGCCTCCATCACATGTGCTTGGTCACACATTTGGAGCCAACAATGTTGGCAGTTAATGGCCAAACTGCACACACTGCTTCAAATACCTCCCCCAACCAGCTCGAGCCATGGCTGGGAGGAGAGTGAGGGCTGCTGGGAGCATTCGGGGTCATGGCTCCCTGAACACCACCTACTCTGGGTGGGGCTTGTGTGGCCAGGGGGACCCCCCCCAAGCCACTGGGCACTGGGGGATATCCATTCCCATCGGGTGACAGACCTGGGACATGCAGGGTATACCTGGATGCTTTGTCCTCTCCAGGACAGCCCTGGGTCTCTTCTCACCGAGCCGGTACCCACACTAATGAGGCCTGCTCTGGGACTAACTGTGACCCCCTTGCTTACAACAAGGGGGCGAGCAGAAGAGACCTGGACATCTTTTGATAACCTTACTCATTATTGTAGGATTGCACCTGAATAATGATTTTTCTCCTCCATTGTTTCATTGCTGTCACCATTAAACTTTTATTTGCCAGTGATTCTTGGAAATGGTCCTTCCTCTTGGTAATGATGCTGACTTTTGGTCAGAGAGAACTGTCAGTATGGAAAAGGGGCATCTCTTCTTTCCAGGCATCTAATTCTTCCTCCAGACAGCTGAACAAGTCTGTGATTGAAGAAGGTGCCACAGACAGCAGGGTTATCGAAATGGGCTCAGCAGTCAAATTCCATACATTAGCTTAGTATAATAACCTTCTGTATCCAGAAATGCCCCGGATTTAGACATGTTGTCTCTGAACCAGGGTCTAGAGATGAGTGAAGAGGACGGCCACAGACATAAAGAGAATAGCAAAACCAGTCTGCTGTTTATGTTCCAGGCAGGAATCCTGCCCTGCTGGATTCAGGCAGGTTTAGGAGTTGAATATTTTACAAATTACTGACTCAATGGACAAGAGGTTGAGCAAGCTCCAGGAGATGGTGAAGGCATGAAAGCCTGGTGTGCTGCAGTCCATGGGGTCACAGAGTCAGCCTGGGCCAGGCTGTGGCAGGGACCACCACTGTCTTCCCATCACTTCCACTTCCCTCTTCTCACTAACAGGACCCCCACTCTGTTGAAAGGTAGCAACCTGCTCCTCTCAGATATATTTTTAAGCCTCCTGTGTCAAGGGTAGGGGTGTGGGGGGGTCCAATGAGATTGGGAGAAGCCCAGGAGAGCTCCGTAATAGGTTCAACCTCAGGGAGGAGAGAGTCCCCTCCCCCACCCATTCATTCCTCCTGCCTCGACTACAGATTCCATGACTTGGTAACAGAAGGATGGAGCAGAAAAGCAAGAGGAGCCTGAGTCTCTGGTGGTCTCACGGCACTGATGCCAAAAGCTTGGGCTCTGTGCATCATGCCAAATCAAGTCTTGGAGACAGAGTTTTGGGTGAAGCAGAAAAGAATAGCTTTATTGCTTTCCCAGGCAAAGGAGGATGCATCTGGCTCTGGTCATCCCAACCCGGGAGGATCTGGTGAGGAGCTTTATACCAATGGTTCATGGATGGGGATGCTGATAAGATTAGGGTGTGCGCAGGGACTGCACCCCTTTAATCTGGCCTCAGGTGGTCTTTCTCTGGAATGAAGAATGCTAACATCTTCCATTTGTTGTTGTTTTTCAGTCACTCAGTTGTGTCTGACTCTGCGACCTCATGGACGACAGCATGTCAGGTTTACCTGTCCTTCACCATCACCTGGAGCTTCTTCAAACTCGTGTCCACTGGGTCGATGATGCCACCCACGCATCCTGTCCTCTGAGGTCCCCTTCTCGTCTGGCTTTCAATCTTTCCCAGCATCACAGTCTTTTCCAATGAGCTGGCCCTTTGCATCAGGTGGCCAAAGTAATAGAGCTTCAGCTTCAGCTTCAGCATCAACTAGCTCAAAGATATTATGTGTATTTCCTGAGGCAGAACCATGACCCTGCTCCAAGCCTTCACTATTTTCTCATGGCTGCCCCTCCCTTGTCTCTGCATCCCCTCCCTTCCCTGATTAGCGACTTTTGGTATTTTCCTTTTGGAGCTCAGGGAAGGTCATGGAAGCTGCAGTCTGTTCCCTACAAACAAGGAATGGAGGACAGAAAGGCTTCCATGCCGAGGAGTCTCACAGGGTCTTTTTCAGTTTTAGCACCAACTCATTATCCTTGAACCATGTATTTTGGAGCTCACGTTAAGTGAGAGAAAATAGATGCCTATCTTTCTTAAGGGACTATTTCAGGTCTCTGTTAACAGAGTCATTAAAGAGAACTTGCCTTTTGACACTAGGTGTATGCTGCAGTCCACACTCGGAAGCTAATTAGTTGTGGCTTTCATGTGACCATTTTTCTATGAAGAATCAGGGATGCCGCAGAGAGAAACCTCACCCAGTTAATCTGCCTCCCACTGTCAAACAGGGGGTTGAGGGACATCAAGAGAGAAGACAGGAGGTGGCCACAGACAGGCAGGAAGGGCACCCAGGAGGAGAAGGAAGGGAGAAGGGCAGCCAGAAAGCAGTGCTAAGTGGAGGAGGTGGCATTGTTGGGCTGCACCCACAGGCAGGCAATCCTGTGCTTGCCCAGCCTCAAGATCAAAGAAAGAGCCTGGAGTCGGCAACAGAAACCTCAGTGGTTTGATGACTGGAAGACCTTACACATCTGAAGCCAGGTCCTGCAGAGACATCCCACTGTGTGCAGTGGGTAGCAGGCAGAGCCTAGAAATCTTTGCTGCTGGGGATACGGGGAGGATACCAGTTGAAACAGGAATCAGATTTCTTGCACACAGAGCTGAAGAATGAACTTCACGAACACACAAACACTCAAGCAAACAGGATTTATGAAAGAGAAGGAAAGAACAAAGCTCTCAGCATAGACACTGACAGGGAATAAAGAGTCCCCCCTAAGGCAAGACTTACAGAAGTTTATATCCTTACCAGTATTAATCTGTACATTTTTGGTTAGCTCCTATCATTAAAATACGTCATTTTTAGCCAATTAGTTTAAAGGTCAAGATGTTTAATTTAACATCTTTATGGCTTCTCTTGATCCTTGGATTATGTCCCCACCCTTTTTCATGCCCCCTGGCCATTTTACAATGGACCAGATGTATGGGCTGAAAAGTAATGATCACCAGTTTTTCCCTCAGGCATATGGTACAGAAGTTAATTACTGCCTCCCCTGGATCTGAGTACTGATAATTTATCAGACCAAGGACACATTCCAGGAATTGGGAACAAAGGGTAGAGCTTCAGGTTAAAATAGAGCAAGATGTTTATTGAATGAAAATAAGACTGAGGTCTCAGAGTCCTACCCTGACTGCCTAGCAATTTCTACCTCACAGCTATGGGGGATGTGATGTCAGGTTGGCTCATCAGTTACCAGGGAAACCAGCAGAGAAGCACGCTCCTCTCCATCCCTTTGAGTAATGATTTTTGTTGTTGTTATTGTTTTTGGCCACATTGCCAGTATGTGGGATTCTAATTCCCCAGCCAGGGATTCAACCTGGGCCCCTTGTATTGGAAGTGCAGATTCTTAACCACTGGACCACCAGGGAAGTCCCCGCACTGCCCCTTTGATAAGCTAACATGGTAAGGCCATTCCAATCTAAAGATCAGAATAAACACTAGGTGAATCGGGGGGCATTAACTGATCAGGAAGGTCAGTCATGGGAGTGGGGTATGGGTGAGGCATGGCCTGTCAAAGCAGGAGATGTACAGAGAGCAAGAGAACAGTCACCTTGGGGGACCTGACTATACAGGTGTCTAGGTCCTTTGAGCCAGGCCGCCTGATGGAAACCACGTTACCTCTCCGCAGGCAGTGCCATTAATGACCACACACACAACAGCCACAAGGAACTCTGTCCTAGCGTAGGAGAGAGTGATCCACTGAAAACCAGTCCTCCCTACAGCCCCTCTGAATTTTTTTAAAGGGGGATGCTGCTGCTCATAGCACCTGTATCACAGGCTTGTTAAGAAAACTTCATGAGCTCTTGCTTATTTATTTATTCTTGCTTATTTGGCTGTGCTGCATCTTAGTTGTGGCATGTAGGATCTAGTTTCCTGACCAGGGATCAAACCTGGGCTCCCAGCATTGGGAACACAGAGTCTTGGTCACTGGACCACTAGGGAAGTCCCCAGCTCCTTTGAATTGACTGCACTTATAGAAGGGTAAACATTCCATGGGAAATCTATCAAAACGGCATGGGAAAGTCACACACACAGCCACCTGAAAACTCGAGAACTGCAAAAAGGAGGGAAAATGTCACAACATTTATAGGTATTCTCAGGTTGTAACATGACCACCCTAGATGATGAGTTGAAATATGTCCCCAAGAAAGACAGGTTGAGGTCCTAATCCCCAGGAGCTCAGAATGTGACCTTATTTGGAGAGAGGATCATTCTGCAGATGAATTATTGAAGATAAGGACATACCAGAGTAGAGTGGGCCCCTAATCCAACATGCCTGGTGTCCTCATAAGAAGACAGGAAGAGGGGGTCAGGGCTGGAGTGATGCATCTAGAAGCCGAGGACCACCAAGGATTGCTGGCAACCCCCAGGGACTGGGGTAGATTCTTCTCAGAGCCTCTGGGAAGAACCAGTGCTATTGACACCTTGATTTGCCTTCTAACCACCAGATGGATGAGACAATGAATTTCTGCTACTGTAAGCCACCTAGTTTGCTGCACAGTAAGTCCCCTACACGTGAAGGAGTTCCGTCCCTAGTGTTTGTAAGCCCAGTTTGTGTATAAGTCCAACAGTTAGCCTAGGTACCCAAGTGACACATTGGCTATACAGTACTGTACTGGAATGGGTTTGTAATACTTTCACACAAACAATACATTAACAAACACAAAAAACCAAGAAGACATTTCTAATCTTACAGGACAGCACCGTGAAAAGTCCAGTAGTACAGCACAACATCTGGCATACAGGGGCTGGCACTGAGTGAGCAGGCAAGAAGAATTACTGACCGGGAGAGGGAGGGGAGGTGGGAGGTGTGGCGCTAACGGATGGGCAGCGTCACTCAGGCCTGACGCTGATGGCACAGGGTCTGGCTCCCTGCTGGAGCCAGGTGGATATTTGCATCTTTGAAAGTTCTCAGTCTGAAGGTTCACATGTAGGGGACTAACTGTCTTCTGTTACAGCAGTCCAGGGGGAAAATACACTCCATATTCCTAAACCTTTTCATTCAGCGGTGAAATTCTAGTTTCCATTTGGAAGCCAAGTTTTTCTTTTTTCCCCTTTTAAAATCAAAAGACATAATTTAACATTAAAACATCAAAGAACTTGGTTTTTTTCAATAGTAATTAAATCTATTTCAGGCTTCAGAATAAATAAATGCCTTTCAATACTCCAGAGCAGAAAAACGTATGGAGGCATGAGCTAGAGTTTTTTCAGACTCACTTAAATTTGCTTGGAAAAGAATTCTTTTAATGAAAAGTCACCCTACATGTAGTTTCTAGTATAAAATTTCTTTTGCTTGGGTTCTATAGTGTCTCAGCTCCTGAGATGCTATCACATTAACTGATTAGCATAAACGTGATCATTAAAATAAGGTTCCCATATTGTAAAGAATGCGGTAATACACATACTAAAGTTTAATGTCAAATTTTACATTTTCTTCTTCTGGAAACAAAGATTGAGGAACGAGTATTATAAGCTTCCCAACTGTTAACATTCAGGATACTCCATTAGTCAAATAATCTATCTAAACAATAATTCTTTTATCTAATATGACAAAATTCAATCTACATATGGATGCCTAGAATTCCTTACCAATGATCCTGTTTCATTTTTTACAGCAGCCTTTAAAATGGAATGGTGCTTCTAAAAGAGTGCCTAAAATATATATCTGAGGCAGGGCTCTGAATTTCAAATGAAATGCCTTTACAATAGGATTGCCATATCAAATACAAGATGCTTGGCAAAATTTGAATTTTAGATCAACAGGTTTTTTTTTTTTTTTTTTTTTTTCAGAATAAGGGTGTCTCATGAAATATCTGACACAAAATTATACTAAGACATGATTTGTTGTTGATCTGAAATTCAAATACACCCGGGTATCCTATATGTTTATGTGCTAAACTTAGCAACTCTACTTTGAAAGTATAAATTGGAAAGCTGAGACACTGTCCTAGTAAATTCTACTGATGGAAAGAAGCTTTTAATCCAGGAAAAGCCAATTCCATACTACATCATTCAGGGCTGGAGGGTCTGTTGATACTTGGTTAGTCAAGGCCTGCCTTGATGATTTCTCTCCAAAGAAAACAAAGGAACTGAGAAACAATCATGAGTTTCCTTTGCTTTTCTACCAAATTCTGAGAACCACCCCCATAAACCTCTATTTGACTTTTAGCAAAATTAGCATGTGAGAAGAGGAAGGTTTTCTATGACTTAGGAAACACTAAAGTCATTCTTTGAATGGATGACTTCTGGTTCTAAGAGCCCAGGAAATTGTTTCTCTACTTTTATTACTTTTTCAAAGAACTGTTAGAATTTACTGAAGTGGACACTCTTGAGGCTATTTAGTTGGCCAAGAACTGGTAGTAAGTGGGCATCCCCATCCAGATTAGATCTGACAAGAGTCCAGATCCTTTTCTGCTTATTGAAAACGTCACCATCTGGGACTTCCCTGGAGGTACAGTGGTTAAGACTCTCTGCACTCCCAATTCCAGGTTCTATCCCTAGTCAGGGAACCAAGACCCCACATGCCACAACCAAAAAAAACATCCTGTGTGCCACAACCAAGATCCAGTGCAGCCAAATAAATATTTTTTAAATGATGGGGGAGAAAAAAAAGAAAACTTCCCATCTTTTCCTGCTACTACATAACAAATTAACACAGTTAAAGATTTACACATTTCTTAGCACAGATCTATGGGTCAGGAATCTGGACACAGCTAAAAGGAATCCTCTGTAGTAATCAACCTGGTATGAAGGGCTGTGTTCTCATCTGAAGATTCGGCTGGATGAGAATCCACTCCCAAGCTCACTTAGGTTACTGGTAGATTTTATTTCCCTGAGTTTGTACCTGGTGGGAGGCTGTCCTCGGCTCCTAGAGGTCACCTGTGGTTTCTTGTCACATGGGCTTCTCTATATGAGCCCTTGCTCCATCACATCAGCAAGGAGAGCCTCTCCAGTGTCTGCTAGCAAAACAGACTAGGAGAGCCTTATATAATGTAACATAACCACAGGAGCAAGAGCGCATCATGTCTGCTACACTGTACTGGTTAGAAGCCAGACACAGTTCTCATCCAGGCTTAAGGGAAGGGACGGGATGAAGGGGTGAGAACCAGGAGGGAAGAATAAGGTGCTCAGCCCTCAAGCTATAAGCCTACAAAGTTGCTTAAACATCCTAATGCAGATTCCAAGTACAAGTAACCACACTAAAGAACACAGCTTTAGTGTCTTCTGTCTTTGAGTCACATTTTGGAACAGCCAGCATTTACTAAAATTATGAGCTCTTGGAGAACTTCTTTAGTTGCATAGTTTCACAAGGACCCCAGGCCGAGAGCCTGACTTAGGAGTTTAAAAGAAACCAGGCTGTAGATAAAGATCTTATCAAAAACAATTCTAGTCCCAGTATTACATTTCTTCAGGCCCCCAGTGTTCAGAGTCCAGCAGCAAGATCAATTTGGTGATATCAGGAGAGTAGAGGGCTGGGGACAATTTTACTAATAAAAATCGTGGTGGCAGGTCAATTTCCTTTCATTTGTACAATAGAGTGGTGTACTCTAAGCCACTCTAATGATGGCATGGTCCTCTGAATTCACCACGGCAGCGGAGGGTTATCATATCCTCGGTGGGGAAACATCGTGGTCACAGCAAAGGCAGGACAAGCTATGGTGGCAACCAGGCTGGGAGGAGCTCATGAGCACAGAACAAGGCGCAACCTCAGGATCGCATCATGCTGCCCTCCTTGTGCAGCTGTTTCACGTGTTGGTCCCTCTGTCTGGAACACATCCTCTAACCCTTGGTGCAGCAGGCTTCTCTCATCCTCCAGGTCTCGACTTGAACGTCAGCTCCTTGGAGATGCTTCTCTGAACACAGAAGCCAAAGCAGGACTCTGGTTAGTCTCATCACTCTGCTCTGCTTCCCACACAGCACTGCCCTTGGTCCTGGAAGCAAAACCCTCCCTTATTTACATTATCATCTGTCATTGGACTCATTCCACGTTGCCTCATGCACGACCAGGTCCTCAATGTTGCCAATGTACTTGGCACTTAGGAGGCTTCAGTGAGTATTTTTGGATGAATGAACAAGTGGACCAGAGCCTTCACTCAACTTCTGGCTACTTCAGAAAGAATAGCCGGTGGCAGCTTCTAAGAATCATGTGCCTGTTTCAAGCCACATCCCACATCTGCCTCCTGACTAGTGGGAGATGAAAAAAATGATTTCCACCCTTTAGCAAAACATTAAAGAGTTCAAAGTGGCCCAAGTGTGGTTCAAGGCAAATCTCTCAGCTCACAGAGCTGGAGCCTAGTTTCAGTTCAGTTCAGTTCAGTCACTCAGTCATGTCTGACTCTTTGCGACCCCATGAATCACAGCACGCCAGGCCTCCCTGTCCATCACCAACTCCCAGAGTTTACCCAAACTCATGTCCATCGAGTCAGTGATGCCATCCAACCATCTCATCCTCTGTCGTCCCCTTCTCCTCCTGCCCTCAATCTTTCCCAGCATCAGGGTCTTTTCCAATGAGTCAGCTCTTCGCATCAGGTGCCAAAGTACTGGAGTTTCAGCTTCAACATCAGTCTTACCAATGAACACCCAGGACTGATCTCCTTTAGGATGGACTGGCTGGATCTCCTTGCAGTCCAAGGGACTCTCAAGAGTCTTCTCCAACACCACAGCTCCAAAGCATTAATTCTTCAGCACTCAGCTTTCTTACTGGATGTGAAAGCAGGGGTTGTGGGGCGGTGGGGGGGGGGGGGTGGTGCATCTCGGAATGTTAGGAGGTTTTAGATATGCGGATGTGTCCAGGAGCACTTTGAAAAGTTTTAACTGCAGTATTTACACAGAGAGTGGCATCAGCTTGTGTTGAATTCTTTTTACTTATTTATTTGGCTGTGCCAGGTAGGCGGGATTTTTAATTGCAGCACGTGGGATCTAGTTCCCTGACCAGGGATCAAACCCAGATCTCCTGCATTGGGAGTGCAGGGCCTTAGCCACTGGACCACTAGGGAAGTCCATGAGCTCTTCAGAAATGATGGCAATTCTTTCAACCTGCTCTGGGTTGTGGGCAAAGCCTTGGTAGCAAAGCCCATATCTGGGGTTCAGGTTCACTCAGATATTAGCCAATCTGATTTCAGAAGAAATGAGGTTTCAAATCCAGACTGTCTCAAGCTGACCTAGAAAGCAAACTCTAGTCCAAATATAAGGTACTCCTGAGAAACCTGTATGCAGGGCATGAAGCAACAGTTACAATCAGACATGGAAAAATGGACTGGTTCCAAGTTGGGAAAGGAGTACATTAAGGCTGTATATTGTCACCCTGCTTATTTAACTTATATGCAGACTGTTAGGTGCTATACATATTAAAATAACATTTCTACATGTTAAAGCATGCAGAACTGCCCAGCATTTCACATGAGTACATTGTGCGAAATGCTGGGTTGGCTCACTCACAAGCTAGAATCAAGACTGCTGAGAGAAATGTCAATAACCTCAGATACGCAGATGATACCGCCCTAAAGGCAGAAGGCAAAGAGGAACTAAAGAGCCTTTTGATAAAGATGAAAGAGAGAGTGGAAAAAGCTGGCTTAAAACTCAACATGCAAAAAACTAAGATCATGGCATCCAGTCCCATCACTTCACAGCAAATAGATGGGGAAAAAATGCAAACAGTGACAGACTTTAGTTTCTTGGACTCCAGAATCACTGTGGAAGGTGACTGCAGCCATGAAATTAGAAAATGCTTGCTCCTTGGAAGAAAAGCGATGATGAACCTAGACAGCATATCAAAAAGCAGAGACATCACTTTTCTGACAAAGGTCCATATTGTCAAAGCTGTGGTTTTTCCAGTAGTCATGTATGGATGTGAGATTTGGACCATAAAGAAGGCTGAGCACTTTAGAATTGATGCTTTTGAACTGTGGTACTGGAGAAGACTCTTGAGAGTACCCCTTGGACAGCAAGGAGATCAAACCAGTCCATCCTAAAGGAAATCAACCCTGAATATTCATTCATTGGAAGACTGATGCTGAAGGTGAAGCTCCAACACTTTAGCCACCTGATGCTGGGAAAGATCAAGGGCAGGAGAAAAAGGGGTGAAAGAGGATGAAATGGTTGAATGGCATCACCGACTCAATGGACATGAGTTTGAGCAAACTCCAGAAGACAGTGAAGGGCAGGGAAGCCTGGTGTGCGGCAGTCAATGGGGCCGCCGGGGTTGGACACGACTGAGAGACTAAACAACCGCTACTGGGCTACAGTGAATGACGGACTTAAAGCCTTGAAGTAAGATGCTCTGACATTTCTAGATTAGTCACTAGCATGATAAATAAGACCATCACCTCCCAGATCTATAAAGCCAGACAGCTTGTAAGGTGCCTGTGTTAGCCTATGAAACTCTAGGCTTTTTCTGGCAGCCCCCCATGATAAGAGCTGACCTGAATTAAAAGGTGCCCAAGTAGGCGGCAGAACCCCTCACCATCTCAAAAGACTCCCCACACTGGGGAGACAGAGAGTGGCAAAGTGGGTCAGGTACGTGAAAGCCACTGTTACGAGCTGAGCTGTCCATCACGTAAGATGTGGAGAAAGGAACTTCCCTGGTGGTCCAGTGGTTAAGACTTTGCGCTTCCAATGTAGAGGGCATGGGTTCAATCTCTGGCTGGGGATCTAAGAAGCCACATGGCCAAAACATTTTAAAAACTTTTCTAAACTTTTTAAAAAAAGACACGAAGAGAGAAGTCCCAATGATACCAATACAAGTTTGCAAGAGCAAAAGTGGAGATGGCCACGGAGAACTAGAAATGCCATCTGCCTAATGTCTGCCTCTCTGCCCCAAGGGGGCTTACAGCTGAGGATTGCAGACACCCCCATCACTGCTGGAAGAGACCGCAGTCATGCTCAAAGTTCACTGCAACTCTTTTTTTTTTTTTTTTTCACACTGCAACTCTTTTGAAACGCTGAGCTACTTTGCTATGCAAGTCATAGCATTCTTTGTTACGAGGCCTATGAGAGAGAACTGGCGATGAATTCGTCACTGCCAGGCCCCCAGATGCAATATTCCTCTTCCAGGGCCTGAGCCCCGAGGCTGAAGTATGAAAAGGGATGAGCTGGAGAGGTCTGAGAACATCTTGAAAATGTGATGTTTGGGTTCTGTCTGAGACGGTAACTGCTGCATGCTCAAGGATGAATTTTTTCAGTGTCACCTTCTTCAGTAATGAAGGGCTGTGTTGTCTGTGAAATGTCAAAAGCAGCAACTCGTCAAGGCAGAAAATATACACAAACAGATGTACAGGGTAAAATACCAAATCTGACCCTCTGTAGAAACTACCAAAGGGCTCAATTCATTTCACTACAAACTCTTTGCTAATAACTCATCAGCTGCTTCAGGCTCAGCAGGAACTCAATAAACACATTCCAAAAAAATAACATTCCCAAAGATTCATGGACGTGGATGGTGAAGACAATGCTACTTATACCGGAAGTGCATTGGAGAGGAAAAGCACTGAATTTTCAGCAATAAGAACATGGATAAGCAATTATAATACAACTGTCTAAAATCTCGCTCTGGTCCAGGTTAGGACAGTGGTAAGGTGGCACCAGGGCTCCCTCCAACAACCTAGCCTGGGACAGAAAGTAGCTGTTACTCCCACGCCAGGTAGATGGAGAACAGGAGTTACAGTGAGTCCCCTACCTACGAACCTTCAAGTTGAGAACTTTCAAAGATGCGAACATGTGTCACTGGATTGTTTCTTCAAGACAGTAGATAGAACTGAATCTAGCAAGGAACCAGAAGCTGTGCCGTCAATGTCAGGCATGAGTGAAGCTGCAGCTTGCTCTCCATCACCTACTGCTGACCGTCCTTCAGCTCTACCATCCTCCACCTCATCTCCCTCCTCCAGGCAGTAACTGTTTTTGCCTGTTCACTCAATGCCCGCCCCTGTATGCCAGCTATTGTACTGTACTACTGTGCTTTCCAAGGTACTGTACTGTAACATTAAAAATGTTTTCTTTTTTGTGTGTGTTTTTTAATGTGTTATTTGTATGAAAAGTATTATAAATCAATTATGAGTGCGTGCTCAGCCTTGTCTGACTCTTTGCGACTCCATGTACTGTAGACAGCCAGACCCCTCTATCCATGGAATTTTCCAGGCAAGAATACTGGAATGGGTTGTCATTTCCTACTCCAGGGGATCTTCCCAAACCTATTATAGAACAGTACTATATAGCCAATTGTGTTAGTTGGATACCTAGGCTAAGTTCATTGAACTTAAGAACAAATTGGACTTAGGAATACACTCTTGGAACGGAACTCGTTCATATGTAGGGGACTTACTGTATTAAACATCAGGGTCAAAGGATCTTACAGCCTGTCAAGCAGCCCAATGTAGCCATGCCTTAAGGGGATGCCAGCAGGAGGCCTCTGATCTGGCCACTCCTCCACGCCTGCCTTCCCCCAGGAGACAAAGAGTGAACTAGGACACAAAGTGAAACTGAGACCAAGGAGAGTCTGCCAGGATAATGTGAGAAATGATCTAACCTAGGAAGAAACACTGATAACTAACATCATCCACAGCTGAACGAGCTGCGGTGGGAGAAACGACTTCTCCCGCTGCGGGCATCCAAGTCCAACCTTCAGAGCCATCTGCCAGGCATGAAAAGAGAGGACTTCAGCCAGCAAGACACCAATAACCTTCAAAGTGCTTTCCAACTCTAAATTCTGGGTTTTAAAGTGACATGAGGTTACCTGCCTGGGGAGAAAAGTGGTCCTCTATATCGGAACATAAAGAAGAAAGAGACAGGAGTTAAACTGCCTCACCTGAAGGTCTCAGAGGAGCTTTTGCACCCTGTCATCTCCTGGAAAGGTCACAGGTGAGGGGAAAGTAGGGAGAAGTTACAGCTGTTCACACAGGTGAGGACAGGAGAGCCAGCGGACACAGCCTCGCTAAAGCTGCAGGGACCAATTAGTACGCCAGATACACAGACTGATATGACCCACACCCAGAAAGACCGACTGTGATCTCAGCTTTGACAGCCTTGTTCAGGCCTGAGACCACGAGGTGAATCAGTAAGAAGGAAGAAAATGGGATACAGGCTCAACTGAGTTTCATCTCTGAGATGAAATTTGGCATCTTTCTTCTCCATCCAGGCCATGAGTGTCATTGGTAGTAAGCTTATACACATAAGCCTTACTTAGCACAATGCCTGACACATTATAGACCCCCAATAAGTATTTCTGAATGAATGAGTTATTGAAAGTCCTACCTCTACAACCTCAGTCATCAGTCTATAATCAGATTTGTGCTAATTACACTATTTTCTGTAACACTTAAATTGCTTTTGTTATGGTAGGAATGATGTTAACAGCTATGAAGTATTTCTGGCGTTGTAAGGGAACTCTTTCTCAAACAAAACAGTTTCTCCACATAGATCACAAAATAGGCAAGTCATTTATATTATTAGGAAATAAATATATTATAAAAAGAATGTGGTATTTTTTGAGGTTTTATTTCACAATTGATATAGAAATAAAATAAATAACCAATCAAAAAAAAAGAAAGGAAGAAAGAAAGTGGGATATGGAAGCCAACAAGTGTCTGTATGAAGGGAAAAAAACTTACATCCTACCAGCCACAAAATCCTGCACAGAACAGACGATGCTGGAAAACCAAACTGCAAAGAAGGCTGGTGGTGAGGTCCCAGTGTGCAGGTCATCCCCTGACAAATTTAATCAGAGTGTCTGAGGTGGACCCAGGCACTGGGACTGTTGAAACTCCCAGGTGACTGCAAGGTGCAAGCACAGGTGAGAAGCGTGGGTCCAGCCCCACCCCAAATAAAACAACCCTGGTCGAGTCACTGAACACGAGAAAGATCCATCTGTCGGGTCTCCTCCAGCAATCAGTTCCATCATTCCAAGAAACTTTTAAAGCTCGCAATTTTTCTGCTTCTTTAGTTTACTGACTGACACTCATTGTACTTACAGGGGTCAAATCATCATTAGTTCCCCAGGGTGACCTGTTACTGAAAAAAATTGTATCTTTTTTTGCCCTTTAATACTGCTGGCTGCAAACCCTCCCTATTTCTGTTCCCCAGTCAAATGCTTTCCCCCTGGGCTGAGAGGAAATGAAAAGGCCATTGGGGAGAGATTTCCATTATGTGTACTTATTGCTTTTTTTTTTTTTCTTTTCTTTTTAGCTGCAGGCAAAAAGTCCTTAAGTATTTTGAAATATCTGGCTGTCAAACCATCCAATGCTGGAACTGCTGATAACACTAAGCTGCCTTCTTTAAAAAAAAACAACAAAAAAACTGAACAAGTGATAAGAAACTTTGATGCATAACTACTGTATACTGTATATATTTAAGTATACATAAATACTTTATACTGGGGAATAAGTCATTAGAAAATAAGAGTAACCTTTAGAGTTATACAGGCAAATGCCATTAAAAATGATTCAATTGGTTGTTCAAATGTGTACACTTTTATAATAGCCTCTAGGGATGTCTAGCAAATGGAAAGTAAACCGTGTTCCCGTGGGAAGCAAAGGTTTTTTTTTTTTTTTTCATTGTTTTTGTTCATTTTGGAGGTACCTGATCATATCCACAGTTCAGAAGTAAAAAAATAATATAAACAGTTGTTCGAAATGTTTTTCTATTTTCTACCATGGAAAAAAGGGTAAGGGCTAGGGCAGGAACTCATGTGCTGTTGAGTCTTCAAAGGTCAAGTAAAACGTGAGTTTGAAAGAACTTGCGCGTATTTCCTTATTTTATATTTTGTAACTTGGAACTAATCTTTAACTCTCTCCCCTCCAAAAATTCTGGGGTAACCTTGGATTTATACCCTAGGATACAGCTATCAATGGGTATAATGAAATTAACAATCACAGAACATTTTGCTTTCTGTAATTTTAAAAATACTTCCTCCTGCATTAGCATATGTATTAGATGGTCTCACTCTTGCTTTGAAGCCTTTTCTTAACCAAGATGCACAAAATCTTTAAGTCGGAAAGGACTTCAAATGTTACTTAACCGAAAATGCAGTATGTCATACAAAAATCCCTTGATGGGGACTTCCCTGGTAGTGCAGTGTCTAAGAGCCCACTTGCCAATGCAGGAGACACAGGTTCCTCGTCCAAGAAGACCCCACATCGCTTCGGAGTAACTAAACTGGTGCACCACAACTGCTGAGCCCAAGCTCTAGAAACCAGGAGACCCAACTACTGAAACCTGCACAACGTCCTAAAGTCCGTGATGGGCAACAAGAAAAGCCACCACAGTGAGAAGCCTGAGCACTGCATGAGGAGTGGCACCCCCCCCCACCCCACCACCACTTACCACATCCAGAGAAAGCCCACAGGCAACAACAAAGACCCAGCGCAACCAAAAGCAAGCTCATTAATTAAATCCTTATGATGGTCATGTCTCCCCTACTGGAATAGTCCTCAAAGGTATGAATGGGTTCATTCACTCATTCATTCAACAAACACCTATTACATGCCTGCAATATGCCCACTCGTCCGTCTTGCTAGCACTAACGAAACCAGAGTGAGAAATTCAGGACCATCTGGGGAGATAGCAGTCCAACCAGGAAGAGTGGCAATGAAGCAAATCTATGTTCAGGGCACAAGAGGTTATCAGACCTGAACTGAGTTGATATATGTTATTCAGAGCAGACTCAGGGACCAGACAGGATGTATCAGTTAGAAGGATCATTACAAGCCAAAAATCAGAAATATACAATAGTAGAGTCTTCAGCGTGAGGAGTTCTGCAGTAGGGATGCTGTGCCCATCCTGAGCTAGCCTCTAAGAGGCAGCTTCTATTTCCTTCCTTTGGGATACTGGAGTAACCACACGGAGAAGCTCCGTGAAGAGGTCACGTGGAGGGAAAGGTCCCAAAACTAGAAGAGATCCGGTCTCCCCAGCTCCCTAGCTGCCACCTGACCACAACCACAAGTCGAGAACTACCAGCAGGAGAACTGCTCAGCAGAGCTCAGTCAAGCTGTAAGCCATGAACTGATCAAACAGTGGCTGCTCTTATGCCACATAGATTAGATATGGTTTGCTATACAGCAATAGATGGCGGAAATGCCTAGAACACTTCACACAATTAGTAAGGCTAGACTATAAGGTATCAACTTCCCTGGTGGCTCAAATGGGAAAGCGTCTACCTGCAGTGCGGGAGACCCGGGTTCAATCCCTGGGTCGGGAAGATCCCCTGGAGGAGGAAGTGGCAACGTACTCCAGTATTCTTGCCTGGAAAATCCCCATGGACAGAGAAGCCTGGTCAGGCTACAGTCCATGGGGTCAAGGCATCCTGAAAGAAGGAAAGGATGGGGCCAGAGGAGGACAAGTCCAGATCCAGCAGGACAGAGAACATCAGCTAGTGGACTAAAGACACAGTGGTTTCTCTTCCACCTGTCACTCGTAGCTATGGGCCTAATCTTCCTCTACTCTTCAGCCTCCTTTAATTCCCTTTCCCAGATCACAGTCTTGTCATGTCAAAGGGGCTTACACAACTCAGTGAAGCTATGAGCCATGCCTTGAAGGGCCGCCCAAGACAGACGGGTCACAGAAAAGAGTTCTAACAAAACATGGTCCACTGGAGGAAGACATGGCAAGCCACTCCAGTATTCTTGCCACAAGAACTCCATGAACAGCATAAAAAGGCAAAAAGATATGACAACAGAAGAAGAGCAGGTTAGAAGGTGTCCAATATGGTACTGGGGAAGAGCAGAGGGCAATTACTAATAGCTCCAGAAAAAAATGAAGTGGTTTGGACAAAGCAGAAATGACGCTCAGCTGTGGATGTGGTGAAAGTAAGTCTGATAAAGGCTGATGCTGAAGCTCTAACACTTTGGCCACCTGATGCGAAGAACCAACTCATTGGAAAAGACCTTGATGCTGCAAAAGACTGAAGGCAAAAGGAGAAGGGGACGGCAGAGGATAAGATGGTTAGATAACATCACAGACTCAGTGGATATGAATTTGAGAAAACTCCGGGAGACAGCGGAGGACAGAGGTGCCTGGTGTGCTGCATTCCACGGGGTCACAAAAAGTCAGACACGACTTAGTGACTGAACAACAACAACTCTCTTAATTAGCGTACTAGTGTATTAGTCCAGCTTTAAACTCCAATTTCATATCTGATACACTATCTACCCCCTCAGGAGGCTAGACTGTGGACTGAAAGTCTTGGAGTGGGGATGGGGGCTCGCTTACACCCCTCCCCCTGACTCTCTGAGCATCCTGGTCCTTCACACAGGCCCTTTCATTTAACTGGGGACCACTGTCATCCATTCTTGGTTAGCCACATGGCTGACTGAAGGTTAAAGTCATCCACATGCTACCTCTGCAGTGGGGCACCTGGGTGGGGTCCCCAGCAATGACATATATCCCTGATGGGGAAGTGAAGGCTTCTGTTCCATCTCTTCCATGCTCCATCCTCCAAGGCATTTCATCCACAGCTGCTTACTGCTGGAGTCCCCTCCCTGGCAGGCAGCCTCTTGGGTGGGGTCCTGGCAAAAGGTCTCAAGTTTATTGACCTTCCATGGAAAATTCACACATCATCGGCTACACTAACGGTGCATGGGGGCTGCTCCATCCTGCCCTCTCTCCCTGCCACATCTTTCTAATTCTTTTTCCTGCTCAAATTGGCCCAGGGAAAAAGTAGATGTCCACTCTCCTCTTCTACTGGCACTCATCTCCCCTCCTTCAGCATCAACAGAGAGGAAGAACCCACGGAGGATAGGGAAGTCTGAGCACAAACACCGCCCTCCCCAGCCAACAACAGCTGCATCCAAAACCCACAGCCTGGTCCTCTCCCTGTATAAGTGGAGTTGGGGACAGGGGATGCAATTGTAGCAAGGCCATTTCTGTTGCTTCTTTAGTGACACCTGGTAGCTTGCATGTGGGCAAGTGGTGTTCTGGCCCCAGTGTTTACTGACTTTGTTTAAAGTACGGACTCTGTCAGCAATTTCAGGGCAATAGGAAAAGTTACACTCAACTTTTAACTTTTAAACAAACTTAAGGATTTGGGTAGTAGAGACACACTCTGTGGGATTTTTAAATAGAGATGTAACTGGAACAGACATGCATTATAGGTAGTCACTTAACATTAACGTGAAGGGTTAGAGGCTGGGAGACAGTCAGAAATGCCCTTTAGTTGTACACACAGAGATGGCAAGAGCCTGGACCAATGCAGCAAGAAATGGGACAATGCAGTGACATGAAAATGTCACGTACTTCATATATGTCATCATGTGTATATGTTCCCTCACAACCCTGCAAACGTTACAGACATTATTTAACCTAAGTTCTCCACCAATTAGATGTATGAGTTGTAGGAGGATGAATCAAGGTTGACGCCTAGTTTCTGACCTGGTTGACCAGACAGCAGCTGCAGGGAACATTCATCCAGTGAGGGTAAAAGGCAGGAGTTACAGGAAGGAAGAGCTGTTTCAGAGAAAAAGACAAAGGAAGTCCATTCCATGGTTGAAGTACCCCAATCAACAGAAAGGTCTTCTTGATTGAACTTAAATCTTTCTTCCTACAACTGAGCACAGGATTTCTGTCTCAGTTAAAATGAATTCAGTTGCAAACTGCAGAAAGCCAGCCAACACTGGCTGAAACAGATGTGGTCAATTTTTCTCAGGGAGGAAGAAGACTGGAGATTCACAGTCTCAGGCTGGTATGACTGTTCACAGATATCAGCCAAGACCCAGACTGCTTCCACCTTCCTGGTCTACATCCTCCTCAGTGAGCCTTCATCCTCGTGGTTGCAAGAAGGTTACTGCAGTGCATCCAAATCTCAGCAGGGCAGAGGTGGGAGGCCAAAGGATAGGGCACTTTCTCTAAGAAAGGCTTCTCCTTTTTATTCAGTAAGGGACTCCTTTCCCAGCCATTTCCATGAAAATTTATTTCAGTACCCAAAACAATGGCGGCCACTTTAGGCTACAAAGGATGCTTAGCAATTGCATTGCTTGCCAGTAATGGAAAAAAGACAGGTCAGCCTGACCTTCAGTTTTCTGAAACTTATTCTAACCACCTCTTCCCTGATACTCTCTTCCTCTGACCTAACTTCTGCATGATGCAGGGAAGGGCTTACTATCCGGTCCCTGCCCCGACTCCTTTCTGGCACAACCTATGGTGTCAGAATTTCAGAGTCTTTCTTTAAAGAAGCTTCAGCTTTGGAGCTGCATTCAGATGAAGCCTAGCACTGAAGAAATATAATGACTTTATTAACTATCATGATTGTGGCTCAGGTTGTTTGCACTTTTTTCCTTTTTGATGCTGCACCTTTCTAATACTGTTCCTGACTCTCTGATTTGGTTCTGATCCAGGTCCTCTTCTTCCTGTCATTTGGTAAATATCCTTGCTCCAAAAGGAGCTATCTTTAGTTGCTGATTTTCTCTTTTCCTAGCCTGTGAAACTTCATGGATTCCTTATCACCTGGATTTGTGCAGGTGTCACCTGGCTCCTAAATCTCACTCCTGTGGAGACAGATGCCATCAGCCAAGGCAGCAAAGGGCATCAACATCCTCCACAAGGATGGCTATGCCAACAGAGCCATGATAGATGGTCCACCAAGACTCCACTCCTTTGGAATGCAATTGAAGGACATCTGTGTCTCTCCAATCTATCATTTTAAGGTGATTGCACAGCTCCACAACAATTACTTTTGTGTTGACATTAAGTTCACTCTAAGAAGGTAATTTTATTTCTTTTATCAAAAGTACTAAGCCTCAGTGAAATCCCAACAATCAGTCCACAGACTCATTTATTCTATTTCTCACTTAGTTTCAAACTTGAAATCATTCTTAACTCATTTTTCCCCATCAAATCTAATATACTGTCCAAGGATTATTGATGCTTCCATCCCACCATTTCTTGTATTTTTCTTTCCTTGGCAATTTTATCATCACTGGCTCGGTTCAGCCCATTACTGTTTCACACCTGGATGGTACGTTAGATTTTAGGCTTCTTGCCCAGACACTAATGCTTCTTAATTTGAACTGATCCTCTGCAATCCATCCACAATGTGAATCCTTAGGCTTTTCCTCCATTTTGTTTCACTATTCAAGAATTCTAACAGCTATCCATCATCACGGGCTAAAGGGCAAAGCCCTTCACTTGTCGTTCAGTTACCCAGTCATGTCCAACTCTTTGAGACTCCATGGACTGCAGGACACCAGGCCTCCTTGTCCCTCACCATATCCCAGAGTTTACCCAAGTTCATGTTCATTGCATCGGTGGTACCACCCAGTCATCTCATCCTCTGATGCCCTCTTCTCCTTCAGCCCTCAATCTTTCCCAGCATCAGGAACTTCTCCAATCAGTTGGCTCTTCACATCAGATGACCAAAATACCACAGCTTCAGCTTCAGCATCAGTCTTTCCAAAGAGTATTCAAGGTTGATTTCTTTATGACTGACTAGTTTGATCTCCTTGATGTCCAAGGAGCTCTCAGGAGTCTTCTCTAGCATCACAGTTCAAAAGCATTAATTCTTTGGCACTCTGTCTTCTTCACAGTCCAGCTCTCACAACCATACATGACCACTGGGAAGACCACAGCCTTGACTATACAGACCTTTGTCAGCAGAGTGATGTCTCTGCTTTTTAAAACACTGTCTATCTTTGTCATACCTTTCCTGCCAAGAAGCAATTGTCTTCTGATCTCATGGCTGCAGTCACCAACCGCAGTGATTTTAGAGCCCAAGAAGAGGAAACATGTCACTGCTTCCACCTTTGCCCTTCTATTTGTCATGAAGTAGTGGGGCCAGATGCCATGATCTTAGTTTTCTTAATATTCAGTTTTAAGCTGGCTTTTTCACCCTTCTTCTTCACCCTCATCAAGAGGTTCTTTAGCTCCTCTTTGCTTTCTGCCATTAGAGTGGTATCATCCACATATCTGGGGTTGTTGATGTTTCTCCCTCCTATCTTGATTCCAGCTTGTAACTCATCCAGCCCGGCATTTCTCAGGATGTGCTCAGAGTACAGGTTAAATAAACAGGGTGACAACAGACAGCCCTGTTGCACTCCTTTCTCAATCCTGAGCCAATCAGTTGTTCCATACAAGGTTCTAACTGTTTCTTCTTGACCCACATACAGGTTTTTCAGGAGACAGGTAAGATGGTCTGGTATTTCCATCTCTTTAAGAGCTTTCCACAATTTGTTATGATCCACACAGTCAAAGGCTTTAGCATAGTCAATGAAACAGAGGTAGATGTTTTTCTGGAATTCCCTTGCTCTCTCTATAATCCAGAAAATTTTTGCAATTTGATCTCTGGTTCCTCTGCCTTTTCTAAACCCAGCTTGGATATCTGGAAGCTCTTGGTTCATGTAATGCTGAAGCCTAGCATGCAAGATTTTCAGCATGACCTTACTAGCATGGGAGATGAGTGAAATTGTCCAATGGGTAGCACATTCTTTAGTACTGCCCTTCTTGGGAACTGGGATGAGGATTGACCTTTCCCCATCCTGTGACCACTGATGGGTCTTCAAGATTTGCTGACATATTGAGTGCAACACTTTGACAGCATCATCTTCTAGGGTTTGAATAGCTCTACCGGAATTCCATTGCATCCACTAGCTTTATTGACAGCAATGCTTCCTAAAGCCCACTTGATTTCACACTCCAGAACGTCTGTTTCTGGGTGACTGACCACACCATTGTGGCTATCTGCTGCATTAAGATCTTTTTTGAACAGTTCCCCCTCCACTTGGGAGGACCACTGTTTTGGTTCATACGAAGTCAATATTTTCCAATATTATTGGAAGTCATCCAAACTGGTGAATTTGGTGAAACTAAGCATTAAAACCCCCAATTCCAAAGACTAGTGGAAAGCCTGTCTCAATGGGGTCCATGTGAGAGGGATAAGAGAGAAGTACCAGAGGCTGAAGATTAAAAAGAGCTGAAAAGGCATCATCCTCAAAGTGAAGAGGCATTTTCTGAGGTGTCAAACCTAAAGGCTCTGGCTGCTGCAGCAATGTGTGGCAGGTGGCAGACACTGGGCCAGGTGTGGAAACGGGGCAAGGCCAAGGGAGAAAACCCAGGAAGAAGTCTGTGTGCAGGAGGCAGGCAGTTTACCCCTGTGGCTGCGGTGGGGAAGAGTGATGCTTTACTGTGAAAAACCACACCACTTAGCCCTATTAGGTAGGAGGGAGAAATGAAATAAAAATGAATTTAAACACAAATCTCAGGATCATGAGGAATTCCCAGCTGTCCTGGCTCCCACTGCTCCTTCACTTGCAGCTCCCCACAACTGTTATAGGAGAAAGTCACCACTTCCATGACAAGTGACCAGAAAAAAAAAAAAAAAAAGGAACAGGCATAGTAAAAGCAAGTTGCAGATAAAGGATAATTACCAAAAAGAGTTTCCACTGGAGTAGATGGAAAATGTGACTATTTCCCATGCATTTACAAGAAAATGAAGTAAGAACGTCTCTGAAGAAATTATATCTTTGAGATCAGGAAAGAAGCAGAAGAAAAAAATAACTATGACAGAAATATATGCAAAATGGTAAGAAACACAAGGAAGAACTATGGATAAAAGCACAAGTAATAGAGGTTAGAAATGAAAAATCAAGCAAAGTGGCAAAAAAAAAAAAATACAGGAAGAGTTTAATGTGATTAGCAAGAAAATGACAAATGTGAAAGACAGGCAAAGGACAGCCAACATACATACAACTGCAAACCCTGAGGATGAGCACTGGGATAAGGGGCAGAGTAAACACTTAAAGATACATTTTATATATAAGAAGACTTGAATCTACATGCTGAAAGGTCACAGTATGTCCCCTGAAAAATTGACACAGAAGAGTCAACTATAAGACACAGTAGTAAAATTACTGTATTTCAAAGAGAGAGAAAGAGAAAAGAAACTCTTTGGACAGTCACACAAAAGATATTCAGTCACTTACAACAGAGAACCAGAACTCAGGCTAAACTCAGATCTCTCCACAGAACATTCAGGGCTAGGACCCAGGGGGACTGCAACTACATGATCCTCAAGCCAAGAAAGGAATACCTAGCCTCACTGAGGCTGTGTCCTCATCGTTCCTTCCTGAAGAAAACACCAGAGGACAAATTGCAAGCAATAAAAGATGGAACAGCTGGCACAAGGACTGTCAGTGAACCTCAGATTTATTTAACGACAGGAGTATGACACTAAAACAAATGTAGGGAATTTAAAAAATGGAAAAGAGGTCCTTCCCTAGTGGTCCAGTGGTTAACTCCATGCTTCTAATGCAGAGGGTTCAGGTTCAATCCTTGGTCAGGGAACTAAGATCCCACATGCCGCACAGTGCAGCCAAAAATAAAAATAATTCACCCTTTTAAAAAGAAAAGAAAAAATAAATAAACAAATGGAAGTGAACACCAAGGTCACAACCCCTGACAATGTCACAATGTGACACTCAACATGAAAAATCCCTAATGGGTCCAACATTTAAAAGTAACATAAATAAATAACTTACAAGGAGAAAGCAGAGGTGCCTGCTTTTTAGAACACTGAGTGAAGGAAGCCTTTCTAATGTACACACAAAACCCAGAAGCCAAGAAACAAAAAAAGGACTGGTAAATTTGACCATGTAAATAAGTTTCCATGGCCAACACACCAAAACATAGTCAAAAACAAATGATCAACTCAGAAAATTCATTATAATTTTTATCACAAATTAATACTGTTTTGGTTTGGGTAATCTTTTTCAGGGTAGGAAGAGTGGGAAAGCCCACAAATTGATGACTTAAGCATTAACCATTTATTTGCTTCTTTTCCTTGAGTTGGCAGTTCAGGCTGGGCTCAGCTGAGCCGTCCTTTTGCTGATCTCTTCTGAGTTCACTTATACACACTCATAGTTCGCTGCTGGGGAGACTGGCGGGATGGCCCAAGGTGACCTCACCCAAGGGCCTCGTAATTGGCAGTACCTTGTAATTTCTCATCCTTGAGAAGCTAGCTCAACTTCTTTACCTGGCCCTCTCAAAGCACCAAGGGATGACAGAGAAGTTCTCTTGAAGCCTTGCTCAAAAAGTCACACAGTATCACCCTTCCACAATCTACTGGTCTGAGCAAGTCACAAAACTAGCCCTGATTCAAGGCAAGGGGAAAAAAGACTTCACCTCCTGATGGGAAAAGCTGCATAGAATTTGGAAGCTTTTTAAATACCATAACACATCTGATATATACTTATAATAATGCCTATAAATCAAATTTTTAAAAGGCAATTGACTGAAAGGGCAATGAATATAAAGAAAGAACTCCCAGAAAAGGAAATTCAAATAGCTCATAAATATATAAAAAGATACTTAAACTCAATCATCAAAGGAGGAAAGAACATTAAATTCCACCAAAGGTTCTGTATTTCCATCAGATTGTCAAATATCAGTTAGATATCACCACTTTGATAATGGTAGGAGAAGAAGGCACACTCATTCATTTCCGGTAGGAGTGCCAATCGATATAACCTTTACTTAGAAAAATTTGCTGATATCTATCAACACCACCAATGGATACTGTTTGACCAGCAATTTAACTTCTAGCAATACATCTTACAGATATACTCATAAACATGGGAACAGAGGGTGTACTGTCTATTCTTTGCAGACTTGTTTGTGTTAAGATTGGAAATGGTCCAACTGTTCTTCAGTAAGGGCTGGTTAAACAGATTGTGGTTCCATTATACAGTGGAATATGATATAGCTGTGAAAATGAATGAGGAGATTAATTATGTATGGATGCAAGTACCCCTATTTGTGTGTGTACATGTGATATAAACATAATCCATCTCTCTGGTAGGATAAATAAAAACCAGGTAACATTAATAATATTATATATTTTCTTGTTCCTTTAAAATTTTGAGCTATGTGAAGTACAAACTACTATACATAAAACATAAAAAAGTCAAGGCCCTTCAGTATAGTATAGGGAAACAAATTCAATATTTTGTAATAAACCATAATTGAAAAGAATACAAAAAATATACATATGTGTATGTGTTGCTTTACTCTACACAAGAAACTAACACAATTTTGTGAATCAACTATACTTCAATAAAAATCAATATAAATTTAAACAAAAAAATTTTTGAGCTATATGAATGTATTATCTATTCAATAAATAGTGTTTCAAGGGCTCACTCTGAAGTGTAAAGCCTTCTCCACCCTAGTCACAGATTCTCTGCCTAGAATTACTTTTCTCCACCCTGCTTCACACTACACCGGCTTTCAGAGTACATGGCTTTCAGCTCTAATCACTGCCCTCTTAACTTACCTAGAATCTGGCTTCCAAACTTTTATCTTTCTCTAACATGAGACTAATACCCAGGTGGCACAGTAGTAAAGGACCCACCTGCCAATACTGGAGCAGCTGGAGACATGGATCCCATCCCTGGGTCAGGAGGATCCCCTGAGGAGGAAACAGCAACCCACTCCAGCATTGCTGCCTGGAAAATTCCATGAGCAGAGGAGCCTGGCGGGCTACCATCAACGGGGTCGCAAAGAGTTGACCCCTGCTGAGTGACTCAGCAGGGACACACGCAACCTGAGGTATCCTCTGCGTTGTCTGCCCAAATGGATCCAGCCTTCCAGATTCATCTCAATGATCCCTGAAGCTTTGTCTGACTACCTCAGCCTCAGAGCTCCCAGCTTCACGAACTCCTAAAGTTCCACTGCCTGTTCTGTTTCACCCTTAGCACTTACAATCATTTTTTCATTCTCTCCTTTTTGTTCATCATTTAGATATCTTTGTTCCCCAACCACACTATATCTATGTAATAGAGACAGTGAAGCCAGGTGACCTGCTCCAGGTCAGACCCTGAATGAGCACAGACAGGATCAGAACCCAGGTCTCCTGACACGCAGTCCAGGGTTTTTCAGGATTCTCACAAAAAATTCTCACGATTTCATTTGCCTCATCCCCTCAAGAGTCTTACAGTGTGTAATAGCAGAGCCATATGATGTAGAGAAGATTGAAGCAAGGCCAGCTTGTCTGGTGTGATGGAGCTGCCCCTCGCGATTACCGACCTTCTTGGAAATGATAACCCTAACAAGTCCTGTTCTCCTAAACTTTGAAAGTTCACTGTTTCCATGAAACAGGGGATCCCAATCATTTGCAATGGAGAGTTTTCCTAAAGAAGCAGCCCTTCCCACAGTCCCTGCTCAGATACCTGGGGCATGCTTCGGCAGGAAATACCATACACTTCATGCTTAAGTTAATGGATGCCTTGACCTTTAGCACTGTATTTTTTTAAAGCCCTGATCTACCATAGCTAGATACGCCTGACCTAAGAGACGTTGCATCATATATTGCTAAGGACAAGGATGTACATTGTACATGGAAAGCATTTCTCTGAGAAATCTGCCCCCACTCCCCCTTCCCCCTCCCAGCTCAAACTTCCCAGGGAGAAATGTGTCTATTAGAAATATCTCCTAAAGGAAAACCCTCCAACACTGTTGGTGGGAATGAAAACTGGTACAGGCACTATGGAAAACAGTACGGAGATTCCTCAAAACACTAAACACAGAGCTACCACATGAGCCAACAATTCCATTCTTAGGCATATATCCAGAAAAAACTATAATTCAAAAAGATACACACACCCCTATGTTCATAGCATCATTATTCACAATAGCCAAAACATGGAAACAACCTAGATGTTAGACAGATGAAAGAATAAAGAAGATACACATATACAATGGAATAATAAAGACATAATAAAGAATAAAATAATTCCATTTGCAGCAACACAGATGTAACTAGAGATTATCATTACTTCACTTACCAAGTGAAGTAAGTCAGAAAGAGAAAGACAAATATCATATGATATCACTCATATGTGGAATCTAAAATATGACACAAATGAACTTATTTACAAAACAGAAACAGACTCACAGACACAGAGAACAGACGTGTAGTTGCCAAGGGGGAAGAGAGGTGGGGGAGGGATGGATTGGGATTTGGGGGTTAGCAGATACAAACTACTATGTAGAGAATGGATAAACAACCAGGTCCTACTGTATAGTACAGGAAACTATATTCAATATCCTGTGATAAACCATAATGGAAAAGAATATGAAAAAGGATCTATATATACACACATGCATGTGTGTGTGTGCATAACTAAATCACTTTTTGTAAAGCAGAAATTATTAACAACACAATATGATAAATCAACTATATTTCAATGAAATAAGAAACATCTCCTATTCCTTCGTTTGGGGTTACTATCATTAGAGCTTATTATTTTAACAGTTAGGTTTGTTCACAGCGTCCTTAAAATCGGACACTATTCTAGATACCAAAGATACTGCAGGGAACAAACCAAGCTTCCATTGAGGGATGGCAGACACAGATAAACAAATAAAAATACATAACATCAAGGACAACTTCAAGGGCAAAGTCCAATGAGGAAACAATAACGCAAGGCAAAGGGACAGAGCATGATAGAGGATGCTCTTAACATTTTTCCCCCCTAGAAAAACCTGTTTTCTGTGCAGTTTTTGGCTTGAGGTATCATTTAACATAAGAAGGGAGGGAGGGAAAGAGACATTTTTTGACTGATGTCCGTTTTCTAGTTTATTTTTTTATTTTCCTCAGTTGAATGTTCCCTCTGAGAACTGATCAATACGATGGAAATAGATGGCTGGCTTTTGTGTCCAAAAATGCTGACGCTCACAGGCTTTCATACCTTACACATAGAGGTCTCTGAGAAAACCAACCTGGGAGTAACAGACTATTTCCAACCAGGTCTGACTACAGGCTACCTTTGCTTGTGAAGAACATCCTTGGTGTCTGCATCTCTGCTGAGACTGCTGAGTGCCCTTCCGGTCTTACGGCACCCCCATCCTTTCTGATATCTGGCTCAGGGATGCCCCATCAAGAGCAGCAGCTTGGGTTCCCCAATGTTAGATATTCTTAGTTCTCATCTAGTTTAGCCTGAAAATCAGATTATGAGAAAACAAGCCAGCCATCAGCAGGTCTACAGAACAGAGTGGGGTGAAGGGAAGAACTTCTGGATGAGAGTCACTTTAATGCTGATGGAAAAGGCCCTGAAATGGGGATTGAGGGCTCTAGAGCTGGCTCCACCATCAGCTGGTTGTCCTCAGGCCAGTTCAGCCAGCTCCTCCCATCACAGAAAACATCTAAATCAGGACTGTATGTGTATTCAAGCAGGCAAGCCTATCAGTGAAGTGACTTAACTAACTTTCCTCCTCTTCCTTGCCTCACCTATAATCATTTGTCATAAGTTCTTCCTTTACGTTTTAATTACTGTGCTGCTCATTTGAGTCCTTGACTTCCCAGGACACTGATCTCAATTGCAAACCACAGAGATTAACATGAAAACCCAACAAACAGAACCGAAGATGGCACCGGAGGAAGAACAAATTTAGATAATGACAAACCAAGATTTCTCTTCACTTGACTCCCAGCCCTGAGAATAAGCCATCTTGCTCCTTGTTTACACCTGTCTGCAAGTGAAAGACCTTTTCCGATTCCCTTCTCATATAGGTTATTACAGAATACTGAGGATACAAAATTAATACACAGAAATCTGTTGCATCTCTACACATTAACAACAAAAATCAGAAAGAGAAATTAAGGAAACAATCCCCACTTACCATCAAAACAAAAAGAATAAATAACTGGAATAAACCTACCTAGGGAGGTAAAAGACCTGTACTCTGAAAACCCTAAGACACTGATGAAAGAAACTGAAGATGACACTTGGATTGGAAGAATCAATATTGCCAAAAATGACTACCCAAGGCAATCTACAGATTCAAAGTAATCCCTCTCAAATGACCAATGGCATTTTTCACAGAACTAGAACAAAAAAATTTTTAGTTTGTATGGTAACACAAAAGACCTCGAATAGCCAAAGCCATCTTGCAAAAGAAAAATGCACTATCTCCCAGAGTTCGCTCAAACTCATGTCCATTGAGTCAGTAATGTCACAGTAATTTTTTAAAGCTCTGTGCTATGTGCATGCTCAGTCACTCAGTTGTGTCTGACCCTTTGCGACCCCACAGACTACATAGCCCACCAGGCTCCTCTTTCCATGGAATTTTGCAGGCAAGAATACTGGAGTGGGTTGCCATTTCCTTCTCCTTTAAAAGCTCTAATCAGTTGAAAATATTAAAGGTTAAGAGTTTTTACCCACAGTGCTTTGGACCACTCCAAGACAGTCTCAAAACCACCCATCCTGTCTGCGTCAGTGTTGTATTCGGTGAACAGCCCAGTCTCATTGCAGAAGAACGGCTTTGTACTTGCCACCTATTTCTTCCTAAACCTCATCTGAAAGGGAGCACACTGACTGTCAGTGTAACTGAATTGGTAATTTTCACTCTTTCCTTCTTGCTGAATCACATTCCAGAGGCCTTTTGGGGACCAGGGTCTGTGCTGTGTGAATGAAGCTGCATGCATCCTGGCCATCGGGGGCACTGGCTTTATTTACGTAGCAGTGCCCTTTCTGCTTGCACGTGTCAATGGTCTCCATCAGTAATGGCCCTGAATCGCCTTTCCTGGTCTGCATCAGTGTTCACAGCATAATCATTAACCAAATGGAAACATCTTCTTTTTTCAAATTTTTATTGAAGTGCAGTTGATTTACAATGTTGTGTTAATTTCAGATGTACTGCACAGTGACTCAGATACACACACACACACACACACACACACATTCTCTTTTACTTTCTCTTCCATTATGGGTTATTACAAAATACCAAGTACAGCGCCCTGCACTATACAGTAGGTCCTTGTTGGTTATCTACTATACATACATAGGGGCTTTCCAGGTAGTGAGGTGGTAAAGAATCTGCCTGCCAGTGCAGGAGACTCAGGAGACACAGGTTGAATCCCTGGGTCAGAAAGATCCCCTAGAGGAGGAAATGGCAACCCACTCCAGTATTCTTGCCCGGGAAATCCCACGAACAGACAAGCCCAGGAGCCACAGTCTGTGAGGCCACACAGAGTCAGACACAGCTGAGCACTGGGCACTGAACCACGCTGGGTATTTTAATCCCAAACTCCTAATTTATGCTCCACCAAAAACTCTTCTACTTGTGTAGGTTGTATAGATTTTCTTTCTTTCCTTTTTTTTTTTTTTTTTTCTTATTTTTTCACTGTGCCACCCAGCATATGGGATCTTAGTTCCCCAACCAGGGACAGAACCCACACCCCTTGCATTGGAAGCACAGTCTTAACCACTGGACTGCCAGAGGAGCCCCTACATTTTCAATTATGAACAGAAAAACATGTCCCACCAAGCTTCTGCCCCTCCCACATGTGTGCATATCAATGGTCTCATCCCGGTGAAAGCAAAATACCTTGGCAACGATGCAGAACCAATAGCAACTGTTCTTCCAATCAGATGCAACTGACAGCACTCAACTTCCAACAGTGTCCTTTAGCTAAGGAATTCTGCCATTGTCCCTTCTGTTCTCTGCACAATCACAAAACCGTAATTTATCACTAACTTTGCGGCTGGTTTTATAAGCTTCTCGACAACGGTACACTTTGTACCTGTTTCTGCCGTAAGGAGGCCACTAATGATGAATGCTTCCTTCCATAGCTTGGATCTCTTCTCTGCCATTAGAAACAAAATTCAACCCTCTTACAGTGGGGGAAGAAAAAAAATGTATCCTGTGCTTCTCTGGATCCAGGCTGATTTATTAAAACAGGTCAGTGAACTTCGCTTGAAACTGACCAGCAATAGACTCTGGATGCGTGCCCCAGACTGTGGGCATCAACAGAATCAACCCTAAAGACTGGACTCTGCTCTTCCCCAGACGTGAGGTTCAAGTTGTCATTCTTCCTACTCAGTGTGAAAGCCCTGACCCAGAAACTAAAGTGAACGCCGGAAACCACAATGGAAATTGGGAACTATTTACAGCTGAATGCCCATATAAGCACCACAGAGCCAAACACAGACTGGTACTTAGCCCCTTAAATGCATATTTTAAAACAGAATCGAGTGTAGAAGTAGGTGAAGCAAGTGTTCAACTCAGGAAGCTATAAAAAGGAAAAAAAAAAACAAAACTGGAAGAAACTTCCCCCCAGATTATGAAAAAAATTAAAATTAATGCTGAATTAAAAAAAAATATGTGTAAATCCATGGCTGATTCATGTCAATGTATGGCAAAAACCACTACAATATTGTAAAGTAATTAGCCTCCAACTAATAAAAATAAATGAAAAAAATAATAATACTAAATTTTTTTTAAAAATTTAAAAAAATGTGTATCTCAATATTTGTAAAGTTTTTTCAGAACACACTTATGCCTAGAGAGAAATGAATTGGTTATCCAGCAAACTTCAACTGTTAGCTATTCATCAAGGTTCAGTTTTTAATACTTTTCCTTTCACTATCTTATGCAAAGTTATCACATTAACATGTATACATGGCCCAGCCCATACAGACCCGTTCTGTATTTGCACTGCAGGATCTCCCTGGTGGTCCAGTGGTCAAGAACCTGCCCGCGAGTGCAGGGTACACAGGTTTGATCCCTGGTCTGGAAGAGTCCACATACCACAAGGCAACTAAACCCACGTGCCACAGCCACTGAGTTTCAAGCACCCTAGTGTCCACGCTTCGCAACGAGAGAAGCCACTGCAATGAGAAGCCTGTGCACAGCAGCAAAGAGTAGCCCCCACTCTCTGCAACTAGAGAAAGTCCTCATGCAGCAGTGAAGACCCAGTGCAGCCAAAAGTAAATAAATAAATATTTGCACTGGAATCTTCTGCATTCTTCAAATTTGACAGATTATCCTAAATTATAACATTTACATTACTCTTTCATCCATGCTTCCTCACTCTGATGAACCAGCGTTGCACTACTTATCTGTCTGTCTGTTTCTTATATCAGGGATAAAAGTGAAACAAAGCAAAGTGCAAACTTAGTAGAAATAACAACTGGAAAATGACACATAAACATATTAGGCCAATCTACTTTCATTTTGTTAACTAAATATGATTTGTGTTATTGGCTAACTGAGATTTAAATAACAAAATAATAAAGAATTTAATGAGACTATGGAAAAATCATGTGCAATTTTACTCTTCAAATTAGGAAGGTATCTGTGAAAAACATTATTTCACCATTTTTCACTCAGAAAACTAGCAAATTCCCCATGGGCTACTGATGACTGATAGAGATCTACAGGTTCCAAATGAGATAGTCTTCTTGCTTTATAAGCAAGGTTTGTGTCAAATGTCACAGAGCATTATCCACTATGTTCTCCCATTTTCATCACCTGAATTATCTCTGGATAATTCAGAACAATGTCTGGCTATTTTCTAAAACAAAATTTAGCCTCCATTCTCCTGTCAATGGACACTTTGGTTGTTTCCATATGGTGGCTTCTGTGAAAACAGGAAATCCTGCCAACTGCAACTCCACAGATGAACTTGGAGAACATCATGATAAGTGAAATAGTGTTAGTTGCTCAGTCGTGTCTGATTCTTTGCGACCCCATGGACTGTCGCCTGCCAGGTTCCTCCGTCCATGGAATTTTCCAGGCAAGAATACTGGAGTGGGTTGCCATTTCCTTCTCCAAACTGAAATAAGCCAGACATGAAAAGACATATATTATACATTTCCGCTTATTGAAGAACCTAAAACAGTACTAACAGAAGCAGACAATAGAATGGAGGTTGCTGAGAGCTGACAAGGGGAAAGAAAGTTTCAGTTATAGAAGATGAGTAAGTTCTAAAGGTCTGCTCTACAACACAGTGCCTATGGCTAATAATACTGTGTTGTGCACTTAAACATTTAAGAGAAGGGACTTCCTTGGTGGTTCAACGGTTAAGACTCCAGGCTGCCAATGCAGGGGCCGCAGGTTCAACGCCTGGTTGTGAAACTAAGATCCCACATGCCTCATGGTCCAAAAGATTAAAAAAGAATTATAAATGTTCTTATCACAAAACAAAACAAAGAGACACAAGGAAACTTTTGGGGGTGATGGATTAAGTTCAGTGCCTTGATGAGGGGATTATATCGTGGCTATATGCATACATCCAAACTCATCAAATTGTACATATTAAGTGTGTGCAGTTTTTTGAATATTAACTATACCCCAATGCAGCTGTCCAAAACAATCTAGCCCCAAAGGTTACTGATCTGCCTTTCCAAGGATAATCAAAAGAAAGTATGCTTTTGATGCAATTTATCAAGGAAATTCCCTTCAAAGGGTTCTAAAAATAGTCTGAACACTGGCAGCACTGATATAAGTAGAGAAGGATCTCAACTTGACAGCCACATAGCCAGGATAGTTATTTCGGTGCCCAAGCTGCAGCATAATTGGTTTTTTGAAACCCACAAAGCTTTAACTGATTGGTTAATTTATTCTACAAAGATGCTATGAGCACAGACCATGTGTCAAGTGCTGTTTCAGCTATCGGGGTACAAAAATGCACAGTAAGATGATCCCCACCTTTCTGGAGGGTCCTCAAGTGGGGTTGGTCTCATGGAAAAGATCATTAAGTTAATAATTATTAAATAAATAATTACATTAATAATAATCCAGCAACTATTTTTCCTATAGTAGCTTTAAAGACACATCTCTTCCCAGAAAATTTTGTTACGAGATTTTTAAATCTTATACTTACTCCAGTTACAAAGTTATGATGTAAGATCACAACAGCTCCAATTAAATGGTTTTCTAAAAAGCACCCTAATGTGCAGTGAATAATGGAAAATATCAAGTAGAACCACCGAGGGGCCAAAATACCATAGTTACAAAAATGAGAGAAAGGCATGCTCACAGGGACTCGGTACCTTGGCTACAGCCATATAGGGTGTCTTGAAAGAGAACAGCTCATTCCCTTAACCGCTCCAACCACCTACGCCAAATGCAGGCACAGTGTGGCAGCCAGTCAAGGGAGTCTTGGTGATGGGAACTAGAGGAAAAAGAGAAAAAAAGAAGAAGGTATGGCCTACCCATGCCCGAGGAACTGGGCATCCTCATGGACAGCTAGTGCAAGTTGTAGCATAATTGGTTTTTTGAGACCCCCCAAAGCTTTAATTGATTGATTAATTTACTCCACAAAGATGCTGTGAGCACAGACCATGTGTCAACTATTGCTCCAGCTGCTGAGGTACAAAAATGCACAGCAAGATGATCCCTGCCTTTCTGGAAAAACACAGAAAATCAGTACATGCTTTCTGGAAGGCATTCCGCAGCAAGAACATCTTATCGGTAATATTAATGTGCATTCCTTTCAACGTTGTAATTGTGTTTCTAAGTATCGATCTCACACAAACATCAAAGACAAATCCACACCTGTGCAAGGATGGTGACTGCAGATATTTTAATACTAATAGTAAAAACCTGGAAACAGCCTCATTGTCCTTCACCAGCAAGAGGCTTAAATCAATGACAGTCCTCTGCAAACAGGGGAACCAGAGTGACATACCTTATGTACGAAAGAGGTTTGATTTAGTCAAAATTATCTCTGATTGCTGTTTCCTCAGGTGAGGAAGAAAGGCAGGAGTTGCTTGGTGCTTAGGAACCCTGCTTAGGGATTCTCAGGAAGGGAGATTTCGTGCTCAGCGTGGCCAAGGGCACGCAGCTAGAATGCACAGCCCGAGGTCTACTGCGGGGAGAGTGGATGGAGCAGCATGCAAGCAGGATCAGCTGAACCACTTAAATCATGTTACATTCCTGATCTCTGTGTAGGCATCGCTGTATCTCTTTGCCTTTGTCTGTGCCTCTTCCTCTCAAGCCCAATAGTTACGTACAGCCATGTCATAGGGCTGATAGGCACTAGCGTTGAAAGATATCCACAATATTGTGTGTGTGTGTGCATTATTATGTGAACAAAAAGCAAACTGCAGAACAATGTGCAAATTATAATCCCATTCTAAAAAACATACAGGTGTGAATGGATGTATTTGAGTGTGAATGCCTATGATAAACGAGATTATGCTCACATCAGTGTATCAGCAGGGGTTACCTCTCCAGAGTGGGGCTTCCCAGTGGTAAAGAATCTGCCTGCCAATGCAGGAGATGCAAGAGACAAGGATTTGATCCCTGGGTCAGGAAGATCCCCTGAAGTAGGAAATGGCAGCCCACTCCAGTATTCTTTCCTAGGAAATCCCATGGACAGAAAAGCCTGGCAGGCTACAGTCCATAGGATTGCAGAGTCAGACACAACTGAGTGACTTAGCATGCATGCACTTCTCTGTAGTAGTTTCAGAAAATTGAGCATGGTAATTATTTGATGTGATTTCTTGTGTACATTGCTTAAATTTATCAGAATACTTTGACACTTTAAAAAAATATTTTAAAATATGGCAACAAGAGCCACTGTGGCATTTTACTTCTAAGCTTTTGATGGTTTCCCCATCTTCTCAGCTTCGCCTTCCTCCCTGAATGTCACGTTCTGCCTTGCTTCAAAAGATGTTCCATCCCAGGAGAGCCCAAGTGAAGAACCACCCTTCTAAGTGGAATTCACAATGTGACTTCTGTACGTGGTTCTCCCATAAGTGAACCTGCAGTGTCAGGAGAGGACTGAGTGTGACTGTGACTCAGGCACTCTGGCAACTCCCAGCTGTGGCAGTGATGCTCCTCAACTCTCTGTGACACATGCTCCTCATTATTACCCCATCTTATGAAGACATTTCCAATCCAACCTGAGACCTCACCTCTTCTTTGCAAAGCGAGATTCGCCAAGTTTGCAACAATACACTGTTACCAGAATCAATTAGACATGAAGTAGGATTTATGCACTTAGCTTGGTGTTCCAAGCATCAGGTACCAATTTTATAGCCTGGTAACTTGAAAAAGGCTGAAGCATCCTAAGAAAGATTGGGAAGCATGGATATGCTTGCTATTTCAAACCCTATGGTCAATAACAGCAAGTGGGTGCTTGGAGAGTAATAATCCAAGGATAAACCAAACTCAACGGACATGAGTTTGAGCAAACTCTGGGAGATAGTGAAGGACTCGGAAGCCTGGTGTGCTTCAGTTCACAGGGTCGCAAAGAGTCGGATATGACTTAGTGACTGAACATAAACCAAATATCCTATAGTCCTTATCTTACTTAACTGCTACACTGCATTTAAAGTTATTAACCAGTCCTACTTTCCTATCACTTTTTCCTTTCTTTGCTTCCTTGAGCCTATTTTATTGTTCTCCTTTGGTCTTTATGACTCTGCAGTTGCCTACATGAGTTCCTTTATATCCATATATCTGTACAACCATCCATCTATCCATTCACCCGTCAACCCAACCACCCACCCATCCATCCATCCACCCATCCACCCATGTTTTAGCCGTTTTTTCCCTCACTGGCCATACCTTCCTTAGTTATAATGACCCTGTTGCTGTTTTCTGAAATCCATCCCCTCTATAAGTATCCCAAAATCCATTTGGGGGGAAATTATCACTGCCTGTCATCTTTGGAGAAGATAATATTCTGAGCTTGCCTCTTGCTGTGGCTTCCAACCATCTAAGCTATGGGCAAAGGATTCTTTAACATCCTACCTCCTGGTACAGCCAGAAGACAATCCCCTGACCCAGATTCAACCAATCTAATGCCTATGAGTCTTGAGCAAGTAAAGCAAGATGAGATTTATCAATTACAGGCTTTGTTCTTTGGTATGAACTTTGCTGTGGTCTCTGCTTCCTAGTATCTGGAGTCCCAGTACCACATCCGTTTCTCCAGTTTGATAATTTGATCACTCGTAGTTTAGATGAGTCTTCAGTGCTCTTCCAGAAAGTGCCTTTTTGCCTATGACTAAGATGGGCTTCCCCAGTAGCTCAGCTGGTAAAGAATCTGCCTGCAATGCAAGAGATGAAAGTTCGATTCCTGGGTCAGGAAGTTCCCCTGGAGAAAGGACAGGGTACCCACTCAAATATTCTTGGGCTTCCCTGGTGGCTCAGAAGGTAAAGTATCCACCTGCAGTGAAGGAGACCCAGATTTGATCCATGGGATCCCCTAGAGGATAGCATGGCAACCCATTCCAGTATTCTTACCTGGAGAATCCCGTGGACAGAGGAACCTGGCAAGCTACAGTCCATGGGGTCGCAAAGAGTCAGACAAGACTGAGCGACTAAGCCCAGCGCACAGCAGACTGGATATCTGCTACTTGTGACTAAGAACACCAACTCATCCACAGGGCAACAGCATTGGTAAACCACTTATCAGTATCTCCAGGCACCCATAACAAGATTCCACCCAAAGCTGTCTTATGAATGCTGGAAACTACCTCCAACTAATTAATGGTCATCGCTACCTGAAGATCACCCAGTTACCCAAGTCAGCAATATGAGTATCAGCCTTTCCTCATCCCTCTCACCAATGCTTTGTCTTAAGTCCATCACATCTACTCCCAGTTATCCTGGCTTTTATCCTAACTTCTACATCCCACTGACCCAGCCTTAGTTGTGATGTTTATTGTCTTTTGCCTGTATTATAGAATTTAGCTTCCCAACCAGGCTTCTCAGCCCAGCCTCCTTTCTGATTAAAAGTGAATTTTCTAAAATGCAAATATGATCCTGTCACTTCTCTCTTCCAAACACTTCAAAAGGTCTTCTCTGCCTTCATCAGAGTATCTCAAATTTATTCTTCTAGAACATTAGACAATTCCAACTGAAGTGCTCTAAAGGATACTTTGTTGTTGTTGTTCAGTCACTAAGTTATGTCTGACTCTGCAACCCCATAAACTGCAGCACGCCAGACTTCCTGTCCTCCACTATCTCCCAGAATTTGCTCAAGGTCACGTCCATTGAATGGGTGATGCTATCTAACCATTTCATCCTCTGCCACCCTCCTCTTCTTTGCCTTCAATCTCAACCAGCATCTTTCCTATCCACAAAAGGGCACTAGAGGAGAAGAAGGGGATGACAGAGGATGAGATGGTTGGATGGCATCACCAACTTGATGGACATGAGTTTGAGCAAGCTCTGGGAGCTGGTGATGGGACAGGGAAGCCTGGAGTGCTGCAGTCCATGGGGTCGCAAAGAGTCGGACACAACTGAGCGACTGAACTGAATGGAAAGGGCACTTTAGTGCTAATATAAAATAACTGATATCTTAAAATTCATAGGAAGAGTCTTAATTTCCATAACATTGGGAAAGCATAAACAGAGAGATAATCAGACGGGCTGGGATTATTTTTACTGGGGCAGAGGTCTACAGCCAGACAGCCTTGGATGATTTTTTCCCTTACCTTTTTCTTTTTTAAATCAAAGATGTATCACATCTTGAATTTTTAACAGAGTGGATATTCTAAAGCTTCTTTATCCATGTGGTTTACATTCAGCTCCTTTGGCATTCTGGCTAAAACCTTTATCAAAGACATCACTTTCCAAGGCAAAGTCCTCACATGCATGGCATTCCAATTCACTGAAAGGCTTTTTCCTGCCTCCTACTGAATGAAGGTGGGGTTCTTTATCTTGTGCCCTTTCTATGAAACTCGGAGGATTTTGATGTAGGAGAGGCATCTAGGGTCAAGTGTTGTGAACTGCTGGATTCCTGGGGGTAGGTAGGAGGAGAGGTAGGGATCATTCAGGGCTAAGTGGCAGGTCTTGTTATCACAAAATGCCAGAATCTATAACAAGACCCTGGATGGTAATCAGGAAGGGAAGCAACAAATTCTCCCCTCCCAGCTTCCTGTCTTGTTTTGAGATGTAGGTTTTGATAATGACAGGAACGGACTATAAGATGTGGCAAAAATAAGGTACAGACAAGAGAGTAGGTAACCTATGAAAACTCACTGAACCAGGAAGCACTTATTCCTTTGACCTGAGCTGGTGAGGCTACTTTGTCTGCTCCACTTTTAGAAACAACTATCAAAAGGCAATCGTGTTTCTAAGAGTCATCTCTGCATTCACTAGGTTAATGCTAGAGACCATAGAGAGGTCACAGCAACTAAGGAGGAAGGATCTTGTTGTGTAATAACTATTTACCGTCTCTTACCTCTTGGTGAGTTGGTGAAATGTCTACCAAAACCAAAGACAAATACATAATTAATATTGACTTAAAACTTAAAACCAAGTTCTATTTCTCCTTAAAACATAGAAAGATTCAAGAGAACATTACCCAAACAACAACAAAGAGCTGGATAATAAACAAATTATAGTATTTATTGAGCCTAGCAGACAGCAGAGGTAGCAAACAAGTAAACTAAATTCCAAAACGTGACAAGTGCCTCCAAGTTGAGATGAAAACAGCAGCTGTTTCATTCTTCAGCAGAGCATGGAAGAAAGAGAAGGCTTCCAAACTGCTGGGTAAGAAGAGACCAGCTAAACGTTTAATAAATTCTTAAAGGAAAAGTATAGACCAGTGCGTCAATCTGGAAAAGCTGGTAGTCTCAGTTTATTTCCTAAGCCTTCCTACCCACTCCAGTATTCTGGCCTGGAGAATTCCGTGGACAATGTACTCCATGAGGTCGCAAAGAGCCGGACACGACTGAGCGATTTTCACTTTCACCATCACCAAGTAGTTCTCTAGAAGAACTAGGGGGAGGCCAGAGACAGAGCCTTTCAGGGCAGCAAAGGCTCCTGGCAGGAAGGCTGTTCACTTTCCCAACACTTCTCTTTTTTCTTTCAAACTTTAAACTTTTTATTTTGTATTGCGGTATGGCCAATTAACAATGCCGTGGTAGTTTCAGGTGAAGAGTGAAGGGACTCAGCCACACATATACATGTATCCATTCTCCTACAAACCCCTGTCCCATTCAGGGTATCACATAACACTGAGTAGAATTCCATGTGCTATCCAATAGGTCCTTGTTGCCCAACTCGTCTCTTATACAAAGCAAAAGTCTAAAGCCACTGGGCCACAAACTCTCTTATCTCAGCACCAAGAAAAACAATCTCTTGCTTATAGGGTAGGAGTAGGAATAAAGCCAGCTCACTCTAGGGGTGAAGTAGAAAATCATCCTGACCCCAGGTTATAAGCAAAGATCCACTGCCACTGCTGCAGGGGGAAGGGAAGAGGTTAAAATGGACCCACCCCTGGGTCCCATGGACAGAGAATCCCATGGACAGAGAATCCCATGGACAGAGGAGCCTGGCAGGCTACAGGCGTGGGGTCACAAGAGTTGGACATGACTTAGCAACTAAACCACCACCATCAAGAAATAAAAGCAATCAACAGAAGCAGACACAAAGACGGCCAGACGTTGGTTCTATCAAAGAGGATGCCTGAGCGCGTGCTCAGCTGTGTCTGACTCTTTGCAACCCCATGAACTGTAGCCCGTCAGGTTCCTCTATCCATGAAATTTTCCAGGCAAGAGTACTGAAATGGGTTGCCTTTTCTTTTCCAAAGGATCTTCCTGACCCAGGACTCAAACCTGGGTGTCCTGTCTCCTGCATCGGCAGGTGGGTTCTTTATCGCTGCACCACCTGGAACTCTGTTTCAATAACTATGATTAAAATGTTGAGGCATCTAATAGAACAGGTGGACAAACATGCATGAACAGATGCGAATTTCAGCAGAGAAATCTGCCTTAAAGACAATTCTTCCAAAGGGGCATTAAAATTATCAAGCAAACCTGGAGCTTCCAAGAGCTTCCAAGCATGATGAGATCCCACTTTTCCCATGATGCTCATATTAAAAGGTATAAAAAATACCCTGATCATTACAACAAACACCAGTGGTAGACACAGCTTCCTTATTTTCACTGAAACATCTTTCACCTCTGTAGGAAGCTACCTTTGTAACAGAATGAAAGCTTATGGACTTTTTGATCACTTTAAAGTTAAGTAAGGAAAACTCCCATGTAAGTGTCAAAAATAAACAGCTCACAGGCTTGTAATATTCTGTTTCTTGATCTGGATGCAGGAAACATGAGTATATTCATTTTTGTAAAAATTCATTCATCAAACCGTACATTTAAAACTTGCATTCATTTAATTATGGATATTTTACTTCAATAAGAATGTCTTCGTATAATAGTTCACTTTGAATAAGGACCTAGTATATAGCCCAGGGAACTCTACTCAATACTCTGTAATCACTTTTATGGGAAAAGAGTCTGAATATATGCATACATATAAATGAATCACTTTGTTGTTCACTCAAAACTAACACAACATTGTCAGTCAACTACACTCCAATATACAGTAAAAACTTTAAAAATAACTTGTTAAAATACATCTGGTAAAATTTTAATTTTTTCTTATCTAATGATAGCTTTTTAAAGCAAGTTAAATGTGTATAGGTTTTACAGCTCAATAGTATAACCCATCTAGCTGACTAGTTATTATCAAGGTAATTATCTGGATTACATGGGTGAGTTTGTAAAGACTTCTTTTAAGAATAAGGAACTCAAAAAAAAAAAAAAAAGAACAGGAACTCAAGTGCACAGAAAAGATCTAGAAGCTAATGTAATGGAAACACAAGCAACAAAAATATCTTGGAAAATGAGGATCTGGATACAGATCCCTAAGGCCTTCACTTTTCTCCAAAACTTTACTTAGGGAAGCTGACATGGATAGAGGCCACTTGAATTCATAAGATAAAACACAGACTCATTTTGAGGCCTGGACATATCTAAACCTAAAGACATACTTCACTTTCTTAGACAAATTATTGATATCCTATATCATCCTTCTTATTAGCATGTAAAAACTGGTATTTAAAGTATGGTTCTAAGTATATTTATTAAGTATCACTCACTTGCTGTCAGTCGTTCACCCCTGTCCAACTCTCTGCAACCCCAGGGACTGCAGCCTGCCAGGCTCCTCTGTCTCCTGTGGCTTCTGCATTGGCAGGCAGATTCTTGACCACTAGCGCCACATGGGAAGCCCCTGGGAAGCCCACTCTATATTAAGTCTATTTCGCACTTAAAAAAAAAAAATCACAGGCTTGTCAGCAGCTGTTTGCAGGAAACCACCATCAGCAGGATTCCCTTATGGCACAGTGGTAAAGAATCCGCCTGCTAACACAGGAGTCGAGGGAGACTCGGGTTCAATCCTTGGAGAAAGGGAATGGCAACCCACTCCAGTATTCTTGCCTGGAGAATCCCATGGACAGAGAAGCCTGGCGGGCTACAGTCTATGCGGTCACAGAGTCAGAGAGAACTTAGCGACTGAACAACGACAAACATGAGCAAGAAGCCCCTCCTCCTGTCACTTTAGCAAAGCTATATGGTAACTGACTTTTAAACCAGGCACCCCCATGCTGGACTTATCTCCGCCTTAAGCACACCTTTCAAATCTTTTCATCACACAGTGTCTTGCCTATCTTGTCAGTTCTTTTAGTAGATCAAAGAAAAAGTATAACAGAAATGAAACATAAGTAATGGACAGATGACCAGATCAATTCCCTAACTTCCCCTTCAGGAATCTCATGAACAAAGTGTGTGCACAAGACAGCTTCTAGAGGAAAAATCACAAGAAGTCAACAAGCCTGTGCGCAGGGGGTGACGGTGATGACTCTGACCTCCCATCTCTATGAGTCACTGAGATTACTTCCCTATTTCCCTTTAAAACCTTTCGTAGCTGAGCAGAATCTTCGAAGGTGGTTTCTCAGGGACGTTGCACCCACCATCTCCCCAGATTGCTGACATTCTGATTAAAGGCACTTTTCCTTTCTATCAGCATCTGTAAGGATTGATTTTGTAAGCAGTGGGCAGCGGGACCTGATTCATTCGGTAACAGGAGGAGAAACCACATGTACGCACTTGCGCTTCACTTTGCAGCTGCAATTTTCTGAAGACCAATCCACGGAGAATGGTATCCCAAATTACAGCCAACAGTAAGTTTGTCACTGTTGTTGTTGTTCAGTCACTCAGTTGTGTCTGACTCCTTGTGGCCCCACGGACTACAGCACGCCAGGCTTCCCTGTCCTTGCTCAAACTCATGTCCACTGAATTTGTGATGCCATCCGATCATCTCATCCTCTATTGTGAAGCATGGACATTTAAACAAATAGAAATCCTCTAGCCTTAGCTCTAGCTGTTTCTTCTATAAAAACTTCCAATTAACATGGATAAAACTTTTAAGAGAAGCAATGTACACATCACTATTCTTCTGCCTCCCTGGTCATCTTCTGGGGGAAAACTAGTAAGCAATAAAATACCAGTAAAGAATGGCACAAAGGATTATATCCAAAGTCCCAATTATTTTTACTATGATCTTGTCATTATCCGAAGAGCCAAAACCTGTGGCTTCCTTTGTCTTTTAAAAATATTTATCTCTTTATTTGGCTGCATCAGGTGTTAATGCTGCATACAGGCTTCTCTCTAGTTGAGGAGCGCAGGCTCCACAGTTGCAGCCAGTGGAATCTTAGATCCCGGACCAGGGAAGGAACCCGTGTCCCCTGCACAGGCAGGCAGATTCTTAACTACTGGACCACTGGGGAAGTCCCCTTTGGTTTTCTTCAAGCACACACTTCTTTAGAACTTTCACTGCACTAACAAAGAATCGAAACCTGAGTTTACTTTGCAAAGAGAAGAAAAGCGGCCCTCCTCCAAAAAAGGAAAAATGAGGTCTGCTTCTCTTTACAAACATCTAGGAGGAGGGAATGGCAACCCACTCCAGTATTCTTGCCTGGAGAATCCCATGGACAGAGGAGCCTGATGGGCTACAGTCCATGGGGTCGCACAGAGTCGGACATGACTGAGCAACTAACACACACACACAGATGCCCAAAACAAGTGGGATTATGGTTTAGAGATCCTGCTATTCACAACTTCGGTGGAACCAATGCTGAGGACAACAGAGGCGTCAGAGTTCTAATTTTAAGTTCTGATTCCTGAAGGTCCTAGATGGTTATCATCCTCCACACACAAACAACCTGGTCCATCCAGGGACCAACGGCTCTACATAGAGCAGTCCGCTCCCCCAGTGACCATCTTTTATAAAGAGATTTTTCATTGTTATAACACATACGGCAAAGTACTTGATAGACATTTCCATTTTTACATGTCTACATCCTTTTACATAAATATACCCTGGCCCCTAGATTCCCACATAGAGTATTTCCACCACACCATGAAGAAGGCTCCCTAACGCCTCTTTCCAGTCCATAAACCCCAAGTGTAACCACTCCTCTGACCTTTATCACCGCAGATTAGTTTTGCCAGCTTTTGAACTTTATATAGATGGAATCATATAGTATGTTGTAATAATCCTCTTTTGCAAAGCTCATCAACCTCACAGGGTCTCGGAGAACCACTTAAAAGTACGAGGGTTCTGTGAAAGGATTGTTCAATAGTCCTTGATCCAGACTTCTGGCATCCACAGCTGGCCAGGTGGGAAATTAAAGCACCTCTTTGCAGTGAGGGGGAAAAAAAAAATCAAGAGACCAACCACAGCTCACTTTACTGCAAAAGAAATCAAAGGAAACTCCTCTTGCCCTTGAAGACGAGGAACAGCTGGGTCCTTCCTCATCTGACACTTGATAAACTGCTTCCCGGGAGGAGGATCAGCCGGGGGTAAATAAAGCACTTTCTGCCTGGGGAGAATGAGTTTCCTTATCAATTTCTCTTAAAGGGGCAACTCCCCAAAGATGGTCCTCTCGACAACCGCTCTGAGTTTCTCCATTTCTATTTTCTCTCTCACCTCCGAGAAGAAGTCTCCACTAGGGATGCTGTCACCATCTCTGCAGGGCTGCTCATCACAAAACCCGCAAGGCATTCATTCAAAGCCCTACAACAGTCTTACAGAAACAACACAGTGAAAGCCAGGTTAAGTCTCTTGGTCACCCTTTTAGCTGCCTAAAAGGTGTAACCCAGGAGGTAGGTACCCCTGTGGTTCAACAGGAGATCCTCATTTTCTTTAAGAGGTGCATTAGAATTGTTATTTCTCTTATTTTTCCAAGCTTGGAAATGCAAACAGACTCTCCCGTGGTTGAGTGTTCAACATAATTAATCAAAGAATATTCTGTCAACCAATATATCTTTGGTCGATGTACCAAAAGAAATGAGAAAAAGTAGTGGAATGAAAAAACTCTTTCATCCATGTGTTTCCCTTTCCAGTGACTCAGTAGCAGGGCGTCAGCTCATACGAACAGATGAAGTGATTCAGATGCGGCTGATTTGCTAGATAGGAGCCAGATTTGTCTAGCCTCCTAATTTTCTTTTTTTTTTTTTAAACAACCTCTCATTTACAGAATAGATGACTTCCTCTGATACTGTGGATAAATCTTAGACTCATTAAAATTCTAGGCTGGTGGGGATTCAGGAGGTAATCTTGCCAAATCCCTTCTTTATTTTTAAATGTAAAATTATTTTTTAAAGTTTTGGCCACACCACACAGCATGGGGGATCTTCTTCCCAAAGCTGGGATCAACCCATGTACCCTTCATTGGAAGTGCAGATTCTTAACCATTGAACCACCAAGGAAGTCCCACCAAATCCCTTCTGTGAACACAAAAACTAAAGGATGGCCAGGCTGGGTGAGGACCAGGACAGTCAGTAAATGGCAGAACCAAGCCCAGCCTTCAGGTCTCCCCTAATGCCTGATTCTTTACCTTTGTGGTAGCCTACATCTGTGCATGCTTGGTCATTCAGTCATGTCTGACTCTTTGTGACCCTATGGACTGTAGCCTGTCAGATGCTTCTGTCCACTGGATTTTTCAGGCAAGAATACAGCAGTGGTTACCATTTCCTTCCCCAGAGCATCTTCCCAACTCAGGGGCTGAACCTGCATCTCCAGTGTATCTTGTTTGGCAGGCAGATTCTTTACCCCTGAACGACCTGGGAATCCTTGCATTATCACATTATTCTTCTTTCCCCTCTATACAGGAAGCTGAAGGCAAGATGTTGGCAGGGCTGGTTCTCATCAAAAGGCTCAACTAGGGAAGGATTTACTTTTCTGCTTGTATGGCTGTTGGGCAGCCTTCTGCTCCCTATGATTATAGAGCTAACAGCTTCAGTTTTTTGGTGACGAGAGGCCACCCTCAAGTATTAAAGGCCACCCACAGTTCTTTGTCACACAGGCCTCCAAAACATGGCCAACTGTTTCATCAAGGCTGGAGCGGGAAGATCTAAAGCGAGTTTGCTGGCAAGGTGGAATCTCATGTAACACAACATGACCATGGAAAGGATATCCCATCACCTCCCATACTCTATTGGTTAAAACCAAGTCACAGGTCCCATCCACACCCGAAAAGAGGGAATTAGTCAAGGGCTAGACTTCTGAGGCAGGCTTCACTGGGGATCACCTTCAAGTTTATCCACCATTACACTACAAGCTGACGTTCCCCTCCTGGATGTGTATCCGGTAGAAATGAGAGTCAATATTCGTCTGAGACAACTACAAAGACGGTCAGAGCGCATGGCAAGGTGCTTGTCACCTCTCCTCCCTCAGCTTAGCACCTTCACACATGCTTCTTCTCACAAAAACTGTTTCAAATTCAAACCCCACTCTTGCCTCCCACTCAGTACTCTCCCTCTGACCTTGGGCAGATTTGATTCTGAAAGCAATCAATCCTTTCCACTCTCAGCTCAAGGCAACTTTCTCTTAAAAGACTGCAGCATGTCTGCTTTCTCTGTTTCACTGGGAATTCCAAAAGAGTCTCTCTTTCTGTTACTTGTAACAAGATCTTTCCTTTTTTCAAAAGGGGAAAGTGAAAGTTGCTCAGTGGGCTCAGACTCTTTGCAACCCCAAGGGCTATACAGTCTATGGGATTCTCCAGGCCAGAATACTGGAGTGGGTAGCCTTTCCCTTCTCCAGGGGATCTTCCCAACCCAGGGATTGGACCCTGATCTCCCGCATTGCAGGCAGATTATTTACCAGCTGAGCCACAAGGGAAGACCAAGAATACTGGAGTGGAAATCCTATTGCTTCTCCAGTGGATCTTCCTAACCCAGGAATTGAAACACGGTCTCCTGGATTGAAATTGGATTCTTTACCAACTGAGCTATCAGGGAAGACCTTTTTCACAAGGCAACCCCCATAATTTAAAATAATGTCTCCAATTCTCATGCATTCATTTAGAGGCATAAATAGCATTATACCTGAGTAAATAAAATTGAGCAGCAGCCTGTAGAGCTCCTCAGCATGAAAGCTTTTCTGTGTCCCCCATTTCTAGATTGGGCTTCCCAGGTGGTACTAGCGGTAAAGAACCCACCTGCCAATGCAGGAGACATAAGAGATTAACTTTGATTCCTGGGCCGGGAAGATCCCCTGGAGGAGTATATGGCAACCTACTCCAGTATTCTTGCCTGTAAAATCCCCATGGACAGAGAAGCCTGGGGGACTACCGTCCATAGGGTTGCACAGAGTCTGACATGACTGAAGCAACTTAGCACATTTTCAGAAAGAATGAAGAGACGAAGCCAAAGCAAAAACAACACCCAGTTGTAGATGTGACTGGTGATGGAAGTAAAGTCTGATGCTGTAAAGAACAACACCGCATAGGAACCTGGAATGTTAGGTCCATGAATCAAGGCAAATCGGAAGTGGTCAAACAGGAGATGGCAAGAGTGAACATCGACATTTTAGGGATCAGTGAACTAAAATGGACTGCAATGGGTGAATTTAATTCATATAACCATTATACCTACTACTGTGGGCAAGAATCCCTTAGAAGAAAAGCAGTAGCCCTCATAGTTAACAAAAGCGTGCAAAATGCAGTCATTGGGTGCAATCTCAAAAATGACAGAATAATCTCTGTTCGTTTCCAAGGCAAACCATTCAATATCACAGTAATCCAAGCCTATGCCCCAACCAGTAATGCTGAAAAAGCTGAAGTTGAACGATTCTATGATGACCTACAAGACCTTCCAGAACTAACACCCAAAAAAGATGTCGTTTTATCACGGGGGACTGGAATGCAAAAGTAGGAAGTCAAGAGATACCTGGACTAACAAGCAAATTTGGCCTTGGAGTCCAAAATGAAGCTGGGCAAAGGCTAACAGAGTTTTGCCAAGAGAACACACTGGTCATAGCAAACACCCTCTTCCAACAACATAGGAGAAGACTCTACACATGAACATCACCAGATGGTCAATACTGAAATCAGATTGATTATATTCTTTGCAGCTAAAGATGGAGAAGCTCAATTTGGCCAGGAAAAACAAGACTGAGAACTGACTGTGGCTCTGATCACGAGCTCCTTATTGCCAAATTCAGACTTAAATTGAAGCAAGTAGGGAAAACCGCTAGACCATTTAGGTATGACCTAAATCAAATCCCTTGCGATTATACAGTGGAAGTCACAAATAGATTCAAAGGATTAGATCTCATAAGACTGTCTGAAGAACTATGGACGGAGGTTCATGACATCGTACAGGAGGCAGTGATCAAGACCATCCCCCAAAAAAGGAAATGCAAAAAGGCAAAATGGCTGTCTGAGGAGGCCTTACAAATATCTGAGAAAAGAAGAGAAGTTAAAGGCAAAAGAGAAAGGAAAGATATACCCATCTGAATGCAGAGTTCCAAAGAATAGCAAGGAGAGACACGAAAGCCTTCCTCAGGGATCAATGCAAAGAAATAGAGGAAAACAATAGAATGGGAAAGACTAGAGATCTCGTCAACAAAATTAGAGATACCAAGGGAACATTTCATGCAAAGATGAGCACAGAAAAGGACAGAAATGGTAGGGATCTAACAGAAGCAGAAGATATTAAGAAGAGGTGGCAAGGATACACAAAAGAACTATACAAAAAAGATCTTCATGACCCAGATAATCCCGATGGTGTGATCACTCACCTGGAGCCAGGCATCCTGGAATTCGAAGTCAAGTGGGCCTTAGGAAGCATCACAAAGCTAGTGGAGGTGATGGAATTCTGGTTGGGCTATTTCAAATCCTAAAAGATGATGTTGTGAAAGTGCTGCACTCAATATGTCAGCAAATTTGGAAAACTCAGCAGTGGCCACAGGACTGCAAAAGGTCAGTTTTCATTGTCATCCCTAAGAAAGGCAATCTCAAAGAATGCTCAAACTACCACACAGTTGCACTCATCTCACACACTAGTAAAGTAATGCTCAAAATTCTCCAAGCCAGGCTTCAACAGTATATGAACCATGAACTTCCAGATGTTCAAGCTGTATTTAGAAAAGGCAGAGGAACCAGACACCAAATTGTCAACATCCGTTGAATCATCAAAAAAGCAAGGGAGTTCCAAAAGAATATCTACTTTTGCTTTATACGCCAAAGCCTTTGACTATGTGGATCACAACAAACTATGGAAAATTCTTCAGAAGATGGGAATACCAGACCACCTTACTAGCCTCCTGATAAACCTGTATGCAGGTCAAGAAGCAAAAGTTAGAACCAGACATGGAACAATGGACTGGTTCCAAATTAGGAAAGGAGTACATCAAGGCTGTATATTGTCACCCTGCTTATTTAACTTCTATACAGAGTACATCATGAGAAATGTCAGGCTGGATGAAGTACAAGCGGGAATCAAGATTGCTGGGAGAAATATCAATAACATCAGATATGCAGATGACACCACCCTGATGACAAAAAGCCATGAGGAGCTAAAGAGTTTCTTGATGAAAGTGAAAGAGGAGAGTGAAAAAGCTAGATTAAAACTCAACATGCAAAAAAAAAAAAAAAGATCATGGCATCCGGTCCCATCACTTCATGGCAAATAGATGGGGAAACAATGGAAACAGTGACAGACTTTATTTTCTTGAGCTCCAAAATCACTGCAGATGGTGACTGCAGCCATGAAATTAAAAGACATTTGCTCCTTGGAAGAAAACCTATGACCAATCTAGACAGCATATTAAAAATCAGAGACATTACTTTGACAAAGGTCCATCTAGTCAAAGCTGTGGTTTTTCCTGTAGTCATGTATGGACGTGAGAGTTGGACTAGAAAGAAAGCTGAGCACCAAAGAATTCATGCTTCTGAACTATGGTATTGGATAAGACTGTTGAGAGTCCCTTGGACTGCAAGAAGAACAAACCTGTCAATCCTAAAGGAAATCAGTCCTGAGTATTCATTGGACTGAAGCTCCAATACTTTGGCAATCTGATGCAAAGAACTGACTCACTGGAAGACCCTGATGCTGGGAAAGATTGAAGGCAGGAGAAGGGGATGACCGAGGATGAGACGGATGGCATCACTGACTCAATGGACATGAGTTTAAGCAAGCTCCAGTAGTTGGTGATGGACAAGGAAGCCTGGCGTCCATGGAGTTGCAGAGTGAGAGATGACTGAGCTACTGAACTGAACTGATGCACATTTCTAGAATAGGTTTCATTCAGCCTGCCAGACCTTCCCTGATTTCCAATGCGCAGGTTCAAACAGTTGCTACTCAGGGAAAGGAAGGGACACCCTGACAAGGGAGGAACAGTTAAGGAACAACACTGCAGCCCTGGGGCAGAGTATGGCTCCTCAAGGGATGCACATAACCATACCTTTGGGCTGTTCTGCAGATACTGACCTCCCAACGATGTGGGAGAAGTTAACCATATGCTGCCTACAAGCACAGAGACCTCAGACCCACTGAAACCAGAAGGTTGATGCTGACTCCCACTTACCTCACCACCAACCAATCAGAAAAATGACCACAAGCCAATCACGCTCTTTGAGCCATTTCTATAAAACTCTTACTAGCCCCTCCAGGTCGGACACACAGTTTTGAGGGCATTAACCCACCGTGGCCCCCCTTGCCTGGCAAAACAATAAAGTTATCATTTTTTACTTTATCCAAACTATATCTCCAAGATTTAATTTAGTGTCGGGGTACAGAAGCTGGATTCGGCTTCAGTCCCCAGGAATTGATTTGAGTGATGGCACTTGCTGACCATCAGGAAACATCAGTCCCAAAGATATACAGCCTTCTCTCCATGATGAGATGTGCATGTGCTCAGCTCCAAGAGAAGGTGGAAGCCAAAGGAGGCAAGCAAGATAAGGAGGAGTGAACAAGACACTGTCCTTTGACAACCCGGCCTCATCCTAGATTTTAACTCACACCCCTGAGACTTAGATTCATCTGCACATGGAAAAGTGACCCCCGGATCACCTCACACTGGTCACAATGGCCATTATCAAAAAGTCTACAAATAACAAATGCTGGGGAGAATGTGGAGAAAAAGGAACTCTACTATACTGTTAGTAAGAATGAAAATTGGTGCAGCCATTATGGAAAACAGTATGGAGGTTCCTTAAAAAACTGAAAATAGAATTACCATATGATTCAGCAAGGGATCCCCTGGTGGCTCAGATGGTAAAGTATCTACCTGCAATGCAGGAGAGCCAGGTTCAATCCCTGGGTAGGGAGAAGGGAATGGTTACCCACTCCAGTATTCTTGTCTGGAGAATTTCATGGACAGAGGAGCCTCGCAGGCCACAGTTCATGGGGTTGCAAAGAGCCAGCATGATTGAAAGACTAACACTTTCACTTTCATGACCCAGCAATCCCACTCCTGGGCATATATTTGGAGAAAACCATAATTCAAAAAAACACATGCACCCCAGCATTCATGGCAGCACTGTTTACAAACCTTGGAAACAACCCAGATGTCCATCTGAGTTGAATGGATAAAGATGTGGTACAGACACACTGTGGAATATTACTCATCCTGAAAAAAGAATGAAATAATGTCACTTGCAGCAATGTGGATGAATCTAGAGATTATCACACTGAGTGAAGTAAGCCAGACAAAGACAAATGTTGTGTATCACTTATACGTGGAATCTATAAAATATGAAGCAGGTGAACTTGTATACAGAACAGAGACAGAGCCACAGATATAGAGGATAGACTTACAATTGCAGTGGGGCGAGACATGGGAATAGATTAGGAGTTCAGGATTGACATAAACATCCTACTATGCATAAAACAGATAGCCAGCAAGGATCTACTGTGTAGCACAGGGAACTAGGTAAACTATTACAATGTTTTGTAATTGCTTATAAGGGAAAAGAATCTGAGGGAAAAAAATATATATACACACACATATATACGTATGACTGAATCACTCTGTTATACACCTGAAACTATCACAACAATGTAAATTGACTATCTTCAATAATATATATATATTTAAAATAAAAGTCACATTAATCAGGATGCTTTGATTTTTGTTAACTTACAAAAGTAGAGCTGCCACTTGGAAATATCACTCCATTCACATCTAGAAGAACTGGACAGTGTTATGATTCTTAAGCTGAACAACCAAGAGAATAGCTTTAAAGGAGTATTTCAGTGGACGTGAGGATTTTCTCTTACAGGAACTGGAGAAACAGCAGAGTAAAAACAGACAGCCGTGCAGGCAAGAACACGCAGAGCTGGAAGTAAATCTCAATTCCCCTGAATTCCAGTCTGCCTGCTGCTATTTCTGGTAGGGCTCAAGTTAGAGGAAGAAAAATGTCTCAGGTCTCAGGCAAGCTTTGTTCAAAGCTGGAAAGAAACTGAATGCCTGCGACAGAAAACATTAGGGAAGAAATGTGCAGGCTTAATTTCATCAACTCAGTCAAAACTCTTCATTGCTGCATGATTACATGAAAAAGAAAAACACGTTTCATGGCTGGGCTACAACAAACAAACAAATCAGAACTCTCACCACAGCAGCAGAACAACTAGTTTCCAAAGGAAGAGAAAAAGAGCTTTCCTGAGGTTCAGACCCTATCCAAAACATCTGATCCAAAATACCCCAAGATATTAACTTATAGAAACACCAAAAAGAAACATGGAGTCCACTTGTGGGATGGCCCTAAACAAGAAAAGTATATAATTTCATGGACTAGGATATGTCTGTCTGGTTTCTCAGTTCCATAGTTTTCTAGGAAATAGGTTGTATATTTAGTACATATATTAGTATATATATGCCATATATTTAGTACAGCTTATCTAAGAAGTGAATATATTTACTGCTCATTAGAAGCAGTGAACTATTTGATGTCTGAATAAATGAAAGAGTGAGTAAGTGAGTGACTGGATGGAAAAATGAATGACTGGATTAACGAATAAATGAATACGTATTCATAGTAAGTTCCACTGTTTGATCTGTTACCAAATCACAGACCAACGAACCTTTCCATGAGTGGTATTTCAAATTCCCTGCAGTGATTTTCTGAAGTCCCTTCCTGGCCCATGGGCTTCTCAAGAGGGAGCATGGTGGCAGGGGGTTCTGGCTTGAAAGCGTTCCTTTCTCCACCTTCCCAGCCACCACACTGAAAATGTTCCATGTATTCTGAGAGAAACACAAGACCCATGCAGGTTTCAGACAGAACAAACACAATGACACATGCACCACTACCCATTTTTTTAGAATAAATTTGTGTTTTTATTTATTTGTTTGTTTTTAGGTATGCACCATACCTTTTTTTTTTGGCCTTTTTTTTTGTTTGTTTTAATTGGAGGCTAATTACTTTAGAATAAATTTGAATTACAAAACCTTCATGGAACTGAAAACACCCCTATGGCATGAAATCAGATGTACTTACCAAAGATGCTTATGCTAAATATTTAATAAAACAAAATGCTGACTTAAAAGAAAAGAGTTAAATATATATATATTTAAATAGTTAAATATTTATAAACTATTCAATCTATTTTTTCCAAGGATAAACCCTTGAAATCTGTTGTTCTGGGTTATGACATTTAAATGGTCTGCAAACGATTTCTTTCTTTCTTTTAAAAGAACTGTATATAATTAGCCTCCAACTAATAAAAATAGATGGAAAAAAATAAAATTAAATTTAAAAAGGAAAAAAATAAAATGCAGAGACATTAAAAAATAAATAAAAGAACTGTATAGAGGAGAGAAGTTCAAGTCCTTCCTCCGTATCATTTGCCAACATAATGCACTTGTCACTAAAGAGTGTTTCTTAAACTCCCACACCTGCACGGCATGAGAAGAATACAGCACAAAACCCAAATGTTTCATACCTACAATCATAATTATATTCCTTTTTTTAAGAACAGGGCATCTTAATGTACATTCACTGAAAATGAGCAAACCCTATAAAAAGAAAACTAAGAAAGCAAAGTCATCATTCTGAAAGAAGCAAATTTCTTCTGACCCTATTGGAAAAAAACTCTGAGGATATATGCAAGCTTTTATAACACTACATGGGTACAAAGTAGATGATGAAAAAGGATAAAAATAATCCTTCTAAGAGATTCTTATCTAGCCAAGTACTATGGATGATACATAACAGACTGACAAGGAGCAAATGTGAATATCACAGAAAACATGTGTCAAAACCAGAAAATGGTTCTGAGAAGTTACACTGAAAATTTCTCCGCCTCAGGAGTCCATTAACAGCCTCGAGCCTTCTCAGCTGCAAACCACCTGAGAGGAGCAATTTATTTCCTACCGTCTCAAAGACTGTCATAAATTAAGGCTACCTGCAGATGCATGAGAGAGAAAAATGTGCCACCATCATTAACCAAGAAAACTGACCAGATTCCTGGGACTTCCTTGGTGGTCCAGTGGTTGACAATTCAATACGGGGGACAATACAGGGGACATGGGTTGGATTCCTGACTGGGAACAAAGATCCCACAAGCCACGGAGCAACTAACCCTGAGGCCCACAACTAGGGTCTAAGCACTGCAACGAAAGATCCTGCATGATGCGACACGGATCCTGTGTGCTGCAACTAAGACCCAATGGAGCCAAATAAATAAACATTTTAAAAAACTGACCAGATTCCTAACTGCCCAAGTCCCTTTAAAGGCTTTGCAATAAGATAAGAAAATAAAACTGGTATATTACTCTACTGATCAATGCACAGTCAATGAATTGAACCAAAAGACATTATGTGTGTGTGTGTGTGTGTGTGTGTGTGTGTGTTTTTAAAAGTCTACTTCAACCCTGACACGGGGTAAGGAAATACTCAATGCCCCTGGGGTTGCTAGGTGTTCACCTCTTTCTGAAGTTCTCCAGTGACGGAGGCGCCAATGCCTTTGTCATCTCAGCAGTCAGGAAGTGATTTCTTATTTCCAGTGAAAAATTATTTGATATGTACATCCCTGTTGTGTCCTACCTGGGCCTGAGCAGGAATGGCTTAAGAATCTTGAGCCAGGAGTCCACAGCTGCATGGGACAAAACTTAGCTTCTGCTCACTTCACAGGAAGGTGTCTCCTGGGGCTTGGAGGAGGAGCTACAACAAGATCTGGACCGTACAGGGAAATGGTACTCAGCATGGAGTGCAGGAAAATATCAGGGCTCTCTGGGTTGCTTACACACCTGCCTTACTCTTCCCTCTATGTGGACCAGCTTTCTCTGTCTCTCTATTCACACAAAAGTCAGAATGGCTCTCTCTCGGCTTCTCCTCCACTTACAAGACCATGCCAACTAGACCACAATCTCCTAGTTTTAAACTCAAAATCCAGGAGGGGGAAACTGATACAGTGACCTTGGGTCAAGGGCCCACTCCAATCTGATCCATGGTGTCCAGGAGGAAGATGATGCTAAGAGCCTACCCTGAAGATACAGTGCAGGGCTGTCACGGGGTCAGGCTGAGCTGGGAAGATATTCCCAAAAGTGTCCACGGCAACTGTCCTCATAAAGACATGCCATTTCCCTGATTCACCTCTCTCTCCCCCAATATTTAAATCTTGCCTCTAGAACATGTTTTAAATTCCACTAACCCGTTTTCTCTTTTTCCTTGTTCATTTCTTCCAAATCGTTTCTAAAGTGAGGTTATCAGAACGAGGCGAAACACTCTGACATGAGCTGGGGAGTGGGATTGCATGCCAGTGTACTTAGGGGACCAAGCAGTGGGCACCCCAAATCTTGACAGAGGAACACAATTAGAAGAGTTCTGTGCCGGATAATCCTGGAAGACCCCACAGAAATGGAGATGGAACTACTTCTGTGTGTGATAAACGGCCTTTCACTAGTATATTTAACAAATGTTTATCGACTGAGGTGCCAGGTCTGGGATCTGGGAATGGAATTATCATAATTCTATGTTCCAAGAGCCACACTTGAGGACTGGAGACCCAGTGATGAGCCTTGCCCTTGCATAGCTTTCCATCTGTACATTTCAGACACACAATTAAGCTAGCCGGGACAACATGTAAGGGAAGTGACAGTCTCACGGGAGTCCCGGCAAGGACACCTCACCACATCCAGCACGGTCGGGGCAGCTCCCTGGAAGAAGTGACACTTAGACTGGGCCCTGGATGAGTGAGGTGGCATTTGTGCATCAGGGGTCCTTCTGGTGACACACAGCAGATGACCAGAGAACAAGGTCAGTTTCTGCTCCCAGTCCAGCTTCATCCTGCACATTTCTGTGATGCTTTGTCCCAGCTGAGTTGGGTGACCTTCCAGTAAAACAGCTCATGTGCCCTGCTGTGCATGAGCACCATGCCTCAGCCTGAAATGCAACTCTTCCCCCCACCTACTTCCTGTGGTTTATTACTCCTCCAGCTTCTGATCCGAAATGCACCACTCCAACGCCAACCTTTATCACACCCTATTATTTCACTTGCCCCTTTCTCCAGTCTGTGAGATTTTTAAGGCAAGAATCCGGTCTCCCATAACTTATATTCTGGAACTTCCAGATGTTAGAAAAGTTTGCAAGAGACTTACCTGGTGATCCAGTGGTAAAGAATCCGCTGGTTAATGCAGGCAACATGGGCTTAATCCCTGCTCCAAGAAGACTCCACACGCCACGGGGCAACTAAGTCCATGCTCTAGAGCCCGTGAGCTGCAACTACTGAGCCCGTGCCCCTAACAGCCTGGGCTCCACAAGAAGAGAAGCATCGCAGTGAGCGCCCGTGCACCCCAACTAGAGAGCAGCTCCCGCTCTGCAACTAGAGAAAGCCCACGCGCAGCAATGAAGACCCAGTGCAGCCAAAAATAAAATAAAATTTTAAAAGTTTGCAAAATGAATAAATGGAAATAAAGACACATTTCTGGATGCCAGGCAAAGGGCTTGATGCTAGATACACGTTATTTCATTTAATTCTCAACGCCATCCTGGAAAACTGTTGTATTCGCCCCCGTTGTGTAGATAAGAAAACAGAGGCGGGAAGAGATGAGTAACTTGTCAGCATTGACACTGCTGGGATAAGAGGGCAGCTCCCAGGGCGGATTTCATTCCTTCCACTTCTCCCAACAACACAGAAAATACTGCAGTTTCTGAGGGGCTACAATTCCAGCAGCATCCTTATCAGCTCTCACGGAAACACTTAACAGAGTTCACAGCTCATACACACGCGGATTCATTTTTTAACACAACTCACCTGATTTTTTCCAGCCACTTAAGGAAAGGAGAAACACTCACCGCTGGAGTGATTTCTTTTAGACTAGCCACTTTGTAGAGATTTAGGATAGACTTACGAAGAACAGTGAGAAATCTCCTTGCCCAAACCTCTTCTATGGCCAGGAAGACTATGTTTTCCTGGAGTGAGAATTTGGACCATTAGCAAACGGTTTATAACCAACGACTGATGATCTAAGTGTCCTGGAGACAAACGTGTTCTCTTAAAAAGAATCATTCTGCATTTTAATCTTGTCTAATCTCAGAAAAATACTTACTAAATTGTTAGCAAGTATTCATATTCAGGAATAAAACTGACTCTCTGAGACGTTAGAAAATGTTATGCTTTATTCCTGCCCTCCAAGTTTTTTTCCTTTAAAATCTTTTCCATCTGTAATGGCATTTGCAGGAACACAGGTGGACCCAGAGATTGTCATACTAAGTGAAGTAAGTCAGAAAGAAAAATACAAATACCATATGATATCACTTATGTGTGGAATCTAAATAGGACACAAATGAACTTATCTACAAAACTGAATCAGATTCACAGATCCAGAGAACAGACTTCATGGTTGTAGGGGAAGGGATGGTTTAGGAGTTTAGGATTAGAAGATGCAAACTGTTATAAATAAGATGAATAAGCAAGGTCCTGCTGTATAGCACAGGGAACTCTATTCAATAGCCTCAATAGCCTGTAATGAACCATAAGGGAAAAGAATATGAAGCAGAATGCATAAATCTTTTCAATCTACAATTTCATATGCCAAGCTCCACTGTAAAATAACCTTTTACAACCAAATTATACATCTTTTCCAAGTGGGTCATTTTTGAATTGCTGACCTGACCTTTACTATTTTGGGAGGATCAAACAGAAGTTGCTCACCACGAATTCAATTATACTATGAGCCACTGTTCCAGTTATCACTGGAAACAACATCAGCAACAGCTACTCACAGACTGGCCTGAAAGGGCAGAGTGAGAAGAAAGACTGTCCTTCTCCAGAAAACTCTCCCTCTCAACTTACAGAAACCCTTCCTAACATCTGAAACCTAAAGGACCCTGAAATATGCTTTTTCCTTGTCACTTCATGAGTTATTCAATGCCCCCCATTTTCTACCTTGAGCTACAAAACCTCCCCCCAGATAAACTGGGCTTTGCTCAGTATTCCACATGCTCTGAGTCTTGATTCAAGCAGCCAATGGCAGGCCAGGATGGACCAGAGACGTGGTGGTCATTGGGGACTAGCCTATCCTCTACTCTACAAATGACTTAAAACTACACGCTTCAGCATTTTTTTAAATCAATGGACAAAGAAGATGTGGCATAGACAGACAGATCTACAATGGAACATTATTCAGCCACAGAAAGGAACAAAATTGTGCCATCTGCAGAGATGTGGATGGACCCAGAATCTGTCATACAGAATGAAGCAAGTCAGGAAGAGAAAAACAAATATTAACACATACATGTGGAATCTAGAAAAATGGCAGATGAACCTATTTGCAGGGCAGGAATAGAGAGGCAGACATAAAAATGGACTTTGAACTGGAAGACCGCAAAGTGCACGGCCTTGTGTAAAACAGCTAGTGGGAAGCTGCTGTGTAACACAGGGAGCTCAGCTTGTGCTCTGTGATGACCTAGAGGGGGGGATGAGGGGATGAGGTGGGAGGAAGCTCCAAGAGGGAGGGGGTGTATGCACACACATAGCTGATTCACTTCATTGCACAGTAGAAACCAACATACCATGGTAAAGTAACTATATCCTGATTAAAAAAAAATTATTTGTATTAATGTTCGCATATACCAGCGCCATGCACAGTACACGGAGTATTAAATGCGCTCAGGAGACAGGTGTTCTTCATTTTAAGCAATAAACATGACCTCTCCAAAAGCTATTCCTAGAAAACTTCTTTACTAGAAAATGCTGTAAGCTCACTATTTAAAAACATCCTTTAGGGAAACCTTTTGCAAAGTAACACATCCCTGCTAAAATGTAAATAATGTGTTTATTTTCTAGATGTAAGTATTTGTGGGTTTCTATTCAGTCAGTCAGTCAGTTCAGTCGTTCAGTCGTGTCTGACTCTGCGACCCCATGAATTGCAGCACGCCAGGCCTCCCTCTCCATCACCAACTCCCGGAGTTTACTCAAATTCATGTCCATCGAGTTGGTGATGCCATCCAGCCATCTCATCCTCTGTCGTCCCCTTCTCCTCCTGCCCCCAATCCCTCCCAGCATCAGGGTCTTTTCTAATGAGTCAGATCTTCCCATGAGGTGGCCAAAGTATTGGGATTTCAGCTTCAACATCAGTCCTTCCAATGAACACCCAGGATTGATCTCCTTCAGGATGGACTGGTTGGATCTCCTTGCAGTCCAAGGGACTCTCAAGAGTCTTCTCCAGCACCACAGTTCAAAAGCATCAATTCTTCGGTGCTCAGATTTCTTCACAGTCCAACTCTCACATCCATACATGACCACTGGAAAAACCATAGCCTTGACCAGGCAGACCTTTGTTGGCAAAGTAATGTCTCTGCTTTTTAATATGCTGTCTAGGTTGGTCATAACTTTCCTTCCAAGGAGTAAGCGTCTTTTAATTTCATGGCTGCAATCACCATCTGCAGTGATTTTGGAGCCCTGAAAAATAAAGTCTGACACTGTTTCCACTGTCTCCCCATCTATTTGCCATGGAGTGATGGGACCGGATGCCATGATCTTAGTTTTCTGAATGTTGAGCTTTAAGTCAACTTTTTCACTCTCCTCTTTCACTTTCATCAAAAGGCTTTTTAGTTCCTCTTCACTTTCTGCCATAAGGGTGGTGTCATCTGCATATCTGATGTTATTGATATTTCTCCCGGCAATCTTGATTCCAGCTTGTGCTTCTTCCAGCCCAGCGTTTCTCATGATGTACTCTGCATATAAGTTAAATAAGCAGGGTGACAATATACAGCCTCGACATACTCCTTTTCTTATTTGGAATCAGTCTGTTGTCCCATGTCCAGTTCTAACTGTTGCTTCCTGACCTGCATACAGGTTTCTCAGGAGGCAGGTCAGGTGGTCTGGTATTCCCACCTCTTTCAGAATTTTCCACAGTTTATTGTGATCCACACAGTCGAAGGCTTTGGCATAGTCAATAAAGCAGAAATAGATGTTTTTCTGGAACTCTCTTGCTTTTTCGATGATCCAGCGGATATTGGCAATTTGATCTCTGGTTCCTCGGCCTTTTCTAAAACCAGCTTGAACATCTGGAAGTTCTAGGTTCACGTATTGCTGAAGCCTGGCTTGGAGAATTTTGAGCATTATTTTACTAGCGTGTGAGATGAGTGCAATTGTGGGGTGGTTTGAGCATTCTTTGGGATTGCCTTTCTTAGGGATTGGAATGAAAACAGATGTTTTCCAGTCCTGTGGTCACTGCTGAGTTTTCCAAATTTGCTGGCGTATTGAGTGCAGCACTTTCACAGCATCATCTTTCAGGATTTGAAATAGCTCCACTGGAATTCCATCACATCCACCAGCTTTGTTCATAGTGATGCTAAGGCCCACTTGACTTCACATTCCAGGATGTCAGAGGCCTGGCGTGCTGTGATTCATGGGGTCGCAAACAGTCGGACACGACTGAGCGACTGAACTGACTGACTGATTTCTTGTCAAGGACATACCTCAGCTGTGAACATCTTCTCCCAACTCTGATCTGTATATGCTGCATAGAGTAAATGCTCTCAAAAATTTTGCTAAATGAGTGATTTCCCTGGTGGTTCAGTGGCTAAGACTCCATGCTCCCAACGCAATGGACCTGGGTTCGATCCTGGTTGGGGAACTAGACCCCACGTGCCCAACTAAAGATCCCAGATGCAGCCACATAGAAAAAATTACAAGTGCTGCAACTAAGACCTAGCACAGACATATTAAATGAATAAGTAAAACTTTGCTAAAGGAATAAATGAAAATAAAGGAACACATACAGATGTTCTTTTTTTTTTTTTTTAGATGTTTTTTTATCCTGCATAAGAACCTCCGTCTGAGATCTCCAAGATCCACTACTTCAATCATTCTATAACCAAATGCGGCCAGTGCCCCACAGCATCCAGGGCCTGGGGCCTCCTTGTCCACTATTAGGATGGCCCATTCCTGGTCTCTGGTCCTCCCCCTGCCCTCCACAGTCATCTCCTCCCCAACTGGTGTCTACCCCAGAGAATTATGAAAGGAAGAGGGAGGCAGAAGAGAGTCCAGCTGCTCATGTCTCTTCTGCTATGGCCCTGGTGGGAGGGGAAAGGAAGTCACTAGAAAAGCTATCCAGGAATATAGAAAAATGGTATAGATGATCTTATCTGCACAACAGAAATACAGAACAAAGGTATGGACACAAAGGCAGTAAAGGAAGGGGTCAGGTGAACTGGGAAATTGGCCTTGACATATACACACTATTGATACTATGTATAAAAGAGACAGCTAATGAGTACCTATTGTATGGCACCGGGAACTCGACTCACTGCTCTGTGGCGGCCTAAATGGGAAGGAAATCCCCAAAAGAGGGGCTATATGTACACATAGAACTGATTCACTTCCCTGTACAGCAGAAACTAGTACAACACTGTAAAGCAACTACACTCCAGTAACAGTTTTAAAAAATGAAAAGCTACCCAAACTGTTCTGAATTCTCAAGCACTTTCTACAGGGTATCAACTTACAGTGAGTGGGTACAGAATCATGTGAGCTGCAGAAGCAACCAGTTCTTTGCAGAAGGTGGTTCCTTTTAGCCTGGCCCCTCTGGAAACACAAGACGCAGTCTAGGAAGAAGGAAGAGACGGCCAAGAACTGAGAAGGCAGGCCCGCTAAGTGAGCCCTATCACTCCAGGGAAGATAGTTCACTTGCAGCAGAAATTTGGAGTGAGGCTAAATGAGGACTCTTCACCTCTCCATGAAACATCCGGCATTGTCTGGAAACACTTTTGGGTGTCACAGCTGGGAAGAAGGGTGTACTACAGGCCAGGGATGCTGCTAAATACCCGTCTATGCCCAAGATGTTTCCCCCCTCCATAATAAAGGATTATTCAGTTACCAAGTGTCAGTAGCATGGAAGATGAGAATCCCTGGGTTACAATGTTCATGGCAGCACTGTTTATAATAGCCAGGACATGGAAGCAACCTAGATGCCCATCAGCAGACAAATGGATAAGGAAGCTGTGGTACATATACACTATGGAATATTACTCAGCCATTAAAAAGAATTCATTTGAATCAGTTCTAATGAGATGGATGAAACTGGAGCCCATTATACAGAGTGAAGTAAGCCAGAAAGATAAAGACCAATACAGTATACTAACACACATATATGGAATTTAAAAAGATGATAACGATAACCCTATATGCAAAACTGAAAAAGAGACACAGATGTACAGAACAGACTTTTAGACTCTATGGGAGAAGGCGAGGGTGGGATGTTCAGAGAGAACAGCATTGAAACAAGTATACTATCAAGGGTGAAACAGATCACCAGCCCAGGTTGGATGCATGAGACAAGTGCTCAGGGCTGGTGCACTGGGAAGACCCAGAGGGATGGGATGGGGAGGGAGGCGGGAGCGGGGATCGGGATGGGGTACATGTAAATCCATGGCTGATTCATGTCAATGTATGGCAAAAACCACTACAATATAAAGAAAAAAATTTTTTAAATTAAAGAAAAAAAAAAGAGAGAATCCCTGGGTTACATGAAAGCTTGCAATCAAGAATTCTGGCCCACTGCGGCAAGGACCATATTTCAAGTAAAATAGTCTTATAGGGTCAGGATTTCCATAACAACCAAAAAAGAATTCTGGTCCACATGTATACCTATGACTGATCCATGTGGATGTACAGCAGAAACCAACAAAACATTGTAATTATCTTTCAATTAAAAATAAATAAATTAAGAAAAAAAAAGATTTCTGGTCTATCGTGGTTGTCAAGATGGAGGCAGATGAGGGAGGGAGGGATTGGGAATTTGGGATTAGCAGATACAAACTATAATATATAGGATAGCTAGATAACAAGGTCCTACTATATAGCACAGGGAATTCATATTCAGTATCCTGTAATAAACCATAATGGAAAAGAAAATGAAAAGGGATATCTGTATAACTGAATCACTTTGTTGTACACCAGAAACTAACACAACATTTTAAATCAACTATACTTCAATTTAAAAAAAATCGTGAAGGTTTGTCATAGGCACGCAAGATTATTTTAACTCTATAAAATCAGGCAATCCAATTGCTATATTAAAATAAACTAAAACCATTAAAAAAAAAAAAAAAAAGGATTCTAGTCTAGTCTATGGTTCAGAAAGCCAAAGATGGCACTCACCATGGAAGAATAAGGAAAAGGTAAAGCAAATTCCGACCTAACATAAGTGAGCATAAAGAACTAAACAATACAAAGCATTATGATGTACATTCAAAAGTTTTCTCTCTCAGAGGTCAATGTTTCAGGTCATATCCATTCCCTTGTTCAACAAACATTAACTGAGCAACTACTTTGATTGCAGCCATGAAATTAAAAGATGCTTACTCCTTGGAAGGAAAGTTATGACCAACCTAGACAGCATATTAAAAAACAGAGACTTACTTTGTCAACAAAGGTACGTCTAGTTAAGGCTATGGTTTTTCCAGTGGACATGTATGGATGTGAGAGTTGGACTATAAAGAAAGCTGAGTGCCGAAGAATTGATGCTTTTGAACTGTGGTGTTGGAGAAGACTCTTGCGAGTCCCTTGGACTGCAAGGAGATCCAACCAGTCCATCCTAAAGGAGATCAGTCCTGGGTGTTCATTGGAAGGACTGATGTTGAAGCTGAAACTCCAATACTTTGGCCACCTGATGCAAAGAGCTGGCTCATTGGAAAAGTCCCTGATGTTGGGAAAGATTGAAGGCGGGAGAAGGGGACGACAGAGGATGAGGTGGTTGGATGGCATCAGTGACTCAATAGACATGAGTTTGGGTAAACTCCAGGAGTTGGTGATGGACAGGGAGGCCTGGGGTGCTGCGGTTCATGGGGTTGCAAAGAGTCGGACACGACTGAGCGACTGAACTGAGCTGAACTTTGGACTACACGCCTTCTGGGCTCTGGATACACGTACAAGTGGGAAGCCAAGGACTTCCTAAGAATGAAAGTGAAAAGTGTCAGTTATTCAATCGTGTCCAGTTATTTGCAACCCCATGGACTGTAGCCCGCCAGGCTCCTCTGTCCATGGAATTCTCCAGGTTACAATACTGGAGTGGGTAGCCATTCCCTTCTCCAGGCGATCTTTCCAACGCAGGGATCAGACATGAGTCTCCTGCTTGGCAGGCAGACTCAACCATCTGAGCCACCAGGGAAGGCACCCCTAAGAATGTTGTCCAGCAATATTTTTGTTCAGAAACAGGGAATGTGGAATCGGAGGACTGTGGCAACTGAAAAGAGGAATTCCACCCTTCCACCAGCTTATAGCTTAATTGTCAGTTGAATGTTACATACAAACCATCCCTCGTAGACCCAGGGGCCTTTAGGATTTTTTAAAAAAACAATTCTTCACAAAAAGTCCCTTGGCTACAGGGAAATTCATTCATCTCATTGATTGGGCTCAGAATCTTGAGCAAAGATCATTGCTGCACTGTTCCCAATTACCTCATTTATCTTCACTGCCCCAAACAGGGGCTTCCCTGATAGCTCAGTTGGTGAAGAATCCACCTGCAATGCAGGAGATCCTGGTTCAATCCCTGGGCAGGGAAGATCCCCTGGAGAAGGGAAAGCCCAACCATTCCAATATTCTGGCCTGGAGAATCCCATGGACTATATAGCGCATGGGGTAGCAAAGAGTCAAAGAGTCGAACACGACTGATGAACAATCTAAAAATTAAGAAGACAACAAAGAATACTTGGTCAGTCAATAATATCTGCTGCTATAAAGGCAGCTTGGAGAAGGAAATGGCAACCCACTCCAGTGTTCTTGCCTGGAGAATCCCAGGGATGGCGGAGTCTGGTGGGCTGCCGTCTATGGGGTCGCACAGAGTCGGACATGACTGAAGCGACTTAGCAGCAGCAGCATAAAGGCGGCTTACTTACACTCTCCACTAATCCAGACACCCTCACTGTCAACTCCCTCAGTGGGGACACAGAGAAGATGAACCAAAGGTGATGTCATAATATCAAGGATAAGGCTTGGAACATTCCCTAACTTGCTCTTGACACCTTGAGAAGAGTATTTTGTAATCATCATCTCTTCCAGTTTGTTGAGTGTAATTATTAACCAACAAAATAACTCACTGATACCAACAGACAGATAAACTTTTATTGTTATTTTTTTCTACTTGGGCAGAAGTGGCAAACAACCAAAGGACTGCCCTAAAATGTATTTGGCTACATTAATAAAATATGAGCTTCTCTAAATTTAAACTTAAAATCCAATTAATTCATCAAAATGTCAGTTGTCACCTCAAGCATTTTAGTAAAAAGGAGATCTCTTGGAATAAAAAAGAATCTTCACAGGAATAGAGGGTGCAGTAATGTGATATTTCTTATCACAATGACCACTGTAGCCCTGTCCCCTGATATTTACTCTTTAAATGAAGCCTCAGAGAAGGTATTTAAGAATACCACTGGTGGTACAAGAGACTCACTTTCCATATGGTCTTTTCCCTGACTTAATTATTAAGTGTGTTTGGACCAAACACAATCAATCACTGCTGTAAGCTCCCCACTGACACCCAGAGTCATGAACCTTGGTGAAAATTTCTACAAAACACACGGGACCAGTCACAAATAGAATTACAATGATAAATCTTAGGACTTCAGGGCCTAAATAGATGATGCTAGGAAGGCTGTAATTTGTACAATTGTCTTTATTTAGGCAATTCTAATTTCTTATTAAGAGAGCTGAGAACAGAAATAAGAAAGAGACAATGTCTAATAGAAATTTAGAAAGCAGAAATAGAAACTGAGAGTCCTACCCTTATCTATAAGAGAAATCATTTCCAATGGGTTTTCATTCTCTTATCCTATACCCAGTGTTTCTCAGCTGAAAAGAAAACTTAGTCCCTTCCTTCTGTGATCCAAAGCCCATTTATCAGCTACAATTCTAGCATTAGCACCAGGAGATTGGAGGAGATGCAGATAACCTTTAAAGGTTGATACGGAGTTAAATGCAATCACTCTCATCCTTTAAAAACAAGAAAGGGCATAAAACAAAACATTATAAAATCGTATGCTTCTTCCTGCACATAACTTAAAAGTTACCAGCTAACCGCCAGCATACCATTGACCTTTGGCTTGGAACCAAGGGCTTTAGGGAAAAACTAAAGGTAGACACATTTTTAGAACTCAGTATGATTAATTTACAAAAGCCTGATTTTTTTTTCCTAAAGACTGATAAAATATGTTTCAATTTCAAGTACTGAAGGATAAAACCACATCTCAAAATCATTAAGCTGTTAGTCTTTATTACAAATGGAATGAAGCAATACTCATTTCTTGGACTGACGGAGGTGGTAAATGGCTCTCTTTCCGCTTGTAGAACAACAGTGATGGAATCACCAAATTATGATTTAGAGTTATAGGTTCCAGAGTTTGTTGTAGCCACCTTCTCTCTTCCAAATGAGAAAAAGAAATCCCCACCAAATTAGTCCTGGTCACACAGGTAATGTCTGTATAAACTGATCACAGCATCGCCAAAGCCATCAGCTGGAACCACTAGCAAAGAAAAGTTTCAGCTGCTCCACCTGGAACCAAGCATTCATCTCTCAAGGACCAAATGCCAATCATTAGAATGATCCACAGGCAACCTCCAAACTCAGGACAAAGGGAATGAAAAAGATCTAAAATGAAGACCCCAGTAATTCCTGCATCATCAGGCCTAAGGGATCCAGGGAAGAGTTAAAATCCAGGCGTGCAGAGTCTGCTGTTTCTCACTAAGCCATCTGAGACCCAACCCGGGGCAGCTAACACTTTCAGATCCACAGAGAAGCCACACAGGACAAGAATACACTGAGTTTCCAGTCTCCCGTGACACCTCAAGTGCAAGCAGATAAAGACAAGAGAGATGTCTGTGGGAAGGAGAGAGGGTGTTAAGAAAACGGATCAGAAATTCCTAAAGGTCCGAGAGAACCGTCTCCAGGCCTCTTCCTAAAACTTGCAAACCTGGGTCTGTGTGTGCGGGCAGGACAGCAGGGAGGGGCTGGACGCGTGCCTGGGCGCGCTCCCGGAGACTGCCGAGCCAACTGCAAGGCAGATGCGCTAGCCGACCAGGAAAATGGGGCCAGGGTGGAGGCGCGGAGGGGGACACCTGGGAGGGTATGGGCGGGGGGGTGGTCTTACTTTTGTAGCTCGTCGCCCAGGGCTGGTAGCCGTAGTAGCCGGTGATGCGCAGGATCCGCTCCTCGATGGACGTGAGCCCCACGGGCCCGCTGGTGAGGTCCTCCACCGAGCGCGACCATTTCAGATCCTCCTTAATCGCCTCGTCCACCACCAAGTATTTGAGCTGCCGGAGCTGGGGGCTGATGTCGGACAGTCTCCGGGGGCTGACGTCCGGTGACCTCCTCATGCCACTGAGGCCGCGGGCAGATTGGTAGGGAGGGACAGAAGGGGAGGGGGAGAATGTGGGTGAGATCCCAGGGCAAGCTGGGCGCAGCCCGGGGCCCTCTACGGGCAGATGCGGCCCTTCCCCGCTCCACCGCTCCCCCAGCTCCCTCGGCAGCCTGGGCGTCGGGTCCCGTCTCCGGACCCGGCACTGGGCGCTTCGGGGCAGAGCAGGTTGGGGCGAGTGGCGAGGGAGAGGATGCCCTAAACTTCCCAAACAGCTCAGCCGCGCGCGCCGCCCCCTCCCCAGCTTCAGACTGCCAGTATCCCAGCTGCCGAAGGCCACCCCGCCGCCCGCTCGCGCCCCCGCGCCCGGGACGCTACTCACATGGCGATGCCTTTGCCCCTCGGTGCGCCGCCGGGAAACTCTCGGATCCCCATAGGCAATGTCAGAGTAGGGCCGGGAGCTCCCAGACTTGAGGCTGAGGGGCCGCGGGCCCGAGCTGCCCGCGGCCGCGGCCCCTGGGAAGGTGGGCGCGAGGCCCGGCGAGGGTCCCCACGCCGCCCGGGCGCGCCCGAGCCACGGTCGGCGAAAGCCTCGGCGGTGTGCGGCGCGATGCGGGCGCGGCGGCTCAGCCCGGCTCCAGCCGGTCCGCGGGACTCGCTGCAGCCCGCCGGCCGCAGGGCAGTGCCAGCGCCGCCCCCCTTGCCTGTAGCCGCCGCCACCGCCCCGGGCACACGGCAGGCGCGGGAGCCCCCGAACCCGGAGAGCGCCGGCGGCGGTATGCGCTCTCGAGGCACCTGGGAGGACCGGAGGTGCGGGCCCCCAAGCGCGGGAACCAGGCGGGGGCGCTGCTGCCCCCTTCCCGCCGCCCACGTGTGCGCGGGGCTCCAGAGCCCGCACCAGCCGCCCGCGCTCCGCCCCGCAACCTTGGGGCTAGGGGCGCGCTCCTCCTCCCCTCTCTTAGGACCTATCACATCATTCTACTCCTGATTCAGTAGTTCAGCTCAGTTTCAATCTCTCTTTCTCTTTCCTCCTTCTAAAATAATGAGCAAAAACTACTTGGAAAAACAGAAACCTGGTTCCAAACCCACCAAAATCATGCTCAGAATGCCATATGGCATTTCATAGTCAAAGCTGAGACACTAGTGACTTATTTATTGTGTTGTGGGCATCCTTCGGTCACCCCTGGCCCTCAGAGAGCTTACATTCTCATGCTGACCCTGTTACTAAATCAGTTTTCTCTTGTTAGATTTCTACTTTATTTAGCCTCTAATTTTTTTTCTTCTGTCTGCAAATCATTCTTTCTAGAACACCTAATCGGCTTTCATAATTTTTTTTCTGTTATAAAAAAATACATATAGGTTCATTCTGAAGAATTGAGAAAATACAGAAATAGGTAGAGACGAAAATACCCCATTTTTAGCCCAAAAGGACTACTTTGAATTAAGTAGTCCACAAATTTTTCCATTCTTTTTTTTTCAATGCAAAATACCTTCTTCACAAAATCAGGATGGAACTGTAAACGCTGCTTTTGGTACTTTTTTATATTAAAATTATATTGTGTCTCAGCAAATTAGGAATAGAGAGAGGACTTCCTCACATTATAAAAGACATCTTCAAAAACCTACAGTTAGCATCATACCGAATGGAAAGAAACTACCTTAGGTTAGGAGCATGGCAAGGATTTCTCAGCACTCCTCTTCAGTATTCTACTGCAAGTCCTAGCTAATGCAATTAGGTAAGAAAAGGAAATTTAAAAGTTTGTATATTGGGAAGAAAGAAATAAAACTACTCTTTGTTCACAGATGACATGATCACCTAGGTAGAAAATCTCAAAAAATCAACCACTTGATTGACCTGGAACAGATATGAGTTATAGCAAGATCTCAGGATTCAAAGTGAATGTACAGAAGTTAATCAACTTCCCATATACAAGCAATAAACCATTGTAATTTGAAACTGAAAATGTAATACCACCTACACTGGCACACAAAAGTACTCAGGTATAAATTGGGCATAATAGGTATTGAGATCTGTATGAGGAAAACTACAAAACTCTGAGGAAAGAAATCAGAGATGAACTAAATAAATGGAGAGAAAGTTCAGGTTCATTGGTAGAAAGATTCAGTAATTTTAAGATGTAGTTCTCTCCAACTTAACATAGAGATTCAGTATAATCCCAATCAAATCCTCAGCAAGTTATTTTGTGGCTATCAACTAAGTGCTTCAAAAGTTCATATGAAGAGGCAAAAGACCCAGAATAGACAACACAATATTGAAGGAGAAGAACAAAGTTGGAGGATTAACACTACAGTGCTTCAATACTTAATATAAAGCTGCAGCAAACAATGCGGTGGGGTATTGAGGAAAGAATAAATAAATAGATAACTGGAATGGAATAGAGAGCCCAGAAACAGTCACACAATTATGGTCAACTGATCTTTGACAAATGAGCAAAGTCAATTCAATGGAGAAAGGATAAAAGTCGCTGAGTGGTGTCTGACTCTTTGTGACCCCATGGGCTGTAGTCCATGAAATTCTCCAGGCCAGAATACTGGACTGGGTAGCCTTTCCTTTTCCAGGGGATCCTCCCAATCCAGGGCTTGAACCCAGGTCTCCTGCATTGTCGGCGGAGTCTTTACCAGCTGAGCCACAAAAGAAGCTTGGAGAAATGATAGTGTTTTCAATAAATGGTGTTAGAACAACCAGACATCTACTTGAAAAAAAAATGATCATAGGCCTAATAAAATATTAAAAACTCTAGAATATAATGTAGGAGAAAATCTAGCTAACTTTGGGTTTGGTGATGTCTTTTTAGATATAAGTATTCTCCATGATCAGAGAAGGCAATGGCACCCCACTCCAATACCCTTGCCTTGAAAATCCTGTGGACAGAGGAGCCTGGTAGGCTGCAATCCATGGGGTCCCTAAGAGTCGGACACAACTGAGAGACTTCACTTTCACTTTTCACTTTTATGCATTGGAGAAGGAAATGGCAACCCACTCCAGTATTCTTGCCTGGAGAATCCCAGGAACGGGGGAGCCTGGTGGGCTGCCGTCTATGGGGTCGCACAGGGTCGGACATGACTGAAGCGACTTAGCAGCAGCAGCAGCATCCTCCATGATAGAAAAAAGTGGTAAATTGGACTTCATTAAAAGTAAAAACTTCTGCTCTTCAAAAGACATTGTCAAGATCATAAGATGATAAGCCACAGCCTTACAGAAAATATATGCAAAAGAAATATTTGATAAAGAGCTAGAATAAATAAGATAAATAACTAGGATAAATAAATAAGAACTATTGAACTCAACTATAAGCAAATTAACAATCCAATTTAAAAATTGGAAAGATATCTGCACAAATATATCACCAAAGATGACATACAGACCATCAAAAAACATATGAAATGATGCTCAACATCATGTTCCATTAGGGGACTGCAAACTAAAACAATGAGTAAGATACCACTACAGACTTAATAGGATGGATATAATTCAAAATACTGACATCAAATGCTGACAAGGATGTGGACCATCAGGAACTCTCTTTCATTGCTGGTGGAAATGCAAATGGTATGGCCACTTTGGAAGAGTTTTGCAGTCTCTTACATGACCGAATATCTTCTCACTATGTAATCCAGCAATGGTACAGGTTGATATTTATCTGCGTTGAGTTGAAAACTTAAGTTCACACACAGACCTGCACAGATATATTTACAGACGCTTTATTCATAATCACCAAAATATGGAAACAAACAGTATGTTCTCCAATAGGTGATGGGTAAAGGGTGGTATATTCATATACTGGAATGTTATTCAGTGATAAAAACTAGTGAACTATCAAGTTGTGAGAAGACATGAAGGATCCTTAAATGTGTATTGCCAAGTGAAAGAAGCCAATGTTAAGGGGTATATAGTATATGATTCCAATTATATGACATTGTGAAAGAGACAAAGTTATGGAGACAGTAAAAAGATCATTGATTACCAGGGGTTCCTGGTGTTTGTAGGGATAAATTGGAAGGGGAGGGATGAATGAGTGAGCACGGTGGCAGGGGGGGGGTTGGTTTAGGGCAGTGAAACTCTTCTGTATGATACTATAATGGTGGATAAGTGTCATTTTACATTTGTGAAAATCCATAGGTTGTATCAATACAACACCAAGAGCTAACCCCGATGTGAACCCTGAGGTATCAACTGTGGTTGATAATGACATGTCGGTGTCAGTTCCCCGACTGTAACAAGCATATCATGCTGAAGCAGGATGTTAATATCGGTGGGGAGGCTGTGTGTGTGGGGGGGGGTGGCAGGAACTTGGGGGCTGTACTTTAGCAGAATTTTACTGTGAACCTAAAATTGCTGTAAAACACAGTCTATTAACTGAAAAAAATATATTTTTCAGATTTTCAGTGTTATAATATTCTTCTAAAAGATTGTTTTTACTGGCTGTATTTTAATTTTTATGACTGCTATGGTCACAAAAGCAACAAAGCCATTATAAATAAAGTAACAAGTAATATCGGGTATATAAATTTAAAAAATCAATGTCCTTGTACATACTTTTTAATCTGTGTGTGTGGTGGGGTGGCTTAGGAATAAGGCACTTCTCTCTCCCTCTGTCTCTCTCTCTGTCTTTGTGTGTGTGTGTGTGTTCTTGTGTGAAGAATTTCTTCTTGGTGCCTTCTTTTGAGACATGGGACAACTCTTCTTTTACCCTTGAAGTATCATCTTAAGCTGGTCTTGAACTGGTGTTCCTAGAGCATCCTCAGAGTTCACCTGATGTTGGACTCACTCAGGAAGGTTGTTTAAAGTGCTGATTCTGAATTATTACCTGTGAGTGTGAGCATGGAACTCTCCGTTGTCGCTGATTCCCTGGATGGACTCTAGGCACGCTAAGAACCACTCATGTAAATAAGAAGCGAAGTTTCATAAACTCAGAATCCTCCACCTTGCTTTTATAGGCACAAGGAAAGATCTGGGCACAGCCAGAAGAAGACAGGTGTCTCTCCTCATTCAGTCACCACATTCTGGCTACTGTAACCCTTGGCAAGGTCTTTGATCTGGGCCTCTGTTCCCTGCGTAAGAAGAAGATAACCTTGCAATATTGTGGTGAAGATAAAATGAGTTAATACATGTAAAGTATCTAGAATAGGGCCTGGCGCATGGCCAGGAACAGCACTTAAAATACATAAGCTATCATTATTAGCAATGCGGTCAAAGGTTGAAATAATTTTATTTTTGACAGTCACATCACAATGTTGACTCATGTCTAGGTTTATTGCCTAAATCATCTACATAATTTTCACATGTGCAGCTGCTAAGCCACATCACTCTCCTCTTTTTAAAAAATAAATATCATGGGATTTAGAGTCAGATAAAAATGACTTAAATAGTGGCTTCATGCACCAGCTAGATGACTTGTGGACCTTATTTAACTCCCTCAAGCTTCATTTTTGTATATCAACCTCAAATAGTTACTATAAAGATCAAATTCAAGTATATTAAGAAGTGAGCACAATGTGGAGCTGGGGTCACAAAGAGTCAGACATGACTTAGCAACTAAACTGAACTGAACTGAAAGCCTGGGCTTAGTACTCGATAAATGGTAGCAAAAACAATTATTGTCACTTCTATGGTGTTGCCACCTGCCAGATGCAGTCATTGCTGTAACATCTCAGGGTGCTTGGGGACCGTGATTTTGTCAGTCACTGCAATCACTGCCCCTACCTCACCAAGTATTCTGGGCACCTCTTCTATCTCCTTACCCTTCAGCACTCTCACCTCTGTGAGCAGTCCTCTTAAGACCTCATTCTGAAGTATGTAGCTCACATGCATACTTCAGCCTGTGTGGTGTGATACCATACATGCATTCCCTCCTGGACATCAGGGCCAACAGTCTACCCTTCCAATCAGGTGTGGTCCACCAGCTTAACAGCATAAAAGCCCCAAGATGGGCTTTCCTGTTAACCATGTGTCAATCAATACCTGAAGCTTTGCTTTATAGCACAATGACTATCAGAAATGAGTTATTATTGGTGAAATTATTGGCTTGTTTAATGGCATAACAGGCTTCCCTGGTGGCTCAGATGGTAAAGAATCTGCCCACAATGCAGGAGACCTGGGTTCAACTCCAAGGATCAGGAAGATCACCTGGAGCAGAGAGTGGTTACCCACTCCTGTATTCTTGCCTGCAGAATTCCCATGGACAAAAGAGGCTGGCAGGCCACAGTCCATGAGGTCACAGAGTCGGACACTACCGAGCAACTAACACTTCACTTTCAATGGCATGACACGTGTTGGGAATGGGCTCACATGGGGAAAATGATGGGAATTTAAGATACGTGGAGTGGATACAATATCTCAGAGATCATCTCCACCTTTGCATCAACTGGTTATATAGGATTTGTAAACTTTCTCCTTAGAGATGGTATCCAAGGTTTGCCATCCTTCTTCCAGCCAATAGGTACAAGGTTTTAGAGTTGCCCTATGGCAAGAACAAACGGCAAATATAAAGATAAAGAAATTCTACTCAAGAACATCATCCTTCTAAGACTTCCCTGGTGGTCCAGTAGCTAAGACTGTGGGCTCCTAACGTGGGGCGCCCAGGTTTGATCCCTGGTCAGGAAACTTGATCCCACATGCCACAACTATGAATTCACATGGCACAACTAAATATCCTTCATGCCTCCATGAAGATCGAAGATACCACATGCCACAAGACCCAGTGCAGCCAAATAAGTAAATAAATTTAAAACAAATGAAAAGAACATCATCCTTCTGCCTAGAGTGAGTATCAAGTATGGTCAGAGCAACTAAAAAACCAGAATGCTGCAAGTTCATCTAACTTAGAGAGTAGGCCTTATAAATTTTTTATGTATACTTGTTAATAAATATTTTTTGTTTAATAGCTGTATACATGTATGGTGCCATATGGTATAAGTTACTTTTATTATAACATAATAGCTGGGTTATAGGTTATTACCTTTCCATTTACTCATATAAAATCTTTCATTGGATAATACTGTCCACCTAAAGAGCCTAAGAGCTATGCATGAACATGTGGTGTTAGTTAGCAATACAACATTTACAAGGCAGTGTGTGCAGGAACTTTGGCTACCCCAAGAATATAAGTTAGATCCTGATATAAGATCTGTAACATCTAGAATCATTAAAAAAACAATGGTAGGAATTTTTAAAAATCCTTTATACTGGTAGATCTTAAACTTTATCATTCTTCAGAATTACTTCAGATGCTAATAGATTAAAGACTTAAATATGAGATCTAAACAATAAAACTCCTAGAAGAAAACATAGGGGAATGGCTTCTTGACAGATATATACATATGTATATGTGTATATATATATATATATATAATTTTTAATATTTATTCAACCCTAAACAAGAAAAAAAATTCTGCCACTTGCAATAAATGGATGGATCTCAAGGGTCCATATGCTAAGTTGAACAAGTCAGACAGAGAAAGTAAACACTGTATGATCTCACTTACATGTGGAATCTAAAGAAGGCAAACTCACATTAATAAAAAAAGATTAGATGTGTGGTTGCCAGAGGGATGGGAGGTGTAGAAATTGAGTGTAGTTGGTCAAAAGTTACAAACTTCCAGTTGTAAGATAAATAAGTACTAGAGATGTAATGAACTACATGATAACTCTAGATACCAATGATAACTCTAGATACCAACTACATGATAACTCTGCATACCAATGCTATATGATATATTTGAAAGTTGCTAAGTAAGAGAGTAAATTCTATCATTTTGCATTGTATACATATGTTGAATCATTATGCTATACACCTTAAATTTATACAATGTTGTATGTCAGTTATATCTCAATACAACTGGAAGAAAAATAAAATAAATTGGACATGAGTTTGAGCAAACTCCAGGAGATAGTGAAGGACAGGGAAGCCTGGCGTGCTGTAGTCCACAGGATCACAAAGAGTCGGACACGACTTAGCAACTGAACAGCAACAACGAACTAAAATAAAATATAGGTTCTCATACTCTATTCATGGTGGGGGGGGTTTCCCCCCACCGAGCCTGGGAATGTGCATTTTAATGAGCATCTTTGATGAGCTGATACATATGAGCAATAAACTACAATCCTCATACTGTAATTCCTCAAAACTTGAGTATTTCAAAAATACTAATTTCTAAGACTCTCTCAAAATTTTGCAATAAGAAACTTGGGGGTATGGATTGCATATAAACATTTTTAAAGGCTTCTCTGGTGGTTTTTTTTAACACAGGAATCATGATTATTCTAAAGTCCTTGTTGGTTAGCTCCAACATTGAGGTAATCTATGGATATACTTCTGTTGTCTATTTTCTCTCTTGATAGACAACTATCATTTTCTTTCTTAGGTCCCTGTCTAGTAATTTTTTTTGGATTCCAATCACTGTCATTTGAAACATTATACAGCCTCCAGATCCTATCTCCTACCAGAGAGATATTTCCTTCTTACATTTGATCCTTCCTTAAGAATTTATCATCATAATCCAGTTAGGGATTAAACTTATCTGCAACTAAATTACAGTACAATTCTACATCTGCCCTGCCTATTTCCCTTGGGCATATTCCTCCCAGGCTTTTGATTGAAATCTTGGCAGGTATTAATCTCCTGAGTTATAAAAGACTGCAGAAAATCTACTTCTGCTTTTCAGAGATTCCCAGCCCAGATCCCCAGCCTCTCCTTCATGCATTTTTAAAAACTGTTAAATATCTTAAAGAAAGATTGCTGGTGATCTTTAGATAGGACCTTTCTCCTATTGGATCTTTACTGCTTAATTCCCCACAAGACTGTGTTAAGGTTCCTTTTGCCTTAGAAGCTTTTGACCTGGCTTCAAGTTTCCAATTTGTCCTGCAACTCTGCTAAATCACTAAAGGTTTTACTGATTTCATCAATCTTTGGCAGAGACTCTCTTTCAAGGCCATTTTCAATTTTCAGCTTTCACCCCAAATTGGCAAATACCCCTGGAGGGAAAACAGTTGAGATCTATTAGCTCACCTTAGAAGAGTTTTGCTTCTCTGAAATACAAATTCACCTAATCATTGTTCTTTCCACAGCTCTCTGCTATGTTTACAACATTATTTACTTTTCAAGTTGTTGCAGTGAAAGTGTTGATCTGCCAAGACCTGGAACATCCTACCTGAGTGTAGATGTCTTCCTATATCTATTTATAGATATATCTATACATATTTTTAGCAGAGACATCACTTTGCCAACAAAGTCTGTATAGTCATAGCTATGGTTTATCCAGTAGTCAGGTATGGATGTGATAGTTGGACTATAAAGAAGTCTGAGAACCGAAGAACTGATGCTTTTGAATTCTGGTGCTGGAGATGACTCTTGAGAGTCCCTTGGGCTGTCAGGAGATCAAACTAGTCAATCCTGAAGTATATCAACCCTGAATATTCATTGGAAGGACTGATGCTGAAGCTGAAGCTCCAGTACTTTGGCCACCTGATGTGAAGAGCTGACTCATTGGAAAAGACCCTGATACTGGGAAAGATTGAGGGCAGGAGGAGAAAGGGGTGACAGAGGATGAGATGGTTAGATAGCATCACTGACTCAATGGACATGAGTTTGAGCAAATTCTGGGAGATAGTGAAGGACAGGGAGGCCTGGCACACTGCATTCCATGGGGTTACAGAGAGTTGGACACGACTTAGCATGTCCAACAACAACAACAAATACATGCTTTAATAGATATCTATACATAATTTTGGGCTTCCATGTAGCTCAGACGGTAAAGAATCTACCTACAGTGCAGAAGAGCAGGGTTGGATCCGTGGGTTGGGAAGATCCTCTAGAGGAGGGCATGGCAACCCACTCCAGTATTCTTGCCTGCAGAATCCCATGGGCAGAGGAACCTGGTGGGCTATGGTCTGTGGGGTCACGAAGAGTCGGACACGACTGAGCGACGGGAGTGCCACTATTACCACTGCACTTACTTTTTATGGATCATTGTTTACTTTTCTTTTTCTCAAGCAGCATGTATTTATATTAAAGCTAACACATTTTATCAAGCTACCCTCATAAATTTGCTATTTTAAGATTTTTTTTTTTTCTTTTTCTTCTGCTGACTCCTCTTTGACTCCTGGGCTAACGTGAAGGAAAGAGGTCAGGGATGGAGGTAATTGTGTGCTGGCTTCATTTTGCTTAGTCAGCATTTTATTCATTTATAAATGACTTCAGTTCTGAGACTAGCGTAACAACAGTAGCAATCTGTATATCCACATGCTGTGTCAGAAGAAATCCTACTAATTTTTTAACCTGAATGAGGTTATGTATTTTTCATTTTCTGCCGATGATCAAACCTCAGCTAGTAAGTTCATCATAATGGGTGGTGTATTACAAGTCAAACCAACCAGCTGCTGCTTATTAATCAGTAGTATATTCTGTAAATATGTTTCTAGAGTTTAATTTCTAAATCAGTAGATGAAGTTGATATCATTAACTTTTAAATATTACTTTACTAAAAATATGCTTTTTGACATGAGAAAGATGTATTCTTCACAAAAAGTCCAAGTACCTTGAAATATTTATGATATTAAGATATATTTATTTTTGCAGTTAATTAAACATTTGCAGTTAATTAAACATTTATTTTAGGCATACCTTGTGCAAGGTTTTGTGATAGAAGCTAGTAATACAAATGAAACATTTTCTGCCCTTAACGTACCCACAGTATAATAAACACAAACAAGCGAATAAATAAGCAACTGAAACATAGTGCAATAGAGGCCATGAGTGATGTATGCAAGACTCTATGGAAGCATGCAGGAAGGACTTTTGAGTCAGTACTGGGAGAAGAGTAGAGAAGCAAATGGAGTCTCAGGGAGATGTCATAAAGGTTTCTTAGATTAAAGAGAACACAAAGTAGTTTTGAGAAATGAATAAAAATTAGGAAAAGGAATAAAGAGGAGGAGCAGGAGAGGAAGAAGAAGGAGAAGAGGAAAGATAGGGAGAAAATGAAGAAGGAGGAGAAGAGGGGGAGAGGAGGTGGAAAGGATAGAAAAAGAAGAGAGAGAAGAAGAGGAAAGAATAGGAAGTGGAAAGCAACAACATTACAAAAGGAAGAAGCCCTGGGTCCAAAGGCCTGGAGGGATGAGACATCAGCCTGTCTGGAAGGCACTCGATGACCAAGGAAGCTGTAATAGCATGGAGGGGTGGACAGGGTCAGATAAAAAGGGCTTCGTAAACAAAGCCACCTTCACTTCCCAGGACTGCAAAGACAATATCTTAACTGGTCTTCCCACGTCCACTCCTGTAGACCTCTTACCCAGAATAAGATTTCAAAGGCCAGTTGGATCCTGTCACTCAAGACTTCAGTGGCACCTCACTGCTTTAGGTTAGAGGTCTTAATCCTGCCCCAGCAGGCTGTAGCTTGCCTGTGCTCTGTCTGTCTCCATCCACAGCAGCCTCTTAGAGCCCGTGAAACAAATGTACTTTATGTGCTCCAGCTTCCCTGAAGGCTCAGATGGTTAAGAACCTGCCGGCAATGCAGGAGACCTGGATTCAATCCCTGAGTTGAGAAGATCTCTTGGAGTAAGAAATGATAACCCACTCAGCAAGTTTGCTTGGAGAATTCCGTGGACAGACGAGCCTAGCGGGCTACTGTCCAAGGGGTCTCAAAGAGTCAGACACGACTAATCGACTAACACTTTCACTTTCACTGTCTTCCAGGGTACTGCACAAGACACTTCTCTGCCTGGAAAGCCGTATCCACCTCTACCTCCCCTATCTTTTCAGATCCTTCAAGAGTCCTGTCTGTAACTCAGACTCTTTTTCTCCAGAAAGACTTTTCTGAACCTCGCAAACTGGATCAAATCCTTTCTATACAACCCTTTAATACTCTATAATTGCCTTTATAACCCTTATCAGAGCTGTATTTTTACCTGTTAATTTACATGATTATTTGACTAAAGCCTCTCTCCTCCACTGGCTCAAAGTTAAAAGAGGCAGAGATTGCTTTGCTCTCATTGTGACCTTTATATCTTGCATAATGCCTGTTAGGTTCTACTAAAACACAAAAAAAGATTTGTTAAATGAATGAGAAAAAAATGTTTAAATGAAGAAGTAAGACTATAATTGGACAGTAAGATATGTGAGAAATGTATTGCACAGTTTTCAAAATTTATTCTCACTTTTTGTTCCTCTTAGTTCCCATTTCTAGGTTAAGACTAGATTACAAGATTGCCAGGGGTGTGACTTCTATGATGAATTTCCTCCCAGTCTATCTCCTCTGAGGCTCTAACTTTCAGTCTTTCTACAATTCTAATTTTTCAGCCCAGATAGTATGTGTAGCAATAAAATGTCCTAGATTCTCTGAGTTGGTCTTGATTTTAAGTATTCTGTTACATTGTTCTCTAAAAGCTCTCTATTGTCGAAGAATAATGTCCTAATTTTTGGTTCAGAAAATGTAGTCACTGTGATATATGTCTCTGATAAAGAAAATATATAGCTCACTTTTGATAGATGATAAATATATACATACATAAATAAGGGCTTCCCTGATGGCTCAAGCAGTAAAGAATTCACCTGCAGTGCCAGAGGCACAGGAGATGCTGGTTTGATCCCTGGGTCATGGAGCAGGAAATGACAACCCACTCCAGTATTCTTGCCTGGAAAATCCCATGGACAGAGGAGCCCGGTGGACCATAGTCCAAAAGGTCACAGAGTCAGACAACTTAGCACACACACACATAGATAGATAGATAACAGATAGTGATAGATGTGGCGCAATGGTGAAGAATTTGCCTGCCAATGCAGGAGACACCAGAAACGCAGGTTAATCCCTGGATTGGGAAGATACCCTGGAGAAGAAAATGGCAACTCATTCCAGTGTTCTTGCCTGGAAAATTCCATGGATAGAGAAGCCTGGTGGGCTATAGTCCTTGGGGTAGCAAAGAGTTGGACGCAACGGGTGCTCACAAAGATGGGTGGGTAGATAGATAGATAGATAGAATAAATGAATGGATGGATAGACAGGTACCACGCCTGCTATATTTGTTTTATCTTGCCCCTATCAATGGTAACATTCTTTAATATAAGGATCATGTTTTCTATTTATTCCTCCTATAGTTCAAAGATTAAGTGAATCCTGTTATTGGATTAACAAACAGCAGGCAGAAAGAGTAGATTTCTAATGTGGTACAATGTGAAGTAGAAAGTGAGGTCTTTAATTCCACAGACGTTTGCTCTCATCAGCGAAGATATATATTATGACATTTTTACTGTAGTAAAGACAATGCTAGTTGTTTCAAAGTATTCCTCTGCATTAGCTACTGTCATCTGTGTTTGGCAAGGCATTATAGGAAGAGATGAACTCAAGAGAGAAAGTTGATTTATAAATAGAATAGAAACAAAACAGATGCAGTCTAGAAATTTGGAGCCCTGCAGGACTGGGAAAGCCAATTGCCGCTACATTCCAAAGAAGAAGAAATAAGACTTTAGAGGCTCTGGGAAAAGATCAAGTGAATCTTCTTATATTAACATATGTAGTACTCCCAACTCTGGGCTTCCCCAGTGGCTCAGCAGTAAAGGATCTGCCTGCAACATAGGAGCCACAAGAGGCATGGGTTCAATCCCTGGGTTGGGAAGATCCCCTGGAGGAGGGTATGGCAACCCACTCTAGTATTCTCGCCTGGAGAATCCCATGGACAGAGGAGCCTGGTGGGCTATAGTCCATAGGGTCACAAAGAGTTGGACATAACTGAAGTGATTTAGCATTCACACATACATACCCAACTCTGAGAGCCTCAGAATAGATGCCATTAAGTTGAGAGAGAGAAGGATGTGGGTAAAGAAGCCAAGATGCAAGGGAGACATGAAAACTATGTTTAGGAAAGAATCCTGGGCATAATTAAGGGCACATAGTACGAAGTGGAAGGGAAGAGATCATTTTTGAATACAAACATACTCAAAGAAAGCACAAGTTTCAACTAAAAATACTCCTGACTCTTACACACCTGCTACAACGTTCAGACTCGGACCCAAGAACAGAAATAGACTGGAGAAGCTTATCAGACCTCATCGTCCTTAACACTGATTTCAGACACAGCCAGGAAGGATAACTGGAAAGGATGAACTTGCCCAAAGGTTGAGCCCAGGGCCATGGGGAACAAGGGACAAGGCATTCCCTCCTAAAGAGCAGAATTTTGGGGGTTGAGCAAAGAATTTTCTCTCCCTCTCCCCACTAGAGTAGAAAGCCATCCCAATACCTGCTCTATAAGGACTGCATTACGTTATGGACCAATGACTTCTGTTTATTACTCATCCTTCATTTTTCTCCAGGAAGTATGTTTCACTGCCATCCTGTCCCTTATTCAACTACTATATCTTGAGTGCCAGTGGGGAACCAGATAACTAAACTTTCTAGTCAAAGTTTGCTTTAAACAGTCACATTTGAATTAGAGGAAAAGAAAAATTGAAGAATCAATGCATCACAGGGAGATCCTGGACTTGGAGCTCTAAGCCATGACCTGTTGGGACTTTGAGTTGTTTCCTTAAAGGAAGCACATTCTAGATGCTCATGAAGTGATAAAGTGGATACATGATCACTATGGCAGAGACAGTGTTTGCCAAATCCACGTCACCTAGTCTATGTGCCTATCATGGGCATCTAGAAAGACAACTTAGCTCAGCCTCTCTTAAACATGAGGCCATCTTGGGGCTTCCCTGGTGGCTTAGTGGTAAAGAATCCACCTGCCAATGCAGGAGACATGGGTTCAATCGCTGGGCCAGGAAGATTTCACATGCCACGGAGCAACTAAGCCAGTGTACTGCAGTTCCTGAGACTGTGCTCTAGAGCCCAGGAGCCTCAGCTATGGAAGCCCATGTGCCCTAGAGCCCACGTTCCTCAGTGAGAGAAACCTGCAATAAGAAACCCATGCACCACAGCTAGAGAGTGGCTTCCACTTGGTAACAACTAGAGAAAAGCCCATGCAGCAACAAAGACTCAGCATAGCCAAAAATAAATAAGGAAATAAAAGTTTTTTTAAAAGTGAGGCCATCTGGTACATTCTTTTCAATGACATGTAGATAGAAGTGTGTGCTACTTCCAGACTTGACCCTTACAATTTCTTGAGAAATCCTTCATGCATTTTTGCTTTGATGCTAGGGAATGAGGGTGCCACCAGGTATAAGAAGCCTGTGTCTCTCTGAGTGTCCAGTTGAAGAAGCGCTATCTTGGAGAGCTATCCAAGCAGTAACATCCCTTTTGATCATTTCACGAGCAAAAAGCAAAACTTTAGTATTAAAATAAAAATAAGCACAAACTTTGTACATACCCTAACCTATGGACATTCCAGAGTTTTGTCTGTGCAATGTAGCAGCACTGTCTTGACTTGCTTGCCTTGGCAAATACAGGGCACCAGCACAAATTCATTGGTTCTCTTCTCACCTTTTACTTTGCCCTGTATTTCCTTTCAGCTATAGAGTTCCTGCAGGGCTCTCTGATGACTCAGTGGTGAAGAATCCGCCTGCCATTGCAGGAGATGCAGGTTCGAGCCCGGGGTCAGGAAGATCCCCTGGAGTAGGAAATGGCAGCCCACTCCAGTATTCTTGCCTAGAAAATCCCATGGACAGAGGAGCCTGGTGGGCTGCAGTCTATGGGGTCTCACAGAGTTGGACACCACTTAGTGACTGAACAACAACAACAGAGTTCCTGCATTTGGTACCTTTGTTCAATTGCAGAAAACCAAAGGGGGGAAAAAAGATTACTTTCAAGAGAAACATAACCCACTTGTACCTTGTCCATGATTTTTAAGCACTCTGAATGATACAAAGTTGAAAGCTCTGCCCTCAAAGAATGGCAAAGCAGTAGGGGACAAATCACAGTGGGAAGGAGAGGGTGGGATGAATTAAGAGAATAGCATGGAAACATATACATTACCATGTGTAAAGTAGATAGTAGGTTGGAATTTGCTGTGTGACAGGGGACCTCAACCCAGTGCTTTTGGACAACCCTAGAGGGAGGGAGGTTCGGAAGGGAGGGGAAGCAGATGTATACCCGTGACTGTTTCACGTGGATGTATGGCAGAAACCAATACAATATTGTAAAGCATTTATTCTCCAATTAAAAAAAAACAAACAAAATGCACAAACAAAAAAAGTACAAGGTGCTTGGGTTAGACCCAGAGCTCTGTAAGAACTTGGAGGAGGACATGATGGTTTCCTGTTCAGTTCAGTTCAGTTCAGTCGCTCAGTCCTGTCCGACTCTTCGAGACCACATGAATCGCAGCACGCCAGGCCTCCCTGTGCAACACCAACTCCCGGAGTTTACTCAAACTCATGCCCATCGAGTCAGTGATGCCATCCAGCCATCTCATCCTCTGTCATCCCCTTCTCCTCCTGCCCCCAATCCCTCCCAGCATCAGGGTCTTTTCCAATGAGTCAACTCTTCTCATGAGGTGGCCAAAGTATTGGAGTTTCAGCTTCAGCATCAGTCCTTCCAATGAACACCCAGGATTGATCTCCTGTAGGACGGACTGGTTGGATCTCCTTGCAGTCCAAGGGACTCTCAAGAGTCTTCTCCAACACCACAGTTCAAAAGCATCAATTCTTCGGCACTCAGCTTTCTTCACAGTCCAACTCTCACATCCATACATGACTACTGGAAAAACTATAGCCTTGACTAGACTGACCTTTGTTGACAAAGTAATGTCTCTGTTTTTTAATATGCTGTCTAGGTTGGGCATAACTTTCCTTCCAATGAGTAAGCATCTTTTAATTTCATGGCTGCAGTCACCATCCGCATCCACATGGTTTCCTGTACTGCCAATTAAATGGGGCTTCCCAAGTTGTACAAGTGTTAAAGAACCTGCCTACCACTAAGGAAATGTAAGAGACGTGGGTTTGATCCCTGGATTGGGAAGATCCCTTGGAGAAGGGCATGGCAACCCACTCCAGTATTCTTCCTGAAGAATCCTACAGACAGAGGAGCCTGGAGGGCTACAGTCCATGGGGTCGCAAAGATCTGGACACGACTGAGGTGACCTAGCACATGCTAATTAAATGGAAATAAACCCAAGGTCCCAATTTTAAGAACTTATGACTATGCCCCTCCCTCCATTCCTAACAGATTATTTATCACCTGGACATGCACTTTTTCCTGCTTCAGATTTCCTGCTTCAGAATAAAATTCTTGGCTGATTCCTGCCTGTCACTCAGCATATACCAGAATTGTTGACTACTGTCAGTGTACATGGGCTCTTGGGGGTTAAACCAATTCCGGTTTTAACCAAAACAGATACTGGTAGGTACAGGAAACTGACTTCAAGAACAAAGCCCACAAATAAAAGTTCTTTAAGTATATATACTTTGTGCCTTTGCCCTCTATATGCACAGATAATCAATGTGAGATTCCTAACAGCTAAATAAACGTAAGCTTTATGGAAAGACTTGAGTAATCAGCTACTTCTGCTGCCTTTTCAGTGAGAAATTTCTTTCGTGACATCTCTAAGAGGGTGAAACCAAGTCTCTGCTTAAGCACCCTCAATGTCTAGGATCTCCTGATTTCCAAAGAAGCCTTTTCTGTGGATGGACAACTTAAAATCTAGCTCTACGATTATCAGTCTAAGCAAATAAGTGACCTACATTCTCCTCTATCCAACTCTTGTTTTATTTTGAATAATTTTTCATTGATTCACTGATTCTTCAACTCTTTTATTTGATTTCTCATAATTCTTCATTGAGAAAGGATTGTTATGAGTTAAAAGAAAAAAATATCTACACTGGGGAATAAAAGCATAAGAGAAGCTGTAAGTATTTTCCCACAGACCCACTGTTCAAGGATATAGGTGCCTGACCCTGGTGCCTCCTACTCTTGGCTATGTTTGTGATTTATATTTGTTTTGTTATCCGGTAGGCCCCGGGAAGTTTCATCCACTCCATCATGATCACTTGAAACCATTTCATTCCCTTCAGTGACGCCAGAGCTCTGTTTGGAGCATTTCCAGTTTCTGTCTGCTCAGGCCTACATACCCCTCCAGGGAGGTCGAGACTTGGGGGGAAATTGGCAATAAACCCACTCAGAACAGCACAGTTTTTTCCTCTGGTACACTGATCCTTTAACTTCTTTGAGATTCTGCTGCCAAGCACTGAGATATCTCCCTGGAGGGTCTGGGAGGTTGTGTATGAATCACAAATATGCATACATATGATTATGAGTTTCATTTCAAGAAATTCACAGATCTGAAGATGACCTATGAGCCTCAAGAATCTGAGCCTTCCAAGCAGAGCTGAGTTACTGACACTGTGCATCCAATTCAAATTACCAAGTCCTTACTTAACACTGACTTCTGTCAAACGCAGCACTGGACATTGGTCAGGCATGAATAAAGCAGAGTACCTACACACAAGGGCACACCATCTAGAGGGGAGTATACATACACTTAATTCTAGTAGATAATTTTCTTATTTATTGGAGTAGAGTTGATTTACAACATTGTATTAGTTTTAGGTGCACAGCAAAGTGATTCAGTTATACATATACTTTTTTTTTTTTTAGATTATTGTCTTGAGTCCATCCATGTTGTTGTGAACGGCAGTATTTTGTTCTTTTTTAGGGTTGAATGCAATTATTCCACTGCATATATATACCACCCCTTCTTAAGCCAATTGTCTATTGATGGTCATCCAGGTTGCTTCCACGTCTTGGCTGATAGTGCTGTTATGAACATTGGGGTGCATGTATCTTTTTGAATCAGCATTTTTGTCTTTTCCAGATACATGCCTAGGAGTAGAATTGGTGGATCATATGGTAGTAACACAGAGCAGTCTCTGGTGTATAACTGTAGTTAAATGTGCTTCCAGAGAAATGAGATGGATTGCATCTTAGTGCATCATTGAGGGCTATGTGACCACATCCTGCAACAAGCAAGCTTATTATATTCAGTCTTGCATCATCACATGTTTGCTATGACACATGATTGATAGCCATATAATCTTAGGTGGAAATTTCATTAACTTCCAAAACATCTTGTAAGTGTCCTCTTAAACAAAAAGGAGCATTGTCGTAGAGGATTTTAAGACCTATTCCAATTTTCTTTTTTATGATTCTATGCAAAGTGATTTCTATGTGTTTTCTACTTGTTTATTCAACGCTTCTGGGTCATTAGGAGGCTGCAAGAATGTCTGAAGTTTATTTCCTTGGAGATAGTTTGTCACTGCTGAAGTTGATAGGCACTTGACTCTAATTTTTTCCATTCAACCAACTGCAAGAAGGCAAGGCAGCTGGTCCAGCCAGCAGGGCATCGGGAGGAGGTTCTTACTCCTGTGCACAGGAATAAGTGGGTGAAAGCAAAGTCATGCCCTGGAGAGAAGAGCTTCTTGAGTGTCAGAGAAGAGGACCAAAGGGGAGCTCCCTAGGAAGAGAACCAAGGCAGGTTTCTGAAGTTAAGATGCAGAACCATGAGGTCAAAAACTCAAATGTCAGTGGCTTCACACAGAAAAACAGCAGGGTGTCTGGGCAAATAACAGGAATTAGGAGCATTGCTAAGAAGGGATTTTCCAGTGTCCCTGAAGCATGTTCTCAGTGGGCTGAATCCACTTAAGTCCAGGGGGTGGATCAACATAGGCATACCTCTTTCTCCATGTCTGCTTTCACTTCCTCGATACCATTATTGATGAGTCATCTTCCAGGCTAACAAGGATCTATTTTAATCATGATTTCTTTTTTAAAAATCTGTATTCATCTGGCAGTGCTGGGTCTTAGTTGCAGCACTTGGGATCTTCGATATTAGCCAAACTCTCAGTTGTGGCATGTGGGATATAGTCCCCCGCAACCATTCACTCATTCATTTAAACCAAGTTTTAATTTACATCTCATTAAATCAGTCAACAGACCTGCTAGCAAATAATCTCTGGTTCTTATCTCTTTTGTACTTCCCTTGTCTATCTGATAGACATTTGATGTCATAAAGATGTGTGCTCAGTCCCACAGTCCTGTCCAGCTTTCTGCGACCCCAAGGCCTGTAGCTTGCCCGGCTCCTCTGTTCATGGAATTTCCTAGGCGAAAATACTGGAGTGGGGCTCCTACTCCAAGGGATCTTCCTGACCCAGGGATTGAAACTGCATCTCTTGCATCTCTCTTGCATTGGCAGATGGATTCTTTACCACTAGTGCCCCCTAGGAAGCCTACAGTAAGAATGACCTGGTGATAGCTTGAACCAGTGTGTTTCAAATTTCTCTTCCTGTAAACAACTATTCTCTGGTAGCCATTTTGCTAAAGCTCTGGAGTGGGGGTAGGGGCTGACAACACCTCAGGAAGGATGAGGAGAGTGTGCTGTCAGGGAAGTCTTGCCTAGATTGGAGAAGAAGGGAACCTCCCATCTGGATTGTGGGAGATGAGAGAGACCAAAGAAGTTGAAAGTCCAGGTTTCCACTTGTCCCAGAGTTGAAGCTACATCTCCGAGAGTGAGGTCCAGTTGTTGCAGACACTTCTTGGTAAGTCTAGGGGACACCAAGGGCATCAGGGCTGCTGGCATATTTCCCTGGGCAGAAGAAAGACAGGCTGTGGATTCCTAGTAGAGGAGATGGCATGCCTTTGGTACTTCTGACAGCCAAAGAGAAGGTGGGTAGAAAGTATATATGGCACTTCCAGACTTGGGAGCTATTAATCCTTTCAGATAAAGTGGAAAGACAGAAAGTGCATGAGCCCTTTCCTTTCCAATACTGACCACCTGCCCCACTGCTGAGAAGACCACGGGATTGGTACAGTGCTAATGTCTGTCAGACAAGACCACTATAGAAGGGATTCTCAGTGGTCAGGAGCAAGGCAGGCCAGTGTTCAGAGGCAATGGATGACATCACAAACCAAAAGGCTAACAGGACTACTTGCACTTCAGAAGAACAGGTCCCAGCCCACCCAACTATTCCACAACAGAGACCAGAGTGGATCCAGAGGGCCCTTCATGGATCTGGGACACTCTTTTTTTAAACTTTCCATTTTATATTGGAGTATAGCAGATCAACAATGTTGTGATAGTTTCAGGAGAACAGCAGAGGGACTCAGTCATGTATATACAGGTATCCATTCTCCTGCAAACTCCCTTCCCATCCAGGCGGCCACGTAACATTGAGCAGAGTTCCCCCTGCTATTCAGTAGGTCTTTGTTGGTTAAATTTTAAATATAGCAGTGTGTACGTGTCCATCCCAAACTCCATAAATATTCCTTCCGGTACACACGGAACTGTCAACACTGTCTAAATATTTCCTTGGAGGAGAAGGAGAAGGTAGAGAATTATGAAAGAAATTGTTTTAATAAAAATGAAGACCCTTTAAACTGGAAAAGACAGATATGCTGTTAATGGGCTGGTTGAAGTTTGCCCACTACTCGGGAAGGTGGCAAAGGGGGGAAATAATTACAAATGCCAGTTTTCTTTTCATCATTGAGAGCAGAATGGAAAATTTGTGACCTACTCTACTAAGCATGAGGGAAAAGATTGCCAGCCACAAGCAGCCAGGAGGAAGAATAACCGAGACAGTGCAGGGGCAGAATAATTAGCCTCTGAATAATTAAGACCTTTCAATGGACAGAACAACCCACTATCTTATAGAGAAAAAAACTTATTTCTGGAGGGTAAACAAATTGCATGGGGGCAATCACACCTTCCCTGCAGAGCTCGAGGTGGAATTCACAGACATTGAGCCCAGTCTTTCAGTCACTTCAGTTAAGTCGCTCAGTCAAGTCCGACTCTTTGCAACCCCATGGACTGCAGCATGCCAGGCTTCCCTGTCCATTGCCAATTTCTGGAGCTTGCTCAAACTCATGTCCATTGAATCAGTGATGCCATCCAACCATGTCATCCTCTGTCGTCCCCTTCTCCTCTTGCCTTCAGTCTTTCCCAGCATCAGGGTCTTTCCCAAGGAGTCAGTTCTTCGCATCAGGTGGCCAAAGTATTGGAACTTTAGCTTCAGCATCAGTGCTTCCAATGACTATTCAGGACTGATTTCCTTTAGGATGGACTGGTTTGATCTCCTTGCAGTCCAAGGGACTCTCAAGAGTCTTCTCCAACACCACAGTTCAAAAGCATCAATTCTTTGGCACTCAGCTTTCTTTATGGTTCAACTCTCACATCCATACGCAGCTCCTGGAAAAACCATAGTTTTAACTAGATGGACCTTTGTCAGCAAAATAATGTCTCTGTTTTTAAATATGCTGTCTAGTTTGGTCATAACGTTTCTTCCAAGGAGCAAGTGTCCTTTAATTTCATGGCTACAGTCACCATCTGCAGTGATTTTGGAGCCCAAGAAAATAAAGTGTCTCACTGTTTCCATTGTTTCCCCATCTATTTGCCATGAAGTGATGGGACCAGATACCATGATATTTATTTTCTGAATGTTGAGTTTCAAGCCAGTTTTTTCACTCTTCTCTTTCACTTTCATCAAGAGGTTCTTTAGTTCCTCTTTGCATTCTGCCATAAGGGTGGTGTCATCTGAATATCTGAGGTTATTGATATTTATCCTGGCAATCTTGATTCCAGCTTGTGCTTCATCCAGCCCAGTACACATGATGTACTCTACATATAATTTAAATAAGCAGGGTGACAATATACAGCCTTGACATACTCCTTTCCCAATTTGGAACCTGTCCATTGTTCCATGTACGGTTCTAAGTGTTGCTTCTTGACCTGCATACAGATTTCTCATGAGACAGGTAAGGTGGTCTGGTATTCCAATTTCTTTAAGAATTTCCCGCAGTTTGTTGTGATCCACACAGTCAAAGGCTTTGGCATACTCAATAAAGCAGAAGTAGATGTTTTTCTGGAACTCTCTTGCTTTTTCTATGATCCAGTGGAGGTTGGCAATTTGATCTCTGGTTCCTCTGCCTTTTCTAAATCCAGCTTGAACATCTGGTTCATGTATTATTGAAGCCTAGCCCAATCTTTAGTCTTAATTACCTTTACACACTTTAACTGATTTTTATGTAATGTGTGTTTATGTCCATGGTCTAGGTGGCAATGCTGAGGGTCCATGGTCAATTGATGCAAGTGATGCCAATTAATGCTAGTCAGAAAGTAGGGAAGCTTAGTGCTAGGTTGCACTCCACTCGGGGTCACAGATTCTCAGCTCCATGGAACCAGTGCTCAAAGGTGTTTCTCAGAGCGCGTGCATGCTCAGTCACAGTCAGGTCTGACCCTTTGCGACCCATGGACTGTGGCTCCTCTCTCCATGGAATTCTCCAGGCAAGAATACTGGAATGGGTGGCTGCCATTTCCTCCTCCAGGGGATCTTCCCGACCTAGGGCTTGAACTTACATCTCTTGCATCTCTTGCACTGGCAGATGGATTCTTTACCACTGCACCAACTGGGAAGCACTATTCCTCAGAGTAGTTTCCCTCTAACAGGACATGGCATTTGGGTGACTGATGTAGAGCCAACGCTGTGAGCAGACCTTATTTTCAGAGTTGGAAGGAGGCTGAGGAACTCCGAGTTGCTGGGAGTTGCACAGAAACGGCAATAGATTCATCCTGCCCGAGGGCAGGTGTAGAGAAAGTTCTGCATATCATACTCTCAGAATGCAAATTCAGAGGTGGAGGAGAAGCTCAGGCTCTGGAAAGGAAGATAACCTTGAGAAGGATTTACAGTTAGAACTGTCCGAGAGAATTTTCTTAAAGTTGCTTCACAAACAGAAGCATCTCCCAGGGTAGCATCAAGGCCACAGAGGTCCTGTCATTCTTGGTTCTGACTTCTGGAAAAGAAATAGGTAAAAGAGAAGAAGAAGGCAACTTCATCCTCCTGTCTGGGTCCCACTGGCTCTGGCAGCTGTATCACCTCTGACAGTCTTGAGGTCCCAGCTGGAGGACCACACCAGAGCAGACTTCAGTCCTCTTCATGCACTTCACCACAAGGGGTGCTTCTCACTCAGCCACCTCCATGCTCTTACTGTTGCCTCCTGGGCCCACCTAGATTTGGAACATTTAAAAGTAGCAAAAGGGGTACTTGTTATTCTAGACCTTATAGAGACAAGAAAAAGAAGGGTAACTTGAGAATGGCATAACAGTTAATTGAAGGATATAACACACACATATATACATACAAATACATATATATATACATACCAATACATACACACACACACACACACAAACACACCAGACTTCCCTGGTGGTACGGTGGATAGGAGTCCACTTGTCAATACAGGGGACATGGGTCCCATCCCTGGTTTGGGAAGATTCAGCTTTCTGGGGAGCAACTTGGCCCCTGTACCACAATGACTGAGTCAGCACTCTAGAGCTCATGTGCTGCAACCACTGAAACCCACGTGCCTAGAGCCCATGCTCCACAAGAAGCAGCCACTGCAATGAGAAGCCCGAGCACTGCAACGAAGAGTACTCCCCACTCACTGAAGCTAGAGAAAGCCTGCGAGCAGCAACGAAGACCCAGAGCAACTAAAGAAAATTCTAAAAAATAAAGATAATGAGCTTTTATAATGGAGTAGCACACATTTAAATATATATATAAATATATATATATTTTTTGTTTATTTGTTTAGTCACTCAGTCATGTCTGACTCTTTGTGACCCCATAGACTATAGCCTGCCAGGCTCCTCTGTCCATGGGATTCTCCAGGCAAGAACACTGGAGTGGGTTGCCATTTCCTTCTCCAGATATATATATAAAGTTAAAATATTTTGTGTTATGACCCTATGTTGTGTGTTATTAGGCACTGATGAAACCCTCAGCCAAGATTGTCCAGAAAGATGATCTGGCCCAAGCCTCTTCCTTTTGCACATGCTTCCAGAATCCTTTTCTGAATTCTACTCCAGTCCACATTTCCCACTAAACCTCACAAGTCCACCTCTTCTGATCAATCAGGTGTCCTTGCCTATATGCCAATTAATCACAGAGATTTCTGAGAGAATTTGTGCAATTACTGAACATTTAGACTTTCAAGTACTGCGTCTATGGTTAATTGCATTGCAAGATTCCCATCTATTTCTGTTCTATATCTGACCCAGTTTTCTCCAACAAGTCTCTCTCCTCTCTATGGGAAGTAGTCAAGAAGTCCCAGGGCTGCTAGTAGAAGGGGAAGAATTTATAATTTGGGTGTCACTTGAAAAACATACTCCATACTCCACCATAGGGTCCTGTTCAGCTACACTGGGACTGATTTTCACATACTGCCTCCTTGGGGTTCTGCTGTTTCATGCCCACTGGGATGACTCTTGTACAAAAGATCCTATCTTCATTATTGTTACTCACTGTTGTAGACCCTCAGGTCTGATTTCACAACACAGCAGACATAAAAACATAGTGACTTAAGGTCTTGTATTTAGAGTGCCTATATGTGTATATAGCATATAGACCAAACAAGGGCTATTTCCTTCAGTGTCACCCCTGAGGGAGTTACTCTTTCAATTCAATCCTATTGTTATTGCTCAAAAAATTTTCAGAATTCTACTTTCGAAATGGTTTTTAGAATCTATAGCACAAACTTTTCAATATCTTCTGTGGTGATGATCTTTCTTCATGTAGTGTGGCTCAGGGTTTGGAGGACAGTCAAAACTCATTTGGGGCAAACTCTGGTTAAAATGTGGTCAATTAAGCTGAAGTAAAATCAGTTTGGGGTTTTGTTTTTTCCTTTCACTCAGTTTTGAATTGTCAGGAGACGGAAGCGAATCAGTGGGCCATGGCACGGTGTTTTTCTATTGCATAAAATCTCTCAGATGCTTCAGCTTTTACACAATGATTCTCCTGGACTATTTGATGGTAGAGAGTAAAATCTACATAAACAATATATTATGTCAAGGAAACAAATGAACATTGAATCATTTAACAATTTTGCCGCACATATTTTCTGGAATCTCTAAGACATTGTCATTTTCTATTGTCAATTTAATTTTAGCTTTCAGATCATATTCAAAAATAATTAATTAAAAATCTTTTGCTTCATCTCTGGGCATTTCCTCAAGAGTTTGTGAAAGACACATTAAAAGAAGAGGTTCATGCAATTTTGGAGGCTGGTAACTCCAAACTGTGCAGAGCAGGTGACCAGTTTGAATCCAAAGGCTGTCAGGCTGAAGAATTCTCCCTTACGAGGGGGAGGGTTAGCCTTTTGTTTTACACAGGCCTTCCACTGATTGGACAAGGCCTGCTACCCACATTATGGGGGGCAATCTGCCTTACTCAGTGTACTAATTTAAGTGCTAAACTCATCCAAAAATGTCCTCACAGAAACACCCAGAATAATGTTTGGCTGAGTATCTGGGCACCTCATATCCGTCAAGTTGACACAAATTAACCATCACACAATCTATATTCACATTTTTTCACCATTACCCCTGATGAAACACAATCTTTCTTTGTCCCCAGAGCATCATAGAATGCTCAAGCTTTGTATATTCACCTTACGCAACTCATATTTTCTGCAGTTGGTACTAGTGGAGTCTCAAGTAACTCACCTGCTCAGGATGAGAACTTAGTTCTAGAACCAAGTTTTGAACTCCAGTGGCAGTATTCTTTCCACAACCACATTCTGGTGTATTTTACATACAACTGAACTTTTCCTGTGTAGTTGGTCTGCATCTTTATTTACTTGTATTGCTTTGGGCATCACTGTTAAAGTTCATAGGACATTGACTACTGGAGGAAGATGAAGAAAAACAAATGGATTCAGGACACATTTTGAAGATATAATCAACTATACTTGGTTGACAGAAAATGTCTATTTTCATTAGATTGCAAGACTTTGCTATTTCAAGGAAACATAATGCAAATACTTTAGCAAAAGAAAAAATTTATCTAAGGATAAATCAGCCATAATATAAACTCAGACTTTGACACATCAAAGTCTTTGATGTGTCAGACTTTGACACTTGTGTCAACTTTTGACACAAGTTTCTTTAAAAGTAGAATATAATCTTAAAGACCAGACTCATGATTGTCTAGGGATGGGGAAAGGAAGGGAAAGAGATGCACTGCAAGTTTGGGGTTGGTAGATTACATTTAGAATACATAAATGACACGATTCTAATGTGTAGCAGAGGAGACTATATTCGGTATCTCGTGATAAATCATAATAGAAAAGAATATAAAAGCAGTGTATATATGTACATAACTAAGTCACTTTGCTGTGCAACAGAGGATGGCACAACATTGTAAATCAACTATACGTCAATAAAAAAGTAGAATATGAAAAAAAAAAAAAGTTCATAGGACAATTGAACCAGTCAAGGTTTTGATGTGCATTGCAGTGTAAGAATGAACACAAGGTTACTTTGAGCAGCACTGTGTCATCATAGCATCTTTCCAAACATCTTCAAACCTCTTTGTCAATCAAAAACACTCATTTGACACTTTTTACTCATACACTTATTTTAATATGCCAGCTGTCTACTTGGCAAATTGACTTAACTTTCTTCAAAATGTGATGCGAATTCTTTGCTCTGATTACCAGCTACTCCTTTGTACCGTGCAGTGAAGCAATGTGCATTGAAGCTTGCTCTAAGTAAGACACAAGGACTGTCTGTTTAAATTTTCCATTTGAAAATTGGAAGAAGGAGAAGGAGCATGGAACTAAAAGTCAGGAGATGTTGCCTATGGAATTTCACTGGAACTAAATAGTTTTGAGACCTTGATCCAATAATTTTATTTCTAAGACTATCGGTAAAAGGAGATGCATTCTCTTAAGCTATGCTTTCTCCCTCACATCTGTGCAATGATTCACAAGACACACTCATATACATTGTTTCATTCAACTCTGGCAAGTTCACCTTGAAGTAGATACTATGTTTTATGCTGTAGGGTCAATGTTTCCATCAGGAGACCTACAATTAAATATTGCCATATGTCTCTGCTAGAATCCCTCCTTCTCTGCTTCTTAAGCCACAAAGGAGAAGTTGTCTGCTTGTTGCTACTGCTCAAGCAAACTGAATAACAATTCAGGGATCCATGCATAGTAGATCCATCCATTGATTAGATGCTCATCTTGACTACAGGAAATGCAGAACACCCAGTACTTAGGATGGACAAAACATCATAACAAAACTTGATAACTCTTCTAAATCATAGAACAGGTGAGCTTTCAGCCTGGGGGCAGCCTGGTGGTGGTGCTGGAAAGCATGGTATATAGATTTAGGAACTTGAGGAGAAAAGTATAATTTCCCTTCTGAAAGGAGTGAAAGAGAGAAGTGATTTTCTCACCCATCTGACATTCTGACCTACATATCTCAAGCCCAAACCTCTCCAACAGCCATCTTCCCATGAATGTCTAGTGGGTATCTCAAGACTAACATATATAGAAATAGATCAAATTCCCAATCTTCCCCATCATGAAATTTACTTCCTATAGTCTTTCCCTCTCAATTAACAGTTGATTCACCCTCCTACTGACTCAGGCCAAAACTCTTGAAGTCATTCTTGAAACCTGTCTTTCCCTCACACCCCACATCCAAACCATCAGGAAGTCAGATTAGTGCTACTTTCTTACAATTTCTACTACGAACTTCCCAGCCATCTCTGAGCCATGATGGCCTCCTTTCTGCACGATTCAATAATCTACTAATCACTCTCCCTGATTTTATCCTTACCCTCCACTCCTTAGTGTTCATCACCAACTCAGCATTCAGAATAATACTATTATAATAAAGTCATATTACGTTACTCTGCTGCTTGGAAATCTCCAGTGGTTTTTGCCTCAGAGTGAAAAACTGAAGAACCTTACCATAGCCCCCAAGCCTTCTGCTCTCTCCGATATTATTTCCTCTCTTTAGGCACGGCTCACTGATCAGCAGTTACAGGGAACTCTTCGCTGCCTTTCAAAAACTCCAACAACCTCCCAGCAAAGGTCTCTTATTTACAATAGTTTAGCCACAGAAATATAACCTCCATGAGAGCAAGGATTTTGTCTGTTGTGTTTGCTGATATATCCTCAATGCTTCACATCATGCCTGGTACAAGGCAGGGACTTTAATCCAACAAATAAATATTTGTTGAATTAAATTTAATGTGTAGCCCAGACCTGGATCATCTCATCCTCTCCTCAGGGACAAAAACCTCAGTTCTGGGCAGAAAAGCATTTCTGTGATTGGAAACTTCCCAGTGTCAAGTTCTGCACCTGGATCCTTGGTGTCTTGTCTTAGTTATGAATGAACATTGGGCATCCTATACATTTAAATTAAAAAGTAACTGAAAATTGACTGCTAGAAAAAAATATCTTGACACTGGCTTCAGACACCCTCAGAAACACTTCTTGGTGATATTTTATGCTTCCTTCTTATAACATTTCCCACCCTGACAACAACATTAAACAAATTTTGTGCCTCTGTTCCAAGTTTGCATTCAGATGACAATGCAGTTCACATCACCTTTTCACCAGCCTGCCACCTGGATGGATCTGTGGCATCATGGAAGACCCTAGTTAAAATCTGCCCAAATCCTGAGACTTCTCTGGTAGCCCAGTGGTTAAGAGTCTTCCTGCCAGTGCATGGGACATGGGTTCAATTCTCTGTTCAGGGAAGATTTCACATGCCATGGGGCAACTAAGCCTGTGAACCCTTGTGCCCTAGAGCCTGTGTTCCACAACAAGAGAGGCCACCTCAATGAGAAGCCCATGCACCGTAACTAGAGAGTAGCCCCAACTCTCAACAACTAGAGAAAGCCTATGTAGCAACCAAGACCAGTGCAGCCAAAAATAAATAAATACATAAAAATTTATTAAAAAGAAAATTTGACGAAATCCTGCCAAGCATTCTATGGAAGGGAAAGTTATTGTGTGCCTCATTCCAATTACTATTGGAATAAAAACAGCTTTAGCTGAACAATAAAAGCATTGTTCATCTGAAGAGCTCATCGAAATTGGATATACAGATGTGGAGTCAGGGTTCTTTGATTGCATAGGTCATTGACAAAGTATTTGAGAGCAGAAAGCTTCTACTGTGACCAGAGGCACAGGGTGGAGAGTAGAGAGGTGAGGGTAACTCACAGGTGCAAGTGTGCCCTGACCTTGGTTTAGCAGCCCAGTGAGCAGAAGCTGTGACCCAAACCCACATTACCATGCCTTTTCAATGTGGTTCCAATGATAAATGAAAGCCATGGCTTTCCAATAAGCTGATATAACTACAGATATACACAACACCATGTCTCCTCACCAGGTTTAAGCACATTTGCTTGACAAATTCACTGTTCCATGATCTATCTGCTATTACACTATGCCCAGTTGTTAACTCTAAGACAGCAATTAGCCAAGTGTAAGAAAAATAACACAATGATTTCAGCTTTTTTGGATGCACATTGGGAAACCCCTTCTCTTTCTTCTTGCCATGGAGATCTCCTTAAGAGTGGGATGGCAATACAGGTTAATGACCATGTGTGTCTCCTAGAAAAATGCCCTTATTGCATTATAAAAATCTCAAATCTTTGTGCCCTTGAACAACACAGAGGTTAGGGGTGCAAACCCTTTGTTCAGTTGGAAAATCTGTGTATAGTCAGCCCTCTGTATATGAGGTTCCTCTATATCAGTAGTTCTGCACCCATGGATTCAACCAACCCCAGGTTGTATAGTACTGCATTATTTTAAAAATTCTGAATGTAAGTGGACATACTTCAAAGCACATATTTCAAACCTCTATTGTTCGAGAGTCAACTGTATATGTATTTTAACCTTGAAAAGCACAGATTGAGACAAAAGCAGAGAGTTGTGTTTTCTTAGGCAACAAATATTTTTAAACTGTCATAATAGGAAAACAATGACAATAAGCATTTTATGTATGTGATTATTTCCTTTTGAAGACCTCATTACACACAGGCATATGGAGAAAGGAAAAATAGTTGTGACTAATTATTTTGGAAATTGGATGTGTGTTTAAAAGCAAAAAAATGTATGAGTAATCCTGAAACGAGCAGCTGGGGGAAGTGTGACTACTGTTCATCTCTAAAAGAAGCAGGGATTTTAAAGCAGTTCATGAACTGAGGTAGTTGAAGAATCCCAAAGAATATTTAACTAGTATGCAAAAACTTGAACTTTTATGGAAAATCAATAGAAGTTTCCATTAAAATATAGGCTGCTTATTAAGAAATAGTTGATATCTTACTAAATCACAATTCAAGTGTTCTACTTGCATCAAGGATACTTTTTTTTCAGAAAATAGATATAAGATCGGATAAAACCAGCAGACTCAGATATGTATGTGTCACTGGTACCACCTGAAATTTTTTTAAATGACAAAAGAGGTCTACAAAAAGAAAACAAAAACTGTTATGAAGGGTGATAAAAAAGAAAGTGTGTCATGAGTGAGTCAGAAATATTCAACAATTAAAACAAAATAGAAACCAGATAAGATTGCTGAAGAAATAGAGAGGTTAGAATCCAAACATACCCAAGTGAGAACATCTGCAAGAGCTCTGGTCTACCAAGTGGAGCAGCATAGGCTGCAGAGAGTGAGCTCAGTCAATGAGAGCTCCTGGAGAAGCCATCTCCCCCTCTGCCTGTTCTGACCTGTGGCCTCAGCAGCCTTTGCCTCAGATTCATTTATGGGCAAATACCCTGGAGCCAGGGAGGCAGGAAATGGTCCAGGTGATGACTCTAGAGAGGAGACAGGAATCACCAGGCAATGAAGAGAAGCCATTGGCAAACCCTGCTATTCCTCGCCCCTCCTCCCCACCCCCACAACACACACATATACACAGCTGAGCAGGAATCATCTCTCTCCTTGTGTGAGTTTCAATATATTGTGTTCAAGGAATCAGTTCATTTTATCTAAGTTATTAAATTTGTGAGGATACAGTGGTTCATAACATTCTTTTACTGTCTTGTTAATGTCTATGGGATCTGCAGTGGTGGCTACTCTTTCCTGTCTGATACTGGATTTCAGTCTTGCGATTCTTTTAACTCTAATCCACTGTTCTTATACAGAGAAGCTCTATTGCTGTGGCAGCAGGGCATTGGGGGAGGGGAAGCATTCTACCACCTTACCACTGGATCTCAGTCTTTTCTGAGCCTGGGTCCCAGGGCTTGAGATCATCACAGATGCTCCTCAGCTTTCTTCTCCCCACCTTAGGTGAGACAGGAAGGGTCCACGGGAGACAGAATTGGGTGTGTTGAGTCTGTGGTGCAATCAGCAAGTGCTCTCGGCTATCAACTGAAAGGTTAGAGGTTTGAGCCCAACTAGGGATGACTGCCCTTGGGATCTTTTTAGTACGTACTTTAAGGGTTTGCAGTGGCTCAGATGGTAAAGTATCTGCCCACAATGAGGGAGACCTGGGCTTGATCCCTGAGTTGGGAAGATCCCCCAGAGAAGGAAATGGCAACCCAGTCCAATATTCTTGCCTGCAAAATCCCATGGACAGAGGAGCCTGGTGGGCTACAGTCCGTGGGGTAGCAAAGAGTCAGACATGACTGAGAACTAACACGTTCACTTTCTCCCCTATTGTGGAGGCTAGAAAGGGCTAGAGTTGGCTATTTCCCTTTCCCTGTTTCAAAGGATAGAGCAGTGTAGAATTAGGTATTTCCCTTTCCCCAGGTCAGTCAGGCTCTGGCAAATGAGTTTCCTTTGAGGGGAGCCCATGATAAGAACAAACTCTTCTGTTATATTTTGGACTTCCTGGTGGTCCAGTGGCTAAGACGCTGCACTCCCAATGCAGGGGGCCAGAGTTCAGTCCCTGATTGAGGAACTAGATCCCACATGCCACAACTAAGAGTTCAAACGGTGCAACTAAAGACCCTGCATGCCAAAACTAAGGCATGGCATAGCCAAATAAATAAATAGAATTTTTTTTTTAATGTTCTAGTAGATTTCAAAATGCCTTCTTTCCTTCTCCCCTGCCGAAAGCAAACAGGAATTTTCCCAAGATCTTCACAAAGAGAACTTGATGGGGCTCCTGGAGGTAAAACCCACAAAAGCGGAGGGGCCCTTCTAAGACTGGGCTATTGGAGTTTTGAAAGCTCAAATTTGTTCACACTGAGCCTCCTGCAAATATCAATTAAAGTTTAAGTTTTCCTACTAGTACTGGCTCCTGGCAGGCTTCTGTTCCTGAGTTTCTGCTCCTGGTAAGTTGTGATTCTCAGCATCCACTTCTCATCCACTTCTCTCTCAAACCAAAAAAAAATAAAAAATAAAAAATCATTTGCCCTATGACCACACTTCTTTGAGGAACCTTAAAAGAGCTATTGTTTCTCAGTTTGTTTAAATTTTCTCTTGTTGCAAAAATTGGAGTGGTAAACTTTTGCTATAAAGATGTTTCTAAGAATGTTGTTTGCAAGCTCCTTTAAAGATAGTTTTATATCAGCAAATTAAAGTTCTATGCATTCTGTAAAGCATATGGAAAATTGTTTAAGAACTGTTGTTATAAAGATGTTTCTAAGAATGCTACCTGAAGCTGCACTGAGGAAAATAAAAGAAAGAAAAGAGAAAAAAAATTGGGGTGATGCCTTCCAAGCTCTCTACCTGTAGAACTGGACACCATCTGAAAGTGCAGGAACAGAAAAATTAGCAAGCACATAAAAGTCACCAAATATATGAAGAGGACACAAGTGGGAGGGACATATAATGAAATTAAGAAATAGCAAAGAGCCCGAGTTTTTAGGACAACTGAGGAAGATTTAAACAGGTACAATTAACAGTCTCAAAAGGGTTTCACATCAAAAAACAAGAAGAATTTTTTTTAAACTTAGAAAGAAAAAATATATAAGCATGATTTTTAAAAAATCACTTTAATACATGATGTGAAAAGTCAAATAACAAATACAAAGAGTGAAGTAGTGAACTGGAAAATGGAGGTAGAAAGTCTCTTTGAATGTTGGGCAAAACTACCCCAAAATAAGCAAATCATAATAGAAAGTTTGTAGACATGGAGGATAGATGTTGAATGCAGGTTGAGAAAACAGAATTGAAGGAAGGAAATCATTTTTTATGCTCATTGTCTAAGAGGCAAACAGTTGTCAGTTTTAAAAATAAAAATTATATATATTTAAAGTGTACAACACAGAAATACAAAGGATCGTAAGAGACTATTATCAGCATCTATATGCAAATAAAATAGACAACTTGGAAGAAATGGACAAATTCTTAGAAAAGTACAACTTTCCAAAATTGAACCAGGAAGAAACAGAAAATCTCAACAGACCCATCACAATCACAGAAATTGAAACTATAATCAGAAATCTTCCAACAAACAAAAGCCCAGGACCAGACAGCTTCACAGCTGAATTCTACCAAAAATTTAGAGAAGAACTAACACCTATCCCAGTCAAACTTCTGTAAAATTGCAGAGGAAGGTAAACTTCCAAACTCATTCTATGAGGCCACCATCACCTTAATACCAAAACCTGACAAAGTTGCCACAAAAAAAAAAAAAAAAAAAGAAAGAAAGAAAGAAAGAAAGAAAACTATAGGCCAATATCACTGATGAACATAGATGCAAAAATCCTCAACAAAATTCTAGCAAACAGAATCCAACAACATATTAAAAAGATCATACATCATGGCCAAGTGGGCTTTATCCCAGGGATGCAAGGATTCTTCAATATCTGCAAATCAATCAATGTAATACACCACATTAACAAATTGACAAATAAAAACCATGTGATTATCTCAATAGATGCAGAGAAAGCCTTTTACAAAATTCAACATCCATTTATGATAAAAACCCTCCAGAAAGCAGAAATAGAAGGACTATACCTCAACATAATAAAAGCTATATATGACAAACCCTTAGCAAACACTATCCTCAATGGTGAAAAATTGAAAGCATTTCCCCTAAAGTCAAGAACAAGACAAGTGTACTCACTCTCACCACTACTATTCAATATAGTTTTGGAAGTTTTGGCCACAGCAATCAGAGCAGAAGAAGAAATAAAAGGAATCCAGATTGGAAAAGAAGAAGTAAAACTCTCACTGTTTGCAGATGACATGATCCTCTAAATAGAAAACCCTAAAGACTCCACCAGAAAATTTCTAGAGCTAATCAATGAATACAGTAAGGTTGCAGGATATAAAATTAACACACAGAAATCCCTTGCATTCCTATATATTAACAATGAAAAAACAGAAAGAAAAATTAAGGAAACAATTCCATTTACCATTGCAACGAAAAGAATAAAATACTTAGGAATAAATCTACCTAAAGAAACAAAAGACCTATACATAGAAAACTATAAAACACTGATGAAAGAAATCAAAGAGGACACAAATAGATGGAGAAATATACCGTGCTCATGGATTGGAAGAATCAATATAGTGAAAATGAGTATACTACCCAAAGCAATCTATAGGTTCAATGCAATCCCTATCAAGCTACCAACGGTATTCACAGAACTAGAACAAATAATTTCACAATTTGTATGGAAATACAAAAAAACCTCAAATAGCCAAAGCAATCTTGAGAAAGAAGAATGGAACTGGAGGAATCAACCTGCCTGACTTCAGTCTCTACTACAAAGCCACAGTCATTAAGACAGTGTGGTACTGGCACAAAGACAGAAATAGAGACCAATGGAACAGAATAGAAAGCCCAGAGATAAATCCACGCACCTATGGACACCTTATCTTTGACAAAGGAGGCAAGAATAAACAATGGAGAAAAGACAATCTCTTTAACAGGTCGTGCTAGGAAAACTGGTCAACCACTTGTAAAAAAATGAAACTAGAACACTTTCTAACACCATACACAAAAATAAACTCAAAATGGATTAAAGATCTAAACATAAGACCAGAAACTATAAAACTCCTAGAAGAAAACATAGGCAAAACAGTCTCTGACATAAGCCACAGCAGGATCCTCGATAACCCACCTCCCAGAATATTGGAAATAAAAGCAAAAATAAACAAATGGGGCCTAATTAAAATTAAAAGCTTCTGCACAACAAAGGAAACTATAAGCAAGGTGAAAAGACAACCTTCAGAATAGGAGAAAATAATAGCAAATGAAGCAATGGACAAAGAATTAATCTCAAAAATATACAAGCAACTCCTGCAGCTCAATTCCAGAAAAATAAAAGACCCAATCAAAAAGTGAGCCAAAGAACTAGACAGACATTTCTCCAAAGAAGACATACAGATGGCTAACAAACACATAAAAAGATGCTCAACATCACTCATGATCAGAGAAATGCAAATCCAAACCACAATGAGGTACCATTACACGCCAGTCAGAATGGCTGCTATCCAAAAGTCTACAAGCAATAAATGCTGGAGAGGGTGTGGAGAAAAGGGAGCCCTCTTACACTGTTGGTGGGAATGCAAACTAGTACAGCCACTATGGAGAACAGTGTGGAGATTCCTTAAAAAAACTGGAAATAGAACTGCCATATGACCCAGCAGTCCTGCTGCTGGGCATACACACTGAGGAAACCAGAATTGAAAGAGACATGAGGACTCCAATGTTCATCGCAGCACTGTTTATAATAGCCAGGACATGGAAGCAACCTAGATGCCTATCAGCAGACGAATGGGTAAGAAAGCTGTGGCACATATACACAATAGAATATTATTCAGCCATTAAAAAGAATACATTTGAATCAGTTCTAATGAGGTGGATGAAACTGGAGCCTATTATACAGAGTGAAGTAAGCCAGAAAGAAAAGCACCAATACAGTATACTAACGCATATATATGGAATTTAGAAAGATGGTAACGATAACCCTGTATGCGAAATAGCAAGAGAGACACAGATGTATTGAACAGTCTTTTGGACTCTGTGGGAGAGGGTGAGGGTGGGATGATATGGGAGAATGGCATTGAAACATGTAAATTATCATATATGAAATGAATCACCAGTCCAGGTTCAATGAATGATACAGGATGCTCGGGGCTGATGCACTGGGATGACCCAGAGGGGTTGGATGGGGAGGGAGTTGGGAGGGGGGTTCAGGATGGGGAACACATGTACACCCATAGCAGATTCAAGTCAATGTATGGCAAAACCAATACAATGTTGTAAAGTAAAGTAAATAAATAATTTAAATTAAAAAAAAATGAAAACTTTAGAATTATGGAAATAGCTGTCAATAGGGCCATAGAACCAGACAATAAAATGTTGTTTATCCAATAAAGTATAAAACTGGAAGGACGCACGCAAATAAGTAAATAAATAAACTGTACAACATAATGACTTGATGTGTATACACACAGTGAAAAGATTAGTACAGTCAAGCCAGTTAACATGTCTTCACATAGTTATACCACTTTTTATGTGTGAGGAGAGAGCCTGAAATCAATTCTTTTAGCAAATTTCCTATATTCAATATGGTATTATTAATTAGATTCATCATGCTGTACATTGATTCTCTAGATTTATTTATCTTATGTAACTGCATCTCTGTACCATCTGATCAACATTTCCTCATTTGTTCCATAAAGAGAAAATAATTTTTAGGAGCGAGAGAGACACCTAAAATAGCATGAAGCATTCTGTAATGTCCTCCATCTTAAGAAAATCAAGAACTCTTCTAAGATCCCTCCATCCATCCCCATTTCTCTGCTTTTTATAGAATCTCCTCGAATGACTTGTACATATTCACTGACTCAAGTGTCTCCCTCCAGCCACTCTTGAACACTCTCTGTTTGGCTTGTTCATTTTTTTATGAGCTCTAGATGTTGCAGGCTTCAGCTCTGGGACTTCTTGTATTCACAGTCACCCTTTCAATGGTATGATTCAGTCTGATGGCTTTAAATACCACCTGTATGCTGATGACTCCCAAACTTGTATCTCTAGGCCAAATCTCTCTTTTGAAACCAAGCCTCATACATTCAATAGCCTATATAACACCTCTGCATAGAGGTGAAATAATACATCTGAAATCTGTCTCTGAATCACCTCCTATACCACACCTCCCCTCCAGGGACCTCCCTGTCTCAGTAAATATTGATTGCTTCATCTCATTTGCTCAGACCAAATCTCCTAAAGTCATCCTTACTTTGTCTCTTCCTCTCACATGTCAGGTTCACATCTCACACAATGTTTACTAGCCACAGCAAATCATGTGAGCTCTGCTTCAAATGTATCCAGGCTCAGTTACATGTGACCTCCGTCACTCTCATCCAAATCAAACCCAACATTTTCCACCTGCAGTAGCTTCCCAACAGTTTCATGCTTCCACTCTTCCTACTGAAGTCTCTGGTGGCTCCGATGGTAAAGAATCTGCCTGCAATGCAGGAAATGCAGGTTCAGTCCCTGCATCAGGAAAATCCCCTGGAGTAGGAAATGGTAACCCACTTCAGTATTCTTGCCTGGAGAATCACAGAGGAGCCTGGTGGGCTATAGTTCATGGTGTCGCATAGAGTTGGACACAACTGAGCAACTACCAAACTCTTCCTACTAAGTGTTAAGTACTGTATATAGTCAGTTCTTTACATAGTTGACAGAATTTATAAAACATTAGATTGTTATTTCCCTGTTCATTCACTCCCGTCTACACCTATAGCTTTCCATGATGCTCGTGTTAACATTTAAACTCATCACTATGGTTTATGAGCCCTCAGTGATATGACCTCTGGTTAGCCATTGACTATCTCTCCTACCACTTTCTATCCATCCTCTTTGCTCTGATCACACTGGTTCTCTTTTTCTTTCTTAAACATACAAAACTGATTTCAGCCTCGAAATCTTGCTAATTACTCTACCAAGACCACTCTTTTCAGACGTGTGAAATGACCCCTCAAGTTATTAACATCTCTACTCAAATGTCACTTCTCAGGAGAAGTCTTCTCTAAACACTCAAGTAGCAACATCCCTTGCCTAGTCACAATATATTTTCATACCTTGCTTTATTTCAATTCACAGTACTTAGGAATAATTGAAATTTTATTATATAATTATACACTGCATCTATTGTGTATAGTCTCTCCATGAAAATGTGGAGTTTGTTATATGCACCGCTGTACCCTCTGTGCATTATAAAACTACCTGGTACATAATGTTTAATGAAAACTTGTTAATGACTAAAAAAATAAATGAATCATGAGAATAAAAAAACAACATTCTAGCTGAAAGAAAGAGATCTAATCATTATGTGATGGTATTTCAGAATACAAAGGGTACAGGAGATATTTCTAAAAATTCCATAAAGAAGAACATGAGTTACTTCTTAGAACACATTGTTTGTTTTATCTAGTGAAAAATTGTAGAAAGCACAAACAGGCTTAAGGAATAAAGAGGTTGCATTATCACCTCCGAGGAAAGCCCAGTAATGGGACAGCTTTCAAAAGCTGGTCGATTTAGTAGCTCAATAATGTCACCAGAGAGCCCCTTTCTTTTCATCTCTGTTCTGCTATACACAGGATTAATTCTTTTCTAAGACTGGCTTATTGTATTGACTGCCAATCTCAGATGGAGCTACATGCTTCTTTGTTTATACAAAGGGAGAGAGAGAGCAAGCTTTTGCTTTAGAACCTCAGGATTCTAACCAAGATTAGGCTTAGCAGGTTTCTTTGATACATATACTCCCAGACTTCCCTGGTGGTCCAGTGGTTAAGAATCCACCTGCTAATGCAGGGGACATGGGTTTGATTCCTGGTCCAGGAAGATTTCCACATGCCGTGGGGCAGCTAAGCCTGTGTACCACAGCTAATGAGCCAGTGCAATAAGAGAAGTCATTGCAATGAGGAATCCACACACCACAACTAGACAGTAGTCCCCACTCACTGCAACTAGAGAAAGCCCAAGCAGAGCAGTGAAGGCCCAGTGCAGTAAAAAAAAAAAAAAGACATATCCCCACACCTGGACCAATGAAGAAGTCTGCAGGAAGGCACTGTGATCACTGGCTTAAGCCTACCTAGGACCCTGAAGCTGTGGGGCATGGGGAAGGTCATCTTTGTCCATAGCACATGGAGTATAAGGCACAGAGGTGAACATGCAAAAGAAAACGTAGGTGTTGGGAAGAAGAGAGGTGGAATGAGTGCTGGAAAGTGGTTGATGAGATAAGTCTCACCTACAGAAGGATGGCAGTCAGAAGGGTACCAGATATCCCAGGTAACTCTGTGATGGGAGAAATCAATCCAAAGGTCTGAGGAGAAAGACTTTGAACCTAGAATTCTATAACCAGCTAAACTAGTCAGGTCATGGCTGAAACAAGGATGACACTGCACACAGAAAGAATAAAGTTTATTGACCAGAAATTCTCTCTGAAAAGTTATTGGAAAACATACTGTAGTCAAACAAATGTTTTCAAGAAAGAGGAAGCTATAAGATATAAGAAATAGTAATAAAGAGACAAAGTTAGCATCAGTAGCAATCATTAAGTAAAAACAAATCAAGCACAGGATGACATTAAAATCACAGACAAGGAATTCCCTGGTGGTCCAGTGGTTAAGACTTCACCTTGCAATGCAGAGGGTGTTGGTTTGATCCTTGGTCAGGGAACTAAGACCCCATGTGTCTTGTGGTCAAAAAACAAAAGCATAAAATAAAAACAGAAACAATATTGTAACAAAGTCAATAAAGAATTTAAAAATGGTCCACAAAAAAAAAAAAAAAAAACTTAAAAAAAAATCACAGGTAACATCATAGAAGAAATAGCAAAAGAAGAGAGGGATAAGGTAAATTAAATCATGTTACAATGCTTTTCTTTTCATATTAATAGGATGTAGATAGTGCATTACCTAGCTATTGAAAAAATATTGCTTCTAAATTTGTGTGCTTAAAAGGTAACACTATTAGAAATAGAAAATATATCTTCCAAACTACTTGTATGTGGAGGGGAGTGGAAGATGAAACTATGAAGTCACAATTAAATGGAAAACTTCTGGAAGATATTTATTTACTTTTTGTCAGGTCTTAGGTGGGGTGCTTGGGCTCTTCACTGTGGTGGGTGGGCTCCTCTCCAGCTGTGGCATGCAGGCTCCTGAGCACATGGGGTCAGTAGTTGTGGCCTGTGAGATCTCACTTCCCCAGCCAGGGATCAAAGTCATGTCCCAAGCATCGGAAGGAGGATTTTTAACCTCTGGACCACCAGGGAAATCCTGAAAGTCTTTTAAAATATAGGAAAGGAAAAAAAGAAATAACAGATAAGAAAATAGAAAAAAAAAAATGAGAGGGATAAATCAAAGTCTATCAATGGAACTATATATGAAGAAATTAAAATTTTATATTCAATTTGTTTTAAAACTCAAACCAAGTCCAGATTTACCCTATTTATCAGAGACATTTCAAAATGCTGACTTCTATGATATAGTCCTACATTTGTGATGAATTCCTCTTTTCTGTGTGAATCAGCTGTAATGTTGCTTTAAAGCAAAATTCTTAATCAGTACTAATAGAATGAATGTGTAACTCCTTTCCCCAAGTCCATTGTAAAACCTTAACAGCAAGAAACATGCAACTTTCATTCATTGGATGAATATTTAATAAGCACATACTAGGTACCAGACACTGGTATAGGAGCCTAGAACACAACAATATTGAAAATGCTTATATCAGGATGGACTACTATAGACAAGACAGTCAGGGCAGAGCTCTCTGAAAAGGAGATATTCAAATAGAAATCTGACAGAGGTTAGGGAGTAGACATTGACGTTGAAGGGAAAAGAATGATAAATGCCAAGGTACTGAGATGGGAACGTGTTTGGCGTTTGAGGAAGAGAAACCAGAATGGCTGGGGTGGAGTGGGTAAAACAAGGGAGTTGGGCATGGAGTTGATAAGGGAGCCTGATTCCATGTTCTGTAGCACCCTGGATGTGAATTGTAGGGTGATGGGAAGCCACTGGAGGGCTTAGAGAAGGAGAGAGCTTTATCTGATAGATACTTTTAAGTGATCATTCTCTTTGGGGTGTAAAGAATTAACTAGGGTGGGAATGGGGAGAGGGCAAGTGAGGAGGGGGAAAAGAGACCAAAAGGGCTACTCTTACAGGATCCAGGCAAGACAGAAAGATGCTTTCACTAGAATGATTGTGTAGGAAGTGAGAAATGGGCAAATCAGAACAGAATCCAAAGACTGAGCTCACAGGATCCACCATAGATGTAATATATCTGCCGTGGAGAGGAAAAAAGAGGATTTGAGAATGGCTCCAAGGATTTTGGCTTAATTAACTTGCAGATTGCAATTGCCATTTCCTGAGAGAGGAAAGACTTGGAGAGAAGTAGTGGGTAAGAAGCACTCATTACTCAGTCACTCCATTGTGTCCAACTCTTTGTGACCCCATGGACTGTAGCCTGCTAGGCTCCTTTGTCCATGGGATTCTCCAAGCAAGAATACTGGAGTGGATAGCCATTCCCTTCTCCAGGGGATCTTCCCAACCCAGGGATTGAACCCGGGTCTCCTGTGTCTCCTGCATTGCAAACAGATTCTTTACTGCTGAGCCATCAGGGAAGCTGATAAGGAAAACAAAGAATTATATTTTTCACATGCTAATATTATAATAAATTAGATATCCAAGTGAGATGTCAAAGAGACTGTTGGACACACAAATAGGAGCTCAGAGGAGAGCAGATTCATGAATACTTACTTTCTTGTTATTCTTCATATCTCTTTATCTGGCACAATATTATAGATAACTTTTTGTACCTATTCAGCTTCTTTCAAAATATTTTGAAAGGGGAAGCAACCTTGGGGTCATAATATTATAACCTTATATTTGGAGACAAGATCATAAATATTTGTTTCATTACAGGCTTCATCCATTACACATGTATTGCATCTGAAACACAAAATAAAAATGAAAAAAGAGGCTGGGAGGTTGAGATATATAAACTGAAGTTTGGATAACTCTTGAGCTTGAAACTAAGAGACAGTAGAGAACTCGGGCAGCAGTTGAAATTTGACAGGGGATCAAACCCATGCTGATTGGGTATCAGTGTAGATGGAATGACCAGGGAAGAAAGCACGATGATATAAAGGAAGAGGGATGGAACCCACTGCACATTGTTGCAGCTGGCCTTGGTGTTGAGTAGAAGCCATTTTCCTCCATCTCAGTGGGGAAGGGCTAGTGGATGGTTCCCATGGGGCACGTTGAGCAGGCTGGCAGCTTCTCCTCGGCATCCACGGTGTATCCGCAGGCCTGCTAGGCGCTCCTCAGCTAGGACTGCTTTAAAAGGACATCGAAGCTTTTGCGCTTCCCTGGTGGCTCAGTTGGTAAAGAATGTGCCTGCAGTGCTGGAGACTGGGGCTGGATCCCTGGGTCAGGGAGATCCCTTGGAGAAGGGAATGGCAACCCACTCCAGTGTTCTTTTCTGGGAAATCCCATGGACAGAGGAGCTTGGCAGGCTATGGTCCATGGGGTCACAAAAGTTGGATGTGGCTAAACCACCCCCAAAAATGCCTAGACCTCACCTTGAACCAATCAAATCACATCCCCTAGGAACGAGGCTTTGGCTTTGTTTTAAAGCTTTTTATTTGTTTAAAAGCTTCCTGGGAAATTGGAGTGTGGATCCAAGGTTGAGAAACAGAGTTCTAACTCCTGAAAATGCATTGAGTGGACAAAAGAAGAAGGAAAACATCCTTAGTGGATGAGGTAGCAAAGCCTTCAATAACCTGGACACGGAAATGCCATTTGGAAAAATGTCTCAGGCTCTTCTAAGCTGTGCCCTGGGAAGCCTGTAAATTCTCTTTTCTCTGTCCAGCTTCGACCCAAACTCCTCTCCATAAAACTTCATTAGCATTCCCAGAGCACCTTCTTTTGGCAAAATATTTCACTGTGTGGAAAGGAAACACATTTTATTATACCCACAAGAGGAAAATAAAGCTCATGGAAAAGAGGACCAAATAAGACTTTGTGGGCAGAATTTGATGGTCAACATCAGCACTTGCTTGATTTTGAGTTTTTCTCCGACCTTTGAGCTTCACTCTCCCCTTTTCTCTGCAGTGTTCCTTAGACTATGTCTGCAATATTTAGAACTGGGAGAATCCATGGGAATGTCTGCACTGATGGCTTGTGACTTTTGTTTTTTAAATTGAAGCCCCCACATTCTCTATCCAAGCAATGTCTAAGCTGACACGGGTCGGCGGTCAGGGCAGGGAGGTTGGGTAGAGGCAGAGGGAGCAACAGGAACCCCACCTCCCTTCTTCAGGAGTCCAAAAGAGCAGGGTATGAAAACCTAGACAGAACAAATCCCAAATCTGTAGATGAAGAAATGGGATAGGGACTTCCCTGGTGGTCCAGGGGTTAAGAACCCACCTGCCAATGCAGGGGACATGGGTTCCATCCCTGTCCTGGAAAGATTCCACAAGCTCATGCACCACCACTACTGAAGCCCGTGAGCCCTAGAGCCTGTGCTCTGATCCACAGCAAGAGAAGCCACCACATTGAGAAGCCCACAACCTCAAATGGAGAGCAGCCCGGGCTTGTCATAACTAGAGAAAGCTTGTGTGCTGCAACTAAGACCCAGTACAACCAAAAATAAAGAGATAACAATTTTTAAAAATAGGCTAGGAGAGCTGATGTTATCTTGCTCAAAGACAACCAACCAGTGAAGGACCAGACTCAGCAGATGACCTGGGTCCCAGCCCCTGTGTTTTCTATATCCCTAAACTTCCTTCTACCTTTGTAGAGACACAGTGCACTGGCTATAAAAAAAAAAGTTTAAAAACTATGATCAAGAGACTAACCAAGGTGTAACTTGCTGCTGTTGCTACAATTTAGTCATGTCCCACTCTTTGCAAACCCATGGACTGTAGCCTGCAGGCTCCTCTGTCCATGGGACTTCCCAGGCAAGAATATTGGAGTGGGTTGTCAGTTCCTTCACTAGGGGATCTTCCTGACCCATGGATCAAACCTGAGTTTCCTGCTTGGCAGGTGGATTTTTTTTTTTTTTTTTTTTTTTACCATTGAGCCATCTGGGAAGCCCCTGGTATAATGTATAGCTTACCAAATACAGAATTAGGTTTCCAGAGATAGCAAATAAAAATATAGAACACAAGTTAAATGTAAATTTCAGATATACAATAAATAACTTTAGTATAAGTATATCCCTTGTAGTATTTGTGATATACTTACACAAAAATATTGATTGTTTACCTGATCTTCAGATTCAACTGGGCATCCTGTTATTTTATCTGACAAACTTTTCTGAAGCTAATTCTGAAAACACTGTTAATCCTACCACATTCTGATTAACTGAGTGATGGTCAAAATCATTTCAACACCCCTTTTGTTTTCTTTAGTAAGGGAATTATGAAGAAAGGAATTCAACACACTCTAGTCAAGAAAAACACACACCATCTCCCAGACAATGGTAGGTAATGTAGATCCAGAGTTGAGAAACAGAATTCCAGCTCCTGAAAATGTATTGAAGAAATAAAGCAAAAAAGAAAATTTTGGTAGTGAATGAGTCTAGCATAGTTTGGTGTTGCAAGACATTCAATCATTTCACAGACTTAAAAATCCTAAAGTCTTGGAACCTTCTGAAGCAGGAAAAGTACATTTTAAAACTCATGATTTTTCCAAAGATATGATTTGTTCAACTCTTCTTTCACGAAGAAAGCCCAGTTCCTCCTCAGATGTGACTTGCTATCAGCCTTGAAGGGCTGTGGAGGATTCTTTTTTTATCCCAATAATCCATTAGCCATGACAATGGCCAGCCTAAGAAAGCAGAGAGGGATCTTAGGTCACAGATTGGAGGAAGTGAGTCCTTTTTATTTGGCACTTTTGGAAATTCAGAATGCTTTTAGAATCTTGATAGTATTATCAAGAATTCAGCTCTCATTCAGCCTTGCCAAGAGCTAAGAAGACTTAAAAAAAAAAAAATCTCTTTTGGCTGTCCAGATTTCACCCCGTTGCACCATAATTGCCTACTGCTTAAAGCTCAACATTCAGAAAACTAAGATTATGGCATCCTGTCCCATCACTTCATGGCAAATTGGTGGGGAAACAGTGGAAACAGTGGCTGACTTTATTTTTCTGGGCTCCAAAATCACTGCAGATGGTGATTGCAGCCATGAAATTAAAAGACACTTACTCCTTGGAAAGAAAGTTATGACCAACTTAGATAGCATATTAAAAAGCAGAGACATTACTTTGCCAACAAAGGGCCGTGTAGTCAAGACTATGGTTTTTCCAGTGGTCATGTATGGATGTGAGAGTTGGACTGTAAAGAAAGCTGAGCACCGAAGAATTGATGCTTTTGAACTGTGGTGCTGGAGTAGACTCTTGAGAGTCCCTTGGACTTCAAGGAGATCCAACCAGACCATCCTAAAGGAGATCAGTCCTGGGTATTCATTGGAAGGACTGATGTTGAAGCTGAAACTCCAATACTTTGGCCACCTCATGCAAAGAACTGACTCATCTGAAGAGACCATGACTCTGGGAAAGATTGAAGGCAGGAGGAGAAGGGGACGACAGAGAATGAGATGGTTGGATGGCATCACCCACTTGATGGACATGGGTTTGGGTGGACTCCAGGAGTCGGTGATGAACAGGGAGGCCTGGCGTGCTGCAGTTCATGGGGTCGCAAAGAGTCGGACATGACTGAGCGACTGAACTGAACTGAACTGACACACATATACCTCTTTTTAAGAGTTAACTCCAGCCTTTCCCAGAAAAGTCTCACCAAAAGGATGTTGAAGGACATGCCTCTAAGGAGAAAAGAGAAAGTAAGAAATTAAATACCTTGCTTAGAGGATGATGGCGATCATGCCTATTTAAAATCCACAGATAATCTCAAACATGATTGCTAGTAGCTTTAACTTGTCATTTCCCCCTTTTGTTTTTAAGTCAAACATACAAAAAGATTATACAGTGAACCCACTCTTGTTGCTTCCCTCTTAGCCTTTACCCTCTGGTGTATCCAGGCTGTATTGGTGTATTCACGCCTGATAATGGGCAAATCACCAGATGGGGAGGAGTAGAAGGGGTTGGGGGTAGGGGGTAGGGAGGTGGAGGACAGCTGGGCAGGGGGCCAGGGCAAGGAAGAGAGTAGGAGGCTTTGATGATTCACATTTTTAATGTTTATTTCCTTAAAAATTAGAATTCTCCTTTAAGGGAGGGTGGGATGAATTGGGAGGTTGGGACTGACATATATTAACTACCATGTATAAAAGAGACAGCTAGTGAGAACCTGTTAGAGAGCACAGGAAGTTCAGCTTGGTGCTCTGTGATGACCTGCAAGTTGGGGATAACAGGTTGGGATGGGAGGGAGGCCCCAGAGGGAGGGACATATGTGTGCGTATGGCTGATTTACTCATTGTTCAGCAGAAACTAACACAAAACTGTAGAGCAATTATATCCCAATTTTTAAAAAAATGTTAAAATTGAGTGTGTGCCTTTGGGGAGGGCAAAAGAGAAAACTAGAAGGCAGTGTGTGGGGGAAATTACAGAGAAGGAATAGAAAAATCTCTTTGAGTTATATTTTCATTTAAAATATTTAACAGACAGTGTAGGTGTATACCAAAGAATTGGCAGAATATTTCAATGCCAGAAGTTAAGAATGTACTCTAGTAAATCAATTCAATTTTTATTTTAAAATAAAAATTAAATTTAAAAAATAATATACCCTAGTCCTTCACTTTAACCCTGTGGTTGGGGAAGGGCTCTGACTACATGTCAGGCTAGGAGCTGAAGCAAGATAAGCCTCTGTCATCACCTGCTTGGAACAAGCCTGATGGGAGAAGAAATCGACAGACTTTGGCACCTCCTTCCCGCTGGGAGGTGACCGGGGACCGGGTGGTACCTGAGCCAACTTTGCCCCGAGTCTTGCCAGCTTCCTTCCACAAGAACTGTGCAAAGCAAGGCATAGCACAACAGAAATGGTTTCCAGAAAGTTATGCCTCCGTTAAGGTTTTGGAGCTGATGGCACAGGTATGAAACTGCACCTGGAGTGGTGGTTTTCACTCTTGAGTACAAAGGCTTGAAGGATCTGACTCGGCATGACACCACCCTAAGCTGCATCCTAGAGCAAGATGACGCTGTTGTGTTGGTTTAGGTGCTCAGTTGTGTCTGCCTCCCTCGCAACCTCATGGAGTGTATGTAGCCTGCCAGGCTTCTCTGTCTGTGGGATTCTCCAGGCAAGAATACTGGAGTGGGTTGCCATTTCTCTCTCCAAGGGATCTTCCTGACCCAAGGATCAAATTCATGTGTCCTGCATTGGCAGGCAGATTCTTTGCCCTTGAGCCACCAGGGAAACCTGTACCATTCTGCAAATACCAGTACATGAAGATGATCCTACATTGTAGGAATACTGAGAAAGCAATGTCAACAGCTGGGAAAACAGCTTGTCCAGCCTCAGAAACTTACAAAGGATTTTTGTCTGGCACACTTAAGAAACTCATGAAAATAAATAGAAAAAAATCAGGAAACTGTTTAGAATACAGGCAAAGGAAATGAATAAGTAATTCACAGAAATGAAAAGCTGAAGAGCTACCAAGAATTTAAAGACAGGTTCCTACTCATTAGAAATTAGAGGTGCAGAAATTAAAGCAACAATGGAATAATACCACTCCACTCATTTTTTAAAGGTGAATAATATCAAGTTCTAGGGATGATCAGAGGCTGCAGGAATCCTCACATGCTGCTGAAGATAATATGAATTGATATGGCCTTGCATGCAGGCTAAGTTGCTTCAGTAGTTCTGACTCTTTGCTACCCCATAGACTGTAGCCCTCCAGGCTCCTCTGCCCATGGAATTATCCAGGCAAGAATACTGGAGTGGGTAGCCATTTCCTTCTCCAGGGATCTTCCCAACCCGGGATCGAACCCACGTCTCTTATATCTCCTGCATTGGCAGGGTGGTTCTTTACCACTAGTGCCACCTGGGAAGCCCTGGATATGGCCTTAACAGAGAATAATTTTTAATGCCTAATGGAATGAGGCATGTATACCACTGTATCCAGCAATTCTATCCTGGTAGACATCTCAGAAACAGTAGCACCCACCTTCATAAAGATATAGTAGTACGTTCCTAACTACATTGGTGGTGTCAATGACAGCAAAAGAGTAGGTGGTAATATTTATGCCTGTGCCTACAGAAGGAGATGAGTAAAATTGTATGTGCCTGCCATGGGACGTTGTAGCTACATGGAGGCTACATGGAGGGTCTGGGAAAAAGCAAAGTAGAATGAAGAAAAATGAGAAACAAAGAGACATATTTTCCAATATTAGTAATATAAAGACATATATAAATGAGCTTTGTAAGTTTTTCAAGACTAACCAGAGGGGTTAAATTAAATATATAAATTAAATATTATTATTCAATATATATAATTATAATATATAAAATATTTAAAATAACAAAAATAGATGACATGGGCCACATTCCAACACAATGAACTCCTTCTGAGGTTCTGTGCCAACTCTGTGTCACCCTAGATACACAAACTGATAATCACTTAGCAGTCTATGGTGAGGACATACATGCAATAGAGTAGATCTGGATAGGGAGAGAATGAGAGCAGCTGAACAGGTAACAAAGAAGTAAGTGAGGGCCTTGAATGGCGTAAGGAATATACTCAACTCCATCCCGTAAGATGAGGTCACAAAAGGAAGGTGAACTCTGAGGAGGATGTAACATTGTCAGGTGATACACCCATTACATATTGGTTTTCAACCCAATCCCCAAAACAAGAGTAGGGTGGTCATCCAAAGGAATTGTGTTGCTTCCTTGATGCAGAGGCTGAATGTCTCTATAATTACACCTCTCTAATCCTCACTTGCTCTTCAACTCAAAAGTCATTCATTCATTTAATTCAACTAATATTTATTGGTCAGTTACCATGTGCCCAGAGCTGTTCTAGGTATTGGAGAGATGATGGTGAGACAAAGACACAGCCCCTGCTGTTGTCATGGACCTGGTGTTCTAACTGTCTTGCAGTGGCCTTGGAGGGAGTACCAGGGGCCTCCCCTGCTACAGGCTCTCTAGGGGGCCTTCACTTTGTTCTTAGGGACCACCTGACGGTCTCCCCTCCTTGATCCTAATGAACTCAAATTCCCCAGCACCCAACTGAAGAATCGGCTAGATATATCTGCCCCTCCTAATCCATCAGTCTCCTCATCAGCCCATGCTCCTTTTCCATGGAGAATCTGCTTCTCTGACATTTCTGGGGGATCCAGCTGCTTTTGAACTTCAGTGGTCCATAATCCTGCTCAACAGTTCCCCTACTCTGGGGCTTCCATTGCTCTTGGCATAGTTGCCACTTGACTTCATGGAGACAAGGTAACCATGGACTCCTGGTCTTCAATGGACCTCTTAGCTCCTAGGCTCTTGTGGTTCCTGGAAACCATATCACCAAGCTTAGCCAGGAGAGCCTGTAGATGTGGGTAATGAGATCTCCCTTGTCTTCAACTGCTCTTCCCAGTGACCTCCCCTTGCTGTCAATGGGATGTATGTGATGAAAGCCTCTTGAGGTGGCTTAGTCAGTCTTCTGTCAGGGTCTGGGTAGACAGTGGCTTCTGCCTGCCTTCAGCAGCCCCTCTGTCATACTGTGACTTAGGCCATCACTTGGTGCCATCTGGAACTCACAGGCAGAAGGACCATTGGTATCCCTGTCCCTCATCCTCACAGCACCTAAACACAAGTATGTTCAGACAGATCACAGCTGATGTGCCTTGGGACCACGTCCCTGTAGAGATCCCCAGCCCTCATCTCTTTTTTTATCAGGCAGAAACGAGAGAAATCTAGCAAAAAAGAACAAACATCTGATCTCAGGTACCAGATATTTAGGTGAAGACTAGAAAGCCCCTCTGCTCTGCACTTCAAGACTTTGAGATCCCTGGTACCCTAAAGAGATGAGTTCATGTCTAGTCCCTCTAACTGGGGATGAATGAGTAGCCTCTGGTCTCAGCTGGTTTGTTGCCAGGCAATGAGAAGCTGGTCACATAGCCATTCGCTGGGCAGTTCTGCTGGGCTCCATTGAGGGATAAGAAAGAAACAAAATAGATAAGGAGGCATATAGTGGGCAAGAAAGTGATAAATGCTATTTGAAAGGCTGTAGACGTTGTTCCAGAATCTAGGCAGGGAGGTGCTGTGGAGCCCAATTCTGTTTCATCGCTTCTCTGAAATTGTTCTTGCCATGGTAACCAACAATCATCTAATCACCAATGAGGACCTTGACTCTGAAGCCCTTTCATATTTGCTCTCTTGGCAGCATTTAGCTCTCTGGAATACTCCCTCCTTCTTTATGTTCCCATAACTGTCTCAAATTAATGTTCTTTATCTCATCCTTTCTGTCCCTAATCTATACTTTCTACTCATCAACCAAGTAGGCTGCCAAACCAGAAAACTGGGAGTTGTGATGGACGTGTCTTATTCATTGTCCAGAGATGTTTACCAAGTGCACACCATGCCAGATGCTTGGCTCGACTCTGAGTACATTCTTGTCAGTAGAGATCTGGCCCCTTGCATCACAGAGCTTATAAAGCATCAAGTTTTGATGAGTATTATGGGGAGTCTAGTAGGTGAGCCTGTGAAAATGAATGTTATCATGAACATAGAAGTGGTTTTTTATGAGGCTACATTTTACTGTGCAATTTAGTCAATAACCACTTGTCAAGGGACTTTATGACGTGTGTCACCTATATATACATACATAAATATCTATATCCATATATACATATATTCAAAGTATACATATTTTACTTTTTTTGGTTACATATTTCATAATAGTAGTTATCAGTAGGAAGTTTGGAGGGCAGAATTATACATAGTGAGCTTTGTCTGGTACTACATACTTACACATGTATACAACTGTTCCAACAAAGGTCTGTCTAGTCAAAGCTATGGTTTTTCCAGTGGTCATGTATGGACATGAGATTTGGACTACAAAGAAAGCTGGGTGCCAAGAATTAACGCTTTTGAACTGTGGTGTTCAAGGAGACTCTCGAGAGTCACTTGGACTGCAAGGAAATCCAACCAGTCCATCCTAAAGGTAATCAGTCCTGAATATTCTTTGGAAGGACTGATGCTGAAGCTGAAGTTCCAATACTTTGGCCACCTGGTGCAAAGAACTGACTCCTTGGAAAAGACCCTGATGCTGGGAAAGGTTGAAGGCTGGATGAGAAGGGGATGACAGAGGATGAGATGGTTGGAAGGCATCACTGACTCAATGGACATGAGTTTAAGTAAACTCTGGGAGTTGGTGATGGACGAGGATGCCTGGCGTGCTGCAGTTCATGGAGTCGCAAAGAGTTGGACACAACTGAGCGACTGAACTGAACTGAACACATGTACGTGCATACAAAACTATTTGTCTAAAGTCATGCTGAAGACTACAAATTTGCGGAAAATTCTGAAGTATCTAGGAAACTGATCACACTTTTACTATTTCCTTGTTTATAATTGATCACATTTCTGAACAAAGTGAATATTAACTTTAAAACTGCCTCTTTTTGTGATCCTAAGCCTTATCAATCAATCATGAAATAAGGAGCATTCTAACTGTGAGGATTATGGAAATAATCTAGGGATTCTTTAAAAATTTAATTTGCATCAAATTAGTGATGTGCTACATGCTTTTTCAATATGTTTTTTCTGCTCTGAGTTTTAGGCAGAACTTGAAAAACTACCTGTAAAAAACTTATGACCCCAGCAGACAAGCACCCTTTTCTTCCAGATACATGACTTATAAATATTTCAGTGTTTTTTTTTTTTCTCAGTAGCTGTCTGCAAAGTCACAAAGAAATGAGGACCAGAAGTTTTTCCTTTCTGAAATTCTCTAATTTATGACTCTATGAAGGCATTTTTAATGAATATAAACTGGGACTTCCCTGGTGGTCAAGTGGTTGACTCTGAGCTCCCAACACAGGGGACACAGGTTCTATCCCTGGTTGGGGAACTGAGATCCCACATGCCACTTGGCATGACCACAAAAGAAAAAAAATGAGGTGCTTAGTGAACACACACTGGGCAGTACAATAATGACACAGACTAAAGAAAATACAGTTGTTACTAGAGATTTGGAAGATCGAGAAAGAGAAATCTTGATTGGTAGGCAAGATCACTTTTGTCCAGTGTTTGAATTCAAAATACAATTTCTCTGTCATTATGGGCTTATTTAAGTACAAGGAATTTTAACAGGGATTTGAACTGGGAAGAAAAGAAATAAGTTAAATCATTTTATTTGGGTCAGTCCAAGGTCAAGTGCAGGTATTGAAATGTTCAATGAGCAAAGTAAATGAGAATATTGCCTTTGATGATCTTCATAAATGACCATAATGTGATAGAAGATTGAAAAGCAAGATGTTTAAAATTCATATCCTAAGGAACCACTTAATATCTGTGAGGAACAGCTGGGTTTATTTTCATGTCCAGAGTACTAATGTCAGAAGAAAGATGACCAGCTTTGGGATTTTTCATCTATTTATAAAATGCATACACCATTTGCACACCATTTAAATTGCTAATGACTACAAACCGTGGGATGCAAAACATCACTTAAGATATGAAGACATGATTCAAGGGTGGTTTTAGGACATTAGTGGCTAATGATGTTGAGCATCTTTTCATGAGCTTATTTGCCATCTCTTTAGTGAAATACTCTTTTGAGACTTTTGCCCATTTTCTGATTGGAGTGTTTGTTTTTTGATTATTTGACTTTTGTGAGTTCTTTATATATTCTAGATATAGTCCTCTGTTGGACATACAGTTTGCAAATATTTTCTTCTAGTCTGTAGCCTATCTTTTCATGCTACATATAGGGTGTTTGAAAAGAATGTGAATTCAGCTGTAGGGCAAGTATTTTATAAACATCAATTAGATTGCCTTGGTTGACTGTGCTGGTGAGTCTCTATCTTTACTGACTTTCTTCTAGCTGTTATGACTATTTTTGAGAGAGGGATATTGAAATCTACAAGTTTAATTACGGATTTGTCTATTTCTCCCTGCGATTTTTGCCAGTTTTCCTTTCCCTTGTTTTGCAGTCTGGTGGTTTGGCCCATGCACTCTTAGGACTGTTACGTTTTCATGGTGGATTGACCCTTGATCATTATATATTGTATGTCTGTCTCTGGTAATTTTCTTTGCTTTGAAGATGATTTTATTTGTATTAATGTAGCTACTCCTGCTTTGTCTTAGTTCATCTGTGTGTGACATATCTTTTCCTATGCTTTTACTTTCAACCTGCCTGTACTGATATATTTGAAGTGCGTTTCTCATAGATGGCGTATAATTGGGTTACGTTTTCTAAATCCACTCTGCAAATCTCTGTCTTCTGATTGGAGTCTTTTTCACATTCAGTTTAAGATCTTACGGGCTCTTGGTATGATGAGAGATTTTCTTTTGAAACCTGGACATTTTCCTATTACACTCTGTGTTTCTGAATCTTCCTTATACCTATGTTTTAGCTGTTTATTCTGACACCATTCCAGTAGGGGAAAGGAGGGGGCTGCCACCATGTTACTGCTGGCACATGTAAACACAACATGTGTGTGGGTAAGGAGGAGAGGGCTGGCCTTCTAACTTTACGTAGGAGTTACATATTTCAGTTTATTAGTGACAGCATTAATATTAGCAAGTGCAAAATAATTTTGCATCTTCATCATCTAGATTTATGGGATAGGCTTAATCTCCAACATGGGGCCTGAGATCATTAGCTACAGCATTTTACATTGGCACAAGGGATTTCAAAATCAAATCAGTTTACTGACTGTTTTTCATTTTTATGAATCTGACAACTTTATCATTTTGATCTAAAGTATGACATAATATAGTAATATTTAAGCATTAAAACCATAGCTTCCCTAGAGCCCCTGATCCACAAGAGAAGCCACTGCAATGAGATCACGTACCACAACTAGAGAGTAGCCTCCTGCTCGCCGCAACCAGAGAAAAGCAATAAAGACCCAGCACAACCAGCAATAAATAAATAAAATTATAAAAAATAAGAAAAATTACTTTCCCCTGATTTCAGCATAACATTCAGGGATGGAGTTTGCCTGCGGCTGTTAGTGGACTTTCACAGTCATATCTGTAATTTACTGGTCCTTTACTCTGTTGACCCCTTGTTCTTAATTTCTCAGAAACTCCTCAGGGGGAAAAAAAAGAAAAACATAGCTTAAAATACACAAAGCAAAATTTTCTAGAAGTGGGAGAAGAAATTTAGAGAGAAATACATGCAGAATTGCTAACAGGCTACCCAGTGTCCTCCTCTAAGCAGACCTGCTCTTATCTTCCACTCCCTGGACCTTTGCTGCCTCTACCCCTCCAGTCATGGGGTAAAGAGATGACCAGACCAAGGGGGAATGTCTACCCAGAGCCAGGACCTAAATCACAGTCTGGGTCCCTGGGACCCAAGAGTTGTCTGCTCAGCTGGCCCCAAGCATTTTTTCAGGACTCCGGGCACGTTTACCCACTTCTCTTGGGCATGATGGGGGTTCACGATTAGGAAGTGGCCCCGAACAGCTTTCAGGCTGCCGAGTGCTCGGCACCATCATGATTTCAAATCATTATCCATTTGTACAAAATCAAGCTTTGCTTATAATTTATGGTGCTTCTGGCCCTCTCCTGCACAGGTGGCAAACGTTCCCTGCTGACTGCACACAGACTGCTGGCCTGCGACGTCCTCACTGTCCCTGGGCTGGTGCCTTCATTAAGCTGTGATGCACTCTAGATCATTGCAGGCATCAGCCAAGGTTTACTTAGAGGTTTTGTTTGCTTGACACGCTGTCCCCTGTAAAAGGAGGCAATTCCCTCCCTCTATCACAGACCCACACTGTCTTCAGAGGGACGGATGTGGGTAAGACCACTCCGGTGAGACATGAGGGCCCTCACCTCTGGTGATCAGTCTCCTTCTCTCTCATAGCAACAGACTGTGGCCAGCAGCCCACGTAGGTGCTGGGCCTCAGGAAATGAGGAAGAGGAGGGAGCTGGTATGAAGGGTGGAGGGGGAAGGTTCTGAAGTCCTCTCAGAGCATCAGACCTTCTCTTCCACCTTCTGGGGCTTCTAGCCCCTTCTTTTCATCCACTCTCCCACAAAGGTCAGTTCCCTCTGCTATGCCTTTGGTTTTGTCATGGGCTCCTATTCACTTCAGACCCAACACTTGGATGCTGCAATGGCCACCTGATCCTCACCTTCAGTCTCTCCTCTTTCCTGCCCATGTAGCCAAGTTAATCTTCACTGAATGGAGTTTCCATGATGCTATTCTTCTTCTGAAAATATCTTGCCTTTATTTGCATTCATTCATGCACAACTATAAAGTACCTATGGCTTATCAAGCACTTTTAGAAGAGTTGGGAATACAACGGTAAACTAGAAAGGTCATGGTATATGGAGCTTACATTCCAGCATGGGAGAAAGAGAACACATCACATGCAAATACGTACAAGAATGCCAGGTGGTGACTGATATGTCCTCTGGAGGTAAAAGAGATGAGGGGACAGAAAGAGATAAGAATGGGAATAGATATGGGTGAAGTGATAATAAGGGAATACTTCGGAGAAGGCAATGGCACCCCACTGCAGTCCTCTTGCCTGGAAAATCCCATGGACGGAGGAGCCTGGTAGGTTGCAGTCCATGGGGTCGCGACGAGTCAGACATGACTGAGCAACTTCACTTTCACTTTTCACTTTTATGCATTGGAGAAGGAAACGACAACCCACTCCAGTGTTCTTGCCTGGAGAATCCCAGGGATGGAGGAGCCTGGTAGGCTGCAGTCCATGGGGTCGCGACGAGTCAGACATGACTGAGCAACTTCACTTTCACTTTTCACTTTTATGCATTGGAGAAGGAAACGACAACCCACTCCAGTGTTCTTGCCTGGAGAATCCCAGGGACGGGGTCACACAGAGTCAGACACGACTGAAGTGACTCAGCAGCAGCAGTCGTTAAGGAGACACGTAAGGTGATAGATTCTACAGTGACCCCTAGTGACCCTGCCTTCCAAGCTCACACTCTTGTATTATCTTCTTCCTTGGAGCTGGGAACTCTACTAAAGGAATACAGACAGAAAGGTAATGGAAGGGCACATCCACAATTCCAGGCTCCACTCAGGCGGCAGTCTTGCTTGCAGTCTGTCTGCATCACCATCTTTGAAGAAAGTGCTAAAAGCATTTGTGTGTAAATCTTTGTATGGGTATATGTTTTCATTTCTCTTGACTGGATACCTAAAAATTGCTGGATCATATGGTAAATTTATGATCAAATGTGAAAAAAATTGCCATATTGTGGTTATATGCCCTGAATTTAGTTTGGAATTCAATTGCTTTTGTTTGCAAATGAATTGATTTCTCCTCTTATGTTTATTGACAAGTTTTTCCCCTACTATCCTCATGTTTATGATCCTTTCCCTATTATTTTGGATAGGATGGGTAATGCACTCATTCTGTCATTATCATTCTTTCTTTGTCTTTTAAAGAATGAAAACACGAAGGCTATAAATTTGTTTGTTAGTACAGGCTCTGGCTACACCAAAATCAATGGCAATAGCTTGAGTATAAATACTAAGTTGCACAGTTAATAAAAGTGCTTTCTCTCTGGTTTTCCAAGCATTTTAGTGTGTTTACAAAAGAGGTTGTACAGGACTCACCAGTCGGGTGCCATTTTAAAGCAAAATTTTCTGTACTCACAATTGGTGTTACTTGTTTTTTGAATAGTTTCCAAAATGGCAACGACACTGTTATCATGATTCCTGTATTTTGGGCTATCTAAGTGTAGTATGGTGGAATACATCGACATGGGAGAAATGCATGGTTTCATTTTATCAGAAAATTCAATCTCAAAAAAAATACCCACAACTAGGATTTACCTGGTGGTCCAGTGGTTAAGACTATGTGCTTCCAATGCAGAGGGCATTGATCTGATCCTTGGTTAGGGAACTAAGATCCCACATACCATATGGTGCAGCCAAAGGATATACCCACAACTATTTATTTCACTCATCTACAACATGAACTAGACACAAGCAATACACTACCAGTGTCTCCAATTCAATCTCAAAATATATTAATTTTATTTTTTTACATAAAACGAAATCAACATAATATGGCTATTCTTTGCATTTAGGTAGCTGTGTTAGTTGTTTTATGTGTCAACTTGACTGGGCCACGGTGCCCAGATAATGGTCAGATGTTATTCTGGGAGGGTGTTTTGGGATGCAAGTAACATTAAGATTGGTGGACCAAGTAAAGCAAAGTGCCCTCCATATTGTGGGTGGGCCTTATCCAATCAGTTGAAGGTTTGCGTAGACTAAAAGATTGACTTCCCTGAGCAAGAAGGAATTCTGCCAGCAGACAGCCTCAGACTTGAACTGCATCATCTCTTCTTTGGGTCTCCAGCCTGCTCGCCCTCTTTGCAGATTTTAGACTTATCAACCTCCATAATTGCATGACCCAATTCCTTAAAATAATCTCTTTGGACTTCCCTGCTGGTCCAGTGGCTAAGACTCTGCTCTCCCAATGCAGGGGGCCTGGGTTGGATCCCTGGTCAGGGAACTAGATCCCACATGCCACAAGTAAGGGTTCCCATGCCACAATTAAAGATCCTGCATGCCACAACAAAGATCAAAGATCCCACATGCTCCAAATAAGACCCAGCACAGCCAAATGAATAGAAATTGGAAAATAAATGAATAAACACCTCATCTATTCATCTACCTATCTGTCTTTCCAATCTCCTATTGGTTCTGTTCTTCTGGAGAGCTCTGACTAATACAATGGTGAACAGTTAACCTCTTAGACTTATAAGATTTCAGAATTAAGAGGAACCTTTGAGATTATCTAGTTCCAGAAACAATCATCAAAGGATATTAATAAAGCACACCTCAGTGCTTGATAGTGTATGAAGCCCTGCATAAATCATCACAAGTATCCAGCTCTGCTGCCTAGTGATTTAAGATATAAGGCAGGCAGCCCCAAAGTATATAAACAACAGCAGGAAAACAGAACAACCACAACATGAGCAACATAAGGCTAATTTTTATCACTTTCTGCTTTAAAAAAATGTTTAAGTGATACTGATTTGTTCACGGGAAATATAAAATTCTTTAACATGAAGCCCAAGCCACTAAAAAATGTAACCCCCATGTAGCTTGCCTATCTCACCCCTGACCCTCCCGTCTGTGCATCCCAATGCCCCGAGCAACCATCGTCTTCCTCAGATCCTTCTCCTTGTCCCAAGCTTCCCTTCGTTCTTTATGGTTGCGCTCAGTGCCTCTACCCCGACCTCGTGGGGGCACTGAGAGTAGGAAGCAAAGGATGGCTGAGCCACTCTGGTACTTGCCCAGCAGTACAGAGAGCTTGAAGCTGGTACCTCTCCCTTTAGTTTGGAAGCATCTTGAGGGACAGACCACATCTCATTCATCATCCTACCCCTGCTGCCCAAAGTCAAAGCAGGCTCTACACACGTTTGCTTAATGAATGGACAGTCCTTGTCGGCTGTTGTTTTAGTGGTAGTGGTTGTGATTGTTGCTTCCTTTGCACCAACTTTGCACAGAGTGCTTCTCTCACTAGAGAAGGGCAAATTTGGCAATCAAGTGAAGGTGGTATGCCTGGCAGTCACTGAAGACTGGAGTACACTATTTCATGTAAGAATGCCCCTCTTCCTAAGGAGAAGCTCCCAGATGATGACACTGGAGGAAGAGCTATATTGGGTCAAAGTCATTGACTCCTGTTCAGTAGCCAACAGGATGAGCAGTATTGAAGGGAGCTGGGTTATGTCTTCAGGTGATATGGTGATCTTCTCTGCTTAGGGATGTAGCAGATTTTTTAACAACGTGAAAAGAGGTGATAATTATTTATTTTAATCCAACCAATAATACAAGGGAGTGAGCTCTTCAGAGAATCTTTACAATAAGAGAAGTGTGGCCTCATGGACAAGATCTGTCCCATTTGAATGATTCCTGTGTTGCAAACGATCAGAGAAAACAGACCTCAGCAATGTGACCTCAGGAAAAAAAGCCAGCAGAGCACTCTATGAGGCCATAGGAATATTGAGTGTCTTTAGAAAGGGATCAAGGTGAAGTGATGGGTGATTTGGAGTATCAAACAATGGAATTCTCTAGATGCATTAACAGTTCATTGGGGTTACTGTACCCAAGACAGGGAGCAGACCACATGTATACAAGGAAGGGAATCACGACAGCAGTGATGGATCCTAAAGATGGAGGAGGTAGTTGGGGTCCAGTGTGTGGGTTACAGATTGTATGCACAATCACTGGGGTTATGAGCTCTTGGGGATTCTTGCAAGGAGAGAGGCGCCAGGCTGTGCAGCAGGAAGGATAGATCACCCACGTGTCTAGGTAGGTACTCAAGATAAGAGAAGCATCATGAACCATCACAAGAGAAGTCAGCTCCTTTAAGCCACAGGTGTCTTGGCAGAAAGGCTATTCCTAAACAAATGCAAGCACACATGACTATGATTTGCAAGAAAGGGAGATTAAATTCAGATCCATCACAAGGAAGGAACCAGAGAGCTTTGTTTTTGAAAAGAAAATTCTAAGGCTGTGTCACTCCAAATTAACTACCTAAAGATTCTATATTTCCTAGTCAGCTTTCTCATCTCTATCATAACCCAAAATTTAAAAAAAAATTCATACTTTTCTTAAGTTGAAGTATAATTAATTTACAATGTGTTAATTTCAAGTGTACAGCACAGTGAATCAATTATATATATATATATGTCTTTTCCTTCCTAATCTGTAAACACCCCTTCTGGTTTCCGACTCCTGGCTCCTTCTGCTCTTCTGGATACTTCTCTGTATTCTTGGCAGGTTCTTCTGCTTGACCATTACTAGCATGTTCTCAGGGCACAGTTCCAGGCTTTCAGCTCTTCTTCCAATGCTAGCCTTCACTGCACCTGGACTGAAGGATTCACTCTGGAATGTCAATGACCATGTCTGTGTTGACTGCCAAGTATGTATTTCCAGCCCAAACCTCTCTCCCAAGCCCCACTTAGATGTCTGACATGCACCTCCAATTTGGCATGTCCAAGGTGGTCCTTATCTCCCACCCCCACACCCATAACTTTTCGTTGTTAGTCCCTCTCATGGCACCATGATGGACCAGCTTTCCCTCCCTCTCATCCACCCCATCCAAACATCTGCCTGATGACCACTTCTTCACGTGGGAGTTTCACCGGGCACAAATTCTGTTTACCTGAATCTATCAACAAACCCTGTTCCTGTAGATCCAACTACTTCACAGGGATGAGATAATATTATATCATTTGGTAACCTTTTATGAACAATTTATGCAGAGTAGGGGTTTCCCAGGTGGCTCAGTGGTAAAGAATCAGCCTACCAATACAGGAGATGTAGGAGTCATGGGTTTGATACCTGGGTCAGAATGATCCCCTACAGGGGCAATTGGCAACCCACTCCAATATTCTTGCTGGAAAAATCCCATGGAGAGAGGAGCCTGGTGGGCTATAGTTCATGGGATTGCAAAGAGTCAGACATGATTGCACAACTGAGTACATGCATAGTAAACCAAAGTTTAAAATACATGGCTTAAAAAAAAAGGCTAATACTTAAAGAGAAAGAAGACAGGAACAATGAGACTAGGAACATTCTCTTCAATATTCCTAAAATGCCCACCTTTTCTTGTGACATATTCTTATTCAATAATGCAGTCTTTTGATGTCAAACACATCCCTGGAAAACAGCTTCCCCCGCTTGCTTTCTTGATTCCAGGAATTTGGACTATCAGGCCAACTTATTCAGATGGAAAGGAAGATGGGGTGCCACACTTTACATGCTTATAGTCTGCGGATATTTTCAGACGCTTCTGCCTGGCATGGTGAGTATAGAGTGCCCTCTTTATGAATAAATCACAGAGCAATTACCACCCAAGGGAGGAAGGGTTCCCTCCACCATGCTGAGCACCTCAGGGTCTCAGAAGCCACCTGGCCACAGTGTGGGAGTGGGTCTCAGAGAGCATAGCCCCCAGACCCAACATCACCAGCAATTGCCTGGGACAGGGGCTTAGTGGGAGGACTTGATCCTCATACTCAAACCTCGTTGCTGCTTTGATGCTTGACACATGAAATGACATAATCTGGTCTGAGCTTCTGCGCCTTCAGAAATGTCAGTTTTCCCTGCTGCTGGCTTTAGAGCCAAGTTCTACCTCCAGCTTTGTGCAACGCCACTTAGAGCCTGAATGGATAAATGGACCACAGCCAGACCACACAGAAAAAGTAAAACTCTGGCCCACAGCCTGCAGCAACCTGCCCAGCATACCAAACCCTGTAGAAATCTATGATAACCAACCTAGGAAGTCAGTCGGCTACCAGGCCAACTTGCAGGAAGTCAGATGCTGTCTCTAGCCACAGTCCATGAAGCTAAACAACTTTCGTAACAACTGGCCCCAATGGCCAGGACTTGATTAATAGCAGCTTTTCCTAGTTCTTGTCCCTGCTTCCAACTTAGGACCAACCAGAGAAAGTCCAATACATTCCTATAACCAATCACATTGGATGCTCTAGTTAACCTACTCCCCAGCTTCCCCAAGGCCTAGAGCCTCTGATCAAACCTGGAACCTTCCTTTTTTCTACTGTGAAGCTTTCCCTCTCTTTTGCCTGCCTTTAAGTCTCTGCCAAAACATAAATGACTGTGGCTGACTCCCTTGCTCCAGCCAGGTCTGAGTAACAGTCTTCTCTTATTCATCTGGTGGGTCTCCATTCATTGCCACCCTGCCATTCAGACACCCCCCTCCCCCGCCACTTTAATCTGCAGCCACCAGCTCTCAGCTCCTGATTTTGCCTTCTTTGTACTTTTCTGGCATGCTCTTGAGAATGCACGATAAATAACTAAATTTGTTTACAAAAGTTGGGATAGAGCAAGATCATTGTTTCTGAATAATTTTTAAGAAATGTTAGAAGACAAGATAGCATTCTCATCTTTGGAAAAGAAAAGTTTTATTGTGAGGCATTGCAGAAAGGATAGACAGTATAGGCATAGATGTAGATTTTTTCCCTCTATTTGATGTAAAGGATGAGGGAATGGGAAGAAATATCACACTGAGGGGAAAGAATTTTATCCTGTTAGACACTAAGTTGATAAGGAAGTATAAGGAAAAGGAAAATCAGTAACTGACAATTCTAACTACAGTAATAATATTTCTCCTTGAAAATTGGCCACACATCAGCTGACTTGTGTGTGCATTTACAAATTACAAATATAGATTCTACGTTTTTAAAATATTTTGTTTGTTTATTTGGCTGTTCCAGGTCTTAGTGGCCACATGCGGGATCTAGTTCTCTCCCTCCTGTAATGGGAACAAGGAGTTTTAGCCACTGGACCATGAGGGAAGCCCCACACAGATTCTATTTTAACGCCCAGATGACTTTTCTTCTTCCTTACCCGTAGGCAAGCTTATGATCTTTTATACTTGCATTTAAAATTATTATATGCACTGAATGTGATATTAGCAATCCCTTTCAGTTCAGTTCAGTTCAATCGCTCAGTCGTGTCTGACTCTTTGTGACCCCATGGATGCCAGGCTTCCCTGTCCATCACCAACTCCTGGGGCTTACTCAAACTCATGTCCACCAAGTCGGTGATGCCACCCAACCATCTCATCCTCTGTCATCCCCTTCTCCTCCTGCCTTCAATCTTTCCCAGCATGAGGGTCTTTTCCAATGAGTCAGTTCTTCATATCAGGTTGCCAAAGTATTGGACTTCCAGCTTCAGCATCAGTCCTTCCGATGAATATTCAGGACTGATTTCCTTTAGGATGGACTGGTTGGATCTCTTTGCAGTCCAAGGGACTCTCAAGAGTCTTCTTCAACACCATTTTACCAATACTTGAAATATTCTAGTTGTTAGAATATAGCAATGGAAACAAAAACAGACAAAAATGATCTACACCAACACTCTCTTCTCATGCTCTTTATAAAGTAGTAACTGTATTCATAAGGCACTCACACTAAAAATTCTAGTAGGAGCCAGAAGGAAACATGCAAGTAGCTTGTAATTTTGAGTTTCTATGTGAGCCAACCATATGGTCTTTCTTACCTGACTCCCTCCATGCTCTGTTCCCACCCAACCCCCCCAACCCCCCAACAATCTTTCACTCATTTCTATCTCTGTTATGCACGTCTTAAACCATATTCATTTAAAAAGTATTTGTCTCAAAACCTAGAAAATTAGGAATTTGGTAGTTACATACTGGACCAGGTAAGTGTCCATAGCCTTCTGAAATGAAATAAACAGGTCCCATGTTCTTCCCTCGTGGCTCAGATGGTAGAGTCTGTTTGCAATGCGGGACACATAAGTCCAATGCCTAGGTCGGGAAGATCCCCTGAAGAAGGAAATGGCTACCCACTCCAATATTCTCACCTGGAGAATTCCATGGACGTGGGAGCTTGGCAGGTTACAGTCCATGAGGTTGCAAAGAGTAGGACATGACTGAGCGACTAACTCTACACTATGTTTAATTTAGAAACTCCCTGACACTGGAGTGGACCCAGTGACGGTTATCAGAAGTCCCTCCTCGAACATTTCTTCATTTGGCCCCATACTGGCTTGTCCTTCTTTCCCTTTTGTGGACCTGTCAGCTCCAGGAGTAGGCCTGAATGCTCTGAAAGCCACATATAACCTCTTTGCATCATTTCCCTTAATGATCATCCCCATGCATCTGCCATTTGTCAGTCATTCTGTGAGGTGAGGCGCTTTCAGAGTATTACTAGGGAGGCCAAGGGTGCATCTATCCTGGAAACTTGCTTTCTACCTGCCTCTTTCTTTAAAAACATGACCTGACTTTCTTTGAAATACTGATCAAAACACACTTCAACGAAGACATCCCAAACGAATCCCAATGGGCCCTTATTAAAGGGATCCCTCTAGCCTCTGGGCTGCACTCCAGCTGAAATATGCAACTCTCCACATTCTTACAATTTCTTCCCCTGACTCTGCCCCAGTGACGGTAAACATTGTTCTCAGCTCCCATGTGACATTATCAATTCTGCTTCTCAAGGAACACGGATGCTTCCACTCCTGTTTACATCCCTGAGGAAAACAGAAAGGAAGGAGTCTTGAGAATCCGTCTCTCAACCAAAACAACACTTAATTACATCCTCCCTTGGCAAGAATTGTATCTGGCAGGAAGGAAGCTTGATGCTCTTGAGTACCCGTGTTTGGATAGGTTTGCTCTCATTAGTGGCAGAAAGATGGTACATCAGCTGAACAGAGCCAGAGAGACCGAGCAGCCCAGGAATGAAACGCTTGCTAGCATCTTTACAAACCCTCTGCTGGGCCTTCAGAGTACAGCTTAACTCGGTGTGACAGGGACAGAAAAGCTGCCTGCTGGTGGCTGCACCCCGCTCCCCGACCAGTCTTTCAAATGAGAACCCACAGTTTCCCTGCTCACTCACTCACTAGCTCTTGTTTACCCTGAAGATGTTAGATGTAGAGATACACATCTAGAGAAAATAAGAAAGACGCAATGATCTGTAAGAGAAGGGTCATCAAGACAGATTCCTGGGGCAAATAATAATAACAGTGGCAACTTGAAGGGTATGGAGGGTGGATGGAAGCTTGGCTAAAAGTAAGAGGGCAGTGGGAAACAGTGGTGTGACTTGGGACAGTCTGGAGGCAGAAGGCAGCTGGAGTTGGGGACAGGCCTTGTGGTGAGGGGTGAGTCGGACATGACTGAGCGACCAAGCTGAGCTGAACTTGTGATGAGAGGGCTTCCCTAGTGGCTCAGATGGTAAGGAATCTGCCTGCAACACAGGAGACCCGGGTTCAATCTCTGGGTCAGGAAGAGCCCCTGGAGAAGGGCATGGCAACCCACTCCAGCACCCTCGCCTGGAGAATCCCATGGGCAGAGGAGCCTGGCCGACTACAGTCCAAAGGGTCACAGAAAGTTGGACACGACTGAGTGACTAACACTAATACACTTGTGATGAGTGATGCTTTGGGGAAGAGAGATGCTCAGATCAGGTTTCCCATACGCCTCTCCATGTGCTGTAGGAGGTGAACACCCGCTTCACCCAGGTGCTCCCTACACAACTCCAGGAAACTTTCCGAAAAGAGCTGCATTGTTTGGCAGCCCCGTCATGGTGCTGGGCTTTCTGTTTCTGGATGCTGTGCTGTTTGAGGAGGAGCAAAGAGGCCTGTTTGGTGGCTTGTGTGGACTGCCAACTGGGAATGGGAACCAACGCACCGAAGCATGCCTTGATTTATATCCCAGCTTAGGTCATCTGAGTGATTTCACCACCACTGCCAAGGTACTGGACCGGGGCTCTCGGTGTAAAAGCACCACCTGTGATGACACTTGGAATCAGAACAGAAGTGGAGGGAATTACTCTGAGTTTAGAATTCTGGCTTTTCAGAGAAAGCACCGGGAGTCTGTGTGCATCACATGGAAACCCAACCTTTGCATGGATCTGCCACTCTCCGATGGGAAAGTCTAAGAAAGTTTCTCACCAGAGTGCAGGCTGGGAATTAGTATTTGGCTCAAACTCTAGGTAAGCACAGTTCTACAGGGAGGGGAGAGGAGTCTGACTTCCCTTTGGGACCACTGCCTGGGGCTCTGGCTGACGCTGCTGCTGCACTGCCCTGGGGGTCATAGGGTCACGTGGGTGTAGAACCTATGTGGCTCCATCACGTCACTGCAGGAGAAATCTGTAGCTGGGAGTTACTCAAAAACCTTACACTTCTTTAAAAGCCATATGAATTCTAGAAACTGCAGTGCCTGTGTGCAGAAGACAAGACCAAATAGCAACACTGGGACCAAAACCGGCAGTGGAGACCTGGGGGTAGGTGTCATATGTGTGACTCAGTCTGCCGAGGGCAGGTTTTTCACAAATAAGGACTTAGTGGGTGTCCACAAATGTGCTTCCCAACCCTCATCATGCCTCCCCCACCTGTGTCTGCCCTCTAGTCATCGGGTTTGGATCATATATGATGCCTCTGATAAGAAAACCTCGATACCACTCAGGACTTGAAAGAGCCAATGTATCCTTGCATTGGACGTGGCTCTGATGATGAAAACAGCTGGTGGCAGATTGTGCCCATGAGGAAAGAACTCTGTGAAAACCCCACCTTCCTTCTGTAACAGCAGGTTTAGGCCCTGGGGCCAGAGAATGACGCTCACAGCACCCCACAGAACCCTCCATGGTGTTGTATTCCCAAGACACTATCCAAGGTTGGTATGTACACCTGTGTTAACTCATATTTGTTTTATGTGAACCATGTTTAGGTATCTTAGATAGGAATGGAACACTCCATACTTTTAAAAATTATTATTAAATTTTTAAATTTTAGATGGGAGTACAGTTGATTTACAATGTTCTGTTAGTTTCAGGTGTTCAGCAAGGTGATTCAGTTATATATACACATTTCAGATTCTTTTCCCACAGGAGTCATTGCAGAATATTTAGTAGAGTTCTCTGTGCTCTCTGGTAGGTCCTTGTGGATTTGTTGCTGTTGAGTTGCTCAGTTGAGTCCAGTTCTTTGCAACCCCAAGGACTGCAGCATGACAGTCTTCCCTGTACTTCACCAACTCCTGGAGCTTACTCACACTCACGTCCATTGAGTTGATGATGCCATCCAACCATCTCATCTTCTGTCATCCCCTTCTCCTCCTGCCTTCAATCTTTCCCAGCATCAGGGTCTTTTCCAATGAGTCAGTTCTTTGCATCAGGTGGCCAAAGTATTGGAGTTTCAGCTTCAACATCAGTCCTTCCAATGAATATTCAAGACTGATTTCCTTTAGGATGGACTGGTTGGATCTCCTTGCAGTCCAAGGGACTCTCAAGAGTCTTCTCCAACACCACAGTTCAAAAGCATCCATTCTTTGGCGTTCAGCTTTCTTTATAGTCCAGCTCTCACATCCATGCATGACTACTCAAAAAACCATAGCTTTGACTAGATGGACCTTTGTTGGAAAAGTCAAGTCTCCACTTTTTAATATACTGTCTAGGTTTGTTATAGCTTTTCTTCCAAGGAGCAAGTATCTTTTAATTTCATGGCTGCAGTCACCATCTGCAGTGATTTTGGAGCCCAAGAAAATAAAGTCTCTCACTGTTTCCATTGTTTCCCCATCTATTTGCCATGAAGTGATGGGACTGGATGCCGTGATCTTAGTTTTTTGAAGGATGAGTTTTAAGCCAGCTTTTTCACTCTCCACTGTCACTTTCATCGAGAGGCTCTTTAGTCTTTCTTTGGTTTCTGCCATAGGAGTGGTGTCATCTGCATATCTGAGGTCATTGATATTTCTCCCAGGAATCTTGATTCCAGCTTGTGAGTCACCCAGCCTGGCATTTCTCATGATGTACTCTGCATATATGTTAAATAAGCAGGGTGACAATATACAGCCTTGACATACTTCTTGCCCAAGTTTGAACCAGTCCTTTGTGGATTATCTATCATCTATAGTAGTCACAGCATACTTTGTGTCATCGAAGTTTAGGATTAAAAAAAAATTCAACAGCTTTTCACTTAGGTGGTGGGGTTTCTGAGTACAAACAATTTTAAGAAAGGGATTGTTTTATTAAGGTTTTATTAACATTTTTTGTTTTATTAAGATTTTTTTAAGAAAGAATGATTTCTTTCCCCTCCTTTGATATGTCAGAGCACATAAGCCTCAGGAAAGAACCAGTCTAGGTTGGGTGCTGCTTTTCCCCACTCCCTGCTGCAAGTGACTGGAAACTTTGGGGAAGAAATCTACTTCTGCACAGAACAGAACATTGAGGGAGAGGGTGAGGTCTCAGGTGGGTACCCTGGAAGTCTTGTAGGTGAATTGCAACAGAAAGGCTCTCTTCCCTCCTCATGAAGCATCTTGGGTGAGTGCTGGTCTTGGGCAATCTTCTCAAGTCTGCTCTGTGGTTTTTCATGGGCAGACCTGCCTCAAGGCTGGATCAGCTCTATACTGCTTCCATGTGGCTTATAATGATGAAGACTATCAGGTCCGGGATATTAAAACATATACATAGGATCTAGAAAAATGGTATAGATGATCTTATTTGCAGAATAGAAATAGAGACACAAACAGAGAACAAATGCATGGACACCAAGGAGGGGGAAAGGAAGTGGGATGAATTGGGAACTTGGGATTAACATATATACTCTTACTATATATAAAATATGGATAGATAACAAATGAGAGCCTACTGTATGATGCAGGGAGCTCTAATCAGTGCTCTGTATTGACCTAAATGGGAAGGAAATCCAAAAAAGAGGAAATACATGTATACATATAACTGTACAGTAGAAGCTAACCCAACATTGTAAAGTAACCATACTCCAATAAAAATTAATTAAAAAAAAACTCTCTGGCCCATACAATCAAATGTAAACACACACAAAGTCTTGTCAAGGTGAGGGTTGGACACGAGTCCTGTTGGCAGAGGTGAGACGTGGGGAGGAAATGTATCTGTCCTTGCTTGGCCTAAGCCCTGCCATGAATCATTTCACATGCCCCATAGAGATAAGGGAACAGGCAGTCAAGGTCACAGGGACCAAGGAGGGATGCTCCATGCAGAATAGAGGCAGGCTCTCCACTGGGTGTAGCCCCTCACAGTGAGTATGGCCCTACCTGGACACTGGGCTTGCCATTGGTGGCCTCAGAGGACTGGTCCTTGCCTGGAGAACCATCACCACCCCACGAACAGCCCTGCAGCAGTGTAGCCTGTAGGCGGCTCTCGGGGTCTCTGCTTGTGTGGACATCAGCAAGGGGCCCTAAGGGAGAGGTACGTTTAGAGACCTCAAGCCCTACCTCGTGGGACTTTGAGAAGAGGAGGGCTATCCACGAAGTGTAGGTGAGACAGGAAATAGTCAAGTGTCAATGAATAATTTATGCAGAGATGGGGATCCCAAGGAACCTAGGATCGCTCAGACTTAAGAGATACCACTTCAGCATTTAAATAAATAATACAACCTGCTCTCTTGCCATAAAGAAGCAACTATTGATCCATCATTAGGAGGACATTCACTTGGTGTCTTTGTTGCTGCTGTTGTTATTGGGTTTGTGGTTATCGCTATTGTCTGTGTGTTGTGGTGCTTTTTAGCAGTGATGACAGATTCTCACGTGAAAAGTCCACAGTGTCCTTTGAATGATAACTTGCCTACTGGACCTTGCTAAGTAGGCACGTTCCTGGAGACAGAGGCATAGTCTGTAAATGAGGAATAAAGAAAAGACAATGGTCAGATGAGGGTAAAATCTGTTGTTGTTGTTCAGTCACTAAGTCGTATCTGACTCTGCACCCCATGGACTGCAGCATGCCAGGCTTCCCTGTCCTCCACTGTCTCTCAGATAGTTTGCTCAAGTTCATGTCCATTGAGTCGGTGATGCTATCCAGCCATCTCATCCTCTGCCGCCCTCTCTCCTTCTGCCTTCAATCTTTCCCAGCATCAGGATCTGTTGCCAAAGCCCTAATAACAGCTTGTTCTATTTTACTCTTTCACTTAAGACTTCTCAGTTCAGGCGCTCAGTCGCTCAGTCATGTCTGACTCTTTGTGACCCCATGGACTGCAACATGCCAGGCTTCCCTGTCCATCACCAACTCCTGGAGCTTGCTCAAACTCATGTCCATTGAGCTGGTGATGCCATCCAACCATCTCATTTTCTGTCATCCCTTTCTCCTCCTGCCTTCAATCCTTCCCAGCAACAGGGTCTTTCCCAAGGAGTCAGTTCTTCGCATCAGGCAGCCAAAGTATTGGAGTTTCAGCTTCAGCATCAGTCCTTCCAATGAATATTTAAGACTTCTAGTGAGTTTCTGCTCATGCCAAGCTGGTAAGGCCATGTGTGCGTGCTAAGTCACTTCAGTTGTGCCTGACTCTTTGTGACGCTGTGGACTGTAGCCCACCAGGCTCCTCTGTTCATGGGATTCTCCAGGCAAGAATACTGGAGTGGGTTGCCCTGCCCTCTTCCAGGGGAATCTTCCCAGCCCAGGATCAAAGCTGTGTCTCTTACATCTCTTGCACTGGCAGGCAGATTCTTTACCACTGGAGCCACCTGGCAAGTGCAGCCCCACCTGGTCAGGCCATAAAGACGAACAATACACTGTCTTTGCCTTTGATGTAGGGTAACCTAAATACAAATAATGTCAATGCAACATTGAAAGTGCTAAAACAGAGTTGCATTTGAGGATAGCTATGTGAAAAAAAGATTCTTTGACTCTAGATCTGGGAATTTTTCACAGATCAAGTGACCACTGAACTGAAATTTGAGGGGCAGGAAGAAGATATCCTTGAGAAGAATTTTTTAAAGAAAGAGGAATACTTTGTACTACATACCAACTTTCTCAATGACCCATCTTCCCCTGAAGCAGATAATCAAGACTTGGTATTTGGACTGAAAATGTAGTATCAGTTGATCAAGAATGTCTGCATGTGCTCCTGGCAGATGTTTTAAGGAAGACGCTAGAAGGTTCTCACTCAACAGTTACACTGATCGTGTTTTTATTTTATTAAAAAAAAAAAAAACTTTCTTTTTTATTGAAGTGTAATTGATTTACAATGTCTTGTTAGTTCCTGGTATACAGCAAAGTGATTCAGTTATACATATATAAATTGCTTTCATATTACTTTCCTTTATTGGTTTATTGCAGGATATTACATATAGTTCCCTGTGCACTATAGTAGGTCCTTGTTGTTTATCTATTTTATACATAACAGTTTGCATATGTTATCCCAAATTCCCAATCCTTCCCTCCCCCATCCTTTTTCCCCTTGGGTAGGCATAAGTTTGACTTCTACACAAACCTTAAACATTTGTCTGTTTCTAAAACATGAACGTTTTCTGATGTCAGTTGTATACCTGCAGAGGTAGGGAGATCAGGAAGTTATCTTGATGTCACTCTCACAAAGCAAATCAGCCAGTTCTGAGGTTCTGTTCCCTTATTTATATAAGAAAGAAGTAAATAGCAATTTTGAATGAAAACTTCCCCCAAACAACCCACATTGCTGTGGAATTTATTATATTCATTCTTACTTCCAAAGAACCAAATATATTGTGTAATTCAGAGGAAGGCCTAGTATTCTTAATGTTCTAAGACCCATTTATTAGTAATGAACACATGTGGCTCTAGATGAGGCCATTTATCTATATTATAAAATCTCATCCTTTTAAAAAAACCCAATGCACATTATGTGAAATTGCCCCATATCAACATAAACATCCTTTGAGTCAAGTTATAAAAATCTTATCCTTTCAACAGCTCTTCAAGACAAATAGTTTGAACGTGTCCAACCTCATTTGTGATGAAAGAAATGCAAATTAAAATAAGGACAAAGATATATTTTCCCCTATCCATTTGGTAATATATAATAATGAAGATATATCTGTGTATATATATCTGAATATAAGTGTATCATGAATGAGGGACAATAAAGCTTGAAGCATGGTTAACAAAGTGAGTGAACACCTTAAAAAAAAAGACATATCGTATATTAATGCCTATAGGTAGAGTCTAGAAAACTGGCACAGATGAACCTGTCTGCAAGCAGATATAGACACGTAGTCATAGAGAACAAACATATGTACCCCAAGGAGGGAAAGTGGGGAGGTGGGCTGAATTGGGAGACTGGAATTGACAGGTGTACACTATTGGTACTGTGTGTTAAATAGGTAACTAACGAGAACCTACTGTTTGGCACAGGGAGCTCTACTCAATGCTCTGTGGTGACCCAGATGGGAAGGAAATCCTACAAAGAGTGGATCTATGTACACATGTAGCTGATTGCAGTACAGCAGAAAAAAGCATAACATTGTATAGCAACTGGAGGCCAATACAACTTCCTTAAATCAAAAAATAAATAATGCACATATTCTGATGATGTCTTTTGGCTATAAAGCAATTAAGAATAAAACAGCAAGCATGAGGTCCCAGATCAGACAATGTAATGGATCAGGCCCCATGGAGTCTTCCCAGAAGCGGAGGTCAGATTCCCTCCTCCTCCAGTGACCCTCACTTTCTCATTCTCCTCCGTCATCACTGAATGAAAACCCGACTGAATGCTCTCTGACATGAGGTGACTGGACACTGGGAATGTTAGAGACCGCTGTTTCATGCTTACTGTCTTCCCCACACAGGCAAAACGTAGCACACTGAGTCTTCAGGGCTTACAGTCGGAGGTTGGACCATCATTCCTGAAAGTAGCACGACTCTGCTTGAGTGCCCAGTTTCAGTTTTTCCAGAATCATGTGGAAGATTCTAGAACAAGGACCAGTTCTACTGACTGATCAGCAGAGTCCCTGTGAGACCAGATGTACTAGAGCTGCAGGTGGGTGGTGGGTGCTGGCGGAAGAGGTGAATCTCAAACAGAGCCCACGGTAATGACCCAGCAAGTGCCCCATCCCAGATTTCTCCCTTCAGTTGGAAAGCAAAAATCTCAGAGAGCATCTTTGTGAGAGAATTGTTCTTGGGAAGAGAAGAAGCTCTAATAGAACATGAACTCTTCAAGAACATGTGATCCAGGAAGCAGGTATCCTAATGAACTCAGCCGTGAACAAGGCAGTAAAGTGGCAGACAAAAATGTTTGGAGGTGGTGATGATGCTTGTGGAAATAAGTACGGCTCTATCCAAGTCATGAACTGGAATACGATGAGACATGAGACCAGGGAGGTTCCAGTCATACGGCAGCTGCATCATCATATGGTCCGTGCAACAGAGATGGGGCGTGAGATGGAGCCTGAAGATGAGCTGACTCTTAGACTGGCCAGACCTGGTCGCTTTGGTCTAACACCTGAAGGCCATTCACCAACCACTCCTCTGATTCCGAACATCTGTGAATGAAAATTATGCTGAAATTTGTCAATAACCATTTGGTTCATCCGCTTCTGTTTCCCTCCAGGTGAGGATTACAGTGCTTTTCAGGTAACAGAACCTCAGTGCTCAAAATAATAGTTGCTTATCTCGACTCATCTCACGGGAGCATTCTCAAAAGACAGAAACTGTTTCAGTTCATCTTACATTTTTTTCTCCTCAGAGAAAGAAGTTCGTGAATAAAGATTAAATTCTCTTTTCTCTCCATCCCCTTAGGAGCTTTCAAGAAATCAGACTCAGATTGTTGGCTGTAAGACACCGTCTTCTCTCTCGGGGAGAGAAAGGTTTGTTTTTCCAACCATTACCCGTAATTAATCAGCACTTTCAGAGATTAAAATACCCTTCTGATAGCAGATAGGCTGTACAAGGTTTTTTGTTTAATTAGATTTTTTTTCCTTGGCAATCATAAATTGTTTTTGTCATTTTGCAAAAGAATAATTAAATTGGGAGAAAAATGGGGAATTCCAGACAAGTTCACAGTCAGTAGAGATAGACAATTTCGAATAGGTACCCTCTGGTTGTAAGTGCTTGTGTGGGGCGCTCTCATCTCTAGCATCTAATTATTAAATGAAACTGAGTCTCAGCAAGATAGAAAAGGCCAGGTAGAGGTGATGAGATTTTAACTTTTTAAAAATTAATTAATTTATTTTAATTGGAGGTTAATCACATTACAATATTGTGGTGGTTTTTCCCATACATTGACATGCATCAGCCATGGGTGTACATGTGTCCCCCATCGTGAACCCCCCTCCCACCTCCCTCCCCATCCCATCCCTCTGGGTTGTCCCAGTGACCATTTTCAATGGAAGCTTTCTTCCATACATCTATAATATCTGGAATTTTCACCTCATTTAGGTTGTTGAGTCTTTTTTTTAAATTGGAATATAGTTGATTTACAATGTTGTATTAGTCCCAGATCTACAAAAAAGTGAATTGGTTATACCTATATCCACTCTTTTTTTTTTAAGATTCTTTTCCCATATATGTCATTACAGAGTATTGAGTATAGTTTCCTGTGCCATGCAGTAGGTCCTTGCTTTATATATAGTAGTGTATGTATACACATATATGTAGTATATGTCAACCCCAATCTCCCAATTTACCCCCTTTTCCCTCTCGGCAATCATCCGTTTGTTTTCTACATCTGTGACTATACAATCTGTTTTAATGAAAGTTTAGTCACTTTCCTTGGAGTTTTTTAAATTTCTTTTTATTCCAGTTTTATTGAGGTATAATTGACGTACAACACCGGGTAAGTTTAAGGTGTACAGCATCAAGACTTGGCTTACATACATCACGAAATGATCATCGCAGTAAGTTTAGTGCATGTGAATCATCTCTTACAGACACAAAATAAAAGGAAAATAACAAAAATTTTTATCCTTGTGATGAGAACTCTTAGGATTTACTCTCTTAACAACTGCCATACATAATGTGCAGCAGGGTTCATCGTCACGCTGCACGTTATTGTCCCTAGTACTGGTTTCTGTTCTAACTGGAACTTTGTACCCTTTGACCACCTCGTTGTTCTCATGGGAATGTGACTATCTGACAGTCTTTAAAATATGCTTTCAACTTAAACTTTCCCATCACCATCTTGCTTCCTTCCTTAAGAGTCACGGGGAATAAGGCAAACCTCAGTTAATCTGGCTGAATTATCCTGCAATTCCAAATGAGTGGATCTCAATTAATGCAGCTTTAGGACAATTTGCAGAAATCAGTGGACTAGCAGATATGTCTTGGTTTCAGTCATGTGGTAATCACATCCCACTTCTCCGTGTCTTTCTAGCTGTTTCCATGACCTCGCAGAGCATTGAGGAACGCAGGTTTCTCCCAGAGAATGGACTGACGCTAAGATTCGCCAGACTGTGGCCCCTTTTGTCTAAGATTTGGAGCCCATTCGCCAACCACTGCTTTGATTCTCTGAGAGAATAACTCTGGCTTTTGTGGTTTAATGAAATCACTGCAGTAACAGGAAATATTATTAGCCAGAGAATAGAGTTGGTCTCAAACATCACCAGTTCTGAGGAGCCCTGTGGCACATGGAAACACGACAAGAACAGATCTGCAGCCTTGAACCAGCTTTCCCCATTCCTGGAAAGTTACCCAGCCTCAGAAGATGCAGGAATCCCATCCCATGGTGGGATTTGGTCCATCTCCCAGCCCCTCTTGTGATCACTCCATGGTAGTGCAAAATCTCGCTTAGATCTTTAACTCTTTAGCTTCCACCCTTATACGAAAGGCACCAACCCTGGCAAAGTTGCACACAGCCAGTCTTACCCTTTGGGATGATTCAAGAACCTGGAAAGGGACTTCCCTGGTGGTTGAGTGGCTAAGAATCTGCCTTATAAAGCAGGGGACACTGGTTTGATCCTTGTCTGGGAAGATCCCAGATGCTGTGGAGCAAACAAGCTTGTGCACCACAACTACTGAAGCCTGCATGCTCTAGAGCCCGTTCTCTGCAACAAGAGAAGCCAGGCAGTGAGAAGCTCGCGTACTAGAGCCCATTCTCTGCAACGGGAGAAGCCAGGCAGTGAGAAGCTCGCGTACTGCAAGAGAGAGGAGCCCCCGCGCGCTGCGGCTAGAGACAGCCCACACACAGCCACAGGGACCCCGCACAGCCAAAATTACACAAATAAAGCTTAAAAAAAACCTAGAAAAAATGGAGAACAGGGGAATGAGAAAACATATTAGGCAGAGAGAGTGTTTTAAAGCTGAGGAAGTGAAGGTACCTTTTCTTGGATACTGCATGTGAAAGGAAGACTTGAAAAGAAAAGGCGTGCGAGGGACATAGGGCTGAGCTGCGGAAATGCATGGATGGTTTCATATGCTGCCGCAGGTAGGACCCCACGTCTGGGAGCAGCCGCCACAATTGTGGGCCTAAGGAGTGATGCCCAGGAGAGAGGTGTGGCAGGGCGGGCCACAGAAGTCTGTGAAAAGCCCAGGTGTTTTCTGTTGAATTTCAATGCTTTTGTCTGAGCCTCTTCTACCTGGGGCCTTGGGCCAGTTGAAATTGGATTGGCTGAAATAAATTCGCCCAAATCCCCCCATGCTCATGTTGAAAGAGCCCGGAGTACATTTCCCTAAAGGAGCCTTTTGTGTGTAGTGACTCTCTGAGGTTCCTTGAGACACAGAGAAGCTACCTGGGCAACCATGATTCTTTTCCATTCACCACTGTGGATATTGTGACCCGTGCGTTTGATCGATGGGGGTTGGTAAACTGGGAACCTTGACTCACTGACCATTCCTTCTACAACCGGTTACACTCGCCATGGACTCAGAATGTATGGAAAATGTGAATGTTGTGGGATGTACTAGCAGAGTTCTCCAGAGAAACAGAACCACTAGGATGCAGAGAGATCCAGATTAGAGGAAGTTGATGACAAGAACTGGCTCCATAATCATGTGAGACATCCCACCATCTGCCGTCAGAAAGCTGGATGCCCAGGAGAGCTGGTGGCGTAATTCAGTCTGAGCCTGGAGGCTTGAGAACAAGGGGTCCAAAGGTCTGAGTCTGAGTCTGAGCTCCAAGGCCCAAGAAGCAGGAGCCCCGGTGTCTGAGGACAAGAGAAGACAGCTCAGCTGAAGAAGCACAGAGGAGGACCCACCCTTTCTGCCTTTTTGCTCTACGGGGGCTTCGATGGATTGAATGGGGCCCCTCCAATGAACCAGGTGAGAGGGACCTCCTTTACGCAGTCTACCCGTTCAAAGCTAACCTCCAGGAACACGCTCATGGACACACTCAGCTGTCGTGCTTCATCAGCTATCTGCATCCCTTACCCAGTCAAACTGACCCATAAAATGAGCCCTTACACAGCTGGTGTGAGCCCCACCTATGCTCTTCCAGAAGACACACGGCTGGGCTAGCCATCTGTGCAGTGGCAAACGGCGTGGGGAAGAGACTGTTTATTTTCAAACCTCTGCTAAGTGATAGAGGCGCAAGCTACTACACGGTACAAGGAGTTGGATAAATCACACTGCAGCAAGGCGGGCTGAGCCCATAAAATAAGCCACCTTATGTGGAGATGTTGCTGGCCTTGCTGGTTTATTACTGTCTGTGCCAGGAGGCACCCACGATGCATGGCTGGGCTGCCTTTAAGGCAATATAGATTCTCTAACTGTGATGTGTGGAGGGACAAAAAACATGCTACTGGACGTAATCAGAGCATCAGCGTAGCTCTGACTGAGCACAAATTTCAGCTTCGCTGACCCTACATGAAGTGCCCTCATTCTGTTTGTCATGTTGAAAATTACCTCACATGAACCAAGGCAAAAGATGATATCTGCCTCCCTCCTCATTACACTAAAAAGCATACCATGGAGCCTTCCCTGGTGGTCCAGTGATTAAGAATCCACCTTCCCAATGCAAGGGGCATGGGTTCGATCCTTGGTCAGGGAACTAAGATCCCACGTGCTGCAACTAAGCCCTTGCACAGTACTGATCCCGTGTGTTCTAGAGCCCACATGCCGTAACCAGAGAATCCTGTGCACCATAGTGAAGACCCAGGGCAGCCCCCCAAAGGCATACTGTGGAACTGTGTCATATTCTACTCTGGTTTGGATCAACAGGAAATTCAGAGAGAAGGGTATGAATTAGGATTTTTCATTCCCATATATATTGTGTTGAAATGACAACTTTTTTTTTCCCCAGTGAAATAGTCTTTAAACGACAAACAGGAATACTAAACCCCAAATTTGACTATTCTTTCAAGTTAAATTGCAAAGTGGGGCCTTCCTACTGTTGTCCTTGAGGTTTGAAACAAATGACAATGGAAAATATGTCCGACCCCAGCCCTTAAGGAAAAAAAGTGCAGAACCCTAAAGCCTGTCACTTGTGCTCTCGCAAAGCCACGAGAGGGCGCACAAGCTAACTAACGTGCCCGCTCCGAGCTCTGGCACCTGACGGGACGGACGTGCCTTCACAGTCGCTCAGTCCTGTCGGGTTCTTTGCAACCCCATGGCCTGTAGCCCCGCCAAGCTCCTCTGCGCATGGGATTTCACAGGCAAGAATCCTGGAGTGGGTTGTCATTTCCTCCTCCAGGGGATCTTCCCGACCTAGGGATCGAGCCCGAGTCTCCTGCATCTCAGGCTGATTCTTGACCGTCTGAGCCACCAGGGAAGTCCTTGCAGTTAAATTGAGGACATAGTATGAATGCTTCCATCTTGGTATTTTGTTTTGCAAATATACGGAGTGAACTGGAAACAAACTCAGTCATGAGACTGGGAGAGCGGCGTTTCTCTGTCAGAGTGTCCTTTGTTCCTGGAAACTCCAGGCACTCCAAGAATGGGAAATAACATCTCTGTGCTGGCTAAAGAGCTTTAGTTGCCAGGAATGCACAGGCCTCAAGAAGGCCTCAGCCAATTTCCAACTCACCTTCCTGCGGTGGAGTGGGGATGTGGGTTCGCTGATGTGAAATCCAGGCATGTCCCCATGGAGAGCAGGGCGGTATAGAGAGAGAGAGAGAGAGAGAGAGAGTGTGTGTGTGTGTGTGAGAGGGAGAGAGAGAGAGTGTGTGTGTGTGTGTGAGAGGGAGAGAGAGAGAGTGTGTGTGTGTGTGTGTCTAGGGCCAGAGACAGACTCTCTAATTGTGCAAATTCTTTCCAATGTCTCCTACCCGATCAGTAGCTGGGAAACATCTCCTGAATCCTAATAACCAGAAAGCATATTCCAGTGAAGGCAGCAGCAGGAAAGACTTTTTTACTTTATTTTAACTCAGTTCATAGGAAATACTGTCCACACTCATTTGTAAAATTGATAAGTAGTTTATTTCTCCCTGGAAGAAAATAGAATGTCCAAGTTACCTCATCACTTTCTCATCTATTTTCTAGTATGGAGGATCCTTGCTTCTTTAGGTTCAAATTATACTGCAGAGTATGTTATATTTCCCCAAAAGGATTCTGAGGCTTAAGAAAGGAGCCCAGACATATATCCAGACAAAACTATAATTCGAAAGATACATGCACCTAAATGTTCATTGTACACTATTCACAACAGCCAAGACATGGAAGCAATCTAAATGTCCATCTACGGATGAATGGATAAAGAAGATGTGGTATATATATTCAATGGAATACTACTCATTCTAAAAGAGAATGAAATAATACCATTTGCAGGAATATGGATCAACCTAGAGATTATCATACTAAGTGAGGTCAGAAAGAGAAAGACAAGTGCCATCTATATCAAGTATGTGTAGAATCTGAACTATGACACAGATGAACCTCTCTACACAACAGAAACAGGCTCACAGGCTCAGAGAACAGACTTGCGGTTGCCAAGGAGGAAGGGGAGGAAGGGGAGGAGGGGGTGGAGTGGGAGTTTGGGGTTAGCAGATGCAAACTACTGTATAGAGAATGGATAAACAGCAAGGTCCTACTGCATAGCACAGAGAACTGTATTCCATATCCTGTGATAAACCATAGCGGAAAAGAATATGAAAAAAAGAATGTATGTATATGTGTATAACTGAATCACTTCACTGCACAGTAGAAAATACCACATTATAAATCAACTATACCTCAACTTCTAAAAATTTTTTTAAAAAGAAAAGGACCCAGAGAGTAAAGATTAAGGGCAGCATGCACATTGAAAGGCATTTCTTCATTTAGTCATTATTTACTGTGTTTTTACTAAATACTAGTTGGGAATCATGCCCTCCAGGAGCAGGTAGACTGATAATTCAGTAATGTAAGAGGTTCTCTTTCTCCAAGAGCATCGTTGCCTCCCCTGGGTAACGTAGCTATGGCCCGGGGAGCAGGAGATGTTGTTTTTTGCTGAAAGAAAAGCCTAGATGCCTTGGTGGAGAGACCCAGCAACAGCAGTGTCATTCACAATAGCCACGTTATGGAAATAATAAACTAAATGTCTATTGACTGATGGGTGAGTAAATAAAATGAACTATATATACACACAATGTAATACTGTTGAGCCTTAAAAAAAGACAAAAAGGAAATCCTGTGGACTGAACTGGAGGGCATTATATCAAGTGAAATAAGCAGATTCTGAAGACAAACACTGCTTGACCTCATTTATCTGCGATGGCTACATACAGACTGAACTCACAGTAACAGAGTAGACTGGTGGTTTCCAGGTGCTGGGGGAAAAGGGAATGGAGATTACTGTTTAATGGAGACAAAGTTTCAGTTTTGCAAGATGAAAGAAAAGAGCTCTGGAGATGGATGGTGGTGATGGCTGAACAGCAGTATGAATATACCTAATATACCTAATATAGGTATATACCTAATATACCTAATATCACCTAATATACTGTAAAATGATTAAAATAGTAAATTTCATATTGTGCATATTTTACCACAATAAGAAAAAATTGGTTAAACTTTAAATCTGCAAAAAATAAAGAACATTTGCAACCTGTTTGACTTTTTGGAAATTAATAAGGAAAAGGAATGCATCCAAATGCAAAAAAAAAATAAATAGGACTAAAACAAGAATAGCACATTTGTTTAATAAAAAGAGTAATATAAGGAATTAATGATCTGAAAAACTGAACTCATTAGGGAAAAAGAAGCTCCAATTAAAATACAATGCCCATTGAAATAGTTGATTTATTTCATTAGTAAGATAGCAAATTGGTTTTACATTTTTGAAGGAAAAATTGGGATAGGCAAAATATTTACTCTAAAATATAAAAGAATGCAAACTATGCTGTCAGTATGAGTAATCTGGGTGGAGAGGAAAGAATGTTGACGCAGGAAAGAAGCCAAATAAAAAGGAAAAAAAGGTGACTAATGGGTGTGTGTGTGTGTGTGTGTGTGTGCGCGCCTATATATAACATATGTGTGTTCATATGTTTACGCTGTCCTTCTATATCCATTAGGGATTGGATCCAGGACCCACACCTGGGATACCAAAATCTGAAGATGCTCAATCCCTAAATCTCTTTTATAAAATGGCATAATATTTGCCATTCTCCATATAGATGTTAGGAGAAGGAAATGGCAACCCGCTCCAGTATTCTTGCCTGGGAAATCCCAAGGACAGAGAAGCCTGGCAGGCTACAGTCCATGGGGTCACAAAGAGTCAGACACGACTGAGTGACTGGCAACAACAAATATATGTTAAGTCATCTCTAGATTAGTAATCTGTGTAAGATACTGAAATACAACATAGATAGTTAGGCTGTGTGTGCATAAAACTCAAGTTTTGCTTTTTGGAAATTTCTGGATTTTTTTCAAGTGTTTTATGTCTGTGGTGGGTTGGATCTAGGGATGCAGAATCTGTGAATGTGGAGGGCCGACTGTATACACATATACGTGTATATTTGTTTATGTGTGTGTGTATATGTAAGGGAAGAAGGATTGAAACAGTTGGCTGAAAACTTGGAAAGAATCACGTTTGATTTCTGTCTCATATAAAAGACATTTTAAAAAGTTCCCCCACATCTTTTTGACCTCATCATTTCATTTCTAAGGAAATAATCAGAGATACAAATGAATATTTATTACAAGGATATTTATTTTAGTCTTATCTATCCTTATAAAAACTAGAAATAAAATAAACATACAACATGATGGCTTACAGTTGAATAAAATACTATATTTACCTCTAGATGACAGATTACTACCCAGACACTAAAAAATCTTGATTTAAACATTATTCGAGTCCATGGGGAAGTGTTGACCTCATGAGTGTTTAAAATAGAGCTCAAAACTCTACTATTGTTCCACTTTTAGTTTAAAAATCTATACATTTAAATATAAGAAAAGAACGTATATGGGAAAAGAATCTAAACAGATACATGTATAACTCAGTCACTTTGCTGTACATGAGAAACTAACACAACATTATAAATCAGCTATTATAAAAATTTTTTAAATAAATCTAGGAAAAGAGGGAATCAAATCTAACTAGATGTTGTGTTTAAGAGGCAAATTCAAAATTATTTCTGTTTCTACTATACCTATAATATATACATACATTCTTTCTCCACAAAACTACAGAGGCTGTGTGCTCTTTTTTTTTAATTCTCAAAGAAAACTGAAGGCTAATAATGAAGAAAAGAAAAGGAAAATAAGCCTGGCAGAGTTTCTTTAGTTTGCAAGGAAAACTCTCTTCACTGAGGCTTTTCAGTTAAAGTCCCCATGACTCATGTCTGGGGACTTTGGGACTAAAATTATGTCCTGGATTTCATGTGGCAGAGAAACTTCATTTGTTTTCTCTTGGAGTTGAATAATCCCAACTCAAATTTCATCTATTATAACACCTTGGAGTTTCTGATTAAGCAATTATTTCTCATCTTATTCTTGCCTTTGCCTTACTAAATTTTCATCCAACACCTTGAATCAGCAGCTTCTGTTGTTCTGTGTCTTGTTCACATCATTCCAGCTTTCTCCATTAAATGGCACTGCCATTTAAAAGGTTTATTTTTATGTTATGCTCTTTGGAAGGCTCAGAACATTTTGTGTAAGAGCAATTAAAAAATAAACGTCCACCTTCCCCCTTGGGTAATAAATCATTCACAGACTAATGTGTTCCTTTTAAATGAATTCATTGGCTAGGTTTAATATCTCACATTCAGCTTCTGCTTTATGAAAGCTTAACTGCAAGTGTGTCATAAATGGAGTTTATAATTTATACTGAAGTTATTTCTGGGAAAATTTAGGGTAGCTTATGATAAAATATGCATGCATTTATTTATACACACACATGTACTCAAAAGAATATGCATTCTCCTTGGGGGTGATATCACCACAAATGGGATGAAAATTGGGGCTTGGTGCTCGGGGGGAGGTCAAAAGATCTTCAGTTTAGTTCAGTTCAGTTGCTCAGTCGTGTCCGACTCTTTGCGACCCCATGAATCAAGATCTTAGATGCTATAATAATCTGTGGCCCTCCAAAGCTCCCCTCTGTCCAACACAGTCTTATTCTTTAGTATTTAATCTCTCTCACTACAAGAAAATTAAGTTTAAATGAATATAATCAATAAATATGTAACTAAAATTTAAGTTCAATGTATTTTTCCCCTTTAGTGTGGACAAAAATGGAAAAAGACTGAGAAACACTGTAATGGAATAACAAGATGAAAAAAGAAAAATGAAAGCTAGATGACACAGATGGAGATGTATATGGTCATAACCTTCAGGCAATGGGACATTAAAAAGTGCAGATAAGGGATGGACGAAACTGTAATGTACCCCTATGTTCATAGCAGCTTAAATGTGGAAACAGCCTAAATGTCCATTGACAGATGCATGGATGAGGAAGATGTGGTAATATATACAATGGAATATTACTCAGCCATCAAAAGGAACAAAATAATGCCATTTGCAACAACATGGATACAACTAGAGATTATCATTCTAAGTGAATTCAGTCAGGCAGAGGAAGACAAATACCTTGTGATATCATTTATATGTGGAATATAAAACAGGACACAAAAGAACTTATCTAAGAAACAGCAACAGACTCACAGACATAGAGATTAGAAAGAGGGGGTTGAGGGAGGGAATGGAGTGGGAGTTTGGGATTAGCATATACAAACTATTATATACAAGATGGATAAACAAGAAGGTCCTACTGTATAGCAGAGGGAACAATATTCAATATCCTATAATAAACCATAATGAAAAAATATTTAAAGTAATGTAAAAAATATTCAGAACAGGAGACACAGGTGGGGTAGAATGCTGGGGAACCTGGAGTTCTGTTTTCCTGGCTTACATAAGAGCATGGACCGCCCCTATGACCTGCCTATGAAATCCACTTTCTATCTGCCTCTGTGATGTTTTTACCCACCAATCACACAGATGTGTGAATTCCAAGCTGTGATTTCTTAAGCATGCTCTGTCCACAGAATAATATCCATCATGTATAGACGTTCTCACAGTAACTGCTCTGGATCAAAGAGTTTTTGGGAGTGTCTCTTCTGACATGGTCAGCTTTTTTTTAAATGATACAATTTATTTATTGAAGTATAGCTGATTTACGATGTTGTGCCAATCTTTGCTGTACAGAAAAGTGACTCAGTTACACACATAGCTCAGATGGTAAAGAATCTGTCTGCAGTGCAGGAGACCCAGGTTCAATCACCGGGTTGGGAAGGTCCCCTGGAGAAGGGCATGGCAGCCCACTCCAGTATTCTTGCCTGGAGAATCCCATGGACACAGGACCCCGGTGGGCTACAGTCCGTGGGGTCTCAAAGAGTCAGACACGACTGAGCGACTAACACTACTACTATTAGACGTTCTTTTCTTTCTTTATTTATATATTTTTTCTTGGCCATATCTCGTGGCATGTGGAACTTCCCCAGCTAGGACTTGAAGTTGTGCCCCCTGCAGTGGAAGCACAGAGTCTTCACCACCAGGGAAATCCCTGATATTGCCAGTTGATGAGGTGAACATAAGGACAATTTCAGGTGACTCTGTTAATAAAGCAACTGCCTTGTTTGCAAAACTCCGGTTTTCCACTGAAGGGGGCATGCATTCAGTCCTTGGTTAGGGAACTAAGATTCCTACATGTCACAGGGCACAACTGAAAAAAGAAACCAGTAACAAAGACACTGATATTCCAAAAGGAATGAAAAAAAGACGATGAAATAACACAAATGACTAGTAAGGATTAAACATATATGAAGATGACTGAACTGCACAATAGCAGAAGAAAAGCAATTTCTGTGTAATATCGTATTACCAAAGATTAAAAATCTAATATTTGTGCAGTTTTAGGAAACAGACCCACATAAACAAACACTGGGGGACAAGACTGATGAGGTCACAGCTATATAGTAGGGGAAAATATGTAATTTAGACTCAAAACATAAGCTTTGGACATTCTTACCTTGGCATCTCCAATTCATTAGAACATGATAACTCTTTTCTTTTTTTATTGAGATGTTATCGGTATACAACATTACATTAATTTCAGGTTATAATATCATGATTCAAATGTATATGTATTGCAAAATGATCACCACAGTAAATTTAGTTAATATCCATCACCTTAGTTAAAATATTTTTTTCTTATGATGAGAACTTTGAAGGCTGGCTCTCTTAACTTCCAAATATGCAGTGGAGTATTATTAACTATCACCATGCTCTACATCACATCCCCAGGCCTTATTTATTATATAACTGGAAGTTTGTACCTTTTGACCCCTGGACCCATTTCATTCCTTCACACCTCCCCCCTCCACAACCTTGCCCTTGGCAACCACCAATCTACTCTTTGTATTTATGAGTTGAGTTTGAGTTTTATCTCATTTTTCTGAATAATAAATTTAAATGATTATAATGTCTTTATGATATTGTAAATCTAAAGGTTAATGGAGCATTTTTCCATTCCCCAAAGCTATTTCAGTGGCGAACAAGACCTCAGCAGATTCCCAGAGAGGGGTGAACTATTTATGTTTTGATTTTTATCCATCAGTGAGACATAAACTTTTTTAAAAGCAAGCCTGGCTCTCAGTGAGAGGTGATACAGCTCCCTCTAGACAACTTTTTTTTCCATCCAAACAACATGACCACATAGCAGCATCTGAGGATTTGTAAATAGAAGCCTTCATGATGCTCCTTAAATTGCTTGATTTGCCAAAGCAAAACTACTCTTTACAACATTTAAAAATAAGTACAAATATATCTGTGTCGAGAGGGTTGTATATGCAGTTAAAACACGAATTCTTTAAACCACTTCCATCTATTGATACATAATCAGAATGGCTGAAAAATTTAAGACAAGACATTTACTGCCAATGGCGTACCCTCCGAGCTGGGCTGTTGTGTGACCAAGTCTTCCTAGGCAGACTCTTCCACCACATCCTCTGCTTTAGCTCCTCTCTGAAGTACTTAGATAATAGTATCATATGCACTTTTTTTTGAATTATTTTACAGATGTGAAACCCCCTGCAACAATAGAAGATGTTAACTGCCTGATGACCATGAGCATGTGGTCTCCTGGAGTCTAAGGATCCACTTTGTTGACCCCTGTGACACTGCCTTATGACCTCACCATCAGCCAATCAGAGACTCGTGCGTGATCTGATCTCATACCCCGCAACCCTGCTCCCACATGCTCAGGCTGTTCAGTCGTGTCTGACTCTGTGAACCCCATGGACTGCAGCCTGCCAGGCTGCTCTGTCCATGAAATTTTCTAGCAAGAACACTGGAGTGGGTTGCCATTTCCTACTTCAGGGGCTCTTCCCAACCCAGGGATCAAACCCGAGTTTCTTTTGTCTCCTGCATGGGCAGGCAGATTCTTTACCACTGCACCACCTAGGAAGCCTTTAAAACGCTTTGCTGAAACCGCTCGAGAAATTTCAGGCTTTTTCCGCACAAGTCACCCGTCTCATTGCTTGGTCCTGCAATAAACCTTCATCTGCTCCAAACTCTGACATTTTGTTATTGTTTGACCTCCCTATATGTTGGGCATGTGAACTTGCATTTGGTAACAGTTGGATTCTTGTGGACTCTGCCTTATGTTGTATAAAACTTCTCAATAGTAGAGTGCGTCCACCTGGGCTTGGAGTCTGGAAAGATAAACACCAATTTCCAGATCACCATGCATTTGGCTCTCTTGTTTATCTAGACATTGATCTGCTCTTTTTGTAGAAGTGGCATAAGTATGAAGGTGCTAGGCATAACCAAGGCAATAAGAGACAGGTTTTAAAAAAACAAAACTGAAAGTTAAGTAGAGAAGTAAGAACATATACTTGCGACTCAATGGACATGAATTTGAGCAGGCTCCAGGAGATGGTGAGGGACAGGGAAGCCTGGCCTGCTACAGTCCCTGGGGTTCCAAAGTGTCAGACACGACTAAGTGACTGAACAGCAACAAAAGAACATATATACACGGAACATTTAAGTATTGCTGCAGTCACGCCTGATTTTCCAATGTCACTCGGGGTTCTCACAGCTCTTGCAGAGCCCAGACAGGGGCATCAATGGAAGCCACATCCCAGGTGACTAGAACATTTAGATCAAAGTCAGCAAATTAGGGACTCCCAGGTTGTGCAGTGGTAAAGAACCCACCTGCCAATGCAGGAGATGCAAGAGATGTGGGATCGATTCCTGGGTCAGGAAGATCCCCTGGAAGAGGGCATGGCAACCCACTCCAGTATTCTTGCCTGGAGAATCCCATGGACAGAGGAGCCTAGCGGACTGCAGTCCATGGGGTCACAAGAGTCAGACATGACTGAGCATGCACACACAACACAGCAAACTTACCTAAAACATATTTTCTCATTCTGCGTCACCACATATACCTTCACAGTGATCTGTGAAGACCAGGTGGGTCCCGAGGATGCTCAGTGTCCTGGGCTAGAAGACGATGGGCAGGAAAAACTGGCCCCATCCTGCACATTTCTCTTCCCACCTTTTGCTCCATTCAGCCCTGCAAGGTCCTTACATGCGTGTGTGGACACACTGCCTCGGTGATACAGCCGTGTTCCATCAACATCCTCTTACACACACTTGCCCCTGGGCCTGGGTGCATGTAGGGGTGCACACCAGTGATGCAATGCCTTTCGGGATGGTGGACCCAGGATAGAGACCCTTGCAAGTCCCATCACCCCTATGGGGTGGGCGTCATTGTGCAGAGAATTTCCAAGTTTTAAGTACATGGGACATATTCTGGGTGGGAGTTGGCATGGGGTCCCTGAGGGCAAGCCCCACTGGCAGTTCAGAACCCCTCATTCCATAGAAAAGACATAATCAGAGTGAAAGGGCTATATTTTAAGGCCCAGGTTAGGAGCTCATCTTACCTGGACCTAAAGTTGGTCTCAGAGACCAACAAAGATTCTGCAGTCTACCCTATGTAGACCTTGTAAACACAGAGACAAAGGACTAGTGGGAAGTGGCACCTCATTCATTAAAAAGTCCCAGAAGGCAGAAAAGACTAGCAGGCAGAAGTAAGAGCTGGTAAAGCGCAGGCACTGGGCTTTATTAAATGTTGCATGAGGATCAAGAATGAAAAGTGGGTCCGAAACCACCTTTTTAGAAAGAGCAGATAGAGTCCAGCATGAGGAAGTTGTTCAACAAAAGCCAGGAAGATGCTGGGAATTCCCTGGTGTCCAGTGGTTAGGATTCTGGGCTCTTACTGCCAAGGGCATGGGTTAAATCCCTTGTCAGGAAATTAAGACCCCATAAGCCATCGGGCATGGTCAAAAAAAAAAAAAAAGGTGCTGGGAAGACACTGAATGTAAAGATGAAGCATTCACTCACGTATAGATGTGAGATACCTACCAAGGCCCTGTTGTGTGCTTCGCACTGTCTTGGCTGTAGGCAAAACCTAGGTGAGCAAGACAGGCAAATTTCCTGCTCCCTTGGTGCCTAAATTCCAGTGGGAGAGAAGAACATAGGAATAAGGGGATCCATTCCTGTCTGTGGCAGATTCCCTGAGGAAAATAGAACAGGGAGTCATACAGAGTGAATTTAGTCAGAAAGAGAAAGACAAATATATTAATACATGAATGTGGACTCTAGAAAAGTGGTAAAGATGATCTTATTTTCAAAGAAGTAGAAACACAGACATAGAGAATGAACATATGGACACCAAAGGGGAAAGGAGGATAGGAGGAACTGGGAGATGGGGACGGACACACACACTACTGATACTACTTGTAAAATAGATAGCTAATGAGAAGCCGGTGTATAGCACGCAGTGCTCTGTGGTGACCTAATGGGAAGGAACTCCAGACAAGAGGGGATGTATGTGTACACACAGCTGATTCACTTTGCTGGGCGGCAGAAACTAACATAACACTGTAAAGCAATTATACTCCAATAAAAATTAATTTTAAAAAGATAGAAAAGCAAATGAGGAGGCTAGTGTGTATATATGTGTGTGTGTGTGTGTGTGTGTGAGTGTGTGTTGATGGGTGTGTGGAAGGGTGGCTGCCTCAGCTAGAGGGTCAGAGATGACCTCAGTGACAAAGTCAAAGAGCTCAGTGACCCCCAGTGACACATGCTGCCAATGGGGAGGTTGGACTCTTGGGCAGATCTGCTCTCTTATGGGGTGATGCTGAGTCTGAGGGGCACAGAGGTTCTATTTTTCATGGAAATTCCAGTGGCCCTCTAATCAGTCACATGTCCTGGGATAAATTCATGCATCTCTCCCTGCTTCGTTAAGGGATTTACAAATTTTTGTGAGCCCTAAATAGGATCAGACAAAGTAAAGAAGCCCAGTGCACGTTGCCAGTGTAGACAGCAGTCAGTACTAAATCATAATAATTACCCATAGTTCTAATACACCTTGATTGCCAACGCTTTTCTCACAGAGTGTGATGAGGCTCAGTTCCTGGAGAAGAGGGCATAGCTGTAAGATGAAGGATACAAATTTGTTGGATGGAGAATGTCCACTGAGGCTGCCAGATTACAAGAACTGTGAAGACAGTCGGTGCGGGAGGGGGTCAGGGAGAGGGCATGAAAACACAGCCCGGCAGTTCATGGGGATTTTTGCAAGAAAATAGTACTTGGCTGGCTTAGGGTCCTGAGAGTCACCCCGGGCTCTGCCACAAGCTGGCTGTGCCACCTTGGGCACATCTTCATCTCCGTGGGCAATGGTTTTCTTAAATTTTTATTTTTTTAATCACTTTCAGAATAAAAGAGTGAATGGAATCTATTTGCATTTGAATACCACAAGAATAAAAGATCTTATTAAATTTAGAGATCCTGATTCAGAAGGTCTAAGGTGGGGACAAGGAAACTGTGTTTTTACTGAGCACACAGATGGTTCTCAGATGTGGTCCTCTGAGCCCACTTTGAAAAACACGGAGCTGGATGACAGTCTTGGGTCTTGGGTAACCACTTTGTGAAAATTGAACCCAGGTTTGTCTTGAGAGTCTGCTTATATTATGGCATCAGATGACCCTTACAGGTGAGCAAGCTTGAGATCAATTTCTCCAACTCCCACACAGGCTAGATGGTTGACTAGATAGATGATTATTTGCAAACTGCTTTGGGCACCTCAAGAAGAGTGTTGTCTCAACATGGAAATAGGTAAATGGGTGTTTGCTGGAGCTCTGAGGTCCCCAGAGAATAAGGGAGCTGTGGAAAAATCAGCGTTGTGTTGTGTATTATAATGTTTCAACTTGGAGGAAAGCAAACCCTGATGCTTCTGTCAGGCTCCTGGGAATCTGATCTTTTAGTCAGGGTAGGAAGAGACATCTTCTATCCAGCTCATACTCTCAAAAATGATTATATTGGCTCTGGGAGCAACGGTTCTGGTAAACATGCTTCTCTGCCTCTAATTCAAATGATCCTTCCTGTATAATGACAAAACAAAATAAAATAAAAATAAACAAAAACAAAAGACATAGTGCAAGCAGCCAGGCTATCTGGTGTTACTAGGTTCTGAGCTATTGCTTAGTGGTTACCTTGGGCTTTGGGAGACTTAGTTTTTTCATTTACAGCAACATCACCCCTTTCTGGGCTTCCCCAGTGGCTCAGCAGTAAAGAATCTGCCTGCCAGTGCAGGAGATACGGGTTTGATCCTTGGGTTGGGAAGATCCCCTGGAGGAGGGCATGGCAACGCACTCTAGTATTCTTGCCTGGAGAATCCCGTGGACAGAGGAATCTGGCGGGCTACAGTCCAAAGTGTTGCAACAACTGCGCGACTGAGCATGTACGCACACACCCCCTTCTACTAATTTGTGGATGGGAGAGATAATGGCTACCGAACCACATTGGACATGATAGAGCTTCTCACCCACTTGTATCACCCTAACTAACAGCATCTCTCCATACCGAATCTGTGAGGTTGCTCAGAAGCTGTCAAATGTTCAAGGATGCTGGGAGAGTTTAGGACGGCTGCAAGTGAGGGCAGGGTGGGGCATCATCAGAGGAGTAAATTGCGGCTGAAGCAATTGTGCTGAGGAAGGGGAGCAGAGACTGTAATTGTTCCACCGACAAGGGAGGCTATCATCAGACCAGGGTTTCTGAACTGACTCATACCACAGGGTGTAAAGAAAAGAAACACTGGAGGCAGACATGTGTGAAATCTCATCAGATGCTGAATGGGACCAGGAAAACCAAAGATGAGACCCGGGCACAGGGCAGAGGCAGTGTGGTCACTGCTGTCCTGTACACTCACAGAGTCCTTTTGTCAGTCCGATTTCATCTCCTTATTGATCTTATTGACTCTCCTTCCATTTGGTTCTCTTCCATTTATCATTTGTTTTGGTTGAAGCTGCCTGAGGAGCTGCTCCACATGAGCTCATCATCCTTCACTTTTTTTTTTTTTAAGATTTTTTTACATGGATCATTTTAAAAATCTTTGTTGTTGTTTCTGTTTTATGATTTTTTGGGCTGTGAGGCATTCGATTCCCTGACCAGGGATTGAATCTGAACCCCTTGAATTGAAAGGTGAAGTCTTAATCCCTGGACCACCAGGAAAGTCCAGATCCCCTCAGCCTTTAAGCTCTCAATATTAACTCTGCCTCTAAGCTGATGATTTCCACTTGGAATTTTCTAAATCACTAAGATTACTTGATATGGGCTCCTTTTGCAGTCTGCTTTTCACCAGCCTCTCTCTGTTCTAGAAACACTCTGGCTTCCACCCAAACCTAACCTTGAACCTGTCTTCTCCATCTCCTCCTCCTCGCTGTGACACTTCCCCATCTTTATACTGTAAGGTGTCCTTTTTCTACTTCTGCCCTGCATCCCTCCTCCTCTGCATCTTCAGCCTGGTACCATCTCCCCTGACTCCCAGAACTGCATTGCCCCCTGGGGACCACATTAGATGAGCCAGCATCTCCTCAAATTCAATTCTGAGCTCATACATGAATCCTCCCACTCAAAAAGAAAGAAAGAAAAGCCTCCTAGCTTCTTTCTTCATATACTGTTTATTTATTTGGCTGGGTGTGGTCTTAGTTGTAGTGTGGAGGCTCTCTAGTTGCAGCTTAGTTGCTCCGAGACATATGGGATCTTAGTTCCCCAACCAGGGATCTTAGTTCCCCAACCCAAAGCTACGTCCCCTGCATTTCGAGGTAGAGTCTTAATCACTGCACCACAAGGGAGATTCCCTAGATTTTTGTATGGCTCTTTCTTCATTTCCTTTTATCATCCAGACTTCAAACCACCTTTTACAACTTCTTATCATCCTTCACCTCTAAAAAGTCAATAATTGGGATTTTTTTCTTTGTCTTAAGAACTTTCAATTAATGGATGAAGAATTTAGATATAATCATTGTTAATCAGTATCAGGCCCATTTGATGTACTCACACAAATTATACACTAAAGATTTTAATTTTGATTTTAATGTCTAATAGAGTGCTAAATCTTACCTGTCACATTTCTTTAATAAAAACATCTAAATAAAAATTTTAATGTTCTAAAAGAATAAATTAAGGAATATTTCAATGTAATTAAGATTAATTAATTGTTTAAACATTTTAAATTTCCCTACTTTGACTGTCTCTATGAAGTTCTAGAGGTTGCTTAAACCACTATCACTTCTCACACCAACTACAAATTTGGGAGTTCTCAAGACCATAGTCAGATTCAGTCATTCACTGTACAAGTTCTTGCAGAACTCAGACAAGCCATTATTCTTATGGTTATATTTGATTACAACAAGACAGGTTAACATCAGAGGGGAAAGATGCATGTAGGGCAGGAGCCTAGAGACCCGTTGAAGCTTGGAGCTTTCAGTTGTCTTCTCAACAACTGGGACTTTTGTTTTAAGACATTAGCCAACTGTGAACTTAAAAGAGTTATACCTCAGATACTCAACACTCTCAACAAGAGGGAAAATTTAGGTCTAAGTGGGGGGACTCGTCTTCTGCCCAAGCTAGCCCTTGCATGCCTATGGCAACAATTTCCTGCTCATCACAGAAAAGCATAGGACTGGTCTCACCCATCCCTCTGCTTGCTGGTGTGAGGCTGGTGTAGAAGAACAGGGGTGTAGACACAACAGGGTGGCCATGCGCCACCCCACGCAGCATCAGAGAGGGAGCAAGGGCTTTGTGGACACAGCGCTCCCCAAGCCCCTTCTGTATCCCCTGGGGTTTCCCCTGGTCTCTCCATTCATTCCTCAGGTCTGTTTTATATACATGTTTTTTCTGTCATCTTCAGGGTTTAGACCCAGGGAAAACTGGCAGACTTAGTTTCCTATGATGTCCAGAAAAAATACAATAAATTAGAAAGTACAATATAGTGTAATAAATAAAAATTTAAGACATAGTTTTTGAAATTGTCAGAATAAAGAAAATTTAAAATAAATATGATTTCACATAATGAAATTAAAGTCAATGTTAATTCTATAAATAGAATTTGGGGGGCTGCTGCATAGCTTGGGGGACCTTAGTTCCCAGGTCAGGGATTGAACCCAGGCTGCCTGCTGTGGAAGCATGGAGTGCTAACCACTGGAAGGCCAGAGCATTCCCTATAATTTAAACATAAAAGAGAAGACTAGCAAAACCTCCTAGGTAGAATAGAAAACAAAGAAATAATGAAATAAAATTTTAATTTTTTTTGTGTGTAGCAGAGTTTTATTAAAGTGAAAAATGGACAGAGAAATCTTCTGACACAGACATCAGAAGGGGGTCAGAGAGTGCCCCCCTAGTTAGTCTTATCAATGCCTTATATACTTTTTTCAGACCTACTCCCACAACATACACCTTAAATTAACAAGGTTAGAATGAGCAATAGAAAGCTCTTACCAGACCCACTCCCATAATAAACATTTTAAGATGACATGATTAGTCAGAAGGTTCTTGTTAAGGAGAAACATGTCCTCGAGCAAGACACATTATTATATTGACTAAGACAAAGCAATGTAGAAAAGAACATTTGTCCTTTTCTCCTTGAGAACCCCAGACCACCACCTCCTCCCCCCCCCCCCTTCCTCTCCTTCTCCTCCCCCTCCTTCTGGACTTCTTATCAACCTGCCTAGAAATTGACTCTCTCATTTCCCTCTTCTTTGAGGAGAATTATGTTGCCAAGGGAAAGGGGCATCATTTTCATTCCATAACTACTTCCTGTTATTGTGGGCATCATCCCTAAATTGTTGAGGCAACATATTCTCCTAACCCTCATATTGAGGGTCTCTGACCCAGGGGCCCCAAGTAATAGTTGGAGGAGGCTGTGGCACTCGAAGGAGCCTGGACAACCATTTGTAACTTAAAAGCTTTCAGAAGGTTAGAAACAAACCCTGCTTTACAGTTACAGATGTAAGGCAAAATAGGCATTAAATCAAGTTAAAACCTAATCAAAATTAAAAGTCACATTATGTCCATAGTTAAGGTACAGTATGTTATACTAGTCCATCTTAGGACTGTGAGATGTCATCACAGAGTTGCAGAAAGTCCTTTCCCTGGAATGGAGAAACCCACGGTGGGAAGCCTTCAACTGATGAGGAGGGTAGTGCTCCACAGACCCAGCAATTATGTCGATTGTGGAATGCGGCACAGAAACGAGCCCTGGACAGAAAGACATTGTCTTGAGGGTCAAACGGCAGGCTCAGGGCCTTTGGGGTCAGCAGAAGCAAGCCCACATAGGTCTTAGGCCCGCCTTGCTTTCTGGCTCAGACAGCAGCTTGTTTGACACAAAGCCTGGGCCAGTAGTTAACCTCCCAATAATGCCTGTTGAAACGCCAGGAGTCACATAGTTAATTTTAAGGCTTCAGGATCTATGACAATATCTGTGCACAGAAACGGTCTGTGATAGAGACAGTCCCTTCTTTTGGGGGGGGGGTGCAGTTCGAGCCCTCATTAAAGCTATGGGTAGAACTGTAAGCCAGCTGTCTTGTGTTTCCTGAGTTAGCTTACATGGATGTCTTTTAATAATGTCATTAGCCTTTTCAACTTTTTCTGAAGGTTGGGGTCTCCAGGAACAGTGTAAGTGATATTCTATCCTAGAGCTTTTGATGCCCCTTGAGTTACAGCAGATTTAAAGATGAAGCCATTGTCATTCTGAACTTTAGAGTTTAAGATCCCACTTACATCATAAGTCAGTACAGTAAGATTTTGTCCATTCATTAATCTCGGGCTTTAGTGAATACTGCTTTTGATGTGAAAATAGGTGAGAGTCATTGAGCTTAATAATGACAGGAACAGCATTTTGTGCTTGACCCAGTGTTTTTCCATCAGCCCACACTTTAGGATTTACCTTTTGTTCAATTAATGGGAGAGAAAGAGCAGGCTCCATATTCATGAAAACAGAGGCTTGGACCTTGCTCAGTATATCCTCCCCAAAAGGGATGAGGGAGACTCCAGCATGATCAGAAACTCATGAGAAAACAGCACAGAGTCCCAGGTGCAGTCACGGTTAAAGGATGACTGAAATAATAGCATTTGGCTTGTCCTGACAGTCCCATTATGGTAGTGGATCGAGAGGAAAGCAGGCCAGGGGCTACAGTGAGCACAGAGAAAGCTGTCCTAGTGACCAAAACCAGTTGATTGGCCCTCCACAGTTATTAATACCTGGGATTCCTCAGTTGTCATTAGGATGGGAGCTTGTGTGGGGACCCCCAGGCACCTACAGTCCAGATTGTCTTGAGAGTCCAACTCCCGGAGCCTACAGAGGGCAGTCCCTTCTCCAGTCTGCTTCTTTGCAGACAGGACCTGGAGCCAGAAGCGGCTCAGATGCCTGAGGGCAATACCGCTTGAGATGCCCCTCCTTTCCACAGTAATAATAAGTCCACCCCTTTTCCCCCTGGGTTTCTCTGCGCATTTTTCCTCAGGCTGTTTCAGAGCAGATCTGACAGCCATTGTTGGGGCTTCAGTCTTTTGGATGCCCCTTTTGGTTCTTTGTTTCCTCCTATTTACCTCCTCATATTCTCTACTGTAATATACCATCTGAGCCAATTGCAACAGTTTTTTTTAAAGACTGATTTAGTCCAAACACCTGTTTTTGTAACTTACGGCAGATATCTGGAGCTGACTGAGTAAGAAATCTATCTTTTAAGATAATTTCTCCCTCTGTAATTTCAGGATCAATGTCAGTAAACACGCGGAGAGCCTCTAGTAATCTATTCTAGGAATTTACCAGGAGTTTCCTTTTCTCCCTATTCCATCTCAGCCAACTTAGCATATAGTCTTAGCATGTGCTCACTTGAGTCCTACAAGAATACATCAGGCAAAGTGGCTCTGTTATGGGAACTGTTTTGCTCCCAGTAGGAAGGAGGGCTATTTTGTGTTCCCTCTTTCTGCTTATCTCATGTTCAAGCCATTCATCTCCAAAAGTAGTAGCTTCCCCCAAAACTCAAGTTTTCAAGTCAGGAGTCAGTGCCTGTCCCAAGACATACATTACATTTCACCCAGTAAAGTTAGTCCTATGAAGTCTTCTATGTACTTTTTGGATCCTCTAAATAGTCTTGACCACAATTGGGACTGTTTGAATTTCTACCAAGACTGAGACAACCCCTCCTGGAAGGGTGCCCTAATTCTCAGCCTGTTCAGCTGGGAGCCCCAGATACAGGGGCAAAGGAAGAGAACAAGAGGCAGCTGAAGGTTTCACACCCAAATCTGCACCCTTAGGACACAAGTCTGGCATGTCTCACAGAGAGATAAAGAGCAACACATATGGCACTTCTACCCATTTCTCTTGTTTCCTACAGAACTGGCCTAGTTGTAAAACAGTAATAATTGAGATCCTTCAACAGATGAGCGTTCCCCATGTTCCAAAGGATTCTGTGGCCATTCAGTATCACAGAAGATCAGGTGTCTTTTTAAACTCTGGGGATCAAACTTGTTCCAGCATTTTAGAAAAAATACATTTTAAAGGAGTGGTTCTGGAACTGCTAGATCCCATCTGTAAGAGAGAAAAAAGCGGCCTCCACAGTCGTGGCTTCTTCCCACTGGAGGCGTCCCTCCCTGCTCTAGATGGGGGTGTAGACAGACTTTTCACCGAAGTTTTCCTTCCCTGGTCGAACTTAGTCTGTCCCTCACTGACGTAGGTGCCTTTCTCATCCCTCCTGGTTCTACCACCGAGGTGGCGTGAAGATGCACCAGGAGTAGACCTGATGGCATCCCAGACTGATGTCCAGTTCCTCACCATTAAGACCTTAGTCTGATTTTCGCTTTTCCTCTGATGCCACCCAGGATGGAGCAGAGTAGCTTTCCCGGAATGTTTCCCAAGCTAGGACTAGTAGGGGAAGCATCCATGTTCCATGTGCCTGAGCACATTCCCGAGTACAGTCCTGACCACAATAGAAGCATTGAGTTATAAAGAGACGAACAAAAACCCCAAGATGTCTCTTGTGAGTGTCACCACACTAGTGTTTGTGATAGCAAAAGAGCGAGTGGGGGGTCAGCCAGCAAGGAAGAAGTGATTTTTGTCCTCGAGCTACTAGGGCCAATCCTTTCAGTTTCATTTCCACAGCTTCCACAAAAGAAATATCTAAGGAGTTGAGACAGAAGCCATCAGAGAGCCTTCTCTGGTCTGCTAAGAGCTAGTGCTACCAAAGGAGAAGCCCATTGCATTTCCAATCTGACCAGATCCTTCAATTCCTGATCTGTGTCCTCAAAAACCTCATGGTCACCAGCAGTGCTTCTGTCCACATAGATAGGAGACACAGCCATGAGAAAGACTCACTTTCAGGTCGCTGGCCCCTGAGGCAGGCAGCCAAGAGAGTGACCTCTAGCCTGAGAGACGTTCCTGGAGCTAGATCTCTGCCTCGTTTCCAAACGTGCTCTTAGTAACTTTCTAGCAAGGCTTGCCTAGTCTAACAAGGCTAAGTGCTTCCATGCATGGGGTTTAACTAAAAGTACAAAATAACGGCATGGATCACAAGTCCCTTGAAAGTCCATGATCCAACAGATTAGATTAGTAGTTCTAATTTCCAAGGCAATTATAAAACGGTCAAAGAGACCAGGAAAAGCTGACCGAGAAAGGAAAGTTCGGTCCACACACTTTGCCCATCTCTGGCCACTTCCCTCGTAGGGACCTTGGGTGTCTTTTGGCATTGACAGGTCGATGTAAACCCCCGACAAGGCTCCCATTCTGGGGGCTGCCTTCAGTCATCACGAGTCACTGTGAAACCACAGAGCAGGGCTCATCACTTGCTTCACACAGGGCATGTCGCTCATTCACACAAGCACTCCAAGAGTTAGTAAAGTAAAGCAGAAAACGTGTATACTGAGAAAGCAAAGAGGCTACAGCCCTGAGTGTTCTTACCTGTCCTGAAGATCCTGGATGAGCCCCCAAGATAATAGCTTATGGTGAACGATGTGAGATTCGTGATCTCCGAAGAAGATTTAGCTTTGGGACCAGGGACTAGACTTGATTACTCAAGAGCTTTTGTGTAGCAGAGTTTTATTAAAGTGAAAAAGGGACAGAGGAAGCTTCTGACACAGACATCAGAAGGGGGATGGAGAGAGCCCCAAAATAAAATTTTAAAGAAATTTAAAATTTACAAATAAACTTTAGAAAGACAGAGGCAAAGAATGATAACCAAAAAGGCAAAAAAAAAATTTTTTTAAATTGGGAATCAAGAAGATGAAAAAGATAGACGGTGAAGCTGGATTAAAAACAGAATGCAGAATATACCAACCCAAATACCACCTCAAGGCCATGGAAGATTTATTGAAGAAAAAAGTTCATAATAAAGTAAATACACAGAAAAACCATAAAAACACAAAATCCTTGGAAATGAGTATTTTAAATGTTTTATTAAGCTGCAAATAGTTTATCACAAGGAGGGATTCTAGGCATTGAAGACGTCAGGGGGAATGGTTTGGAAATGGAGTTGCCTAAGGGACCATAATGTCTACAACCAGCTCTCTGCCTCTCCATCATGGGTCCAAATGAGATGTATTTTGTTACCAAGTAGCTAAAACACTAAGACTCTGGAGCTGGATGGCTGATATTCCAATCTCTGCTCTTCTGTTTAATAACTATACTGCCTTGGGCAAATCATTTAGCTTTCTGTGCCTCCAATTCCTCAAATATGAAAAGGCTTAATAACAGCATTTATCTCACTGGGGTCCCTTTAAGTATTAAATAAGTAATGTGCTTAGAACAATGCTTGACTTTCCATAAGGGCTTTATGAGTTAGCTGTTGCTAATTATGGGCCTCCAAGAAAATACTTAAAAATACATTTTTATTATGGAAAATTTCAAATATCAGCAAAAGTAGAGAAAACAATATGATGAACCCTGATGTGCATATGACTTAGCTTTGACAATTATCAACTCATGGCCAATCTTATTTTTTATTTTTTCAAAGATTTATTTTGATGTGGATCATTTTTAAAATCTTTATTAAATATATTAAAATATTATTTCTGTTATTGTTGGGTTTTCTTTTTTTTTTTTTTTTCCTTTGGCCATGAGGCATGTGGAACCTTAGCTCCCTGTCCGGAGATTGAACCTGCAGCCTCTACTTTGGAAGACGAAGTTTTAACTATTGGATCACCAGGAAAATCCTCCCCCCGGCTTTTTATGGCCAATCTTATTTATCTGTTCCCTATCGACTCTGTCTGCAGTCTCCTTCAGATTATTTGCAATCAAATCCCAGATGTTACATTAGTTCATCTTTCAACATTTCAATGTATATCTCTAATAGATAAGATTTTTTTTCAAAAAAGAGAACCTCACCACAATACCATTTGTGCACCTAGAAAATATTAACATTTCAAAGCAATTATTTGATAGGTCTTAGAACACTGAGTGCAAGCCCTTTAGAACACCAAGGGCGTGTACGAAGGCCAAAGCTTTATTATTATTCCCTTTAGAATTCAGCACAGAAAGCACATACTCAATGGTATCCTTGAAATGAAACTGATTTAAACTTTTTCCTTGTCTAGCAATTTTGTCATGCTTCATATTATACAATGACAGTAGTTTTGTTCTTTTGCAAGTGAAGATTTTTTTCTAAATGCTCCAGGAATACATTCTGTGAGGTATGTTTTAGGAGACCACTGACAACTGTAGTTTTTCTCTTGAGTCATTCTGTTCTTAGCATTGTCAATTTTGCCAATTGAATTTTTGAAGCTACCATTGCACATTGTGTAGTCTACAAAGGAATTCTTCCTTTCTTTTTCATTTGAAAAACACATTTCAGTTCTAAAAATGTTATTGTTATCTATTCCATATCCTTATTCCATATCCTCTTCCATATCCTTAGAAGTGTAACAGAAGCAGAAGATATTAAGAAGAGGTGGCAAGAATACACAGAAGAACTATACAAAAAAGATCTTCACGACCCAGGTAATCACAATGGTGTGATCACCACGGTCTGACTCACTTAGGGCCAGACATCTGGAGTGCGAAGTCAAGTGGGTCTTAGGAAGCATCACTATGAACAAAGCTCATAGAGGTGATGGAATTCCAGTTGAGCTTTTTCAAATCCTAAAAGATGATGCTGTAAAAGAAAGTGTTGCACTCAATATGCCAGCAAATTTGGAAAACTCAGCAGTGGCCAGAGGACTGAAAAAGGTCAGTTTTCATTCCAATCCCAAAGAAAGGCAATGCCAAAGAATGCTCAAACTACCACACAATTGCACTCACACACTAGCAAAGTAATGCTCAAAATTCTCCAAGCCAGGCTTCAGCAGTAAGTGAACTGTGAAATTCCAGATGTTCAAGCTGGATTTAGAAAAGGCAGAAGAACCAGAGATCAAATTGTCAACTTCCGTTGGATCATCAAAAAAGCAAGAGAGTTTCAGAAAAACACTTCTGCTTTATTGACTAAGCCAAAGCCTTTGACTGTGTGGATCACAACAAAACATGGAAAATTTTTAAAGAGATGGGAATACCAGACCACCTTGCCTGCCTCCTGAAAAATCTGTATGCTGGTCAGGAAGCACAGAACTGGACATGGAACAACAGACTGGTTCCAAATAGGAAAAGGAGTATGTCAAGGCTGTATATAGTCACCCTGCTTATTTGACTTATATGCGGAGTACATCATGGGAAATGCCAGGCTGTATGAAGCACAAGCTGGAATCAAGATTACTGCGAGAAATATCAATAACCTCAGATATGCAGATGACACCACCCTTATGGCAAAAAGTGAAGAAGAACTAAAGAACTTCTTCATGAAAGTGAAAAAGGAGAGTGAAAAAGTTGACTTTAAAATCAACATTCAAATAAATAAATAAAATCAACATTCAGAAAACTAAGATCATGGCATCCAGCCCCATCACTTCATGGCAAATAGATGGAGAAACAGTGGAAACAGTGACAAACTTCATTTTTTTAGGCTCCAAAATCACTGCAGATAGTGACTGCAGCCATGAAATTAAAAGACGCTGACTCCTTGGAAGAAAAGCCATGACCAACCTAAACATCGTATTAACAGGCAGAGACATTAAAAAAAAAAAAAAGGCAGAGACATTACTTTGCCAACAAAGGTCCATCTAGTCAAAGTTACGGTTTTTCCAGTACCCATGTACGGATGTGAGAGTTGGACTATAAAGATAGCTGAGCACCAAAGAATTGATGTTTTGAACTGTGATGTTGGAGAAGACTCTTGAGAGTCCCTTGGACTACGAGGAGATCCAACCAGTCCATCCTAAAGGAAATCCGTCCTGAATATTCATTGGAATATTCTACTGCTGAAGATGAAACTCCAATACTTTGGTCACCTGATGCGAAGAACTGACTCATTTGAAAAGACCCTGAATCTGGGAAAGCGGTGATAGAAAAGTCATCAGTGATGACTCCCACCAATGAAGGCAGGAGGAGAAGGGGACAACAGAGGATGAGATGGTTGGTTGGCATCACTGACTCAATGGACATGAGTTTGAGTAAACTTCGGAAGTTGGAGAAGGAGAGGGAGGCCTAGTGTGCTGCAGTCCATGGGGTTGCAAAGAGTTGGACATGACTGAGTGACTGAACTGAACTGAACTGAACTGAAACGTGTATTAATACTATGACTTGAAAATCTTGTGTTACTGAAGGGAAGGAGGGAAGTATGAAAAATGTGCTACTCTCACACCTGTCCATGTTCTTCCCCAACTTTACGTAACTACCTTATACAGCTAGTTAGTAAACGGTAGAATCTTTGTTCTGCCTCTATTCCTAAGGCAAACCCAATATTGAAATCTGAACAGCATCTGGCTCTGTGTTGCCTTATCGTGTTCAGACAGAATTCATTTAGTCTCTTGTTTCTCTGCAGTTCCCAATGTGCTCACAGAGGCAACTTTCAAGAAAGATGTATAACCTCAATGATGATTATGGTTTTACTTTATAATAATTAGTTCAGTTCTCTAAATTAGACTTTCTTTGACTTGGCCAGAAAGTGAAGTTTGGATATTAAGTTGTGATTTAGTTGATCCTCCTGAAAGTTGAGTCAACATTATTTGTCTCCAGATGCAAATGGAGAAATTGAAGTGTATTCTGCAAGCTTAGGGCATGCATTGTTCATGCATAGTAACACTATTATGTTTACCTATCATTCCAGTAAGTAAATTCTTAGAAGATCAGTAGTTCATATGCCCTGGGCTAATAATAATAGGAACAGACTCACTAAGGAAAACCCCAACTCAGGACTTTCCTGGCTGTGCAGCTGTTAAGAGTCTGTGCTTCCACTGTAGAGGGCACAGTTTCGATCCCTGGTCCAGGAACTAAGATCCCACATGCCTTGTGGTGCGGCCAAAAATGTAAAAAACCAAAACCAAGAAAAACACAAAAACCCAATTCAGTACAAGTAGCCCAAAATTGGAGTGCAGTTTTTAAAAGAATGTCCAAATGCACATTATAAACATTCATCATAAGAGGATGATAATTAAGTTCAAGTCTTTGCTAGGGCTACATCTGATTACAAGCTGTCATGTATTTCCTGGCTGAACTTTTGCATAATTGCTCTTAATTTCCCCTAATGAAATTGTGGAAATAGAAAATCATATTGTGAAATGGCAAAAATGACCACCTTGCAATTCAATCCATCTGGTCATCAGCTTTAGGGACAAGATAATCATGAGAATTGTACAGTGAGTGAGTACAGTGAGGGGGTACAGTGAGTGAGTGAAATTCGCTCAGTCAGGTCCAACTCTTGCGACTGTATGGACTGTAGCCTGCCTGGCTCCTCGGTCCTTGGAATTCTCCAGGCAAGAATACTGGAGAGGGTAGCTATTCCCTTCTCCAGGGGATCTTCCCAACCCAGGGATTGAACCCAGGTTTCCCACATTGCAGGTGGATTCTTTACGTCTGAGCCACCAGGGAAGCCCAGAGTACAGTAGAGTTTCCCATATCATATACTGGTTGGCCAAAAAGATCCTGTGGAAATCTGACTTTTTAGTCAACCCAATATTTCCTATGCGGGCAGTCACACTCACTGAAGGAAGACCTAGACCTGGGTCTAGGTCCAAAAGACCTTCCAAGGATGCACAGATGACCCCAGGGGAAACTTCTGCCATTACATTAGGAATGGGAAAGCTGTGTGAGAAGTTTAACTTTGATCAAACTTTCTTGTGATTAAAGTTTACTTCTGGATATTCAACAATAATAATGATAGGAATGGTGCCAGATTTCCTGAAGAAAATAAAACAGGGAGAGAAAAGCAGAAGGAGAAGGGCTGCCCTGTGTGTGTGTGTGTGTGTGTGTATCTGTGTGCGTGTGTGTGTACATGTGTGTATGGGTAGGGATGGATGCTTCAGCTAGAAGGTCAGAGGTGACCTCAATGACACAGTCAAAGTGCTCAGTGACAACCGGTGACACATCCTGCTGATGGGGTGGTTGGGCCCTTGAGCAGATCCTGTCTCCTATGGAATGGTGCTGAGTCTGAGATGCAGAGAGATTCCATTCCACACGGATTCTGAGATGCGTGTCTTATGCCACTTCCAAGAGTTCCCCCTAAGGGATTAAGCCCCAAAGCCCACTGTGGGAGCTGCAGTAATAATTCACACATATAGGCCATCTTCTCACTCCTATATCACCAACTCATCTCCCTAACGGTCTTCTCTGCAACTCTCAAGAAGACTACTGTACTTAAACTTGAACCCTTGTCTTAGGAGTTCACTTGTAGGGCAAACTGGACCAAAAGCAGCTGAGGCCTGACCTCAGTCCCTCAGCACTAGTAACAACTATCCTATTTTCTGGCCAGTCTCCTTAAATGAAGAATTTCCCATTAGAGTTTCCATTAGCTGATATAAACTACTAAACACAAAATAGATAAACAACAAGGACCTGCTTTATAGCACAGGGAGCTATATTCAATTTCCTGTAATAAAGCATAATGGAAAAGAAAATGAAAATGTATTTGAAACTAACACACAACTATTTTTCAGTTAAAAAAGTTTCCAGAGATCTCAGCAGGTGCATAGGGGCAGCTAAAGCTCCAACAAGAAGCTACAGAGGCAGATTGATTTTCCTGAGAGGTCCCTTAATTCTGAACACAGTCAGCCTCCAGCCTCCTGCTACACTCTGACTTCTGGGGAGTGCAATCCCTTTTGGTCTCTTTACCCCCTTGTAAGTGTCCTTTCCTGAGAGCTTTGGCTGCGGAGGAAAAAGCTGATGTTCCATGGGTGGTGCTGCCTTTGCCTTCTGACTCAGGTCAATGGATGGTGTGTCTGAGGTTGCCTGGGGCTGTGGGTATGGTGGTCCCCAGATCTCAGAAGACCGTTTCCAGTGACCGGCTCCTCTCTTTTATTGCTGTTTCTTTCCACTGAGGCATCTAGGCTTTTCTTTCAGTAAAACCCAAAATCTCCTGCTCTCTGGACCATTGCTACTTTACCCAGGGGAGGCAATTATGCTCTTGGAGACAGAGAAATGTCTTGGACACAGAACATCTGAGTTTATGTTCTCATTCTAGCTGTGTGACCTTCCACAAATCTTTCAACCTTTCTAAGCTCAGGTTTCTCATCATCAAAATGGGCAAGATTAACAGAATGGAACTTACCTAAGAGGATTATGTGTGTGTGAATGCAGGTGTTTTGTATGTCTGTGAGTATCTTGGAGAACATATTCTGGTGAGCAGAATTGCTAGGTTAAAGAAGATGAAGAAAGATGGATAATGATGATAGTATCTTGTATATGTGAACTGAACTTAGTGAGATGCCATTTTTCACCTATCAGGTTAGCAAATATAGGAATGTCTAATAATACACTGTGCCCCCAGTCAGGATGGAGAAACAGGAACTCTCAAATGCTGCCAATGGCAATGTAAATTGTTATCAGTTTCTGAAAGAAATTTTGACAAAAGCTTTCAAAATTTCAGATACATGCCCTTTAACTTAGAAATTTTGCTCACCAGAATATGTTCTCCAAAATACTCATAGACATACAAAACACCCATATTCACACACACACACACACACACACACACACACACACACACACACACATACATAGAAGTGTGAATATTAACTGCATTGTTTATGATAGAAACATACTTGAAACAACCTACATAACCATCAAAAAAGAAAAGGTTAGATCTTCCCAGGTGGCCCAGTGGTTAAGAATCTGCCTGCCAGTGTGCAGGACCTGGGTTCAATCCCTGGTCCAGGAACTAAGATCTCACATGCTGCAGAGCAAATAAACCCATGCGCCATGACTACTGAGCCTGTACTCTGCAACCAGAGAAGCATTGCAGTGGGAAGCCTGTGCACCACAACTAGAGAGCAGTCCCTGCTCGGCAACCAAAGAAAGTCAGTGCACAGCAACAAAAATCCAGCACAGCCAAAAATAAGACAGTAATAATGATAAATATTTTTAAAAGAGAAAAGTTTAAAGGAGTCACAGTTAAGTGAAATTCCATGCAATTGTGAAGACAGAAAAAGTCATCTTTGAAATATATTGATAAGTGAAAAAGAAAGCCAGACACAGAGCAGCATATACAGCTTGCAAAAACAGTTACACAAACGTGCAGACACCAGCTCTGAAAGGATGCACAGGTGCCCCTGGAGAGGAGAATCGCATAGCTGGAGGAGTTGAAGGAGTTTTTCTTCCTCATACTTTTTTGCACCTCTTGACTCTCATGACATGTGTGAGTATTACACTTCACATTTAGTTTTGTGTTTCTTTCTCATATTTTTAAATTGAGATATAATTTTTATACTATAAAACTGCCCTATAAAGTGTACAATTCGGTGGTTTTAACATATTCATAGAGTTTTCTAACCATCTCCACCATAATTTCATAACATTGTCACCACCTCAGAAAATAAACTCTGTGCCTACTAGCAGTCACTCCTCATTCTTCCTTCCCCCTCAGCCCCTGGCAATCACTGATTGACTTCTGTCTCTATCGATCTGGCTGTTCTAGACATTTTATATAAATGCAATCATGTGATATATAATCTTTTGTGCCTGGCTAAAGATTCTTCCATATTGTAGCATGTGTCAGTACTTCATTCCTTGTTGTGTCTGAATAAAAATCTTTTATATATAAAAAAAGAAATAGTATTTCTTCAAATATCATTAATTAAAAAAACTGGAAACTGTGTGTGCAATATGCACAATTATTAGGACTAACAATCCATGTGAATAAAAACTGATAATAGTGCTTGCAAAGCAAAATCCTGCACACAAGGTCCTGGACAACTTGTGGAAAAGGCTGCCTGTCACCAGGGACAACTCAGCCTCACCCCTAGAGGCACCATGATGCTCATGCGATCTGGTCCTGAGATTCACTTCTGTCCAGTCCCATTGGGTCACAGCGTGAGGGCAGGGGCAACCTGGTTTCCTTGTATAAAGTGAGATTTGGCAGGTGGCCAGCTGGTCGAAGTAATAAGGTCAATCATTTCCCCCATTTCCTTACCCCATGTTCTCTCCCCACATCCAGACAGTAACCTCCTGTTGGATGCATTTGCATAGATATATTCTCAAGCCCCGTAGTCAGACGTGCTTTTGTTTCCTCCTGCTCTGCTTTTCTGTGCGTTTGTTTTCCTCACACTCGCTCGCCATCCGGGAAGGATGTGCTTGTCGTGTGGACTGTGCCTCTTACTGCCTTACTTTGTGAGGGATTGTCATCTTGGGCCTCAGTTCTGGAAGGGACACAAAACAGTGCTGAAATGCACTGACTGCACTTCCGTTTACTACTTTTTAATTCATTTTTAAAGTTATTTTTTATTATTCTTATTATTTTATTTACTTTTTAAATATTTTTGGCCATTCCACGTGGCATAAGGGGTCTTAGTTCCCCGACCAGGGGTCAAACCCTTGCCCGCCACATTGGAAGTGTGAAGTCTCAACCACTGGACCACCAGAGACTTCCTTGGGCTTCCTTTGAGATGAAGAGCACCTGTGGAGGCTGCCCCAGAGCTGTCCACTGTCTCAGTCTTTCCAACTGCTACAAAAAAATGACCACAGTCTGCGCTACTCAGCCACCAGTTCATGTCTCACAGTTTTGGAGGCTGGCAGCCCAACAGTAGAGGGCTGGTGATCCAAGATGCTGTGTCCTCACAGGGCAGGGAGAGAGGAAACACACTCTCCTGTCTCTTCCTATAAGGGCACTAATCCCATCCTAAGGGCTCCATCATTATGACCTAATCACCTTGCAAAGACCCCCACCTCCTAATACCATCTTGCTGAGGGTCAGAGTGTCAAACTATGAATTTGTAGGGAATCCAAACATACAGGTCATGACGCTCAGGGACCAGCCCAACAAGGAGCTTTAAGAAATCCTCTGAGAGAGATCACAGGTGACACAGCTGTTACTTTGAGTGTGTAAACTGGTGAGGTGATGGCCTTGAGGGTCAAGAAGTGTGACGTGCTAGGGAGTTCCAGGTGTGTTATAGGCCAGAATTTTCAATCCTGTCCAATCAATTCCCCTTTTTAACAAATAAATTGTCGCATCCTTATTATTCTGACATGAAATCTATAAATATTACCACCTACACATAGAATCTCAAGAAAACAAGTCATTCTAATTGCAATATAAATTAAACCCAAAGGAAAGCCCCTTGTAATAAACTGCTGTGTGTTTCCATATGGAAATGCTCAAGTCTGCTCACACTTCAGGACATCAGGGGTGATGTAATTGGATGTTTGCACCAACTGTGTATTGAGTTGCTAGGAATGTAACATCTACAAACAAAACCACGATGTAGTGTATTATATGACTGATGCAAACGTCCAGAGGGCAATGACAGAAGCAGTGGAATTTTCTGAAACCAGAAATTACTCCTGTTTGTGTTCTAGACAGAACAAAATGCAATCTTACAGTAACATTCTGGGAAAATTTAAATCATGGGGAAATACTTCGAGTTTCTATATAAAAGAAAGTTTTACATATAAAATGGACTTAGATAAACAAAAATTGGGTTTTCATGACATAAAGGTCCAATGGGATACTTAAAAATCAAGGAGGATGTGTGGACCGTTCCTTACAGGGCAGGACTATCACATGGACTGAAGGATAGTTAGCATTCCTGGCCCATATCTGAATGCCAGTATCAACCTCTGCCTCCCTAATGACTGTGACAAGTGAAAGACACACGCACTTTCCAAACACACTGATGGAGCCAGCCTACTCTGGGCTCTGCCTGGCCCACGTGATCTCTCCGGCTGGCTTCCAAGAGCCCTTAATTGCCCACCCTCAGGATCACCAGTTTGAGTAACTTGCTCTTCACAGTATCACTGTAAAACCTACATGTTAACTGGAAGGGAGGCAGAGCCCACAGCTTAGCACAAATTCATATGTTGAATACATAACCGCTATATTAGAACATGCATCCCTTGGATAATAGAAATTAGGCAGAAATGTTCAGATTTGGGGTGGGGATGGGGAGGAAGTGAGAGATACCCTAATATGAAATACCACAGAGAAGAAACAGGTCCTGGTGTAGTGATGCACAGACAGCTAGCCTCGGGGAACTTCAGTGTACCTGTCTTCAAACTTCTTTAGCCTGTGGGCTCCCAAAAGACATGTCAAGTCTATCATCTAGCACAGTTCGAGGTTGACAACAAAATTTTATCCTAATTTAATATGGTTGTAAAAATGATAGTTTCTGGAGTATTGTACATATTGTCATTTTATTTCATTTTATTTTGTCATTTTAAACATAACAGTTGCATTCATTTTTTATATTAAATACCAAAGTAGTATGATACCCTCACCCAATATCTTCTATTATAAAAATTTTTAAACATGCAGAAAAGGTGAAGTAACTTTTAAATGCACAAATCTTTTAAATGTATCACTTAAAGCTCAAACCCCTATAAGATATAGACCATTACCTTTATCTGGGAAAGGCCATTTGTAACCCTTCCCTGTAACTCTCCATCTCCATTCTCTCAAAGTTCTTATTTTTTCTTACTATACAATAGTTTTTTCTGTTCTAGAAATTCATATAAATAGAACCACACAGGAAGCACACTTTCACAATACAAGTTTCTGACATTCATCCTCTTGTTGGGCGTAGCAGTCTATTCCATCTTATGGTAAGTAGTATTCCACAGAATGAATTTACAACATATCTCCTCTTTTCACAGGCACAAAAGGCTAGATTTATTCAACTAAATTTCTGATCTAAACCCTAGAGCAAAGCTCTCAAATTTTTCCACCCTTAGAGCTCTTTCGAGAGTAATATTAATCGTATACAAATACACATCCACAAGTACTACCTCAAAATGGAATCAAATACTGATTTATGCTACAACATGGGTGAAACTTAAATAAATGATGCTAACTGAATGGGTGATTCCCAAGTGGTTCAATGGGTAAAAAATCTGCCTGCAAGGCAGGAGACATAGGAGCTGCAGGTTCGATCCCTGAGTTGGGAAGTTCCTCTGGAGAAGGGTATGGCAACCCCCTCTAGTATTTGTGCCTAGAGAATCCCATGGACAGAGAAGCCTGGTGGGCAACAGTCTGTAGGGTTGGAGTTGGATACAACTGAAGCGACTGAGCACACACACATGAAACAGGTCACAAAAGACCACCTGTTAGATGATTCCATTTATATGAAATGTCCAGAATAAGCAAATCTACAGAGACAGAAAGTAGATCAGTGGTTGCCTAAACCAAAAGTAGGGAAGATTGGAGGGACATTAGGAGTGACTGCTCTTGGACACAAAGTTTCTTTTTGGTTGATAAAAATATGCTAAAATTAGATTTCAATGATGGTTGCAAAACTGTGAATATACTAAAAATCATTGACTGATGCACTTCAGATGTGAGAATTGTATGGCATTTGAATTATATCTCAGTAAAGCTGTTAAATATTATGATTGTATGTCTGAGAACTTTAACATAATAAATGTAACTTGTATTTTTCCCCAGTATTAGGAACAAATTGTTAGGGGTAAATGTGTCAAGCATTCCATATTTCAAAACCTTCAGAAACATCATTAGAATAAGCATCATTAGAATAAGAGTAGATTTGTAAACACAAATGTATTCTACAAACTTGAATTCTGGCTGGTTTGTGGATTTGACTGTGATATACATAGGAATTCATAAGAAGTATATTTAAAATAACACTGAACAGTTTTTTCATATGGCTTTTTATCATTTTAAATCTATTTCATAGCTTTTAATTCTGACACATCGGTCCTCTAGCAAACACAGGATAATTGAGCTTCACTCAAATTTTTCTCTAGGCTATTGTCATTTATTATTTGGCAGAGTCAAAGCCATCACAATGTCTTTGCTCTGGGAGAATTTGCTCTTCCTACAGACACAGTGCTATAATGAGATGCCTGCTGCCATTTCTTCTAATTCCTAAAACTATGATACAGTGGTTTATACTTTATTTTCATCTCCTTTCCATTTGGACTAGATGCAAAATGGAAGTAATTAAAAATGCAGTCAATGAAAAACAGGCCAGCAGGCTGCCTCATTTTTGCTGAACCTTGCCTGCTATGCCAATGTAGATTCATTCTTAAAGCTCTGAGCCAGGCCTGGGTCTCCCTCTTGGAAATGGCCAATTTCATTCTGGTAAGTGAGAATGAAGTGAAGTCAGAGCAGAGGTTGCTGAAAAACAGTGCCTGGAGGCCATAGACGTGAAGTATCTGACTATAATTGGCCATTTTTATCCCTTCACTGATGCTGTTTCAGTGAAAGGTCTTAATTCCTTTCCCATCTTGAAGGACTTTGGGGCACAAGGACAAAATTAATTGCCAATCATTCAGGAATCTACTTTTGTGATTGTTTCTGGGTCTCTTCAAAAGATAGGTTTCACAAATGCACGATTTGGGTCACATTTGACAAAATTAAGTCATACTTTTTTTTTCTAGATTACAGAGATGAAACTAAATTTTTTTAAAACCCCAAGGAAGAGGACATAAACAACTTCGAGAGTGAGTCCCATGATAACATTTTTAGGAGAGCAAAGTAATCCTTGCTATTGGAGAAAATTTATTTCTGATGACCTTGTTTTATTTCTTTTTAATTTAAAAAATTATTTTCTTAATATATATAGTGTACTTCTTGAGACATTAGTTTTAAGAACATATGTTGTTGATATTGCCCTTAGATTATCCTTTACTGGTTGGTTGTGGGAAATTTTTTATCTTATGGAAGTTAGTATGCCTACTGCAGAAAAGTGAGCTTCATAACTCAGAGTTCAAACTGTAGTCTTGAGGATGTAGCAATCTTAAATGCTAGGTGTGTTTGTGCATGAATATGTGCTCAGTCGTGTCCAGCTCCTTGCAACCCCATGGACTGTAGTCCCCCAGACTGCTCTGTGCATGGGATTTCCCAGGCAAGAATACTGGATCAGGTTGCCATTTCCTTCTCCATGGGATATTCCCAACCCAGGGATCAAACCCACATCTCTTTCGTCTCCTGCCTTGGCAGATGGATTCATTTACCACTGTGCCACCTGGGAAGCCGCTATACACCAATATCCTTAGGCCCAGTTTCAAGCAATTTAAAACAAGAGATTTCAAAGTTTCGATGACCTCATTTTAAAGTAAACCCCTATAAGCACCTATATTGTGGGCTCGTGGTATCTAGCTGTCTATTAGTCAGGCTTCTGGTGAAACAGCATCATGCAACCAGCTCCCCAGTAACAGTCCATACTCCCCATAAGGGCATCTGACCACTCTGGATGGAATAAGCTGGGCTAGGTGGCTCAGAGAGAGCTGGTGAAATGTGAAAAATGCTTGAATCTCTTGCGTGTCTCCTAAGGGTGTGTGCACACGTGTAGACACATGCAAGTGTGCCATCCTGGAATTCCCCATTTACGGATCACCTCCATACACTCCTCCTAGCTACAGCCAGTACATACTGTCACTGTCTGACTGTTTGCCCTCTTCCTCCTTTCCCTGCAGCTTCCCAATCAGGTCTGACCTGCTCACACCACACCGTTATATTACATGTATATTACACCTTTATATTACATGTATATTGCACCTTTATATTACACGTACATTATGCCTTTATATTACACGTATATTATGCTTTTATATTACACGCATATTACACCTTTATATTACATGTGTATTACACCTTTATATTACATATATATTACACCTTCATATTACATGTAAATTACACCTTTATATTACATGGAAATTACACATTTATATTCCAGCTCCAGATTCCTCTACAGTATGAGTTATCTGTGATCATAACAAGTTCTAGAAGATTTTGTTGAGGAGAGTTAGGGATGCAGAGTCAGAAACTTTATTTTTACCCCCAATCTCCAGGACTAAACCTCTTTCATTCCCAAGTACTGAGAGTTTCGATATGATCACTGGCCTATCACTCAATCTCTGAGCCAGATCAGATTTTTATCGTGGCAGCATCTTACTTCTAGGTACCCATTTTTGTTTTCAAAGTTGTTTCTATGTAACAAACCTCCACCAAAATTAGTGGGTGAAGGAACAAGCATGTTGAGTTCAGGGGTCTGAGTGGTAACTAGGCAGTTGTGACGACCTGGGCTGGGCTCAGCTGGTCTCGACTGGACTTCCTCCTGTACTTCTGGTCCGCTGGTGGCTCAGCTAGGGAAGACTGGTCAAGGAGGCCTCATTTGGAAAGGCTCATCAATGGTCCACGTGTTCTCATCCACCATTATCTCCCAGTCTGCCAAAACTGGCTCACACGGCAGCTGGCAGAGTTGTGAGGAAGAGAACAAGAGCACACAGGGCCTTTTGAGATCAAACCTGGAGCTGGGACATCAGTTCTACTGCATTTAAACATTTTGTATTATTATGGAAATATAGTTGACTTACAATATTATGTGTGTTTCAGGTGTACAACAAACTGATTCAATTATATACATATTTTTCAGATTGTTTTTCATTATAGGTTACTATAAGCTATTGAATATAGTTCTATGTGCTATACAATAAATCCTTGTTTCCAATCTAGTTTATATGCAATAGTGTATATCTATTAAACTCATACTCCTAATTTGTCCCTCCCTCACTTCCCCCTTGGTAACCAAAAGTTTGTTTTATATGTCTGTGAATCTGCTTTTATTTTGTGGATAGATTCAATTGTTTTGTTTTTTAGAGTCCACATATAAATGGTATGATGTAGTTGCATTGCAGGCACATTCTTTACTATCCGAGCCATCAGGGAAGCCTCTTTCAATTGTATTATCTTTTATAGTCCACATATAAATGTTATTGTATAGTACTTGTCTTTCTCTGTCTGACACTTCACGAAACAGTACTCTATGTTCATCTGTGTTGTTGCAAATGGCATTATTTCATTCTTTTTCATGGTTGAGTAATATTCCATTGTGTATATTTATCACATCTTCTTTATCCATTCATCTATCAATGGACATTTAGGTTGTTTCTAGGTATTGGCTATTGTAAATAGTGCGGCAATGAACATTAGGATGTATGTATCCTTTAAAATTAGAGTTTTCTCCAGATATATGCCCAGGAGTGGGATTGCTGCCTCAGATGGTAGCTCTATTTTTAGTTTTTTAAGGAAACTCTGTACTCTTTTCCATAGTGGTTGTGCCAGTTTACATACCTCCCAACAGTGTAGGAGGTTCCTGTTCTCTACACCTTCTCCAGTACTAATTATCTAAGACTTTATGATGATAGTGTGAGGTGTTTTGATTTGCATTCTCTGTTTGCATTGTAGTTTTGATTTGCATTCTCTGTTGGCCATTTGCATGCCTTCTTTGGAGAAATGTATATTAAGGTCTTCTGTCCATTTTTTTTTTTTTATTGGAATGGCTTTGTTGCTCTTTGTTGTTACTGAGTTGTATGAGCTGTTTGTATATTTTTGGTATTAACCCTTTGTCAGTCACATCATTTTTAAAGATTTTCTCCCATTCTGTAGACTATCTTTTAGTTTTGTTGATGTTTTCCTTCTCTCTGCAAAATCTTTTAAACTTGATCAGGTCCCATTTGTTTATTTTTGCAGTTCTGCTGCAAAATAAGAGACAATCCTAGCCCAGAATCAAGACACAGGGAAATAAGCTCTTGATAGAACAAGCTGCAAAGTCATAGGGCGATAGAATATGAACATGGAGAAAAGAATTATTACAGCCATTATGAGGGGTGGGGGGTGTCCAATTATTTCCCAACTTCTCAGAGACCCAGCTTATACTAAGGGAATTTGGGGGTAAGTCTTTTATTTCCAACTATTTAGAATTTTAGCAGGTTAATCACTGATATCTTGCAGTCAGTGTGGCTTAAAGAAAAGCAGAAGAGCATCTTCATTAAGTTCGGATAGTTGGAAATGGAAGCAGCAGCCACATTCTCTGGTGAGAACCCAGAGATCAAGTAGTCTCCCCACCGCTTCGTTATCCCCAAAGCAATCTCAAAAATGATCTCTTCCATCTACATGCACATTTCATTTCATTTCATTATATCAATACAATATTAATAATTTCCATCATGATGAATTATTTACTATTAGACTCTAGTTACTGGATTGTAGACTATCAGTGTCTACACCAGAGTCATTTAACTATAATTTTGTTTTACTTAAATATTAAACTGTTCATATATATTTAATTTTCACACTTTGTTAGTCTCCTAGCTTGGTTGTCCTTTTCCAACCTAAAAAAATTAAAGTAAATATTGATTGTAAGATAAAATCTAGCCTGCTTATGTTCTGGGTCCTGATTGCCTAAAGCTCTCTTGATTCACCTGTTCAGGATCAGCAAAGCCTCTGAATTAGGGTTGCCAGATTTAGAAAATAAAACCCAAGGCCAAATATTGCATGGGATATACTTAATACTGAATTATCATTCATTGTCTGAATGTCACTTTTGGCTGAGTAGTATTTCACTGTGTCTATATACCACATCTTCTTTAGCCATTCTTCTGTCGATGGACATTTAGGTTGCTTCCATGTCTTGGCCATTGTGAATAGTGCTTCTGTGAATATAGGGCTGCATGCACGCATGTGTACTAAGTTGCTTTAGTCATGTCTGACTCTTTGTGACCCCATGGACTGTAGCTCGCAGGCTCCTCTGTCCATGGGATTCTCCAGGCAGGAATACTGGAGTGGATTGCCGCGCCCTCCTCCAGGCGATCTTCCCTACCCAAGGACCAAACTCAAGTCTCTTTACCTCTGCTGCATGGCCTGGAGGGTTCTTTACCATTAGCGCCACCTGTGAAGCCCCAGGGGCTGCATATTTCTTTTCAAATCAGAGTTTTTTTCTGTGTATAGGCCCAGGGCATCCAGTATTGTACCTGGCAACCTGATTCCATGCGCTGTGCTTGCTTGGTTGCTTAGCTGTGTCCGACTCTTTGCAGCCCCATGGACTGTAGCCCGCCAAGCTCCTCCGTCCATGGGGATTCTCCAGGCAAGAATACTGGAGTGGGTTGCCATTCCCATCTCCAGGGGATCTTCCCAACCCAGGGATTAACCCAGGTCTCCCACATTGCAGGCAAATTCTTTACCATCTGAGCCACCAGGGAAGCCTGATTCTATGGGAGTGGGGAAAAAGTCAAAGAGTGAAATACAGGCCTTGGGAAAGTAGCACCTAATGAAGACAGTGACACGCTCAATGCAGTAAAAAGGGGACAGATCTGAATTTGTATTATAGTAATATAGTCAAAAGGAAAATGCAATCTGAAAAAAAGCATAATTCAATTTCATGCATTAGACACTAGAGAGATCTGGTGGTAGATTTAATTGTTATTAATTTTTTATGTGACTCAGAAAAATTGACATTTTTCTAGCTATTAGGACATGGCAATGCACAAATTTATAGTGGAGGACAGTGGTGAAAATGTGAAACAACTGAAAACAACTGTTTTACATATGAACGTAGCTAACTTGTCTTATGTTTGCACTGCTCAAATATAACACTTCCTGTTAAATCTGTTCACTTTTTCCCCACAAAAATGCTATGAGAAATTACTTTGCATCTGTTAATTTACCAGGCTTAGGTTATAGTCCTGAAATCACTACAGATCAGTGTGAATATCTTCATGTTAACAGTGCGGGGACTCCCTCCTCCTGATGTCCAGTCTGGGGCCACGTCCATCTGACCAGATGGAGAATTAGACATGTAAGTTCCCAATTTTGCGTGCAATGCATAGGAGAAGAACCTTCACTTAGTATCGCCCCACACTGGTTTGTTTAACAAATATTATTTCACACCTGCCATGTGCTAGTCGTGTCAGACTGTCAAATTACATAGACTTCGTCTCCATCCTTCTCCATACCCTTCTCCAATGTGAAAGTAAAAAAACAAATAATTTCTCTCATAAGCTTTTCTGTTTACATAGTCACATCAAATTTCCATATTGATTTCCAGCTGGACATAATTTACATGTGTAGGGGAGGAAAAATAACTTTCCCTCCACCCTTCTCAGTGCTTGGCTGAGAACCCTGTAAAAGATTAACGAGAGAAAAGCAAACAGAAGTTTACTGACATGTACTGCACATATTTACGGAAGATACTCTGAAGTTACACTTCAGAGAGTAACTCTCTGTGGTGGCTTGGAATTTAGTCTGAATAAGGATGTGGGAAGGGGAATATAGGCCTTTTGGAGGAGAGTAAGTAATTCTTAGGGAAGATGAGTGGGCCCTTGGAAGAACAGATGGGAGGTATGATCGATTGTGACAAAGTTTGAGTTGTGGTGTCATTTTTTTCCTAGTTTTATTAAAGTACAGTTGATTTACAGTGTTGTGTTAATTTCTGCTATGCAGCAAAGTGACTCGGTTACACACGTATATGTTCTTTTTCATTATGATTTATCACAGAATACTGAATATACTTCCCTGTGTTATGCAGTAGGACCTAGTTGTTTATCCATCCTTTATATGATAGTTTGCATGTGCTAATCCCAAATTCATAAAACATCCTCCAGCCCCCTTGGCAACCACAAATCTGTCCTCTGTGTCTGTGGGTCTCTTTCTATCTTGTACCTGTGTTCATTTGTACTGTGTTTTAGATTTCACTTTTAAGTGACCTCATATTGTATATGTCTTTCTCTTTCTGACTTACTCCATTTAGTATGATAGTCCCTAGGTCCATTCATATTGCTTCAAATGGCATTATTTCATTCTTTTTTATGGCTGAGTAATATTCCATTGAATACATGTACCACATCGTTATCTATTCATCACAGATGGACATTTAGGGTGTTTCCATTTCTTGACTGTTTTAAGTAATGCTGCTGTGAACATTAGGGTGTGTGTCTTTTAGAATTATGTCTTTGTCTGGATATGTGCCCAGGAGTGGGGTTGCAGGATCATATGGCAACTTTATTTTTAGTTTTCTGAGGAAGTTTCATATTGTTCTTCATAGTGGCTGTACCAATTTGCATTCCCATGTAGTATCATTTCTAGTCTCCTCTCCTGTGACAAAAGTCAATCATTCCTGGTCGAAGAAACTCCTGAGGGATGTGATCTATGACAACTGAGTTACTTTTGGAGGATTTGCCTCTCGGCAGATAAGGGGAGTTCAGAAAAAGCCTGTCCTTTCATTTTTTGTCTTTTAAGTATCTATAGCTCAAAATAATCAATATACCAAACCAGCATAACTTGGGGTGGGTATCCTATAGTCATATTTTGGAATGGCATACTCTGCTAACTTTCAAGTGCTACCACATTAGTGTATTTGGTTGACTTTTCTGACTGAATTTGGAACCATTTTTATTAATGTGGTGACTCATTGTTACTTCAGTTTAGTCCAAAAGAAAAAAAGTGCTTGTTTGGAGGTAAAAGGAAAACCTCCCAATTTGGCAGTGAGATAATAAGAGTTTAAAAACATAACCTTGATTCTATTTTTAAAAGTAAAGGAGGCATAAAAAGGTGATGATTCCTTTATTTCTGGCATGTCGTTTATAAACTGTAAGCTTTGAAGATTTTTAAATATACATTTTGAAGGGAGAAGCAGAGTAAATATGCCTTCAGTTGAAAATTAGGGGGAAAGATCTACAAAAGAAATCAATGAGCTTATTTAGATCATTCATAAGAGCTCTGTTGGCATGAAAAGTATATATACAATATCATTTATGTCAAGGACAATATAGTGGAGTAGGAACAAGCAAAAGTTACATCATTTAATATGACCCTAATTAACTGGAATCAGATTCTGGAATTCAGTCAAAGAGAAGCAGCTAAAAATCTAGTATTTTCTATTCACATAATATGACCCTAATTAACTGGAATCAGATTCTGGAGTTCAGTCAAAGAGAAGCAGCTAAAAATCTAGTATTTTCTATTCACAATAGAAAAACAACCTCCAAATAGAGATTGGATATTATTTATTCAACATCATTGTCAGATACTGTTCTAAGACCTTAACATGTATTAACTCACTTCATTCTCCCAACACCCTTATGACTCAGGAACCCTTGTCATCTTCATTTTACAAGCGAGAGCACTAACCACAGAGACTGGCCAAGATCCCGTAGCTAAATCGGCCAGGATACAAATCTGGTGATCTAGATCAAGACCCCAAATGTGGAATCTAGAGTTCACTTTCAGGAAGAAAAGTTATGTCTCTAATAATTCTCACAGTAATTCACTAGCAGAATCCTAAGATATTGGAGACCCACCTGGCCCTACATCATTCTTCTCATCATCAGATCTAATCTGTGACTGTGTACAGATCCCCTAAGACACCTTTTCATTTTCAAGACAGCTTTTAGCCAAGGGCAAATATCTCTTATTTAAAAAACTCTCTTTGGGTTAACAAGGCACATTCAGTACTAGGCATCTCCATTCCCTGGTTAAGCAGTTTATATTTGTGACTGCTGGCATAGCATGGACTCCCAGAGCTCTCATCCCTTGAACACGTGGGTAATAAGTTTTGAAATACTTACCTCGTATAATGGAGTTTGCATAAGACTTGAATTTGAGCAAACTCTAGGGGATAGTGGAGGACAGAGGAGCCTGGCGTGCTGCAGTCCATGAGGCTGCAAAGAGTCAGACATGACTTAGCAATTGAACACCAACCATGGAGTATGACTGCTTACTTTCTGTGATTTTCTGAGTTCTAGACCTTCTCTTAACCTCTAAGAAGAGATGTAGGCTTCATCACCCCAGGCCAGAATGTGAAGAGTAGAAGGAAGCCAGAAGTGATGCCCGGCAGAGATGGTGATGGGCCCCCAGGAGGAAGTATCACTGACATCGCTTTCTTGGTGCCCATGTGGACTTTACAGAGGAGCAAGAAGGAAAGTGCTCACTGTGTACTGGGTAGTCTAAGACTGGGAGGCTTCATCTGCTGGGAGGAGCCAGTAACTCAGTTCTGTCCAACCTCACTGGGGAGCCTTCATAGGTATCTTTCAGACTGGCAGAGCACCGTCTCTCCCTTCTTCTCTCTTCCTTCCCTCTCTCCCTCTCTGCTTCGGTGCCATGCTATTATGATACTTCCTAAAACTGCCTGTTGGTTTGTCCAGCCCTCTAATAGAAGCAGTAATTTTTTACTGAATAAACTTTGAGGATAATAGTACTGATGTCTTGCACACTACACAAAATAAAATGAGAGCTTAATGAATGAGGACAAAGTAAAAGGAAGGAAGGAGGAAAAGGGAGAACAATAATAGAAGCCAAATGAAAGAGAAGAGGACTTCCCTGATGGCTCAGATGGTAAAGAACCTGCCTGCAATCCAGGAGACCTAGTTCGATCCCTGGTCGAGAAGATCCCCTGGAGGAGGGCATGGTAACCCGCTCCAGTATTCTTGCCTGGAGAATTCCGTGGACAGAGGAGCTTGGTGCGCTACAGTCCATGGGATTGCGAAGAGTCAGACGTGACTGAGTGGTTAACACTTTCACTTTTCAAAGAGGAGAGGAGAGCAAAGTTGAAGTGGGAGCTTGAGGGTGTCCTGGCAAAGACTCTCTGATTCAGAGACTTCATTCTGCATTCTGGCTGTCATTGGCTTGAAATTCACTTACCAGGGGAAGGCCAGGACCTCTATGCTCACCTTGGGAAAATTCTTTCCTGTGTCTGCACTTTGCCAAAGTTGAAAGGAATGACATCTGCTTTTTTTGTCCCCAGTGTAGCATTTTCTGTCCTGGAGTGATTCTGGGTCCCCTGGGTAGCAGAATCAATGTCTGCTTGATCCATATGACCTTGTAAAGGTGAAGGAGAGCTTTTTCAGATGGTGCAGGTACAGAGCCCTAGGCAGTTCATCCAGCTAAATATAGATTGGCACTTTGAAAAATGCAATCTTGGCTTCTCCGAGTCTCTGAAAAGACCTGCCTGTCACTGCCAAGGGCAAAGGATGAGCTTTTTCTAGATGGTAGGCAGATGCAAGGACCTATATGGAATTGAAACAGATCATCTGTGACTTATCCCTGGAAAATTATCACAGCTAATTACGGACATGTTGCCTCTCGGCTTAATTTCTCTGCAGGTGGCCACAGAACCGTTTTTATCACAGTTTTGCAGAAGCCCTGGAAGCAGGACTAACACGGTTTTACAGACAGGAACTGAGACTTGATGTCAGTGCCCCAAGCATTCCCTGGGATCTCAGGGGAAGAGGGTGTCTCTAGGAGAAAAGAAATAATGTCACATGAAATAAGGGCTTTGTCACAAAATGATGGGCCACAGCAAAGAGAGAGCAGGATGTTCTTAATGACAATAAATTGTCTGGAGGCCAGCAAAGCGAATTCTTCGCCAGCGGAGGCTGCTCTAGGCCATCAAGTGTCACTCTGGGCAGTCCCTTTAGGTAATGGCAGAAACTGGAAATTGACAGGGAATCATTTCTCTACAATTTACAGCTTTACCACCTAGCCTATCAAGTGACTCCTACCCCCAATACCAGGGGAAAAGCAGCCAAGTTGAAGCCAAAGAGGTGAGCTTCCTTAGTGGTCCAGTTATATCTGGGAAGGGTTAATTTTGACTCCATGCTGAGTCTCTGTCTGTGACTTTAACCTTTGTGTTTGCTCCTTTTGTTATTGTGAAAGCGAAAGTGTTAGTTGTTCAGTTGTGTCTGACTCTTTGCAACCCCAAGGACTGTAGCCCTCCAGGCTCCTCTGTCCATGGAATTCTCCAGGCAAGAATACTGGAGTGGGTAGCCATTCATTCCTCCAGGGGATCTTCCCAACCCAGGGATGGAACCCGGGTCTCCCACATTGCAGGTAGATTCTTTACTACTTAAACCCACAGGGAAGCCCCAGATAATCACACACAATGCCCTGCCTCAGAGGACCCTGCCTCCTCTGCCTGACTCTTAAACTAAAGTGCCTCTGCTTAGCTCACAGGGCTGTGATCACTAGTGGCTGTGACATCCTTAAGCTCCTTGCGTAGGAAGTGGCACCGCTTGTCCGCACGGCTCAGAAATTCCTGTTTGGAGGGCCGGAATCGCAGATAGCTGAGACATCCTTGCTTATTGATACGGCAGGAGATATCCCATTTCACACCACCTGTGAAATGACTATCAGAAAAAGAAACTAACACACCCCCCTGCCTGAGGCTTGCCATTCTAACAGATATTTGCAAAACATAACTGGTCTTTTTACTGTGTTTCCTCACTTCCCCACTTTTCTGATCCATAAAAGAACCTGGCATCCAGGCCCCAAAAAGAGGGATACTTTGAGACTTCAGTCTGCCATCTTCTTGGTCAGCTGGCTTTCCAAATAAAGTTGTATTCCTTGCCTCAACACCTTGTCTCTTGGATTTATTGGCCTATTGTGTGGTGACCAGAGTGAGCTTGGACTCAGTAACACAGTTGGGCCAGAGGATAAAGAGAACAGTCTGATTGGAGACTGTAGGTTGTCTAAGCATCTTCACCAAGATAGATGAAGCTTGTTTATTATAAACATTAAAAATATATGCTGCATGCATTGAAGTTTATATCACTGCGCTAAATTCTGTGCAAAGGCATTTGGACAGACATACTTTGTGAGTCAGATATATGGCTCAGCTCGTAAAGAATCCACCTGCAATTTGGGAGACCTGGGTTTGATCCCTGGGTTGGGAAGATCCCCTGGAGAAGGGAAAGGCCACCTACCCAGTATTCTGGCCTGGAGAATTCCATGGACTGTGTATAGTCCATGGGATTGCAAAGAGTCAGACACGACTGAGCAACTTTCACTTCACTCATTCTGTGAGTCAGATAAAAATGCATCTATGAAAGACAGGATTTCACTGAGTAGTGAGTTCTGGTGTCTGGGGTCTTCCCTTCAAGTCTGTCTCCATCATTCATGATCAGGGTGACCTTGGGCACCTCATATGGAAAACAGGGGCAATAACAGTGCTCATTCCTGGGGTTGTTCTTGATAAAGGGAATATTTCCTGCCATACCAGTAAACAAACCATCTCATGGTTATCAGCAATTGCACCTACCACTGGACATTGAGCTGGTGAGCCCTGAGGGAATTCAGGAAGGAGAAGAATACTTGCTATCCAGCAGTCATCAGATGGCAGCCACTCCCATAGTGAACCCTGAAGAAAGGAAGCTCAGGATGTGAAAACAGGATTCTAGCAGCAGAGAGCTGAGGTGCATATCAAAGGAATGATTTCAGTGAGCCTAGACTTTTGAATCTTCCCAGCAATTTTCTCAGGGTTAGTTTTGATGTGTCCTCCAGGGTGTGAAGTCCTAGAAATTCCCATCAAATAAAACATGATTCTCAATTTCTAGGCTGTAAATAATTTTTTAGTATACTTTCTAAAGGTCAAGTGAATCAACAACATGTAAAGTGCTCAGGAACAGGCCCAACTCATAGAAAATAGTTGTTAAATAGCTGGTTATGAACGCAGAAAGCAGAGTAATTTAGGACCCTAGGTGCGCAGAATAGTACAGACGGGGACAGGCACAGGGGGGAATGGCATTTCCTGCAGTCACCCATGACCAGGGGCCAGGCCCAGCGGTCCAGGGCGCCCTGGCTTCCCTCAGGCAAACGTGACCAGACTCTAAGGACACCAGGGTAGTGGGTGTGCTCGGCAGAGCATTCCTCTTCTTCGCATGAACAGATCAGGCTGTCTGATGAACTGACCCATCATTTGCTAGGACCTGGTTCGTTCTTCCTGGAGAACTTCAAGGATCTGGTCAGAGGCAAGCCTGAGGATGCCTAAGCTCAGGTGTTTAGGGCCCTGCTGACTTCCCAGAAGGGATGGGGCTGGTCTGACTCTGGACCAAATGTCAAAGTTTTGACGCATTTTTCATAAGCATATGTCAAGTGCTTCCCTTGGGGTGTCAGGTTCCTGGTGGCAGCAGTGGGTGCAGCCTGGCCGTGCAGATAAGCCTTTAGCAGGAGCGCAGCAGAGCTGCTGAGTCCCCCTGGGCACTGCAGGGCAGACAGGCTGAATCTGTGTCCTTGCAAGGGGGGCGGAGGGGGAGGGGGAGTGTTGATTGTTTTGTCCTTAGCACTGTGCCTTCCAGAAAGAAAATCAGATGGAACAAGGGAGTCAGTGACCCCTCCCGGCAGAGAGGCTGCTTTCATTCAGGGAGACGGTGTCTGGAAAAGTAGGATAAGGACCCCGAATAGAATTACAAATGCAGAAACCCTAAGGACATCCGTGCGTTTACTTATCCAAAGAATACAGATTCAGTGCTGACTACTCAAAAGGCACTGGGCTAGGTACTTTTGTGGCTCAAATTTTCTTTGGCAAGATATTCAGCTTCTAAAAACAGTCACCCATAAAGGCACAACCAGCAGCCCGGCAGTCCTGGGGCAGCTCTTAATAGAGGGACCAAGGTGATGGTACCTCTGGGAAAGGTTTCTGGGATGAGGTTGTGCTGCAGGAGGGGGGACCACTTTCAGGGCCCAAGAGTAGGCTTTTGTCTAACACAGAAATGAATTATCTGAGGAGACACATGTGCTGATAAAGCAAGAGACTTTATTGGGAAAGAGAGCCCGGGCAGAGAGCAGCAGGGTAAGGGGACCCAGGAGAACCGCTTCGCCAAGTGGCTCACATCTCAGGTTTTATGGTGATGGGATTAGTGTCCAGGTTGTCTCTGGCCAATCATTCTGACTCAGGGGACTTCCTGGTGGCATGAGCTTCTCTCAGCCAAGACAGATTCCAGCGAGGAGGATTCTGGGAGGTTGGAAGGACATCTGGGCTGACATCCCTCTCTCCTTTTGACCTTTCTCAATTTCTTCCAGTTGGGGGTGTTGCTGGCCAAAATCTTGGCTTTCTCTGCCCACTGAAGCTGGATAAGAAGGTAGAGCTTGGAGGAAATAGAAAGGTGGTTTTAATTCTCAGCTGGCGGAGAGGGGAACAGAGTAGATTGCACACTGCCCCCGCTCCGCCCCTCCATGAGGAGTCTAGATGCTTATATAAGATGAGGGGTTGTTGCACTGAAAAGGGAAAAAGAGGAATGAATTTTTCTTTCCCTTTCCTGGAAACAAAGAAGATAAAGAGAACAGTGACCAGGCCTGAACATTCCTAGTTTTTTTTAAACTTTAGCTACTCCTAACTCTGCAAGTCTGTAACTAGGTTTTCATTTCTGCCCCCAACTCTGCAGGAACTTCAGTTCACGTTTTCTTCTTTGACTCTATGCTAAATACATCCCCTTTCTGGTGTTTACCCTTTCAACACCCTTTCCCTTGTAGCTATATACCAGAAAGAAGGCCACAGAGAGCCGCCTAACTGCCAGACTCAATTACCGGGTTACTGACATCAGTTTATGACTGTCTTTGAAACAAAGCAAGAGAGAAAAATCAAGGTCCTATCACCTTTTTTTCTCATCACCGACAGCTGACTGGGATCCCTGGCCTTATGTAAGCCTCTAGACTCCTCATGGAGTGGGGTCACAGTTCTTGAGGCATAAGCCTACTGTGTTCCCCTCTCCACAGACTGAGAATAAAAACCACCTTTCTATTTCCTCCGAACTCTGTCTCTGTATTTTTCATTCGGCTTCAGTGGACAGAGAAGGCCAATGTTTTGGCCAGTAACAGGGTCACAGTCAGGAATCGGTGATGAGAAACAAAGGTGCCAGGATCTTGTCAAAACCAGTCATAAACCGGCATCACTAGCGCAGTAATTGAGTCTGGCAGTTCCAGGCTCTGCAGCTTTCTTTCCGTAACTACAAGGGAAAGGGTAGACCAGATATAGGATGTATTTAGCATAGAGTCCAAAGGAAATAGGTGCAAAGTGTAGCTCCTGCAGAGTTATGGGCAGAAAAGCAAACTTACTTATAGACACGCAGAGTTAGGAGCAGTTAAAGTGAAAAAGCTAGGAATGCTCAGGCCGGCTCACTGCTCTCTTCTTGTTCTCAGAAAAGGAAAAAAAAAAACCTCATTTCTCTTTTTTTCCTTTTCACTGTAATAGTGGTAGCTCCTTAGTCCCACATTCCTTATCAGGACCTCCTGTTAAAAATAGCTCATGCAAGTGGTTACTATCCGGCCTGGCCAGGGTGGGTCCCCACTGACAGTGGGTTCCATCAGTGGTTCCCCTAACAATTCTTTAAGATACCAAATTGCCATTTTCTAGGCCCATTACTTGGAAAGTACTATGTATACTGAGTGATTCACTAAAGATCTCAGAGTCTACTCCACATAACTGTTGACAAGGCAATTTCTTCTGCTACATCTCTGAAGTTTGCTGAGCTCCCCCTTGGGAGAGGATCTTGGAAAAGAGCGCAGGGGTTGTCAGTTTTGTTTAAGAGTAGAATTATCCCCAGCTCCTCCTATAACATGAACCTGGACTCTCCAGGGAGCTCAGTGATCAAGGGCCAATGTCAGCGGTGCTAAGGAGACAGCACTGTTCCTACCAGGCCCACCATCCATTATGGCAAGATACTGTCACCTGAAAAAAAAAAAAATTAACAGCCTGAAAGTTGAGAATTATGTTTTATTCAGCAGACATCCCAAGAACTTTGAGTCTGGGACACAGAATCTCAGATAGCTCTGAGAGATTGATCTGAAGAGGAGCCAGGAAGTATAGGAGTTTTGCAGCAAAACCCAGGTAGTCAGAACATCAAAAGATTACCGTTAATTAAAGAAAAACAGACCTCGAGTTAGGGTATTTAGCACTGTTCTGTGTATGGGAAGATGCAAGAGTCTGGGCTCGCTGAAATCATTCGTTCGATTTGCATCTTAACTATCAGGGCCTGTGTCCCTCCTGCTTTTCTCCATCAGGAACCCCTCAGGTGCACAGATGGGGGTGGCTGAAGTGGCTGAGGGCTTGGCAGTAGGCAGGGTGTTGCTTCCAAGCTGATTTCCCTCAAGGCTCACTATCAGGAAGGGGGGCTGTAAAGTGATGGCTTGATGGTTGTAGCATCCTTTGTTTACTGATACGATGAGGTAGTCTTTTTTTATTTACAATACTTTATTTTAAAAATTGTATTGGGGCTTCACTGGTGGTCTAGTGGTTAAGAATCTTCCTGCCAATACAGGGGGCACAGGTTCCACCCCTGGACTGGGAGGATCCCACAAGCCACAGAGTAGGTAAGCTCACGCACACAGTGACTGAACCAGCTCTCTGGAGCCTGTGGGCAGCAACTGCTGAAGCCTGCTGGCCTAGCGCCCTAGCTCCGCAAAAGAGAGGCTGCTATAGTGAGAAGCCTGCAAACTGCAGCGAAGGGTAGACTTGGCTCGCTGCAGCTGGAGAAAGCCCACACGTGTAGCAACAAAGACCCAGCGCCGCCAAATATAAACAAAGGAAAAAAAGTCAGGCTGTGTCTGTCTTGTCTCTACCTACTCCCCACTACCCCATCAATTGAACAGTCAGGTTTTGGAGTCTCTGGTTTCGAAGGGTTAGGCCAGGCTCCTTTGTGTCTCTGGAGGGGCCTGAGGAGAGGAGAGGGTGAGAGGGCCTTCGAGAAGCAGGAGGACCTTTGTTAGGTGATCCAGTAACATCTCTGAAAGGGGACAGTGCCTCTGGGGACAATGACTGCATGACCCAGCTCTGAAACTTCCATTTTTGCCAAAGACTCTGCCTCCTCCAGCCTGGCCAGAAAGTGGCGAAGCCTCTGGTTAAGAAAGAACCATGTAGCATGATCTCTGGGTCCATCTATGTTGCTGCAAATTGCATTATTTCATTCTTCTTTACGATTGAGAGAGTTTCAATGTCCTCGTGTCCTTTCCAACACTTGTTTTCTGGTTTTTTGATAGTAGACATCCTAATGGGTGTGAGCTATCTCATTGCGATTTTGATTTGCATTTCCCTGATAATTAGTGATGTTTGAGCATCTTCTCATGTGTTTATTCGCCATCTGTATGTCTTCTTTGGAGAAATATCTAGTCAAGTCCTTTGCACATTTTTTAATGGGGTTGTTGTTTTGTTGTTGGGTAACATTTTTTTTTTTTTTTTATAATGGTCTTGTCTTAAGATTCTAATCGAAACTTCAGATGAGGACTCCCTAATGGTCCAGTGGCTAAGCCTCTGTGCTGCTAAGGCAAGTGGTGCAGGGCTCGATCCCTGGTTGGGAAACTAAGATGCCATAAAGAGTGGCCAAGAGATTAGAAAAAAATTCAGATGGCAAATATTATACTATTCTCAAAATCTTCCCTCCCTCCCACACTTCCTTTGGCCCTAGAAGAAACCTCAACACCATGGCCCTCTTGTGTCTTAAGATGACTCATTTTCTCAAGAAGCTTCTCTTGGCACCACGTGAATAAACCCCTTCAGGGCCCCAACCACCAATCTTTTACATCTCTCTTGGATTGCCTGCATCCTCCAAGGGACATCATTGAGTATTAAAATGGTAGCCCTACTACAACTCCATTTTTCAGAAAACAATAAAAACAACACAGACTTTGTTCCCACTGCACGTAGTGCCAGCGTGTAAAATGCTGGTGCCCACCCAGCGCACAGGCAGTGCTAATAACCAAAGATGCCATGGCCTTCAGCTTTCCCTGCACCATGGGCTGAGCTGGGTGGCATTCACCATAATCATCCTTGGTTCGCCAGTAGGGGGTGTCTCAAGGGCCTCTCTGGGAAACAAGGACTCAGGCCTCAAACCACCCAGCCTTGTCTCCTGCCAGCTGAACAGAAATAAACAGACAGAAGAGCTGCTGGTTAGGAGGTGCTAATGGTAAAGAACCTGCCTGCCAATGCAGGAGACACGTGTTCGATCCCACGGGAAGATCCCCTGGAGAAGGGAGTAGCAACTCACTCCAGTGTTCTTACCTGGAGAATCCCAAGGACAGAGGAGCCTCGCAGGTTATAGTCCATAGGGGTCACAAAGAGCTGGACACGTCTGAAGCAACTTAGCAAGCACACACGCACAGAGATGAAAGGGTGAGAGCTGAATAATGTCATCTATCTACCTCTACCTCAAGATGAAAAGGCATCTTAGGAGTTTCTATTCCTCTAACAGAGTTCACGGTAATTCTTGTGGATTCTATGTAAAGTTAAAAATAACTTTTTTTTGTCCAAAAAATATCACTCAAATATTGTGATTTGAATCATCCCCAATTCCCCACTCTCTGAAACATTTGCTCAATTTACCTGTCCCATTCTGCTGATCATTTCCTCCACTAGGGTCGTCTCCAGGGAATAAAAATCATCATAACTTCAGACAGTAGCAGTCTTACTGTCTCTGGGCCGCTTTCCCAGCCTCCCCAACCTTATTTCTGGGTTCGCCTTCTGGTCTCATCGTTCCCCACAGATACTTCTGTCACCGCATTCTGGTTATGTCGCTCCCCGACCCCCACGCTGGACCTTGGGTTCCTTCAGAGAAGTAACTGGATTTTATTCACCTTTGATTCAGAGCACCTGGTTCCTAGTAAAACCAAAAGAGATGCTCAGAAGAAAGGTGTCCTGTGAATGAATGAAAGCAGCACTCACCTGTTAACATCCATTATTGTGTCCGCACATCTGACACATATACCAGTCCGGGGGCTTCTGGTGGGAGATGGGGAGGTCTGGGGTCTGAGATGTCAGGGCACAGTGGCCTGGTGCTCCTGAGACACAGAGCCCTGTTGCTAAGTCCTTGTGTAGAGGAACCCAAGCTCCCGCTAGCGGTGGATGTTGCCATCCCCCCCAAGGAGCGTCCCCAGGGCAACACTATCATCTGTGCATCTTCAGTGTTGCCTCATGCCTATGCATTTGGCACGTGTCCTGTTAAAATGAGAGGTTCTGGAACCCATGGAGCTGTGGGATCAGCTTGTCAGCTGCAGCCGGCAGATGAAGTCATGCGGAGGAGAAACGTTCTCTTTGACAGAGAGAGTAATTACCAGCAGCCGTAGGTGGAGATGTGTCATGTTACTAAATGCATGTGACAAGCCTGCCCTTGTTTCAGGTGATGTTGGAGAGTTTTGCCCAAGCACAGGATATGAGGAATAAAGCACATTTATATATATATTTTAAAGTTGTGGATCAAACCTTTGAACAATGAACAATGGTCAAAGTCATAGTCATTGACCTTCTGCTGGATACAGACACACGTGGGTAATGGAAAACTTAAGAGATCAGTCTGGGATGGGAGTTAAGTTGGGAGATTCTCAGAATCTCTTAAGGGCACCTGTGGGAACTATATACAGTCATCAGATGAATTATTATAAAAAAGGGTTGGTGAGTGATGTGAGACATAAGCGTGTAAGTAAAATTCTGATACCTGTGCAAATTCAGGGAGCTTTCCCTCCTATCTCTAGTATCATTTCACCAAATATGGTGGGGCCATCCAGTGCTCCTGTTATATTATCAGTGTGGTAATTTACTTTTAAAATCCTTTAGAATAAAGATATGATATCTGGGACTTCCCTGGTGGTCCAGTGGCTAAGACACTGCACTTCCAATGTGGGGGGTCCGGGTTCAATCCCTGTAGTTGGACTAGATCCCATATACTACAACTGAGTTCGCATGATGAAACCAAAGATCCCACATGCTGCAACTAAGACCCAGCACAGTCAAATAAGTAAAAATAAATATTTTTTAAAAATGTGATATCTGTGCAAATTAGCTGTCATCTGGACCTGAGTTCCCAGGAACCCCTCCTCAGGTTCAATTGATTGGCTAGAGCAGCTTACAGTACTCAGGAAGTTTACTTACCATTTACCAATTTACTATAAAGGGTATGAAGAAGGATCCAGATGAACATCCACATGGAAGAGATGCATCGGGCCAGGTATGTGGCAAAGGGCACAGGGATTCCATGCCCTGTCTGAACTCACCACCCTCCCCTCAGCATGTGTTCCCCACCCTGAAAGCTTGCCAGACTTTGGGGATTTTTATAGAGGCTTCCTCATGGAGGCATGATGAGTCAGTAGCTTCTTTCCCAGCCTCACTTCCCTTTCAGGAGATTGGAGGTGGGGCTGAACACTCCAAACTTCTAATCCTGGCTTTGGCTCGCCGATGATCAGCCTTCAATCAGGAGCCATTTAGGAGCCCGCCTGCAGTCACCTCAGTAGAGCAAAAGACACTGCTATTACTCAGGGAATTCTCGGGGAGTTAGGAACCCTGTGTCAGGAACCAGGGTCAGAGACCAAACATAAGAACAGAAGATGTTCCTAATGGTCATATTACTTGGGGTTTTAAGAGCTCTGTGTCAGGAACCAGAAGAAGAGATCAATATATATTTTCTCTATTATTTCACAAATGTCATGCATTCACTTCATGGAAGATGGCTCTCTTTAACTCAACCATTTCTCACAAAACTACTTAATTTCCTACCAGAAGCACTTACGGAGTTTTTGTGTGCTTGGCATAGAACACCTTACTAAATGTTACAGTAAATCATCCTCAATGATGACTAATAGTGAATGTCCTTTGTGTCACTCGGACAGGGAGTGGGGGTGGGGTGGGGGGAGTGGGCAACTATGAGGTGTCTGAAGCCCTTAGAAACCAGCCTCTTGTCCCAAGGTAGAGAAACGTGGGCTCCTGTTAAAGAGACCAAAGGGCTCTGAGAGCTAAGGCTTTTGGAAACCTATGGAAAGTCAAATGCAAAAACATTTAAAAATTTTAAAAATTGAATTCAGACTTCTTCAACAAATAAATAACAAGGAAAAAAGAAACATAGGGGAGACACTTAAAAGATAAATCAACCAATTGTAATCAATGAACCAATCAGATCCAGATTCAAAAAAACTGTAAAAAAAAAAATTCATGACATTTATGAGATAATTGGATATTTTAATACCTATTGGATACTTGGTGATGTTATTAGTAATATTTTAGATTTGATAATGGTATTGTGGTGATGTTAAAAATGGGTTTCAAGTAAGCCTTCAGATGGCCCACAGACACATGAAAATATATTCAATATTGCTAATTATTAGAGAAATGCAAATCAAAACTACAATAAGGTATCAACTCAGAATGATGGTCAGAATGGCTATCATCAAAAAATCCACAAACAGTAAATGCTGCAGAGGGTGTGGAGAATAGGGAATCATTTTTCACTGTGGGAATGTAAATTGGTGCAGCCAATAGGGAGAATAGTATGGAGGCTCCTTAAGAAAACTAAAAATAGAGCTACCATATGATCCTGCCATCCCACTCCAAGGCATACACCCTGAGAAAACCGTAATTTGAAAAGATACATGCACCTCAATGTTTATTGCAGCACTATTTACAATAGCCAGGACATAGAAGCAACCTAAATGTCCATCAACAGAGGAAAGGATAAAGAAGATGTAGTACATATATACAATGGAATATTCAGTTCAGTTCAGTCGCTCAGTTGTGTCAGACTCCTTGCAACCCCATGAACTGCAGCACGCCAGGCCTCCCTGTCCCTCACCAACTCCCGGAGTTTACTCAAACTCATGCCCATCAACTCAGTGATGCCATCCAGCCATCTCATCCTCTGTTGTCCCCTTCTCCTCCTGCCCCCAATCCCTCCCAGCATCAGGGTCTTTTCCAATGAGTCAACTCTTCACATCAGGTGGCCAAGGTATTGGAGTTTCAGCTTCAGCATCAGTCCTTCCAATGAACACCCAGGACTGATCTCCTTTAGGATGGACTGGTTGGATCTCCTGGCAGTCCAACGGACTCTCAACAGTCTTCTCCAACACCACAGTTCAAAAGCATCAATTCGGCACTCAGCTTTCTTCACAGTTCAACTCTCACATCCATACATGACCACTGGAAAAGCCATAGCCTTGACCAGACGGACCTTTGTTGGCAAAGTAATGTCTCTGCTTTTTAATATGCTGTCTAGGTTGGTCATAACATTTCTTCCAAGGAGTAAGTGTCTTTTCATTTCATGGCTGCAATCACCATCCGCAATGATTTTGGAGCCCAGAAAAATAAAGTCATCCACTGTTTCCACTGTTTCCTCATCTATTTCCCATGAGGTGATGGGACCAGATGTCATGATCTTAGTTTTCTGAATGTTGAGCTTTAAGCCAACTTTTTCACTCTCCTCTTTCACTTTCATCAAGAGGCTCTTTAGTTCTTCTACTCAGCCATAAAAAGAAAGAAATCATGCCATTTGCAGCAACACGGATGGACCTAGAGAGTGTCATACTGAGTGAAGTAAGTCAAACAAAGGAAGATTAATATCATGTGATACTGCTTACACGTGGAATCTTTAGAAAGGGCACAAATAAACTTCTTTACAAAACAGAAGTAGAATTGCAGATGTAGAGAATAAACTTGCGGTTGCAGGGGATAGAAGTGGGAGGGATAACTTGGGAGACTGGGATTGACATATACACACTGCTATAGATAAAACAGATAATGAAGAAGAGCCAACCTGCTATACAGGGAGCCCTGCTCAATACTCTGTAATGACCTATATGGGAAAAGGATCTAAAAAAGAGTGGATATATGTATATATGGAACTGACTTACTTTGCTGTGCAGCCGGTACTAACACAATATTATAAATCAACTGTAGTCCAGTAAAAATTAAAAAAATAGATCCTTATCTTTTAGAGATACACACTGACATATTCACAGATGAAATGATTTACATCAAAATAATCCAAGAGAGGAAAAACAAGTAGGAATATAGATAAACAATAAATAAAATAATAACTAAACAAATTAGCACTTTTAAAAAGTTACATGAATATCTGGACATAATCATTGAAGGGAGGGGATGTGATTCTCTGCCGGGAGCCTTTATGGGGGGTCCCGCCCGTGACGAGGTCATGAAGAAAATACCGGGCAGGCAAGGCCGTCCGGGACCCCATCCACGACGAGGTCACGAGGAAAGAACCTGACAGGCAAGGCCACCTAGGATAAGGGACCCTCCAGGTTGGCCTCGGCCTCTACCCCACCCTGTATCCTCCCCCCTTTTCTGCTGCTGTTCTTGTTTACCCTGCTGCAGATTCTTGTGTTGCCTGCCGAGAGCTCTCCTGCTCCTCTTTCACTGAATGAGGACCAACTTAAAACCCTAATTAATAAATCTCCTGGATGCTGCTGCCCTATGAAGGGGCCAGAGATGAAGGAAATGCTTCCATTCAAACATTTTGCTGGCATTCTGGCTTGTTTGATAAATGTGTGATCTCATTGCACAAAATGCTCTTGATTGTTCTAAACATCCTAAGCACAGTACGCTAACAAAAGAAACTATTAAGCATAGGCCCCTTCACGGGGTGAGAAAAGCTCCACAAATATGATAGCCACAAATGTGCCTAATAGAAAATAGTTTAGATAGAGATTAGCTGGCGACTTCTTGCACGTGGTTAACTTTTAGACTAAGAGCCTGTTTTGTGCCATATCTGCTGTTTCTGCAGTCCTTCGCATTTCTGTTCTGTAAAAATGTAATCCTATCTAGTTCCCATAGAGATGATGCTTATTAGAAAGAAAATAGATTAATTATAAGAAAAACAGGGTTGGCTACTGAAGTTGCTTAAGTCACACCAGGTACAAGCCATAAAATGTTAGCAGGCCTGAAGGCCAAATGATAAGAAAGACTCTTGTGAACGAAAAAGTATGTGGTGACATCCAGTTTCTGTTGAAGGTCAATTTGCTGTCATGTTTTGAGATGACCTGTGTGTAAGCAATATGCACTTCCCCCAAAAAGATGTTGTTAAGGGTATAAAGGGGCCGTGCAAAAATAAACTTCAGACTTAGCCCCGAGCTTTGTCTCACTCTCTCTCTCATTCGCCGACGCCGTTCATCCTGAGGGTTCCCCTGGATCCTGCTGGGGCTGGACCCCAGCAATTCTGGAAATGGGAACCCTAATGACCCAGCCCTAAATAGGCTCATGAGACACATTTATGTGTTGTGGATACATACATGGTCTACATAATATGAATGTCATTGAAGTTTCATTGTCGTATGTCTGCATCTTCTCTGCATGCTTTAGAATTGTTTCCGTTATGAACCTTGTTACGTTTACAGTGTGAGCCATGTTCACCAAGCACTCAGAGTGAGCACTGTGCAGCGGCCCTCCCTGTTGGAGGCGGGTGGGGTTGGCAGGGGAGCTAGTGCTTGCTCTAGGGTGATGCTTAGAACTCCATCCTGAATCAGTATGGCCTGCAGCCTCCTGGCTATGGCAGGCTTATGCTAGGAAGAAAAATGTGTGAGTCAGGAGGAGTTGGTTAGCAATGGAATCATGGAAAAAGGAGAGTCTCAGAGTGGGCAGTGTTCACCAACTACTGCCTGTAAGGAAAAATTCACCTTCCTACAGAGAACCCCACTGTGAAGGTCAGCTCGCTGGAGCATGGTGACCCTGAATATTCATCTCACGTAACAGCCAGCCTTGCTTTCCTTCTTCCCTCTCCAGCAATCTGCTGATTGTTCAGCTTCTACTGACTTTGAAACAACATCAGACATTCTTTAAAATACTACTGCTGTCTTCTGGCCAGAACTAAAGGACTCTAAAGTCACGAAGTGGAAGGAGCCAAATCTTTAGTCACTGTGTGGAAAGTCACCCCCTCCACACACACTGAACTGTGACATCAGTACAAATTAAATTCCATTGTGGTAAATCTCTGGCATTGGGGATTTGCTTGCACAGAAGCTTGCATTATCTGAGCTGATATACCTAGAAAGCCCTCATCTTCTTAAGCGTAACAGCTTCTTCCTCCTATTTCCCACATCTGATAGTTGGGTTGGGAAAGGTGGTGGGCCAGGAGAAGAGAAAAAAAGAGTCTATTATGCAAATGACCTTGTCCTAAAATAACTCAAATGTGATGCGTGTGGATGTGGGTCTCCTCCTCCTGTCTCTTCAGCCAGCATACAGGAAATAGAAGGTGCTCTTCAAACTGGTCTATTACATTTGAAAGCACATTGACATACAAGCTAAAAAACAGTGATGTTGTACAATTTCAGCCTTACCTATCACCTTACCTATCTCCTGAGAAACCTGTGTGCAGATCAAGAAGCAACAGTTAGAGCTGGACTGTTAGAGTTGACTGGTTGACTGGTTCAAAACTGGAAAAGAAGTATGTCAAAGCTGTATATTGTCACCCTGCTTATTTACTTTATATGCAGAGTACATCATGCAAAAATGCAAGGCTGGATGACTCACAAGCTGGAATCAAGTTTGCTGGGAGAAATATCAACAACCTCAGATATGCAGATGATACCACTCCAACAGCAGAAAGTGAAGAAGAACTAAAGAGCCTCTTGATGAGGGTAGAAGAGGAAAGTGAAAAATCTGGCTTGAAACTCAACATTCAAAGAGCTAAGATCATGGCATCCAGTCCCATCAGTTCGTAGCAAATAGAAGGGGGAAAAGTGGAAGCAGTGACAAATATTCTTTTCTTGGGCTCCAAAATCACTGCAGATGGTGACTGCAGCCATGAAATAAAAAGATGCTTATCCTTGGAAGGAAAGTTATGACCAACCCAGACAGCTATTTAAAAGTAGAGACGTCATTTTGCCAACAAAAGTTTGTATAGTCAAAGCTATGATTTTTCCAATAGTCCTGTACAGATGTGAGAGTTGGACCATAAAGAAGGCTGAGCACCAAAGAGCTGATGCTTTTGAACTGTGGTGTTGGAGAAGACTCTTGAGAGTCCCTTGGCCTGCAAGGAGATCCAACCAGTCCATCCTAAAGGCAATCAGTCCTGAATACTCACTGGAAGGACTGATGTTGAAGCTGAAGCTCCAATACTTTGGCCAAAACACTGAAAAGCTGACTCATTGGGAAAGACTCCAATGCTGAGAAAGATTGAAGGCAAAAGGAGAAGAGGACAACAGAGGATGAGACTGTTAGATAACATCACTGAGTCAATGCACATGAATCTGAGCAAACTACAGCAGATAGTGGAGGACAGAGGAGCCTGGTGTGCTGCAGTCCATGGGGTTGCAAAGACTTGAACACAACTCAGTAATTGAACAACAGCAACAACAAATTTAAACCTAGATAATATCCTTCATAAATCAAGGGTCTTTCTAAGATAACATCATTACAGAATTTATAGATTTGATTTCACTAGTATCAAACAAGTTACTTACCTAGTAAGTGATAGAATTTCTATTCAATACAGTCCACTGTGTGTAAAGAACAAAGCATAATCTCTGCAGAACTCAAAATAATAGGAGACAATTAACCATGATATAACCTAGGCAATGAATTAATAATAAATACAATCAAGCATAATTTGATAGCTAAAAATGATTAGTACTTTTCAATAACAAACAAAGTAATCTTGAAAACAGGAAAAAACACCTAATAAAAGAAAGTAAAAGCCCATATTATGGTCTATCTATACAATGATACTATGAAGAATTAAAAGCAGGCCAAACTATAATTTTGGCCGAAAACATCAAGGCTGTATAATAACAATCATTATTAACTTTAAAATATACATCAATCCTTACACACACATATATAAATCTAAATCTGTATCTATCTATACAAACACACACACACACACAATAGAAATCTATTTCCTTACCTGTATATATATACACACACACATACAAGTCTAATCCTTACATATAACATACATAGACATTCATATGTATACATATACATATGCAATATATATATTTAAAGTTAATAATGGTATTTCTAGTAAGCGATACTAAGAAAGTCAGGGGGCGTGGAGAAAAAAACTTGTTTTTTTTTCACTGCGCACACTTCTATGGGTTTAGTTTTCAATATATATGCAAATATGCCTTTTTATAAAATTTTTTGTTGATCAATGGCAGAGAGTAGGCAAAATATAAAGATGACAAAATTTCATTTGCTTAGTTTGAGGACCTAAAGGGGGCTTAGTAAAATCACATTTTGTAATAAAAAATAAGATTGAAAGTAAAAAGAAGGAAGCAAGGAAGATGAAGTGGACAGGGAAGAGGAGCTCAGAGCAGGAAGGATGGGACAAGGCTGCAGACGTGCCATGACTGAGTGTGTAAAGCATGTTGTGTGTAATTTGACACAAATACAATTAATTCCTCTACAGAAACATAACAAACTCAGTCATTCTCCTTAACAGTATGCAGGTATGAAATGACAACCCACTCCAGTACTCTTGCCTGGAAAATTCCATGGACAGAGGAGCCTGGTGGGCCATGGGGCTTCAAAGAGTCAGACACAACCAAGAGACTGAGCACGCATGCATGCAGGTATCAACAAGATCAGTTTTGCAACAACTATTCTTGTAGTCAGAGGATTAGCACCACGAATTGTGTAGTCAAGGAGACCAAGAAGTTATTAATAATTTCATAATATGTTTTCCCTTTTTTCTCTCCCTCTTCTAAAATCTTTAAATCCATTAGCATAGTAACATGGGTTTAATCCCAACACAATGGAGAAATCTAAAATTGCAACATGAAAGGTGGCTTAATACTACCTTCTGAGCAGAGGATTTGGTCTTGATTAAAAGCTAGTGATTTAGGATTAAAGTTACAGGATTGTTGTTAATAGAGTTTTAGAACAAATAAATGTTCTTCTTCAAGATGAAATGGTTTAAAAGTTATACTCTACCACCATTTAGAAGACTGACCCTTGTATCTATCACCAATAAAGAGAAAACCTTGGGACTTTTCTGGTGGCCCAATGGCTAAGACTCTGCACACCCCCAATGCTGTGTGCCCAGGTTCAATCCCTGGTCAGGGAACTAGATCCCATGTGCTGCAACTAAGACCTGCTGCAGCCAAATAAATAAATATTTAAAGAGAGAAAGAGAGAGACAGAGAAAGAAAGTCCCTAGAGCTTCCCCAAAGTAACTGTCTTCTTCAAAGAAAATTTGAGGACATTTCATTTCATAGTAACAACAATCCAGAATGTATCAGACTGTTTCTATAAAAATTCTTACACCATGTTTGTTCATCTGAGTTTGACATTTCTTACAAAAAAGATTAACATTTGATACAACTGTGATAAAATCATTTTTAGATAAGCTGAAAATCCCATAAAAGACAAAAGAAATTCATATAAATAACATATCTATTTAAAGCACCATCAGTTAAGTTCAGTTGCTCAGTCATGTCCCACTCTTTGCGACCCCATGGACTGCAGCATGCCAGGCTTCCCAGAGCTTGCTCAAACTCATGTCCATCAAGTCGGTGATGCCATCCAACCATCTTATCCTCTGTCATCCTCTTCTCCTCCTGCCTTCAATCTTTTCCAGAATCAGGATCTTTTCCAATGAATCAGTTCTTCACATCTGATGGCCAAAGTATTGGAGTTTCAGCTTCAGCATCAGTCCTTCCAATGACTATTCCTTTAGGATTAACTGAATTGATCTCCTTGCAGCCCAAGGGACTCTCAAGAGTCTACTCCAACACCACACTTCGGCACTCAGCTTTCTTTATAGTCCAGCTCTCACATCCTGGGGGAAAGAAAGCACCATAATGGAAAATCAGTCAGTCAGTTCAGTTGCTCATTCGTGTCTGACTCTTTGTGACCCCATGGACTGCAGCACGCCAGGCCTCCCTGTCCATCACCAACCCCTGGACTTTACTCAAACTCATGTCCATTGAGTCAGTGATGCCATCCAACCATCTCATCCTCTGTTGTCCCCCTCTCCTCCTGCCCTCAATCTTTCCAAGCATCAGGATCTTTTCAAATGAGTCAGTTCTTCACATCAGGTGGCCAAAGTATTGGAGTTTCAGCTTCAGTATCAGTGCTTCCAATGAATATTCAGGACTGATTTCCTTTAGGATGGACTGCTTGGATCTCCTTACAGCCCAAGGGACTCTCAAGAGTCTTCTCCAACACCACAGTTCAAAAGCATCAGTTCTTTAGCGCTAAGCGTTCTTTATAGTCCAACTCTCACATCCATACAGGACGACTGGAAAAACCATAGCCTTGACTAGACGGACCTTTGTTGACAAAGTAATGTCTCTGCTTTTCAATATGCTGTCTAGGTTGGTCATAACTTTCCTTCCAAGGAGTAAGCGTCTTTTCATTTCATGGCTGCAATCACCATCCGCAGTGATTTTGGAGCCCAGAAAAATAAAGTCAGCCACTGTTTCCACTGTTTCTCCATCTATTTACCAGGAAGTGATGCAACCAGATGCCATGATCTTCATTTTCTGAATGTTGAGCTTTAAGCCAACTTTTTCACTCTCCTCTTTCACTTTCATCAAGAGGCTCTTTAGCTCTTCTTCACTCTCTGCCATAAGGGTGGTGTCATCTGCATATCTGAGGTTATTGATATTTTTCCCTGCAATCTTGATTCCAGCGTGTGCTTCTTCCAGCCCAGCATTTTTCATGATGTACTCTGCATATAAGTTGAATAAGCAGGGTTACAATATACAACCTTGACATACTCCTTTTCCTATTTGGAACCAGTCTGTTGTTCCATGTCCAGGTGTAACTGTTGCTTCCTGACCTGCATACAGATTTCTCAGGAGGCAGGTCAGGTGGTCTGGTATTCCCATCTCTTTCAGAAGTTTCCAGTTTATTGTGATCCACACAGTCAAAGGCTTTCCAGTAAAGCAGAAAATAAAGCATCACAAATTCAAGAAAATATGATAAGCAAATTGCATATCATGGAAATAATATATTTTATTGGCTTTTTACCCTGAAGATGATGGCGAGAACAAAGACAGTAGATGATAAAATGCTAAGGCACTGTATGTAAAGCAGGTAACCAACAAAGACCAATTGTATGGGGAACTATACTCAGTATTCTGTAATAACCTATAAGGGTAAAGAATCTGAAAATATATATGTGTGTGTAACTGAATCACTTTGCTGTACCCCTGAAACTAACGTTGTAAATCAGCTGTGTTGCTCTTGCTGTCTAGCGGCTCAGTCATGTCTGACTCCTTTGTGACCCCATGGACTAGCCCACAGGCTCCTCTGTTCAGAGAATTCTCCAGGCAAGAATACTGGAATTGATTGCCATTCCCTTCTTCACAGAATTTTCTTCAACTATTTTTAGAAGTAACCTAAAATCTGATTCAACAAATCATTCAAGTGAAAAGTACTGATTTCGACTGTACTTTAATAAAAATAAATATTTTTTTCAAGTGCTAAGGCAAAGCTCTGAATGAGAGGCCCAGTGATCCTGGTGGCCTTGAATGAAGAATGAAAAGTTTATGGCTCTCAGCAAAGCTGCTGGTTGACTCTGCTCCACATCCCCATGGTATCTCGTCCTTAGGAAGAACTCCTCCTTGTTCCTACCAGAGCCCAGGTGTGGTGCTCATCACTGATGCTACCAAAATGAAATCACTGCCCTTGTCTTTAAGGAACTCCACAGCGAAACGAGAAAGACAGACAACTAAGCAATTTCCATATTGATGTTGATTTTGTCAGTGTTTGGCAGCAGATAACAGAATCCATTGTTGCTATCCTAAGTGGCAGGAGACTTATTTCAGGGCGTTACATGGTTTACTCACTCACTGATGGAAGAATAGACCCCAGCTGAGCTTCCATGAAGACTGTCCCCTGACATAACAGGGAGCTGTAGAACCAGGAGGCTGTCTGACAAAGTGAGGGGTGGGAGCTGCCGGTTCCAAACACACTCTACCTCTGTGCTGACCTGTGAAAGCAGACTGCACACTCTTCCCCACAATGTACATCCTGAGGTTGGGGCTCCCCACTCTCCATTAAGGCTTAGTGGAACGTCTGAAGTCTGGAAAGGATATGACGTGACAGAAAGCTTGGGGATATGGTGGAAGAAAGGAGCAAAGGCGGATGAAAGTAGACATCACCCCTCAGAGAAACGTTTGGTCAACTATGTGTGTGTGGGTGCATGAGCAGGAGGTGTGTCGGGGGAGAGGAGTTTTAGAAAGGTGAAACTTACATGGAGGGCGACTTCCCTGGTGGTCCAGTGGTTAAGAATCTGCCTCGAAATGCAGGGGATGAAGCTTCAATCCCTGGTCTGGGATGACCCATCCCACATGACCCAGAACAATTAAACCTGTGAGCCACAACTAGAGAACAACTAGAGAATCTGTGACTGCAACAAAAGATCCCCCATGATGCGATAAAGACTCCATGTGCCTCAACTAAAAACTGACACAGACAAATAAATTAAATAAGCAAATAGTTTTAAAAACTTTCACAAAGGGTGGGAATGGAGGTATTGATGCTCCTGCCTCCCACTCAAACCCTGAAAGTCCTGCCTCTTCTACCAGGGAATGACCATGTCACTTTTGAAGTATAATCTGCTGCAGCCACCCTTAATCCCCACACAGTGTGGACACTGAGATGAGACCCAGTGTCTGATCACGATGGCAGCTGTGGCAGGGCCAAGTGAACTCCGTGGCGGAAACTGGCAATGGACTGTCAGACTTAGGGGCTGAATGGAGGATGTGACAGAGACGCGCATCAGCAGAAACCAAGATGAGAGCAAGCCAACCGCTACCGGCCCCGTGGGATTCTGAACAAGCAGAGAGACCAGATAGTGAGGAGCTGGGAACCCAGAGTCTCTGCCCCCTCGGCAGGCTCCTCTGTGACCTCCCTTCTGTGTGCCTGGCCACTGTTTCAGGACTGGAGGCGGGGAATGGGAGAAGCTGTCAGAGAAGCAGTTTTTTTTTCTTTTTTTAATTCAAGAGAAATGTGGCACTAATGGGATGATATAAATTGTCAGATCAGTCTAAGTTTTAAAATATGAATAAAGTTAAATTTTTATTTCTACTCAGTAGGGAGGGCTCAATAGAAAGACCAAAATTAACATGTATGTTGCCTGTACAATTTTGGCTTTAGTGAAATTATGACCTCACTACTAATATATATATATATATAAATTTTTATACCAGTACCTGGTGCCAAATATATGCTTATAAAGGCATTTTAAGATCTCTCCTACAAGTATTAAAACATTTGTGTTGTTCAGTCACTCAGTCGTGTCTTGACTTTGTGACCCCATGGACTGAAGCACTCCAGGCTCCCATGTCCTTCACCATCACCAGGAGTTTGTTCAAACTCATGTCTGTTGAGTCAGTGATGCTATCTAACCATCTCATCCTCTGCTGGACAGTAATATATAGTTCATCCTAGAAGTGTGTCTTTATTCCTTGGGGTCAACTGCAGAGAATGAGATTGTATTCCTTTTGCTATTGAAGACTCTACACATGGACATCACCAGATGGCCAACACCGAAATCAGATTGATTATATTCTTTGCAGCCAAAGATGGAGAAGCTCTACACAGTCAGCAAAAACAAGACCTGGAGCTGACTGTGGCTCAGATCATGAACTCCTTATTGCCAAATTCAGACTTAAGCTGAAGAGAGTAGGGATAACCACTAGACCATTCAGGTATGACCTAAATCAAATCCCTTATGACTATAAAGTGGAAGTGAAAAATAGATTTAAGGGACTAGATCTGATAGACAGAGAGCCTGATGAACTATGGACGGAAGTTCGTGACATTGTACAGGAGACAGGGATCAAGACCATCCCCATGAAAAAGAAATGCAATAAGGCAAAATGGTTGTCTGAGGAGGCCTTACAAATAGCTGTGAAATGAAGAGAAGCAAAAAGCAAAGAAGAAAAGGAAAGAGATTCCCATTTGAATGCAGAGTTCCAAAGAATAGCCAGGAGAGATAAGAAAGCCTTCCTCAGTGATCAATGCAAAGAAATAGAGGAAAACAACAGAATGGGAAAGACTAGAGATCTCTTCAAGAAAATTAGAGATACCAAGGGAACATTTCATGCAAAAATGGGCTCAATAAAGGACGGAAATGGTATATACCTAACAGAAGCAGAAGATATTAAGAAGAGGTGGCAAGAATACACAGAAGAACTGTACAAAAAAGATCTTCATGACTCAGATAATCACAATGGTGTGATCACTGACCTAGAGCCAGACATCCTGGAATGTGAAGTCAAGTGGGCCTTAGAAAGCATCACTGCAAACAAAGCTAGTGGAGGTGATGGAATTCCAGTTGAGCTATTTCAAATGCTGAAAGATGATGCTGTGAAAGTGTTGCACTCAATATGCCAGCAAATTTGGAAAAGTCAGCAGTGGCCACAGGACTGGAAAAGGACAGTTTTCATTCCAATCCCTAAGAAAGGCAATCACAAAGAATGCTCAAACTACTGCACAATTGCACTCATCTCACATGCTAGTAAAGTAATGCTCAAAATTCTCCAAGCCAGGCTTCAACAATAAGTGAACCGTGAACTTCCAGATGTTCAAGCTGGTTTTAGAAAAGGCAGAGGAACCAGAGGTCAAATTGCCAATATCCACTGGATCATTGAAAAAGCAAGAGAGTTCCACAAAAACATCTATTTCTGCTTTATTGACTACGCCAAAGCCTTCGACTGTGTGGATCACAATAAACTGTGGAAAATTCTGAAGGAGATGGGAATACCAGACCACCTGACCTGCCTCTTGAGAAACCTGTATGCAGGTCAGGAAGCAACAGTTAGAACTGGACATGGAACAACAGACTGGTTCCAAATAAGAAAAGGAGTACGTCAAGGCTGTATATTGTCACCCTGCTTATTTAACTTATATGCAGAGTACATCATGAGAAACGCTGGGCTGGAAGAAGCACAAGCTGGAATTAAGATTGCTGGGAGAAATATCGATAACCTCAGATATGCAGATGACACCACCCTTATGGCAGAAAGTGAAGAGGAACTAAAAAGCCTCTTGGCTTAAAGCTCAACATTCAGAAAACTAAGATCATGACATCTGATCCCATCACCTCATGGGAAATAGATCGGGAGACAGTGGAAAGTGTCAGACTTTATTTTTTTGGGCTCCAAAATCACTGCAGATGGTGACTGCAGCCATGAAATTAAAAGACGCTTACTCCTTGGAAGGAAAGTTATGACCAACAATAGCATATTAAAAAGCAGAGACATTACTTTGCCAACAAAGGTCCGTTTGGTCAAGGCTATGGTTTTTCCAGTCGTCATGCATGGATGTGAGAGTTGGACTGTGAAGAAAGCTGAGCACTGAAGAATTGATGATTTTGAGCTGTGGTGTTGGAGAAGACTCTTGAGAGTCCCTTGGACTTCAAGGAGATCCAACCAGTCCATCCTAAAGGAGATCAGTCCTGGGTGTTCATTGGAAGGACTGATGCTGAAGCTGAAACTCCAATACTTTGGCCACCTCGTGCGAAGAGTTGACTCATTGGAAAAGACCCTGATGCTGGGAGGGATTGGGGGCAGGAGGAGAAGGGGACAACAGAGGATGAGATGGCTGGATGGCATCACTGAGTTGATGGGCATGAGTTTGAGTAAACTCCGGGAGTTGGTGAGGGACAGGGAGGCCTGGCGTGCTGCGATTCATGGGGTCGCAAAGAGTCGGACAGGACTGAGCGACTGAACTGAACTGAACTGATATGTTTTAGTGCACGTCCTCTGAGAAGCTGCCACATTGGGATTAAACACCAATGGCTTTACTAGGAGCTAAACACATGAGGGGAAATGGGAGGGACCTGGGGAAGTCCAGGAAAATTGCTGGACCTTAATGCGTATCTAACGCTGAGTAAAGGAGAGAAGAGAGTGTGGTTGGATGGTCCCATCTGAGAAAGGTTCGGTTGGACCTTGAAGAAGTACTCAAGCTAAATCAGATGTCAGAGTATCAGGGGGCTCCTGGAAATGCCCTGCTTATTGACCCTGCTGCTCTCAGTCATTGAGCATCATTGCTTCAGGGCAAACCTATCAGTGGTAGATTTTAGGGCACAGTAACCACACCCTTTGCCCAATTAAACTCCTTGTGACTGGAGATTTGTGAGATGCATTTTCATAGCCCACGGTATGTATAATCGCTCTGCATAAACATATAATAAAAACAATTCCTGCATCATGGTAGGAATTTGGTAGGTATGATTATCTTACAAATATGCAGACCTTAAGATTAATAAAGAGGAAGTCCAAGACTGCCTTCTTCAGTTTATTTAATAAGCGTCTCACATATTTTTTTTAACTGTGATTAAGTACTTCCCATGCTTCTCACAATGATAAGCCACATTTCTTCATATAATTATAAGTATTTTTCCTTAAGACACGAGGGTAAGAGAAGTAGGAATAACTCACTGAAATAAATGATCAGGAAACCTTACATTCCTCCCCTATAAAGTGGGGGAAATAATATCTACCTTGTGATATAAAGGGAAGGATTAGCTTTGCAGCCAGAAGGAGATTCCAAACCACGCCAGGGACTTTAATCAAAAGGGGTTTAATACAGGGAGCAAAGTTCTTACAGAACTGCTGGCAAGACCCACAGAACAACACCCCAAGTAATTGCTAAGTCTGCCATAGCCAGGAAACTGAATTAGGGAGCCAAAATCCTAATGGGTAGTTTCAGGATAATACTACTTTGGCTACAATCTTTGGACAGAAAGTTCCAGAGGGCTCCCAGAATATCTGCAGCCAAATGCATGCCTCTTGCCCTACTGTGTCCTGCTCCAAATTCATGTCCTGTACAGGAAATTATTAATGTTTATAATAAAGCTACAATTTCTCTGAGGTTTCACTTAAACAGTTTTGCTTTCTTAAGTCATACATTCTAGGAAATTTCTAGACACATAATGAATGAGCTTTGAGACTCCCACATTATTATGATATAATATCAAGACACATCTATTTTGAGGTTTTCAACTCTAGGATGTTACTTTTTAAGTTTTAATTTTGAAGCACTATAAAAATAAGAAGCCCAGAACACTTCAAGCTAAAACAAAAAAACAAAAACACTTTTTTTGGGAAAAGCTAAATTCATTTTTAGACAGATGAAAACCACAATCACAGAAAACTAACCAAACTGATCACATGGACCACAGCTTGTCTACCTCAATGAAACTATGAGCCATGCTGTGTAGGGCCACCCAAGATGGACGGGTCATGGTGGAGAGTTCTGACAAAATGCAGTCCACTAGAGAAGGGAATGGCAAACCACTTCAGTGTTCTCGCCTTGAGAACCCCATGAACAGTATGAAAAGACAAAAAGATAGGACACTGAAAGATGAACTCCCTGGGTTGGTAGGTGCCAAATATGCTACTGGAGATCAGTGGAGAAATAACTCCAGAAAGAATGAAGAGATGGAGCAAAAGAAAAAACAAAACCCAACTGTGCATGTGACTGGTGATGGAAGTAAAGTCTGATGCTGGAAAGAGCAATATTGCATAGGAACCTGGAATGTCAGGTCCATGAGTCAAGAGAAATTGGAAGTGGTCAAACAGGAGATGGCAAGAGTCATTGACATTTTAGGAATCAGTGAACAAAAATGGACTGGAATGGGTGAATTTAACTCTGATGACCATTACATCTACTACTGTGGGCAGGAATCCCTTAGAAGAAATGGATCATAGTCATAGTCGTAGCCATCATAGTCAACAAAAGAGACAGAAATGCAGTACTTGGATGCAATCTCAAAAACAACAGAATGATCTCTGTTCGTTTCCAAGGCAAACCATTCAGTATCACAGTAATCCAAGTCTATGCCCTGACAAGTAATGCCAAAGAAGCTGAAGTTAAAAGGTTCTATGAAAACCTACAAGACTTTCTAGAACTAACATCCAAAAAAGATGTCCTTTTCATTATATGAGATTGGAACCAAAAGTAGGAAGTCAAGAGATACCTGGACTAACAGGAAAATTTGGCCTTGGAGTACAGAATGAAGCAGGGCAAAGGCTAATAGAGCTTTGCCAAGAGAACGCACTGGTCATAGCAAACACCCTCTTCCAACAACACAGGAGAAGACTCTACACATGGACATTACCAGATGGTCAACACCAAAATCAAATTGATTATATTCTTTGCAGCAAAGGTGGATAAGCTCTACACAGTCAGCAAAAACAAGACTGGGAGCTGACTATAGCTCAGATCATGAACTCATTATTGCCAAATTCAGACTTAAATTGAAGAAAATAGGGAAAACCACCAGACCATTCAGGTATGACCTAAATCAAATACCTTACGATTGTACAGTGGAAGTGACAAATAGATTCAACAGATTAGATCTGATAGACAGAGTGCCTGAAGAACTATGGACGGAGGTTCATGACATTGTACAGGAGGCGGTGATCAAGATCATCCCCAAGAAAAACAAATATAAAAAGGCAAAATGGTTATCTGAGGAGGCCTTACAAATAGCTGAAAAAAGAAAAGAAGGTAAAGACAAAGGAGAAAAGATATACCCATTTGAATGCAGAGTTCCAAAGAATAGCCAGGAGAGATAAGAAAGCCTTCTTCAGTTATCAGTGCAAACAAATAGAGGAAAACAATAGAATGGAAAAGACTAGAGATCTTTTCAAGAAAATTAGAGATACCAAGGGAACATTTTATGCAAAGATGGGCACAATAAAGGACAGAAATAGTATGGACCTAACAGACTTGGAAGATATTAAGAAGAGGTGGCAAAAATACACAGAAGAACTATACAAAAATGATCTTCATGACTCAGATAACCACTATAGTGTGATCACTCACCTAGGGCCAGACATCCTGGAATGTGAAGTCAGTGGGCCTTAGGAAGCATCACTATGAACAAAGTTAGTGGAAGTGAAGAAATTCCAGTTGAGCTATTTCAAATCCTAAAAGATGATGCCATTAAAGTGTTGCACTCAATATGCCAGCAAATTTGGAAAACTCAGCAGTGGCCACAGGACTGGACAAGGTCAGTTTTCATTCCAGTACCAAAGAAAGGCAATGTCAAAGAATGTTCAAACTACCACCCAATTACACTCATCTCACGCGCTAGCAAAGTAATGCTCAAAATTCTCCAAGCCAGGCTTCAGCAATATGTGAACTGTGAACTTCCTGATGTTCAAGCTGGATTTAGAAAAGGCAGAGGAACCAGAGATCAAATTGCCAACATCTGCTGGATCATTGAAAAAGCAAGAGATTTCCAGAAAAATATCTACTTCTGTTTTATTGACTATGCCAAAGCCTTTGTCTATGTGGATCACAACAAACCATGGAAAAATCTTAAAGAGATGGGAATACTAGGCTACCTGACCTGCCTCCTGAGAAATCTGTATGCAGGTCAAGAAGCTACAGTTAGCACTGGACATGGAACAACAGACTGGTTCCAAATTGGGAAAGGAGTATGTCAAGGCTGTATATTGTCACCCTGCTTATGTAACTTATATGCAGAGTACATAATGGGAAATACCAGGCTGGATGAAGCACAAGCTAGAATCAAGATTGCAGGGAGAAGTATCAATAACCTCAGATATGCAGATGACACCACCCTTATCGCAGAAAGTGAAGAAGAACTAAACAGCCTCTTGATGAAAGTGAGAGAGGAGAGTGAAAAAGTTGGCTTAAAACTCAACATTCAGAAAACTAAGATTGTGGCATCTAGTCCCATCACTTCTGGCAAATAGATGGGGAAACAATGGAAACAGTGAGAGAGACTTTGTTTTCTTAGGCTCCAAAATCATTGCAGATGGTGACTGCAGCCATGAAATTAAAAGATGCTTACTCCTTGGAAGAAAAACTATGACCAACCTAGACAGCATATTAAAAAACAGAGACATTACTTTGCCAACTAAGGTCTGTCTAGTTAAAGCTATGCTGTTTCCAGTAGTCAGTATGGATGTGAGAGTTGGACTATAAAGAAAGCTGAGTACTGAAGAATTGATGCTTTTGAACTATAGTGTTGGAGAAGACTCTTAAGAGTCCCTTGGACTTCAAGTAGATCCAACCAGTCCATCCTAAAGGAAATTAGTCCTGAATATTCATTGGAAGGACTGATGCTGAAGCTGAAACTCCAATATTTGCCCACCTGATGCGAAGAACTGACTCATTGGAAAAGACCCTGATGCTGGGAATGATTGAAGGCTGGAGGAGAAGGGGATGACAGAGGATGAGATAGATGGTTGGGTGGCATCACAGACTCAATGGACATGAGTTTGAGTAAGCTCCAGGAGTTAGTGATGGACAAGGATGCCTGGCATGCTGCAGTCCATGAGGTTGCAAAGAGTTGGACACAACTGAGTGACTTAACTGAACTGAAATTTATTTTTAAAATAATTAAACTAAATTTAAAATTTTTAAGAGCTTAAGATTTTAAAGAAAGATTTAGAATACAAACAGTTTAAGAGGAAAGTTTCCTAGTTAGCATCTTAATTGAAACCATTATACATATATTCAAAATTATATGCATATATATATATTTACATTGTATTATATTTCCTTATCAAATATTTTTCTGTACTACTTATGTAATCAATCTCAGGGAAGAATTTTCCATCTGAACCAGGTTTAAGTAAGAGTGTTATCCTTAAAGCAAACTTCTCTTTTCCAAAATAGTATTATTCCTTTGATACTTCATTACCCAGAGAGCTCCAATACTTTGTTTCCAAGCAGTGGAAAGTCATTTCTTCAGGACAGGTAGCTGGTTGCTTCATGTTAGGTTTCAATAGGGAAATTCCTGGAAGAAGTTTTCCTCCTCTTTGGAGAGAGGGGGAAAGACATTTGGGAACTCAGGACTCAGAAGGGAGCCTGGGTTTATGCAGGCCAAGCTTTCCGTCCTGGAGGCAGCACGTGTGTCCTGTGTGAGAGAAGGATCTTTGGGTATCGTCTGGCTCCCAGTGTACCTGGGCGCAGCCAAAGATTCAGCCCCTTCAGAGGCCTCTGCATCCGGTTCAAGAGCCCAGGGGGAGTGTCGGATCTATCCCTTGCTGTGCCGGGGCACCTGCTGTCAGCGGTTATGACGGGTGGGCAGTGTGCTCAGGAGGGCTTGAGAGAAAAATCAACGTGGGCGAGGCTAGGCAGCCTGCGTTCTAGGCCTGAGCAAGGTGGCCTGAGCCTACTGGGCCAGCATGGACTTAAAAAACATTCACAACCTAAACGCCGAGAGTTATGTTTACTTTTTAGAACTTAAGCTTGAGAGGTAGCATCTCAAGTGACCCTGAGAGAACTGCTCAGAGGTGAGGGCAGGAGCCAAGTTAAATAGAAGTTTTGCAACAAAGGGCAGGTAGTATGAATGTCAAAAGATTTTTATAAATTAAAGGAAAACCAGATAGTATCTCAAGTTAAGAAGTTTAGTGCATTTCTGTGTACAAGAAGATGAAAGACGATGGACTCAGGGAAATCATTCCTTTGATGTGCCCCGCAGCTATCTGGGGCCAGTATCCTGTGTTTTGGCATCCTGAGTTTCCTCGGGGCTCACCACAGGGAGTGGTGGTATTTTGATGGCTGCTAGATGGCGGGTATTCTTTTCCTTCTTGAGTTTCCTCAGGGCTCACTGGCTCACAGTGCAGGGCGGCAATCGCTGATGACTATGACATCTTTGTTTACTGATGAGGCAGGAGATGTTCCATTTCTCACCAGGGCCTGTGGAGCCCTGAGGTTTCCTGAGCTAGATGGAAACATCTTAAAATTTTCACTTTAATGTTGGGGAACAAAGAGGGCCAGGATTCTGAGAAGAGACCTGTGGGGAGGCACTGTCTGGTCTGGGGAACAAGAGCCAGAGTAACAGAAGATTCATGGAAGGTTCCAAGGACGACACTGGGGTCCTCTTCAGGGCTGAAGACAGAGATCAGAGAAGCAGAAGAAGTAAAGAAGAAGAGAAGCAGCTGGCCTGCACATGAGCAGGGGTTACCTGTTCAACTGGACTCCTGGTGGGTGCACCTGTGAAGCCATTAGACTTGTGATCTGACGCATAGTTCTGCCAGCGTGTGGGCAGTCACCGAAATGCCAGCTTGTTCCCCCAGAGCATCTGGCCAGGTGCTCCCCACAGTCTGTCTGGCCCCACAGTCTGTCTGGCCTCACAGTCTGTCTGGCTGGTTCTGTAATCACCTCTGCTTCTTTGTCAAGGGCAAGACCCTTCCCTTACACACCTCCAACTTTATTTTTCTAATCTCGAGCCTATCAAAGATACAACAAAAAACAAAAGAGGAGGTGTAAGTGACTGATGGATCTGTTCAGAGTTTCTGCTTCCTTTCCCAAGGACATCTGGGTTTGCAGGGTGACCTTGTCTCACAGCCGCAGAGTGGCTTCCGGAAGAGCAGGGCACTTACCTGGTCACCTCGACCAGTCACTGGGGCATGGACAGGCCTCTTGTTACTTAACCATTGTAAGCCTGACTCTCCTGGGGCCCCTTCATCATTAAACAAGAAGCCATTTATCAGTCAGCGCTCTGTGCCCATGGACAGTCCTTCTCCTGCCATCTGCCTGCTGACATAGGGGACTGATGAGTTTGTAGAGAAATGACTCATTCGCATATGACTTAATTAAAATGGTAACAGTATGATTTATTAATGGGAGTCCAGGGTTTAAGCAGATCAAAAACTGCCTTCAAGGGACCACTCTGCCCGGAAAGTAGTGCCAAACACAGGCTTTATGATGTCCCGCTGTTGCAGTGAAGAGGAAAAAAAGAGAAAAGAGTTGTTTTCTTTCCCTTTCTTGAGAACAAAGAAGATAAAAAGAACAGTGAGCAAGCCTGAACATTCCTAATTTTTTTTTTTTACTTTAACGGCTCCTAACTCTGCATGTCTATAAGTAAGTTTGCTTTTCTGCCCTGGCTTCCCTGCTGGCTCAGACAGTAAAGAAACTGCCTGCAATCCAAGTAACCCAGGTTTGATCCTTGGGTCAGTTCAATCCCTGGGTCTGTTCAAGCCCTGTAGAAGGGAATGGCAACTCACTCCAGTATTCTTGCCTGAAAAGCCCCCTGGAAAGAGGAGCCTCGTGGGCTACAGTCCATGGGGGTCACAGAGTCCGAGACAAATGAGCGACTAAAACTTTCACTTTTCGGCTCTGCAGGAGTTACAGTTCACACATAATTTTCCTTTGACTCTAGGCTGAATGCATCCTGTATCTGGTGTTTACCCTTACAACACCCTTTGCTTTGTAGTTACAGATCAAAAAGAAAGCCTGAGCCACCAAACTGCCAGTAATGGACTCAGTTACTGGGTTACTGGTGCCCAGCCTATGATGTTTTTGTTGAGATCCTAACACCTTTGTTCCTCATCACTGACTCCTGACTTCGATCCCTCATCTTATGTTAAACCCCCAGACTCTTCATGGAGCTGGGAGCGGTGAGGGGGGCGGCGCACAGTTTTTGAGGCATGAGCCTACTGTGTTCCCCTCTCTGCTGGCTGAGAACTAAAGCCACCTTTCTATTTCCTCCAGACTCTGTCTCCGTATTTTTTTATTCGGCTTCAGCGGACAGAGAAAGCCAAGGTTTTGGCCAGCAACACTGCCCAGTGAGCACTGGCCAGTGAATTCAAGTTGAGCTATTTCAAATCCTGAAAGATGATGCTGCGAAAGTGCTGACCTCAATGTGTCAGCAAATCTGGAAAACTCAGCAGTGGCCACAGGACTGGAAAAGGACAGTTTTCATTCCAATCCCTAAGAAAGGAAATGCCAAAGAATTCTCAACTACCACACAATTGCACTCATCTCACACACTAGTACAGTAATGCTCAAAATTCTCCAAGCCAGGCTTCAACAATAAGTGAACCGTGAACTTCCAGATGTTCAAGCTGGTTTTAGAAAAGGCAGAGGAACCAGAGGTCAAATTGCCAATATCCACTGGATCATCAAAAAAGCAAGAGAGTTCCAGAAAAACATCTATTTCTGCTTTATTGACTACGCCAAAGACTTTGACTGTGTGGATCACCACAAACTGTGGAAAATTCAGAAAGAGATGGGAATATCAGACCACCTGACCTGCCTCCTGAGAAACCTGTATGCAGGTCAGGAAGCGACAGTTACAACTGGACATGGAACAACATACTGGTTCCAAATGGGAAAGGAGTACGTCAAGGCTGTGTATTGTCACCCTGCTTATTTAACTTATATGCAGAGTACATCATGAGAAATGCTGGGCTGGATGAAGCACAAGCTGGAATCAAGATTGCCGGGAGAAATATCAATAACCTCAGATATGCAGATGACACCACCCTTATGACAGAAAGTAAAGAACTAAAGAGCCTCTTGATGAAAGTGAAAGAAGACAGTGAAAAAGTTGGCTTAAAACAACATTCAAAAAATGAAGATCATGGCATCTGGTCCCATCACTTCATGGCAAATAAATGGGGAAACAGTGACAGACTTTATTTTTGGGAGGCTCCAAAATCACTGCAGATTGTGACTGCAGCCATGACATTAAAAGATGCTTACTCCTTGGAAGAAAAGTTATGACCAACCTAGACAGCATATTAAAAAGCAGAGACATTACTTTGCCAACAAATGTCTGTCTAATCAAGGCTATGGTTGTTCCAGTGGTCATGTATGCATGTGAGAGTTGGACTATAAAGAAAGCTGAGTGCAGAAAAATTGATGCTTTTGAACTGTGGTGTTGGAGAAGACTCTTGAGAGTCCCTTGGACTTCAAGTAGATCCAAGCAGTCCAACCTAAAGGAAATTAGTCCTGAATATTCATTGGAAGGACTGATGCTGAAGCTGAAACTCCAATATTTCGGTTACCTGATGCAAACAGCTGACTCTTTTGACAAGACCCTGATGCTGGGGAAGATTGAAATCAGGAGGAGACAGGGGATGGCAGAGGATAAGATGGTTGGATGGTATCACCGGCTCAATGGACATGCGTTTGGGTGGATTCTGGGAGTTGGTGATGGACAGGGAGGCCTGGTGTGCTGCAGTCCATGGCGTCGCAAAGAGTTGGACACGACTGAGCGACTGAACTGAACTGAACTGACTGCCCAGTGGCTCTTGGGTTCTAGAAGCCCTGTGACAAGGGAGTCGGGAGTATAAAGGTTTTTTGGTCCATGCAATAAAAGATCTTTTTTGGGTCTGCAGCCCACTGGCTCCTTCTGTAAGCTTGTGGGACCACTGTAACCAGCAGGAGAGTTTGTCTGGGCTTCAAGGAGCACAGAGCTAAGGACTGAGTGAAGGGTTTCAGAGGAACCAGGAGTCCTCCCAGCAAGCACTGTGTGTGCTGAAGTCTCTTCAGTTGTGCTGACTCTGTGCGACCCTATGGACTGTGACCTGCCAGGCTCCTCTGTCCATGGGATTCTCTAGGCGAGAATACTGGAGTGGGTTGCCATGCCCTCCTCCAGGGGATCTTCACAACCCAGGGATCTAACCTGTGTCTGTTAAGCCTCCTGTGTTGGCAAACAGGTTCTTTAAGCACTAGCGCCACCTGGAAAGCCCTCTTCCCAGCACTGCCAGACTCCATCTGCTTCCGCCAGCAGAAGCTGGTGATTCAGCTACAAGGAGTAGATTCTTCATTTAATTTTATGTAAAAGCACAGCTTCTAGCTTCTAGGCCAGAGCCTAGACGAACTGTCACATCCCTGCCAAGCCTCGAGCGAAGCTTTTGGTCAAGATGACTCTTCTCCTTTCCATCCTGGGCTTCTGTTTTGACAAAAAAAAAAATTTTTTCCCTTCATTTCTAAAAATTTTTTTTCATTTACAAATTATATTTTATTTATGTTTTTTATTGAAGTGTAATTGATTTACAATGTTGTATTAATTTCTGCTGAACAGTGATGTGACTCATACACATATCTACATTCTTTTTAAAATTTTCTTTTTCATTATGGTTTATCATAACATATTGAATATAGTTCTCTGTGCTATGCAGTAGGACCTTGCTGTTTATCCTTCCTGTATGTAACATGAAAAGTGAAAATGAAAGTGAAGTCGCTCAGTCGTGTCTCTTTGCGACCCCGAGGACTGTAGTGCACCAGGCTCCTCCGTCCATAGGGTTTTCCAGGCAAGAATACTGGAGTGGGTTGCCATTGCCTTCTCCAGGGGATCTTCCCGACCCAGGGATCAAACCCAGGTCTCCCGCATTGTAGGCAGACACTTTACCACCTGAGCCACCAGGGAAGTATGTAACATAATCGTTTGCATCTGCTAATCCCAAATTGCCAGTCCACCCCTCCCTCAACCTCCTCCTCCCTAGCAAACACAAGTTTGTCTTCTGTGTCTATGAGTCTGACATCATTTTACTTTAAATGTCAGAGTAAAACTTTAAATGTTTTATTTTAAAGTAAAAGGCAAAAAACACTTTAAGTGTGAGAGTAAAGGAGAGTGGAGAGCTGAGTTGGAATACCTCATGGGGTGGGAAGAAATGTCATCATCACCTGAGAAACAAACAAATCAGGCTTGAATTGCTTTCCTCTACCTAGAGCAGGCAATGCTGGCATGTGGTTTTGTTAAGAAAATCCAAGAGTTGGAAGCCCTTGATGCAAGGGCCCCAGGGGGTGAGAATCAGCACTTTTCAGCTGTGGGCCTCCGAGGGTTGGGGTGCAAATGGATGAAGCGTAAACCTGGGGTGTCGCCAGCTGAAGGTCAGCCTTCCCAGGTCACTCACCCAGGCTGGGCACCATTTGCTTGACTTTACACGTGGCACGATTCCCAGGGCATTTTCCTTTCAAATGTGACTTATGTGCACATTTCATAGGACTCAGAATGACTCAGAGAGAAACCGGCCAGCCAGACAAGGGGCGGGCCACTCTGTGCTGGGAGCAGCCCCTGCAGCCTGGGAGCCTTGGATGCTCCTCGCTGTCCTTGTGGCTTGCTGCACACAGGAGGATGGGGAGGGCTACCACACCACTGGTTAAAGCAGCAAGGATGAGAGGCATGCAGCCTTGTCTCCCGAGTTTTCACTCTAAGGAATTGGGAAACTGGTTATCATTATCATTTATTTATTTGGCTGCGCCAGGTCTTAGTTGCAGCAGATGGGATTTTTGATCTTCATTGTGACACGTGGGAGCGTCAGTCTTTGCTGCAGCCTGCAGGATATTTAGTTGCGGCATTCGAACTCTCAGTTGCGGGATGAAGAATCTAGTTTTCTGACCAGGGATCGAACCTGGGCCCCTGGCATTGGGAGCACAGAGTCTCAGCCACTGGGCCACCAGGAAAGTTCCTGATTTTTCTTTTGAGGATGAGACATCTTCACGTACCTCGGAGTAAGGACATATACCATTGCATCATCACCTTTGCTAACTTTATAAAGAGACCTCATTGTCACCCATCTCACCTTCCCTCTGTCTAGAGACAGTGAGGAATACTCCTTTCCTTCTTAGATTTTCTGCCTTTAGCTCTAGTCCATTCATTTAATTCTGGTCTGCACAAGGACTGGTCCCACTTTCTAGGTTCTGGACACTTCGTCTTATAGCCAGGCCCCTGTTTCTCAGGAATTCTGGGTGTGTTTGGCTGGAAATGATCTACAAAAGCAATAAATATTCATCATCTAACTTAAGTTAGCAAAACTTGAAAGTTTTAAAACTTTAAAGTTTCAAGTTACTAAAAATCTGGGGCAACTATTTTGAAGTAGACATGTCATGAAACAATTATTCCTAAAGAGTTCACCTAAGAATTTTATTTATTTATATTTAATTTACTTATAAAAATTTCATCATATCAAGTTCATTTTCTTGATGATAAATTTTGTAACAGAGATTACAGAATCTCTGTAATTTTGATTACAAATATGATCAAATATTTGATTTCTAATAAACCTAGGTACAATAAAAGCATTATACTTAATGTTGGTGACTTTAACATGTCTGTATTAACTAAATTAATAAATTTAAACTAACTTTAATACCAAATATTAATTTAATACTTAATATTTCCCAGATCATGTGAAACTGAAATTCATTTAAGTTAGTTTTTTTGTAAATTTTTATTTATTTTTATTTTAGAGAAGTTATATAAGCACTTAATCTTGTTTGTGAGCTTAGTCGCTCAGTCATGTCCAACTCTTTGAAACCCGCTGGACTGTAGCCGGCCAGGCTCCTCTGTACCTGGGATTTCCCAGGCAAGAACACTGGAGTGGGTTGCCATTTCCTTTTCCAGGGGATCTTCCTGACCCAGGGATCAAATCCCGTGTCTCCTGCACTGCAGGCAGACTCTTTACCTACTGAGCCATCAGAGAAGTTCTAATTTTCTTTAAGCCAATCAAATAGAGTTCTTTTACAAATTAATTTTGGAAATACATTCCAAAGGTGGAATATGTCATATCTAAAACATCCACAAAGAATATAAACAGACACTACCATAAATCGTTTAGCTTTATTTTAAAATGTAGTCATTCACATGTACCCCAATGTTCACTGCAGTACTATTTACACAAAAAGAACATGGAAGCAACTTAGATGTCCATTAACAGATGAATGGATAAAGAAGATGTGATACATATATATGATGGAATATTAAAAGGAATGCATTTGAGTCAGTTCTAATGAGGTGGATGAACCTAGAGCCCATTACACAGAATGAAGTAAGTCAGAAAGAGAAAGACAAATGCTGTATATTAATGCATCTACTTCTTCTTCATTGACTATGCCAAAGCCTTTGAATGTGTGGATCACAACAAACTGTGGGAAATTCTTAAAGAGATGGGAATACCAGACCACCTGACCTGCCTCCTGAGAAATCTGTATGCTCAGGTCAGGAAGAAGCAGAACCAGACATGGAACAACAGACTGGTTCCAAATTGGGAAAGGAGTACATCAAGGCTGTATATTGTCACCCTGCTTATTTAACTTCTATGCAGAGTACATCATGGGAAATGCCAGGTTGGATGAAGCACAAGCTGGAATCAAGGTTTCTGGGAGAAATATCAATAACCGCAGATATGCAGATGACCCCACCCTTATGGCAGAAAGTGAAGAGGAAATGAATAGCCTCTTGATGAAAGTGAAGGAGGAGAGTGAAAAAGCTGGCTTAAAACTCAACATTCAAAAAATGAAGATCATGGCATCTGGTCCCATCACTTCATGGCAAATAGATGGGGAAAGAATGGAAACAGTGACAGACTTTATTTTCTTGGGCTCCAAAATCACTGCACATGGCGACTACAGACATGAAAGTAAAAGACGTTAGCTCCTTGGAGAAAATGCTACGACTAGAGACATTACTTTGCCAACAAAGGTCCATCTAGTCAAAGCTAGAAACTCTAATACTTGGGCCCCCTGATGCAAAGAACTGACTCATTGGAAATGACCCTGATGCTGGGAAAGATTGAAGTCAGAAGGAGAAGGGGATGACAGAGGATGAGATGGTTGGATGGCATCATCGACTTGATCAACGGACATGAGTTTGAGCAATCTCCGGGAGTTGGTGATGGGCAGGGAAGCCTGGCGTGTTGCAGTCCATGGGGTCGCAAACAGTCAGATATGACTGAGCGACTGAAATGAACTCATATATATGGAATCTAGAGAAATGGTACTGATGAATCTATTTTCAGGGCAGCATTGGAGATGCAGACATAAAGAACAGACTTTTGGACACAATGGGGAAAGGAGCGGGTGGGGTGATTTGAGAGAGTAGCACTGAGACATATACATTACCACATGTAAAACAGACGTGCTGTGCTGTGCCAAGTCACTTCGTTTGTGTCTGATTTTTTGTGACCCCATGGACTGTAGCCCACCAGGCTCCTCTGTCCATGACATTCTCCAGGCATGAATACTGGAATGGGTTGCCATGCCCTTCTCCAGGAGATCTTCCCGACTCAGGGACCAAACCCGTGTCTCTTATGTCTCCTGAATTGGCAGGTAAGTCCTTTACCACCTGGGAAACCCGTAAAATAGGTAGATAGCCAGTGGGAATTTACTATATGATGCCAGGAACACAAATCAGGTGCTCTGTGACAACCTAGAAGGGTGGGATGGGGTGGGAAGTAGGAGGGAGCTTCAGGAGGGAGGGACAAATGTATACCTATAGCTGATTCATGTTGGTGTACAGCTGAAACCAACACAATATTGTAAAGTAGTTATCTCCAATTAAAAATAAAGCCAATTTAAAAAACTATGGTAATGAATTAGGTATCACAACAGAAAACTTGCTAGTTTAAAAATAATAGTTGGATTAAGTTAAACTTACTCATTTGAATTTTAAAAGATCTTTTCTCTCTCTCTTTTTTTCTTCTCAGTCTCAGGAATTGGAGCTGGTCTGAGTGAAAGTCGCTCAGTTGTGTCCAACTCTTTGCAACCCCATGGACTATACAGCTCATGGAATTCTCCAGACCAGAATATTGGAGAATGGGTAGCTTTTCCCTTCTCCAGGGGATCTTCCTAACCCAGGGATGAAACTCAGGTCTCCCGCATTGCAGGTGGATTCTTTACCAACTGAGCTATCAGGGAAGCCCATAAGTGGTCTAGATAAGAGGAAGTTAAGAGTTTCTGAGAGCTTTGGTAGGATATTTATATCTCAAAGGCATGCTCCTAGAAGAACTTTTGTTCGCTTATGGTCAGAATTTTGAACCGATGTTTAATCAGTCTAGTTTTCTCTAACTGCGTACAAAAAACCAGTTTGGGGATGTCAAAAGACTCTCATCTTGGCCATTTTTTAGGGCGAGATTTCTTTAGTTCCAAATCCAGTAAGTACTTGCTAGTGTAAATTCCATAAACCAGGCTGGGATGTGGAGCTTTCCGGGTGGCTCAGCTGGTTAAGAATCTGCAATGCAGGAGGCCCGGGTTTGATCCCTGGGTCGGGAAGATCCCCTGGAGAAGGGAATGGCAACCCGTTCCAGTATTCTTGCCTGGAGAATTCCATGGACAGAGAAGCCTGATGGTCTACAGTCTATGGGGTTGCGAGAGTTTGATACCAATGAGCGGCTGAACACGAACATGCACGCACCTGGGGTGTTGTCAGAGGTTATCTGGCATCCCTTGTTTCTCTGTTTAGGAATCTCTATTCCCCCTTTAGAGTTGGTTTATTAGAGTAAAATTGCTAACAGAATTTTGTGGTGAGCCAGTGTGCTGTTTTTGAGCTTAACTCCTCTAGGTGTCACCATGGAGTCATGACAGCTTTTTTTTTTTTTTTCTGATCGCTGCTTCTCCCCTCAGGCAGTCTGATCCTACCACGCACACTCGGAGCCCGGGATGACCAAGCCTGTGTTTGTCCCCAGGTGGGCGAGCTTCTTTAAACCCTTGACTGGTTTTCTCTATGGGGCCACTGCACTGTGTGAGGACTCGCCTCCACCGCTCCTGTAAATTTCTTAGTTGCCTGAGAAAGCCGTTACCAGCTGGGAGGAGCGGTGTCCCTTATCTTCGGAACTAAGAGCTATCCTATGGGTGTGTGTGTGTGTGTCCCTTATCTTCGGAACTAACAGCTATCCTATGGGGGTGTGTGTGTGTGTGTCACTCAGTCATGTCCAACTCTTTGCGACTCTATGGACTGTAGTCCGCCAGGCTTCTCTGTCCATGGGATTTCCCAGGCAAGAATATTGGAGTGGTAATTATTTCCTTCTCCAGGGAATCTTCCAGATGCAGGGATCGAACTCAGGTCTTTGCATTGCAGGCAAATTCTCTACCCTGAGCCACCAGGGAAGCCCTGTCGTATTTTTATTCCAACAAACTTTGGTAAGGTAGCTGAAATGATGAAAGATGTCGGGTCAACCTCCTACCATATCACCCAATCCAACTACCTCTCAGCTGAGCAAAGTCTGCCCATGTGTCCCAACTGGGGGATACAGGTACCCCTTTTGGAACATAAGCACAAACAAAATCTAATCCTCACAGAGAGGAGTTTATCCACCACTGAAAAAAACTCAGGATTGTCAACCAATCATGGGAGATTCGAGAGAGGGAGAGACTCAACCAAATTCATCTGAGCTTGCCAAGAAGATACGACAGGCATGAGGGGAGGGCCCTTGCTGGCACCAAGGCTCCAGGCCTTCCTAGAGTTCAGATGGTGGGAAAGATGCTCTGGATCCCTTCATGGTCATCAACATTGTTACTGAGTTTAAAAACATGTAAGAAAAAAAAAAAGAGCAGTGAGATTCAGTTTTATTCAGGGATCTTACTGAGGACTATAGCCTGGGAGACAGTTCTCTTATATGGTTGAGGAACTGTTCTGCAGAGGTAGGGGAGAAGCCAGTATATATATATATGGTCATATTTTTATATGTGAGATTTATATATATACACAAAAGATTTTACATGTATAAAAGATTTTATATATATGAGTATATATATAAAAGATTACTTCTAAAACAAAGAACAGATACATCAGCTTAATGATTTTAGTGCTTTTCTACACATAGAAAGATGCAAGGATCTAAGGCCATTGAAATTCTTCCTTAAATATGCATCTTAAGTATCCAGGGGCCCATTTATCCAAAGCACAGAGTTTCCTGTTTTTTCTGTCTTGAATTCCCCCCAGGGTACGGTGTCAGTGGGCAGCTGTAGTGGCTTGATCCTTGTAGAACTGGAACGGTGAGCAACATTTTTTCTTCACACTAACACACTGTTCCTGAGCTCAAGCGAGTTTTCCTGGCACCACTGTGAACACACTGAGAGACGGTAACTGGGGCCAGAAATGGTGACTATACTCGGAAAGCCAGAGGACAGAGAAGACGGCAGAGAGCTGTCCCCAAGCACCGTCGGACCTGAGTCAGAATCCAGGTTTCTTTTATCCTAAAGGGAAGGAGGTGTGACCGTTCACTGCAGACTTATTGGTGCCCGAATCCTTTCTTCTCGCAGCTGTCCGTGTACCTCTGGTCAGGAAGTTCCTGCATACCCTCAAGGCTGTTATTTTCTGGTCTGCAACTTTTTACCTCTATTGAATGGAAAAGTATTTTTGCTACCTTTAAAGGTCAAACCTGGGAGGAAGAGCAGTTGAAAAAGAGCTATCAGGTATATTTCAGGCTATAGACAACATTCTTTTACAAATGTGCAGAGCCAGCATGACTAAGTATAGGCAACACAGCACAAGGGTTAGAGCCGAAGGACTAGATTCAGTGTGGAGTCAGGTTTGTTCTTCTTCGTCACAATACCACAAAATTAGAATAGGAAATTTATTCTCACCCGGGCTGCTACCCAAGCCTTGGAACTGAGACTCCCTTGCCCTTCATCCCAACGATGGATTTAAAGATAGAGATATTTCAAATAGTAAATTAAAAATAATACTTATTTGGCTGTGCCAGGTCTTAGTTGCGGCACATGGCATCTAGTTCCCTGACCAGGGATGAAACCTGGGCTCTCTGCAATGGAATTGAACTTGTGATGAGATGGGAGGTGAAGGGGAATTTCAGGGAAAATGGCCCCCGAGCATCTGCCTGAGCAGGAGGAGAGTTGGCTGGAGTTGTAACAAGAGGCACAGGATCTGGGGGAAGGGGAGGGCACTGGTGCTTTTGTTTTTCTACTGGATTTAAGACACCACTATTGTACCTTTTGGAGAAGGAAATGGCAACCCACTCCAGTGTTCTTGCCTGGAGAATCCCAGGGACGGGGGAGCCTGGTGGGTTGCTATTTATGGGGTCGCACAGAGTTGGATACGACTGAAGCGACTTAGCACCAGCAGCAGCATTGTACCTTTGGCTTCCCAGGGAGGAATAGGGGTAAAGAAACTGCCTGCCAGTGCACGAGACATAAGAGATGTGGGTTCAATCCTTGGACTGGGGAGAGTCCCTGGAGGAGGGCATGGCAACCCACTCCAGAGTTCTTGCCTGGAGAATCCTGTGGACAGAGGAGCCTGGGGGACTACAGTCCATGGGGTTGCAAAGAGTCAGACACAACTGAAGTGACTGTCACGCATGCACGCATTGTATGTCTAAGAAAGAAAAGTGACAATGTAATTTTCATTGTAAATCCCCATTGACGTAAAACACATTTTGATTGCAGAGATATTAAAATGTGTTAAAATATATGCCTTGGCATCAATGTAATGTGTCAGTTCAAAAGCCTAGGCATGAAAAGAGGTTTGTCTTGTTTGAACAGCTGAAAAGAATATGATATGTTTGTAGCTAGTGAATTGAAGGAGAAAAAGGTATGGGGTTTCAGGAGGTAAAAGGATAAATCTTGGGTTTGGGGTTTAAGCAGCAAGGGATGATAATGGTGCCTTCTGCTGAGATAGGAGAGGCTTTGGGGTTGACAAGACATCCATTTTAGACCTCTCATATATTTTAAGTGGCAACTAAGAGGAGGAAGGTTAAAAGGAGATTTAATACCCATTTAAAACTCAAGGCTTATATAAAAAGGCTTTTGTTCCATGTGTATTGGGAAACTAGGGATCTTGGAAATTGATAGCTTAAAACACTGAGTAAGGTTAACATTGCTGTTTTACACATGTTTTTATGTCATCCATGTATCATGTCACCATAATCAGTTAACTGTTAAAATGCCAGAAAATATTGCTACATTATTTTCATTCTAATAGGAAGTAGATGGAATTGGTGTGTCACGTAGGAAGCCAAGTTCCTTCACGACTTATAGCCCAATTTTTCAGACAAACTATTTAGGGTGATACATTTTTCATTGAGGTCACTGGCCAGTGTCTATATGTCAATTGTGTCTATATGGCATGTTTATACCAAATGCCATTGCATCCATTAGGTTATTTTAATGCTAAGACCTTTCCAAAAGGCATTTAGGGACTGGAATTATTCCCTACAATTATACAGATCAGAAAACTGATGTCTGGCCCCTAATGACACATGCAGATACTGGCAGAACTGTAAATTGAACCAGATATCTGCAATCTCGGTCCTGGTTCTTTGTCCCAGTTGTTCAAGCCCTTGACTCTGATTTCTGTATTGTCACTGTCCAACCCCTATGCCCTATTTGTATTTCTAAAGTGAAATTAAGGGTAAGTCCATCCACATCCCCTAGTTTCTGAAACAGACTTTTCTAATCTCTTACATTCCCATCACTATAAAAGACAAAATACAAGCATACTCAAGGTCAGCGGCATCTCAGATAATGAAAAGCTGTTACTAAATTTTGGAAAGAAATGAGCCTTGGTCTTTGCAGGCTGTTTGGACAAAGATTAATTGAACCTACTCTCAACCTCCAAATACTCAAACTGAGAATATTTTGTTTTCATCCCAATGAAGTGTTCCAGTCTTTATTTTCTGGGAAAGACTAAGAGAAAGTGATTTTTGATGAGTTAATGAACATTGTCAGTAGTTTTAGAGCCTGACTAATTATCAGACTTCCTTAGAGGGCTTTTAAGGAATATGGTTACTATGTTTTTATTATATTGAAATCTTCATATTTATTAAATTAGAGTCTCTAGGAGTGGGGAGAATGAGAGAAATTTAATTTTTTCTATATTCCTTAATAATTCTGATGATTATACATTTGGGAAAAAGTACAACTTTGAACAGCGCTCTTGAAATGATTACAGCTGTTCTCTAAAATTATGCTTCTTCAACCTTCCCCACCTCTCATCTCCCTCGGAGCCTTTGAGAGATCAAATTACCCCATCATTCTCATAAGTGATAACCTCCTCCCTTTTACTGGTTCCTTCTCAAATATTGAAGGTGTTCAAGTGTCTTACATCTTTTAAAAACAATTTAAAAAACTTTCCTCAAACTCACACCTCCCTCCACTGTCTCTACTGTTTTTTTGGCCGCACCCTAAGGCGTGTGGGACCTTAATTCCCTGACCAGGGTTGGAACCTAAGCCCCCTGCATTGGAAGATGGAGTCTTAGCCACTGGGCCGCCAGGGAAGTCCCTGTCTCTGTTTCTTTATTCTGTGTTCTGCTCACTGCTCCCCCAAGCTCTCCAAGTTCACAATCCCTACCCTTTACTCTTAACTGAGGGCATCCTTTCAGCTTATACCTTCCCAGGCCTCTTGGCAGCATCATAACTCTTGGCCTCTCCTATTTTGGAACACTCTTTGCTTGGCTCACAATACCGCATCCCTCTATCTGTTTTACCCCCCTTTTTTGGACACTGCTTCTCAGAGAATTGGCCATTCCTCTTCCATCTGATCCTGAGGATTATATCTCTTAAAGGAAGATCATCAGCCTACCTGAGTCAGACTCATGGCAGGTGCTAATGAAAAATCTAGAGTCCCAGATCTACTAAACCAGAATTGCAGGGAAGATAGATTGAGAATCTGAGTTTTTAGCATACATTGTCCATCAGAACTTCCCAACCAGTGAACCACAGATGAATTAAATAAGATGTAGGTCCCCCCCCCCCGCCCACACACACACAGCTTTCTAGGGCTAGTGGCAAAGGAAGTCACAGGCTCTGGGCTGGTTGTCCTCCTACAAGAATGGCTTCATTCATTGATCCCAGGTTTCTTATCAATAGGATCATTTCTCTGGATGCCAAGAAGTGAGAGAGTTTGGGAAGCTAACTACTCTGCAGAATTGTCCGGGACAATTCCACCCACCTCACAGCTCCAATGCCCATAGCCACAGCTCTGCCTGGTTCTCCTGCCTGAGATCTACAACCACATGTCTAAATTGCCCTGTGGCTGTCAACTATTAAATGTCTCGAGGGTCCCTAAAATTGAGATGCAGCAGTCCCAGAATGGAAGACAAATATCCACGTGTCCCAAATCAACTTATCTGGATTCTATCTTACTTTCCATAGTCTCAAAATTTGCTTTAATTGTAACAGTTGGATGAAACTTATCTCTCCGATAGGTTGTAAAGTTATTTATGGCAAGAACTTTATTTCTGCAAACTGCCGCACAATTGAGCTCATTTCACATGCTAGCAAAGTAATGCTCACAATTCTCCAAGTTAGGCTTCAACAGTACATGAACTGAGAACTTCCAGATGTTCAAACTGGCTTTAAAAAAGGCAGGGGAACCAGAGATCAAATTGCCAACATCCACTGTATCATCGAAAAAGCAAGAGAATTCCAGAAAAACATCTACTTCTGCTTCACTGACTACACTAAAACCTTTGACTATGTGGATCACAACAAACTGTGGAAAATTTTTCAAGAGATGGCAATACCAGACCACCTTACCTGCCTCTTGAGAAATCTGCATGCAGGTCAAGAGGCAACAGTCAGAACCAGACATGGAACAACGGACTGGTTCCAAATTAGGAAAGGAGTATGTCAAGGCTGTATATTGTCACCCTGCTTATTTAGCTTCTATGCAGAGTGCATCATGGGAAATGCTGGGCTGGATGAAGCACAGCTGGAATCAAGATTGCTGGGAGAAATATCAATAACCTCAGATATGCAGATGACATCACCCGTAAGGCAGAAAGCAAAGAGGAACTAAAGAGCCTCTTGATGAAAGAGAAAGAGGAAAGTGAAAAAGCTGGCTTAAAACTCACCATTCAAAAAGCTACAATCATGGCATCCGGTCCCATCACTTCATGGCAAATAGAGCAGAAACAGTGGAAGCAGTGAGATACTTTATTTTCTTGAGCTCTAAAGTCAAAATCACTGCAGATGGTGACTGTAGCCATGAAATTAAAAGATGCTTGCTCCTTGGAAGAAAAGTCATGACCAACCTAGACAGCATATTAAAAACCAGAGCCAAGGAGAAGCCAAGATGGCGGAGGAATAGGACAGGGAGACCACTTTCTCTCCTACAAATTCATCAAAAGAATAACTGAACGCAGAGCAAACTTCACAAAACAACTTCTGATCACTAGCTGAGGTCATCAGGCGCCCAGAAAAGCAACCCATTGTCTTCGAAAGGAGGTAGGACAAAATATAAAAAATAAAAAGAGAGGCAAAAGAGCTAAGGACAGAGATCCATCCCGGGAAGGGAGTCTCAATAGAGGAAGTTTCCAGACACCAGGAAACCCTCGCACTGGCGGGTCTGGGGGAAGTGTTTGAATCTCGGAGGGCAACCTGACTGGGAGGGGAACAATAAATAAAACCCACAGATTACAAGCCTAAAAGCAACTCCCAGCAGAAAAGTACCCCAGACGCCCGCATCCGCCACCAGCAGGTGGGGGCAAAATGGAGAGGAGCCGGCGGCATTGCTTAGGGTAAGGACCCGGCCTGAGTGCCCTGAGGACAATCGGAGGGAGCTTTTGTGAATTACCAACTTAAACTGTGGGATAGCAAAAGAGAGAGAGAGAGAAAATTAACAGGCCGGAACACACTGCCGGCCATTCGCAGAACAAAGGGACCGAGCAAGTCCAGAGAAGAGCTCGCAGGCTGCGGACCGGCCCAGCCCCGCCGGAGGCAGGAGGCAGGGGGGAGGGGAAAGGGGCAGGCTCGGCCCCAAGGACCGGATCCCTTACCGCACTGCAAACAGGCCTCCACTTTCTAATCAAAGACCTCCTGAGATTCTGGATGGTCGACATCTGCCGGGAGGGTCGCGGCGAGACACAGGGCACAGGCACCCAACCGGCGGGGGCGGGGACTGGGGCTGGGGACGCGGAGGGCAGAAGGCGCACGCACCCGACTGGCGCCGGCGGAAACTGAGACTGGGACCGCGGAAGGGAGTGGGCGCGCCGCACCCGGGGAGAGTGCGCCCGTCAAGCCCCTGGCTGCCTGGACCGCTCTGACCCGGAAGGCACAAAGAGCAGGCGCAGATTTTTGTTCCGCGCTTTTGTGGAACACCAGAGGGCTGGAACCGCGCACAGCGCGGGGCGCACTCCATACAGAGCAGCCGGGAGCCTGAGCAGCACAGACGGGGAAAGCAGCGCCAGCCCCTCCCCGCAGCGTCAGCCCCTCCCCGCAGAGCGACGGAACCAGCTACCTGAATAAGAGTCCACCTCCGCCCGCCTGTGTCAGGGCGGAAATGAGGCTCTGAAGAGACCGGCAAACAGAAGCCAAATAAACAAAGGGAACCGCCTCAGAAGGGACCGGTACAACAGATCAAAATCCCTGTAGAAAACACTGACTACACCAGAAGTGACCTGTAGATATTGAGAAGTGTAAGCTGGAACGAGGAGCTATCTGAAACTGAGCCGAACCCACACTGACTGCAACAGCTCCAGAGAAATTCCTAGATATATTTTTACTTTTTTTTCTTTTAAGTAAGAAAAAAATTTTTTTTCTTTTTTCTTTTTTCTCTTTTATTTTCTTTTAAAATTCCTATTACTCCCCCATTATTCCTTTACTTTCATTTTCATAGATTTTTATGATTTTTTTAACTAGGAAAACAATTTTTTTTCTTTTTGTTTTTTCTTTTTTTTTCTTCTTTTTTTTTCCTTTCTTTTCCTTTTTCTCTTCCATTTTCTATTTTTCTTTTTCTCTTATTTCCTTTTAAAGTCCTCTATTACTACTCTACTACTCCTTAATTTTCATTTTGATTACACTATAACCTTACAAAAAAAAAAAAAGAAGAGAAGCCCTATTTTTAAACTGAACTTCATATATATTTCTAAAATTTTTTTGTGTGTTTTGCTTTGTGTTTTTAACATATTTTATTATTTTATTTTTTTTATATTTTTTTATATTTTATATTTTTTTATATTTATTTTATTATTTTAACATTTTAAAGAGTCTAACCTCTACTCTAGATTTTTAATCTTTGTTTCTCAGTATATGATATAAATTGTGGACATTTAAGAATCCAATATTCAGTTCCCATTTTTATTCAGGAGTGTGTTGATTATTCTCTCCCAATCTTGACTCTCCGTTTTCTACCTCAGAACACCTTTATTTCCTCCTTTCCCCTTCTCTTCCCAATCCAATTCTGTGAATCTTTGTGGGTGTCTGGGCTACGGAGAACACTCTGGGAACAGACAACTGTGTAGATCTGTCTCTCTCCTCTTGAATCCCCCCTTTTCTCCTCCTGCCCATCTCTATCTCCCTCCTCCCTCTCCTCTTCTTCATGTAACTCTGTGAACCTCTCTGGGTGTCCCTCACGGGGAAGAATTTTTCGCCATTAACCTAGAAGTTTTATTATCAGTGCTGTATAGTTGGAGAAGTCCTGAGACTACTGGAAGAATAAAACTGAAATCCAGAGGCAGGAGACTTAAGGCCAAAACCTAAGAACACCAGAAAACTCCTGACTACATGGAACTTTAAGTAATAAGAGACCGTCCAAAAGCCTCCATACCTACACTGAAACCAACCGCCACCCAAGAGCCAATAAGTTTTAGAGCAAGACATACCACACAAATTCTCCAGCAACGCAGGAACATAGCCCTGAATGTCAACATACAGGCTGCCCAAGGTCACACCTAACACATAGACCCATCTCAAAACTCATTACTGGGCACTCCATTGCTCTCCAGAGAGAAGAAATCAAATTCCACACACCAGAACACCGACGCAAGCTTCCCTAACCAGGAAACCTTGACAAGCCAATTGTCCAACCCCACCCACTGGGTAAAACCTCCACAATAAAAAGGAACCACAGACCTCCAGAATACAGAAAGCCCACTTCAGACACAGCAATCTAAACAAGATGAAAAGGCAGAGAAATACCCAACAGGTAAAGGAACATGAAAAATGCCCACCAAGTCAAACAAAAGAGGAGGAGATAGGGAATCTACCTGAAAAAGAATTTAGAATAATGATAATAAAAATGATCCAAAATCTTGAAAACAAAATGGAGTTACAGATAAATAGCCTGGAGACAAAGATTGAGAAGATGCAAGAAATGTTTAATAAAGACCTAGAAGAAATAAAAAAGAGTCAATTAAAAATGAATAATGCAATGAATGAGATCAAAAACACTCTGGAGGGAACCAAGACTAGAATAACGGAGACAGAAGATAGGATAAGTGAGGTAGAAGATAAAATGGTGGAAATAAATGAAGCAGAGAGGAAAAAAGAAAAAAGGATCAAAAGAAATGAGGACAACCTCAGGGACCTCTGGGACAATGTGAAATGCCCCAACATTCGAATCATAGGAGTTCCAGAAGAAGAAGACAAAAAGAAAGGCCATGAGAAAATACTCGAGGAGATAATAGCTGAAAAGTTCCCTAAAATGGGGAAGGAAATAGCCACCCAAGTCCAAGAAACCCAGAGAGTCCCAAACAGGATAAACCCAAGGCGAAACACCCCAAGACACATATTAATCAAATTAACAAAGATCAAACACAAAGAACAAATATTAAAAGCAACAAGGGAGAAACAACAAACAACACACAAAGGGATTCCCGTAAGGATAACAGCTGATCTATCAATAGAAACCCTCCAGGCCAGAAGGGACTGGCAGGACATACTTAAAGTAATGAAAGAGAATAACCTACAACCTAGATTACTGTACCCAGCAAGGATCTCATTCAGATATTAAGGAGAATTCAAAAGCTTTACAGACAAGCAAAAGCGGAGAGAATTCAGCACCACCAAATCAGCTCTTCAACAAATGCTAAAGGATCTTCTCTAGACAGGAAATGCAGAAAGGTTGTATAAACGTGAACCCAAAACAACAAAGTGAATGGCAACGGGACCACACCTATCAATAATTACCTTAAATGTAAATGGGTTGAATGCCCCAACCAAAAGACAAAGATTGGCTGAATGGATACAAAAACAAGACCCCTATATATGCTGTCTACAAGAGACCCACCTCAAAACAAGAGACACATACAGACTAAAAGTGAAGGGCTGGAAAAAAATATTTCACGTAAATGGAGAACAAAAGAAAGCAGGAGTCGCAATACTCATATCAGATAAAATAGACTTTCAAATAAAGGATGTGAAAAGAGACAAAGAAGGACACTACATAATGATCAAAGGATCAATCCAAGAAGAAGATATAACAATTATAAATATATATGCACCCAACATAGGAGCACTGCAATATGTATGGCAAACGCTAACAAGTATGAAAGAGGAAATTAAGAGTAACACAATAATAGTGGGAGACTTTAATACCCCACTCACAACTATGGATAGATCAACTAAACAGATAATTAACAAGGAACACAAACCTTAAATAACACAATGGACCAGCTAGACCTAATTGATATCTATAGGACATTTCACCCCAAAGCAATCAACTTCACCTTTTTCTCAAGTGCACACGGAACCTTCTCCAGAATAGATCATATCCTGGGCCATAAATCTGGTCTTGGAAAATTAAAAAAAATTGAAATCTTTCCAGTCATCTTTTCTGACCACAGTGCAGTAAGATTAGATCTCAATTACAGGAAAAAAATTGTTAAAAATCCAAACATATGGAGGCTAAATAACACGCTTCTGAATAACCAACAAATCATAGAAGAAATCAAAAAAGAAATCAAAATATGCATAGAAATGAATGAAAATGAAAACACAACAACCCAAAACCTATGGGACATGTAAAAGCAGTGCTAAGGGGAAGTTTCATAGCATTACAGGCTTACATAAAGAAACAAGAAAAAAGCCAAATAAATAACCTAACTCTACACCTAAAGCAATTAGAAAAGGAAGAGATGAAGAACCCCAGGGTTAGCAGAAGGAAAGAAATCTTAAAAATTAGGGCAGAAATAAATGCAAAAGAAACTAAAGAGACCATAGCAAAAATCAACAAAGCTAAAAGCTGGTTTTTTGAAAAAATAAACAAAATTGACAAACCATTAGCAAGACTCATTAAGAAACAAAGAGAGAAGAACCAAATTAACAAAATTAGAAATGAAAATGGAGAGATCACAACAGACAACACTGAAATACAAAGGATCATAAGAGACTACTACCAGCAACTCTATGCCAATAAAATGGACAATTTGGATGAAATGGACAAATTCTTAGAAAAGTATAACTTTCCAAAACTGAACCAGGAAGAAATAGAAGATCTTAACAGACCCATCACAAGCAAGGAAATCGAAACTGTAATCAGAAATCTTCCAGCAAACAAAAGCCCAGGACCAGATGGCTTCACAGCTGAATTCTACCAAAAGTTTAGAGAAGAGCTATCACCTATCTTACTCAAACTCTTCCAGAAAATTGCAGAAGAAGGTAAACTTCCAAACTCATTCTATGAGGCCACCATCACCCTAATTCCAAAACCAGACAAAGATGCCACAGAAAAAGAAAACTATAGGCCAATATCGCTGATGAACATAGATGCAAAAATCCTTAACAAAATTCTAGCAAACAGAATCCAACAACATATTAAAATAATCATACACCATGACCAAGTGGGCTTTATCCCAGGAATGCCAGGATTCTTTAATATCTGCAAATCAATCAATGTAATACACCACATTAACAAATTGAAAGATAAAAACCATATGATTATCTCAATAGATGCAGAGAAAGCCTTTGACAAAATTCAACACTCATTTATGATTAAAACTCTCCAGAAAGCAGAAATAGAAGGAACATACCTCAACATAATAAAAGCTATATATGACAAACCCACAGCAAGCATCACCCTCAATGGTGAAAAATTGAAAGCATTTCCCCTGAAATCAGGAACAAGACAAGGGTGCCCACTCTCACCACTACTATTCAACATAGTGTTGGAAGTTTTGGCCACAGCAATCAGAGCAGAAAAAGAAGTAAAAGGAATCCAGATAGGAAAAGAAGAAGTGAAACTCTTGCTGTTTGCAGATGACATGATCCTCTACATAGAAAACCCTAAAGACTCTACCAGAAAATTACTAGAGCTAATCAATGAATATAGTAAAGTTGCAGGATATAAAATTAACACACAGAAATCCCTTGCATTCCTATATGCTAACAATGAAAAAACAGAAAGAGAAATTAAGGAAATAATACCATTCACCATTGCAACAAAAAGAATAAAATACTTAGGAGTATATCTACCTAAAGAAACAAAAGACCTATACATAGAAAACTATACAACACTGATGAAAGAAATCAAAGAGGACACAAACAGATGGAGAAACATACCGTGTTCATGGATTGGAAGAATCAATATTGTCAAAATGGCTATTCTACCCAAAGCAATCTATAGATTCAATGCAATCCCTATCAAGCTACCAACGGTATTTTTCACAGAACTAGAACAAATAATTTCACAATTTGTATGGAAATACAAAAAACCTCGAATAGCCAAAGCAATCTTGAGAAAGAAGAATGGAACTGGAGGAATCAACCTGCCTGACTTCAGACTCTACTACAAAGCCACAGTCATCAAGACAGTATGGTACTGGCACAAAGACAGAAATATAGATCAATGGAACAGAATAGAAAGCCCAGAGATGAATCCACGAACCTATGGACACCTTATCTTCAACAAAGGAGGCAAGTATATACAATGGAAAAAAGACAACCTCTTTAACAAGTGGTGCTGGGAAAACTGGTCAACCACTTGCAAAAGAATGAAACTAGAACACTTTCTAACACCATACACAAAAATAAACTCAAAATGGATTAAAGATCTAAAGGTAAGACCAGAAACTATAAAACTCCTAGAGGAGAACATAGGCAAAACACTCTCCAACATAAATCACAGCAGGATCCTCTATGACCCACCTCCCAGAATATTGGAAATAAAAGCAAAAATAAACAAATGGGACCTAATGAAACTTAAAAGCTTTTGCACTACAAAGGAAACTATAAGTAAGGTGAAAAGACAGCCCTCAGATTGGGAGAAAATAATAGCAAATGAAACAACAGACAAAGGATTAATCTCAAAAATATACAAGCAACTCCTGCAGCTCAATTCCAGAAAAATAAATGACCCAATCAAAAAATGGGCCAAAGATCTAAACAGACATTTCTCAAAAGAAGACATACAGATGGCTAACAAACACATGAAAAGATGCTCAACATCACTCATTATCAGAGAAATGCAAATCAAAACCACAATGAGGTACCATTACACGCCAGTCAGGATGGCTGCTATCCAAAAGTCTACAAGCAATAAATGCTGGAGAGGGTGTGGAGAAAAGGGAACCCTCTTACACTGTTGGTGGGAATGCAAACTAGTACAGCCACTATGGAAAACAGTGTGGAGATTTCTTAAAAAACTGGAAATAGAACTGCCATATGGCCCAACAATCCCACTCCTGGGCATACACACTGAGGAAACCAGATCTGAAAGAGACACGTGCACCCCAATGTTCATCGCAGCACTGTTTATAATAGCCAGGACATGGAAGCAACCTAGATGCCCATCAGCAGACAAATGGATAAGGAAGCTGTGGTACATATACACCATGGAATATTACTCAGCCGTTAAAAAGAATGCATTTGAATCAGTTCTAATGAGATGGATGAAACTGGAGCCCATTATACAGAGTGAAGTAAGCCAGAAAGATAAAGAACATTACAGCATACTAACACATATATATGGAATTTAGAAAGATGGTAATGATAACCCTATATGCAAAACAGAAAAAGAGACACAGAAGTACAGAACAGACTTTTGAACTCTGTGGGAGAAGGTGAGGGTGGGATCTTTCAAAAGAACAGCATGTATATTATCTATGGTGAAACAGATCCCCAGCCCAGGTGGGATGCATGAGACAAGTGCTCGGGCCTGGTGCACTGGGAAGACCCAGAGGAATCAGGTGGAGAGGGAGGTGGGAGGGGGGATCGGGATGGGGAATACATGTAACTCCATGGCTGATTCATGTCAATGTATGACAAAACCCACTGAAATGTTGTGAAGTAATTAGCCTCCAACTAATAAAAAAAAATAAATTAAAAATTAAAAAAATAAAAACCAGAGCCATTACTTTGCTGACAAAGGTCCATCTAGTCAAAGCTATGGTTTTTCCAATAGTCATATATGGATGTGAGAGTTGGATCATAAAGAAAGCTGAGCACTGAATAACTGATACTTTTGAACTGTGGTGTTGGAGAAGATGCTTGAGAATCCCTTGGACTGCAACAAGATCAAACCAGTCAATCCTAAAGGAAATCAGTCCTGAATATTCATTGGAAGGACTGATGCTGAAGTTGAAGCTCCAATACTTTGACCACTTGATGTGAAGAGCCAACTCATCAGAAAAGACTATGATCCTGGGAAAAACTGACGGCAGGAAGAGATCAACCCAACTCAATGGACATGAGTTTGGGTAAACTCCAGGAGCTGGTGGTGAACAGGGAGGACTGGCGGGCTGTGGTTCATGAGTTTGCAAAGAGTTGGACACGACTGAGTGACTGAACTGAACTGAACTGATGTCACCATGAAGGGATTAAGTGCTTTTCTAGATCTGAGGAGATGCAAAGATTGGGATCATGAAATTAGAGAAGGAGACAACAGAAGATGAGATGGCTGGATGGCATCACTGACTGGATGGACATGAGTTTGAGCAAGCTCTGGGTGTTGGTGATGGACAGGGAATCCTGACGTGCTGCAGTCCATGGGGTTGCAAAGAATGGGACACGAGTGAGCAACTGAACAGCAACAAATCTACCTTGGCACTGCATTGTTACTTTTTACATAAAAGATACCTGATAAACCAATAACTTCCCACCTGAATGCTGTGCTTTTTTAAATTGAAGTATAGTTGATTTACAATGGTATGGTAATTTCTGCTGTATAGCAAAATGATTATGTCATATATATATATATATATATATATATATATATATATATATATATATATGTGACACACACACACACACACACACATATTCCTTTCCATATGGTATATTACAGGGTGCTGAATATATGTCCCTGTGCTGCCCAGTAGGACCTTTTTGTTTATATATTTTATGTAGTACATATAATATATAGTATGTATAAGATATAGTACACACTATTAAATCTCACTACTCTAGCAAATTTATAATTTATCCTTCCTCCTCCACCTCTACCCCTGAATTATTTCTGAGTAAGCATACAGAATCTGACACGAGTTGCTTTGAGTTCATCTCTGTCACTTAGTAGTTATGTGACTTCAGACAGGTTATTCTATTATTCTGATAATTGAAATTTTTTTAAACCTAAAACTTGATGTAGAGTTGGTGCGGAAAAGCTTGCAAAGTAACTAGAAAAAAATGCCAAGCACACAGTAGGTGCTCAATAATTGTTAGTGTCCTCACCTAATATTTACTTTATGAGACAGGCATGAATCACTTACCACAGATGAGAACAAAGACTCAGACAATCAAAGAACACTCACAATGCCATTTTGGGCTTGGCACCTGGCTTATGGGGCTGCTGAGAGGATAAAATGAGATAATGCATGTAATTTTCTAAATGGGACCTGGTGCAGAGTAAGTATCCTCTTAAAGAAAGCTCTCTGAGGGGCAAGTATTGGTATTTTTGTCTTGTGTTCATTGATATGCCCCAAATGCCTAGACTTGTGCCTGCTGCATTGTAAGAACTCACGACATAATGTGTTGTAAAATAAATGTTAGTTCCCTAACCTCATTTCCACGTTTTCACTCACTATAAACAAAACATTAAGAAGTTTCTGGGAGTTCCCTGGTGTTCCAGTGGTTAAGAATCCACCTTCCAATGAGAGGACATGTGTTTGATCCCTGATCTGGGACAATCCCGTGGAGCAACTAAGCCTGTGAACCACAATTTCTGAGCCCATGTGCTGCAACACTGAAGCCTGCATGCCTAGAGCCTGCGATCCACAACAGCAACGAGAAGCGTGTGCACCACAACTACAGCGTGGCCCCCTCTCACTGAAACTAGAGAAAGCCCGTGTGCGGCCACAAAGACTCAGCCAATCAATAAATAAAGTAAAAAGAAGTTTCTACTCCCCACATAGCTCACGTGTCTTGGGTATATATTCAGCTCACTTCTGCCAGACACTAGAAATAAGGCAGGATTAGCCATGGCTCCTGTTCAGTGGCCTGACATAATCACTTAATAGCAAAATATAAAAATCCATCTGGGAAAAAAAGGAAGACAGAGTGTGAGATGTTGCCAAGCCATGGAGGGGAAGCAGATAAGAGAAAAGGTTGCGATGGAAGAACGTGACTCATGGGAGCAGTTTTGAAACAACAACAGAAGAGTCTAGAAATGAATGCCATATTGGTACATAGCAGGTGGTGGGGCAGAAAAAAGGAGGAAGGAAGGGAAAATTAGAAACAGCAGGGACAGAGTTATGACTGGCACCAGCACAAACACTGGGGTGAAGGCTGGCACTTTAGCAGAATGAGGCTATTAGAACAGCAGCTGACTGCAGTCAGGACAAATGGGCACTGAGCTGGTGCCTACAATGTCAGTAAATAAAACAGGAAACAAATAGAACTTGAAGTGGCAGGAAAAGTAAAGTTAGAGAAGTGAACCTGAAGCCTAAGAGCCATTCATTCATACAGGTGCGTATTTAATAATAATATGGCGGCATGTCCTGCAGGGGATCTGGAGCTTTATTGATAAGATGTAGAGTTGAGGACTTCCCTTGTGGTCTAGTGGTTAAAAGTCCACCTGCCAATGCATGGGCTTGATCCCTGGTTCAAGAAGATTCCACATGCCTCAGAGCAACTAAGCCCATCAGGCCTAACTACTGAGCCAGAGCTCTAGATCCTGGGAGTTGCACCTACTGAAGCCCCAGTGCCCTAGAGCCGGCGCTCCACAACAAGAGAAGCCCATGCACAGCAACAAAGGCCCAGCGCAGCCAAAATGAATAAATAAAATAAATTTTTAAAAAGATAGAGTTGAAGGGTTTATATGGCAAGTTCTTTCTCTCTCAACAGCAGGCGTATACTTCCCCTAAATATCTAAAAGAAGTAAACAAGAGAAGAAATGACAGTTTTGAAGGGGATGTCAAATACTAAGTTGTTTCTATAGGAACAGCAGGACCCCCTAATAGGATGTCTCTGTATCCATAACAGGACTCCCTAGGGGCAGATCCGTTGTGCGGGATGAATCACAAACTGTGTCAGAGCTTCAAAGAAATGGGAGGAAGGAGGAGGTCTACAGTGCATGATCAATGAGAACATGCCACCTGCTAGAGAATTGGATTGCTAAGCCTCAACTTTGGAAAAAAGAAAATAAGACATTAGAAAAAGCATTGCTGTCAGAAGGTGAGACTTGCCTTCCAAAAGAACCAGTCTGTTAAGTTTTTATATCTTTATTTATTTATCGGAACAGGAAACACAAGGTCTCTGGGTCACAGGACAGATTGTTGTCCACAGAGGACCGTAGCAGGACCAGCTTCCCATGATGCACCTGCACATGCAGGATTGAACCCCAGGAGAGGAACCCCTAAACTATGAAACTCAGAGCATCATTGTGGTGGCGTGGTGGCTGGTGCATCCGTCCTTCTTTTTTTTCTCTGGGCAAGGTAAGTGAAGGTAAGAAAGTTGGGAAAGGAGGAAGAGCGGGAAACGGCTAGAAAAGTCTTTGCTTTGCATTGCAAACAAATACTCTCTGGGGAGAGGAGATTCCCCCAGCTTTTTTCCCCCACCTTTTTGAATGTAAGCACATGTCTCCAGGGGGCTTCCCTGGTGGCTCAGACAGTAGGGTCTGCCTGCAATGCAGGAGATGCAGGTTCCATCCCTGGGCCAAGAAGATATCCTGGAGAAGGGAATAGCTATGCATTCCAAGGCTTTCCTGGTGGCATAGACGGTAAAGATTCTACCTGTAATGCAGAAGACCTGGGTTCCATCCTTGGGTCGGGAAGATCCCCTAGAGAAGGAAATGGCAACCCACTCTAGTATTCTTGCCTAGAGAAGTCCATGGACAGAGGAGCATGGTGGGCTGCAATCTATGGCATCACAAAGAGTCTGACATAGCTGAGTGACAAACACTTTCACTTTTCAAATGTCTCCAGATGATATAAGACTTTAAATTCCTCCCCCTTGTAGCATCTCTGGACTCAACCATCTTGCTTCACAGCCCAGTCTTGTGATTTGTGGGTCCAGTCCCTTCCTAAGGCTCTACTCACAGATACTTTGGTGGAGAGGACTTCAATGAAGGGTTCAGCTCTTTGTTTGGCTTTCCTGGTAGCTCAGCTGGTAAAGAATCCACCTGCAGTGCAGGAGAAACCCAGTTCGACCCCTGGGTTGGAAAGTTCCCCTACAGTAAGGGATAGGCTCCTCACTCCAGTATTCTTGGGCCTCCCTGGTACCTGAGACGGTAGAGAATCTGCCTGCCGTGTGGGAGTCCTGGGCTTGATCCCTGAGTTGGGAAAATTCCCTGGAGGAGGGCATGGCAACCCACTTCAGTACCCAGGACAGGGTGACTAAGCACAGAGCGATACGTAAGCTCTCAGTTTCTGCCGTTCAGTCATCATGACCCAGCTTGCCAGTAGGTTTTTCTCAGAAGGCTCATACTGTGTACAAACCTGAAAATGTCCATGGAGTGGACTTCCCGACACTGAAGAACTGATGTGTCTTAAGTCTGCCGAACCTGTGTGTGTGGTGGGGTGAGTGGGCAGAAGTGGAGGCTCACTTCTGTTTGGTGAGCCATCCGTAGCCCCTGCTTGGCCTTTTCTGACAATACCTGAGTGAGGGCATGGGGTGACTTGTTACAGCCTGGCGGGGTAAAAGTTTAGGCTCCCCACTCTGTCTTTGCTGGCATGTATGGCATGGAAGAGGTGGGACCACACTTTATATTGTTGTTTTTTTCTCCTATGGTATTTGGTTGGTGTGAGTTCCATAGCTGGCTCCACTTCTCAGGGTCTTCTTGTGTTTATTTTATACATTATGTGCAGCATTGAATTAATGGGAGAAGTAGGGAAAAGTACCTCTATTTCATTTTCCTGGACACAGAATTCTTATTTGGACTTGCCAAGACACTAGATTGTTTTAAATTTTATTAAATTATTATTATTAAAGTAAATTTTATTAAAGTATAGTTGATTTACAGTATTGCATTAATTTCTGATGACAAGCAAAGTGATTCACTTATACACATACATTCTTTTTCATATTCTTTTCTGTTGTGGAACTGAGCATAGCTTCCTCTGTTATACAATGGGATATTGTTCTTTATCCATCCCATGTATCGTAGTTTGCATCTGCTGATCCCAAACTCCCAATCCTTCCCTCCCCTACCCCTCCTACTCCTTGGCAACCGCAAGTCTGTTCTCTGTGTCTATGAGTCTGTTTCTGTTTAATAGATAAGCTCATTTGTGTCATATTTTAGATTCCATATGTAAGTGATATTATGTAGTATTTGTCCTTCTCTGTCTGGTATATTTCACTTAATATGATAATCTCAAGGTCCACCCATGTTTCTGCACATGGCATTATTTCATTAGTTTTTATAACTAAGTAATATTCTACTGTATATATGTACCATGCCTTCTTCATCCATTCATCTACTGATGGACATTTAGGTGGTTTCCATACCTTCGTTGTTGTAAATAGTGCTGCTATAAACATAGAGGTACATATATCTTTTCAAATTCTAGCTTTGTCTGGAGCTATGAAGAGGCTCAGTTCAGTTCAGTCCTGTCACTCAGTCCTGCCTAACTCTTTGTAAACCCGTGTACTGCAGCACGCCAGGATTCCCTGTCCATCACCAACTCCCAGAGCTTGCTCAAACTCATGTCCATCAAGTCAATGATGCAATCCAACCATCTCATCCTCTGTCATCCCCTTCTCCTCCTGCCCTCAATCTTTCCCAGCATCACGGTCTTTTCCAATGAGTCAACTCTTCACATCAGGTGGCCAAAGTATTGGAGTTTCAGCATCAGCATCAGTCCTTCCAACAAACACCCAGGACTGATCTCCTTTAGGATGGACTGGTTGGCTCTCCTTGCAGTCCAAGGGACTCTCAAGAGTCTTCTCCAACACCACAGTTCAAAAGCATCAATTCTTCGGCCCTCAGTTTTCTTTATGGTCCAACTCTCGCATCCATACGTGACCACTAGAAAAACCATAGCCTTGACTAGACGGACTTTGTCGGCAAAGTAATATCTCTGCTTTTTAATATGCTAAGTTGGTCATGCCTTTTCTTCCCAGGAGCAAGCATCTTTTAATTTCATGGCTGCAGTCACCATCTGCAGTAATTTTGATTTTAGAGCCCAAGAAAATAAAGTCTCTCACTGATTCCACTGTTTCTGCATCTATTTGCCAAGAAATGATGGGACCGGATGCCATGATCAGTTTTTTGAATGCTGAGTTTTAAGCCAGCTTTTTCACTCTCCTCTTTCACTTTCATCAGGAGGTGCTTTAGTTCCTCTTCACTTTCTGCCATAAGGGTCGTGTCATCTGCATATCTGAGGTTATTGATATTTCTCCTGGTAATCTTGATTCCAGCTTGTGTTTCATCCAGCCCAGCATTTCCCATGATGTACTCTGTGCATAAGTTAAATAAGCAGGGTGACAATATACAGCCTTGACGTACTCCTTTTCTGATTTGGAACCAGTCCATTGTTCCATGTCTGGTTCTGACTGTTGCTTCCTGACCTGCATACAGATTTCTCAGGAGGCAGGTAAGGTGGTCTGGTATTGCCATCTCTTGAAGAATTTTCCACAGTTTGTTGTGATCCACACAGTCAAAGGCTTTGGCTTAGTCAATAAAGCAGAAGTAGATGTTATTCTGAAACTGTCTTGCTTTTTCGATGATCCAGTGGATGTTGGTAATTTGATATCTGGTTCCTCCTTCTTTTCTAAATCCAGCTTGAACATCTGGAAGTTCACGGTTCACATACTGCTGAAGCCTGGCTTGGAGAATTTTGAGCATTACTTTGCTAGCATGTGCTGCTGCTGCTGCTAAGTTGCTTCAGTCGTGTCTGACTCTGTGCAACCCCATAGACGGCAGCCCACCAGGCTCCTCTGTCCCTGGAATTCTCCAGACAAGAACACTGGAGTGGGTTGCCATTTCCTTCTCCAATGCATGAAAGTTAAAGTGAAGTCGCTCAGTCATGTCCGACTCTTAGCAACCCCATGGACTGCAGCCTACTGGACTCCTCCACCCCTGGGATTTTCCAGGCAAGAGTACTTGAGTGGGGTGCCATTGCCTTCTCCAGCTAGCATGTTAGAAGAGTACAATTCTGTGGTAGTTTGAACATTCTTTGGCATTGCTTTTCTTTGGGACTGGAATGAAAACTGACCTTTTCCGGTCCTGTGGCCACTGCTGAGTTTTCTAAATTTGCTGGCATATTGAGTGCAACACTTTAATGGCATCATCTTTTAGGATTTGAAATAGCTCAACTGGAATTCCATCACCTCCACTAGCTTTGTTCATAGTGATGTTTCCTAAAGCCCACTTAACTTCGAATTCAAGGATGTCTAGCTCTAGGTGAGTGATCACACCATCGTGATTATCTGGGTCATGAAGATCTTCTTTGTATAGTTCTTCTGTGTATTCTTGTCAGTCTTCTTAATATCTTCTGCTTCTGTTAGGTCCATGCTATTTCTGTCCTTTGTTGTGCCCATCTTTGCATGAAATGTTTCCTTGGTATCTCTGATTTTCTTAAAGAGATCTCTAGTCTTTCCCATTCTATTGTTTTCCTCTATTTCTTTGCATTGATCACTGAGGAAGGCTTTCTTATCTCTCCTTGCTATTCTTTGGAACTCTACATTCCGATGGGTGTATCTTTCCTTTTCTCCTTTGCCTTTACCTTCTTTTCTTTTTTCAGCTATTTTAAGGCCTCCTCAGACAACCATTTTGCCTTTTTGCATTTCTTTGTCTTGAGGATGGTTTTGATCACACCTCCTGTACACACAAACCTCTGTCCATAGTCCTTCAGGCACTCTGTCTATCAGATCTAATCCCTTGAATCTATATGTGACTTCCATGTATAATTGCAAGGGATTTGATTTAGGTCATACATGAATGGTCTAGTGGTTTTCCCTACTTTCTTCAATTTAAGTCTGAATTTTGCAGTAATGAATTCATGATCTGAGCCACAGTCAGCTCCCAGTCTTATTTTTGCTGACTGTATAGAGCTTCTCCATCTTTGGCTCCAAAGAATATAATCAATCTGATTTTGGTATTGACCATCTGGTGATGTCCATGTGTAGAGTCTTCTCCTATGTTGTTGGAAGAGGGTGTTTGCTGTGACCAGTGCGTTCTCCTGGCAAAACTCTGTTAGCCTTTGACCTGCTTTGTTTTGTACTCCAAGGCCAAACTTGCCTGCTACTCCAGGTATTCTTGACTTCCTACTATTGAATTCCTGTCCCCTATTATGAATAAGACATCTTTTTTGGTGTTAGTTTTAGAAGGACTTGTATGTCATCATAGGACCATTCAACTTCAGCTTCTTTGGCATTAGTGGTTGGTGTATAAACTTGGATTACTCTGATATTGAATGGTTTGTCTTGGAAACGAACAGAGATTATTCTGTCACTTTTGAGATTGCACCCAAATACTGTATTTTGGACTCTTTTGTTGACTATGATGGCTACTCCATTTCTTCTAAGGGACTCTTGCCCACAGTAGTAGATATAATGGTCATCTGAATTAAATTCACCCATTGCAGTCCATTTTAGTTCATTGGTTCCTAAAATGTCAATGTTCACTCTTGCCATCTCCTGTTTTACCACTTCCAATTTACCTTGATTCACGGACCTAACACTTCAGTTTCCTAGTAGATGGTTTAGTTCAGTTCAGTTCAGTTCAGTCGCTCAATCGTGTCTGACTTTTTGCGATCCCATGAATCACAGCACACCAGGCCTCCCTGTCCATCACCAACTCCCTGAATTTACTCAAACTCATGCCCATTGAGTCGGTGATGCCATGCAGCCATCTCATCCTCTGTTGTCCCTTTCTCCTTCTGCCCCCAATCCCTCCCAGCATCAGGGTCTTTTCCAATGAGTCAGCTCTTTGCATGAGGTGGCCAAAGTATTGGAGTTTCAGCTTCAGCCTCAGTCCTTCCAATGAACACTCAGGACTTATCTCCCTCAGGATGGACTGGTTGGATCTCCTTGCAGTCCAAGGGATTCTCAAGAGTCTTCTCCAACACCACAGTTCAAAAGCATCAATTCTTCGGCACTCACCTTTCTTCACAGTCCAACTCTCACATCCATACATGACCATTGGAAAAACCATAGCCTTGACTAGATGGACCTTTGTTGGCAAAGTAATGTCTCTGCTTTTTAATAGGCTATCTAGGTGGGTCATAACTTTCCTTCCAAGGAGTAAGTGTCTTTTAGTTAGACAGCCTAAAATCGAGGAAAGAAAGTCATATCAAAGGTTTTGAGGATCCAAGCTGCTAAACGGATTTCATCCATGTTTAAGAAATTGAGCTCATGATTAATGCTCTATTTAATCAGAAGCCAGCACAGGACAGGACTTGAATCATGCGAGCCATCATAGCAAAGCTCTCAAACTGCCTTTAGTGTCTCCCCTACCTTTAACCTTTCAACTTACTTATGTCTATGGCACAAACAGTCTTTTTCTGCACATTTTTCCTAAAAGGCCTCTTTTTTTTGAGTGTGTGCATTCTCAGTCATGTCTGACTCTTTGCGACCCTATGGAGTGTAGCCCACCCGGCTCCTCTGTCCATGGAATTTTCTAGCCAAGAATACTGGAGTGGGTTGCCATCCTACTCCAGGGTATCTTCCTGACCCAGGAATCGAACCCATGTCTCTTGTATCTCCTGCATTGCCAGGTGGATTCTTTACCACTGTGCCACCTGGGAAGCCCTATGGCCTCTCTGGGTTTTAATAATTCTAATAAGCTTTTCCCCCACTTTAAGCCCTTTGGCTTGAGTCAGGAGCAGTTAAGGGAAGGTGGTCTGACAGCCCTGTCTGCATCTCTGAACTGTACAGAGAGTCTGCAGTGATCAGACAGTGTTTGGAGTCCCCTCTATTGGCCAATAAAGTGGGATCACAACACCCAGGTCCCCAGGTTTCCAGGAGCACGAGGAGCGGAGGTTACAAACTGATTGCATCAAACATCCTTTGGCCGATGCCCCAGCCATTCCAAGTTCTTGTTCTAGAAAGGAAATGATGTGGTTTTCGGAGCGGACAGATAGGAATCTAAGCCTTACTTTCTACTACATCTGGAGTTCTTTTTTGAAATATAAGACAGCAACAATAAATTTTCCTTGAATGCCTTATGGAATAGTGTCTCAGCATTCTGGGGAGGGAAGCAGAGCATGGTGGCGGTGAGGGGTAGGGGCTGGGTACAGCACTCTCATAGACGCTCTGTGGGTGGGAAGCAATCTTAACTCTCTGTTTATTATAGCCACTTATTTTTGACCTAATAATATATTTTGACCTTCTTGTTACACCAAAAAAAAAAAAAAAAAAGCTTGAGTTTTTTGCTTTTCCCAAAGGAAGGCTTACATTAAAATAGGCTAATATACCTACTGTAAGGATAGCCCATGATATTTTGTTTATTTTCTTCTGGAAAGAATTTTACTGTAAGGAGAGGAACGAATGGTACAGAGGTGAGAGAGCTGCTTGGAAAAATTGAATAATGCCTCACTTGGAGAAAAAAAAAGGTTACAGTGTTTTTTCATTCAATTTCCAGGAGGTAATTGAGCTGGAAGATCTAAGAAGTTCACTTTCTACTTCTTCAGCTTTGAGAGCGCCACTTCATAGCGAAACAGGTGGAAAGAGCTCTTAGGCAAAATGCTGCTTCTTCTAAACCACCAGCCCAAGCCAAGGCCACACATATTCTATCTCTACTGATTACATTATCTTGAGGGTTTTTTTTTTTTTTTTTTTTTTTTTTTTTTTGAGAGGGACAGGGGACATCTTTACCTATACAGTTAAGGACACTGACATGTCATGGAGATATTGTGGGCATTAATTATAATACAAGGTATGTGAAGTGCTCACTCAGACAAGATTCTAATTTCAATTGTGATTTGGGCAACAAACACACAGTTCTTCACTTACTATGTTTTTCATCAGCTGAGGGCAAGTCAAGTTCCATAGGGAGGGAGATCTTGATGTCAATCAGAAAACTTGGCTCTCTTTGCTGATGTCATTAATTGTACTTATACCACACATTTCTTTGCTTTTTTGCTTTTGTTTCTGCTTCCTAAATTATAATTATTTTATACCTAAAAATCAAATATTTATGAATTGTTTCAAGATCTCGTGGTAGTGCCTGGAAAAGAACTATTTTTTAAAAAAAATGTAGTATCAGAATGAGGACAATTCAATACTGACTGTGCCCAGAAAACAAACAAAGCCTCACTTTTTAAAAACCCTATCCTCCCTTTCTTCCTGTGGCTGCACCTTCCTGACACCTATGTGTCCCAACCAGACATACTTCCCTTACTTTATGAAAGCTAAGATCTTTCCAGACCCGGAAGGGTAAGTGTTCCTAGCTCTTTCCCTTCACAAAGAGAAAGTCAAATCCACTCATCTCTATGAAAACTACTCAGTTTTTTTTTTTCATTTATTGTTATTAGTTGGAGGCTAATTACTTCACAACATTGCAGTGGGTTTTGTCATACATTGACATGAATCAGCCATGGAGTTACATGTATTCCCCATCCCGATCCCCCCACCCACCTCCCTCACTACTCAGTTTTATTACAGACTTAAACTGTGTCGACTAAAGAAAAACACCCAAGCTGAAAATTGCAGGTTCTGTTATATTTGGGGACTTTACTGAGGACTATAGCCTGGAGTCAGTCTCTTAGATTGCTCTGAGGAACCAGCAAAAACTACATATGCAAAGAGAGACGAGAGGAGTCAGGATATATGGTTTTTACTGAAAACAAGCAAACAAGCATGACCAAAAGATCACTGCTTATACACATGGCTGATCCACTTTGCCATACGGGAGAAACTAACGCAGCACCGTAAAGCGACTCTGTGCTTGCAGTGTCTCACTATTCTCCAATAAAAGCTAATTTTAAAAGATTACTGTTAGTCTCAAAAGACAGACATCTCAAGGTGATGATTTTAGTACTTCTCTATGTATGGGGATATGTAAGCCTGGGCTCGTTGAAATTATCCCTTTGATTTTTTAAAACTTTCACTTTATATTGGAATGTATCAAGAGTTGATTTACAATGTTGCATTAGTTTCAGGTGTATAGCAAAGTGATTCAGTTATACATACACACTTGTCTATTCTTTCCTATATTCTTTTCCTATTCAGGTTGTTACAGAACATTGAGCAGAGTTCCCTGTGCTATTGTTGGTTATCTATTTTAAATATAATGGTGTGGCATCTCAACTATCTAGGGCCAGTATCCTGTTTCTCTATATCCTGAATCCCCTCAGGGCCCACCACTGAGGATGGCTGCAGTGGCTGATGGCTTGATGGAGGGCAACATTTGTTATTTACTGGAATGGCAGCAACATTTTTTCTTCAGTCATGCCTCTCTTTTCACTTAATTCCTACACCTTTCCGGCAGGGCTTTTTGCTTTCCTGGAGAAGCGACCTTAGTGTGTTTTTGGAAACTGACTGTTTGAGGAACATCCCCAGTAACTGAGCCTGCAGAGGGGATGGATCTGAGGTGGTGGCTCTCACACTGCTAGTTTCAGGCTGAAAGTGAGTTAACAGACTTCAATCTGCTCTGCATATCTTCAGCTCCCATTAACTCCTGGGGATGTACACTTGGGCTGGACATGCCTGAGCACTGTCCTGGCGAGGAAGACCGTTTGAGAACCTCTGAGCTGGGAGGCAGCCGGGAAACCGCCCAAGGCCAGAGTGAACTTGGCAGTGACCCAGTGTGGGATGTCAGAGGGCAGGCAGCCCCTCACCAGGGGGTGTGTCTTCTTGCTGGGATAGTGAGCCTGTCTGGCTCAGCGTGCCTTTGTGTCCCAGCAGTTGTTGGTACAGAGTTCACAAAGGGAAATGAGAGGAACAGACGATGCTGTTTTATGTATGAGTCGCTCAGTCATGTCTGACTCTTTGCCCCGCCCCCCCGCCCACCAAGCACTATAGCTCGCCAGGCTCCTCTGTCCATGGGATTCTGCAGGCAAGAAAACTGGAGTGGGTTGCCATGCCCTCCTCCAGGGGATCTTCCCAACCCAGGGTTCGAACCCAGATATGCAATTTACTTACAGAAGATGTTAGCAGTGATCTCATCTTCACATGTCAATGACAGCGAAGCTATGCATTTGTTACCATGCTGACTTTCATATTTCATGTTGGATCCTTAGTCTAAGTGAATTTCCTAGATAGTGGAAATAATCACTTGAAGAACAAGCCTCTTAAAGACTCACTCTAATCATTTTGTATGGGAGTACATTTTCCTTTATCTCTTTAAACAGAGCATATTAAACATAGTTAACATTGCTATGAGAATTGTGTGATTGAAATAACATCAATAAAAAAAGTACCATCCCGGGAGCTATTTGCCTCAGCCTGTGAAGGCTGTAGAAGGCAGGCCTTTTCTTCTTAATCCAGGTCTGTCCCTGGTGTCAAGCTCCCAGCAGCCTGCTCTCTTTGGTTCTCTTACCAGCAATTAACATGAGGTTCTCAGCTGGAGTGGTAATGCACTCAGAGCCACAAACCACACACAAGTGGCAAGCAGATTTTTATTAATACAACTTGCTACGAACAGCAGAGACACTGCCGAATTCCTGGAACGTCTGACCATTTTTCCTCCAAAGTGGCCCTCCTAAGAGCTGTTGTTGTTCACTCAGTCGTGTCCGTCTCTTTGTGACCCCATGGACTGTGCCCGCCAGCCTCCTCTGTCCATGGGATTTCCCAGGCCAGAATCCTGGCGTGGCAGCCACTCCCTTCTCCAGGGGATTTTCTCAGACCAAGTTGAACGTGAGTCTCCTACAGTGGTAGGCAGATTCTTTACCACTGAGCCACCAGGAAGTAAATGCTTCTTCCCAGTGGAGTGCAGAGGAGGCCACAGACCAAGGATGCTTTGACAGGACCAGAGAAACTGCTAATTTAAGGCTGCCCAAGTGATTACATGGTCATTATTGCCAACTTGCATCTTGAGAGTTTTAATTTTTTTTTGTAGTGAACCAGCAAAAATTATAACATGGAAAATATGCTAACACAAAATCTGTGAACTATTGGGAAGCAAGATGCTCCTTTATTTTCAGTGGGTTGGGAAAACAGTGAAGTAATTTTATCAGCTTTGTGTGTAAAGTAAGTATACACTTGGAGGGAAGCGAAGAGGGAACTTAGTAAGTGTACTTGACTGCCAGGCTGGGAAAATACTTAAAATCATTTTTGCTTCTGGGTTCATTATTGCATTTTAGAAAGCTGAGGTTGCCTGACAGTACATATTAGAGTTGGAATACATCTGACAGTACAAGTGAGATACTGGAATACAGTCTTTTGCAAGCAATCTCATGTTTCACCTCACAGAGAAACCTTGGATGTACCAAATATTCATAAATAAAATTCTTGGAAAATAATACATCACTTAGAGGGAAAACTTTAAATGTATTAAAGAGACAGGTCTGTAATCTTACTGGGCACAGTTGAATAAAGTAAATGGTGACTATTGTATTATTTCAATTTCAGCTTCCTAAGGAAGAGCTGTTTTTAAATTTGCTTGACTGTACACCCCCCAAAGATTGCCTTCCTGAATTGAGGATATCAGAACATCACAGCTCTCCTCAGCATGGAAGGTTTAGCAGCAAATCACCAAGTGGATGTAGCATGCCGCACAAGTGGGAAAGTCTCCTCACCGAATTCAGAGTAAGAGATCACCCTCCAATGCACACTTGTGCCAATTTAAAATGAATTCTTATTTGGAGCCAATAATAGCTGCTTTTAGTAAGAAACCAGTGTGCTATTGATAGTTTTAAAGGGTTAAAAATGTTTTGCATGGACTGTTTCAGTTACCATTTCTCGACCAGATTTGTAAATATCTCCTCATTCATTTCCCAAAAGGCACATAAGGCTGGTCTGTAGGAAGTGTGAGCATGACTGACTGTTTTCCAGGCATTTGCAAGCATTTTTTTCCCCTGAAGCCACTCATCAATGCAGTCATCTGGGCCAAACTTTAACTGTCCCATGGGTTTCTTTTTAAGATTCTTTTGGAGACTCTAATGCCTTGGTCTATATGAGTGCAAAGTTGCTTCAGTTGTGTCTGATTCCTTGCGACCCATGGACTGTAGTCCACCAGGCTTCTCTGCCCATGGATTCTCCAGACAAGAATACTGGAGCGGGTTGCCATTCCCTTCTCCAGGAGATCTTCCCAACCCAGGGATGGAACCCAAGTCTCCTGTGTTTCCTGTGCTGCAAGCAGATTCTTTACCGCTGAGCCACAGGAGCAGCTTTTGTCTCTAGTCTCTTTGATTTCTGGGCAGCTATTTTTCTTAGACACAGTTCTCTCCTCATGTTCAGTGTATCTGCTGCTCCAAAATCAACCTACCTCCTGGACACATGTGACTTTAAATTCACACATAACGAAGGACAATGATTTCTGCCACATCTCTATCCTCAGGGTGTTCTGTGGGATTCTTAAGAACTCGTCTCAGATACTGCCCAGGACTTCAATCCTTCAGTTTATACTCTGTTCATGCTTCTTTTCTTTTTCAGAATCCACCTTCTTTGACCTTCAACTTCACAGTCGCTTATCTCCAACCAGAAGGTTCCAATGACAGTTCTGACTGAGCCTCTCTGCCCAGCCTCCCACTTCCTCACCCCACGCCCAGGGGATCCTGCTTCTGTTCTCCAGGACACAGCTTTCCCCTCCCTCAGAACCCCAGTGTATCACCTGCCCCCCAGCCAGTGACAGAAAGAAAGTCTGGGGAATACACTTCCCCTTACATTTCATATCTGACCGGGAGGCAAAACCCGCTCCAATTTTTAAAACTTATGCTTCACACTAAAAACAACAAAAACAGGAAACTTCGCTGGTGGTCCAGGGGTTAAGAATCCACCTTGCAATGCAGGGACGTGGGTTCAATCCCTAGTTAGGCAACTAAGATCCCTCAGGCAAGGAAGCAACTGAGGCCATGCACCACGATTCCTGGGCCCATGAGCCGCAGCTAGAGTCTGTGTGCTGCAAGTAAGATCCCACGTGATGCGGCCAAGATCCCATGTGCTGCAACTAAGACGTGACACAGCCAAACACATAAATAAACATGCCTGTTAGTCACTCAGTCATGTTCGACTCTGAGACCCAACGAACTGTAGAGCGCTGGGCTCCTCTGTCCGTGGAATTCTCCACGGAATACTGGAGTGCATTGCCCTCCCCTTCTCTAGGGATCTTCCTGACCCAGGGATCGAACCCAGGTCTCCTGCATTGTAGGCAGATTCTTTACCATCTGAGCCACCAGGGAAGCAAACACATACTAAAAAACAAAAACAATGTGAAGGTATTAAGGTCTAGTAAGTATATTCTCTGCAGATTCACAGAAGCTTTGAAAGTGAAGTATTACATTCAACTGCTTATTAATGACACCCTGACTCAGAATTTTCCCTTTAGGCTCTTCCTTGTTTTTTGTATTTTGCACTCCCCTCTCAGATTAGAGTCAAGCAGTGGTGGGTGGTCCATTAGTTTCCTGCTTGGACTAAAATGTAATGGCATTCCGTGGGTATAATCTACCTTTTTTCCAACTTATATTCTTTAGCATTTTGCACGGTACCAAGAATTCTGATCCCATGTACTTCTCAAATCCAGGCCTGCCCATGAAGCATGTATCCTCCAAGGAGCCTCCAGTTCCTTCCTTTACCAATTACCCACCCAGTGTGAGCAGTCTCCCACGTGGAGACAGCCAGCCAGGAACACAGGCAGAAATATGCTAACAGGGCACAGTCCAGGTCAGAGTGACAGGAGGACGTTTTGAATTAAACACTAGAGAGGACCCACTGAGGACAGCTCCCCATCACAGGAGCTGGGGTCCTGGGTACTACCGAGGGGATGTCCTTCCTTCTTGGGGTTTTGTTGCTCTCAGATGGGATTTTACACTATAACGAAGGCCCTTGCTCTAAGTCAGGGGCTACAACGTTTGATGGCTGATAGCAGACAGCAGGACAGGGCTGGTACCCATGTGCCCAGGGCACACACAGTGGAGGCAGCAGAGAGGTTGCCAAGGTAGCGCCAAGGCAAGGATGCTCTGCTCAGCTGCTCACCAGCAGGATGCTGACTTTTCCCAACACTTCAGGTACCACCTCCTGGGCGGCTCCGACGAGAAAGGGGACTTGGTTAGCGGGTCACTGAGCATTATCACACAAGGCCTAATTCTCTCTCCTAAAATTCCTAGCAGGGTCTTCCCTAGTGGTTCAGCGGTTAAGACACCAAGCTTTCACTGCAGGGGGCATGAGTTCCATCCCAGGTCAGGGAACTAAGATGCCTGCATGCCTCAGCCAACAGATGAGGAAAAAAAAAATCCTAACAGCGTCCTGCATTTGGATTTCGTACAGCATTTGAATGCTGCCTTTATGGTTTCTACAAAGGAGTCTATGTAGACATTATCTATACATTATACATGTGCATACATATGTATCCATGTGATACATACTATCTATGTGCATACATATTATCAATCTTTTCTTGATATATTAAAGTGTAAGATTGCAACCAGCTACAATTTTTACTTATTTCAGCTTATAAACTAAAAAAACCTCGCAGACTAATTTGACAGAATCTGTTCATTTGGGACTTCTGCATTTGGGCCCTGTGCTTTAGTATTAGTTGAATGCAAATCATCATGTACTTTCAAAATAAAGTATCCAAACTTTTTTTTTTCCCCCAATTTTTTTTTTTAACAAAATCATACACTTCATTACTTGTTTACCTCCAGGGAAATGCTTACAAACACCGTAGACATTTGACATCACTCTATTCCAGGTGAGCAGAAATATTTATTGTAACAGAATACTAAAGTAATTCACGCATAAGTGTGTTATTCCATTTATTTTATTGCAGCAACTTCTGATTCTTCAGTATAAAGAGAAATCAAAAGGGAAGATCTCTACAATCTTGTGTTAAGAAGTATACCAGGAACTGGTGACCTAAACCGTATGTACAGAATATAAACATATTTATACTTGTATGTACAGTTAATGGTTATCTAGTCATTATAAATAGTAGGTTTAACTTAAGAGTCTACAAAAATAATGATTTTCGGATGGGTACATGCAAACCAGTACACATAAACTTATCTATAAAACACATGTCTATGCCTTTTTTTTTGCTTTAAATATAAATGTCACTATTTAACTATCAGCTAAACGATTTAAATGCAAATCCCAAAGTTCCCAATGAAAAGTATAAAATCTGTTTCTATCCACAATGGCACCCTGCTTCAAGTATTCTCCTCCTGTTAGTAAAGTTGGGATAATTTTGTCACATATGAATTACAGGTACAGATGTCATTTTCTCATAGTTTAGACAGTCTTCTGAAATAAAAGCTTCTTTTGTTCCATTTTACAAAAAGTACTGCTTTTACATCCTCATCGAAATGAACAAGCGCAGCTCCCTCCCACCGGCCTGAGCCTGTGCCCTGGCACGGTCCAGCAAAGCCCTAGTCTAGTGGTCTGCGGCGCCATCGGCCAAGGCGGGTGACTGGGGGGACACAAAGGGCTCGTTCTGCTTCTGGTCCTCCTTCACCCCCGCCGCCTGGTCCGTGATGGAGGAGAAGGACAGCTGGTCGTGTTCTATGATGTGCACTTGATCCTCTTCCTTGTCCTTCTTCACGTAGAACATTTTTCTGAACTTCTTCAGTTCGTGGAGCTCACAGAAGGTTTCCAGAACCACCAACATGGCGATAAGACCAAGGAGCAGGTAACCTGTGTGAGGGAAAGGACAGCGACTCAGTGGGATCCCGTCACGACACAACCTTTCTGCTGATGATCAAACCCATTGCCTCCTCTGATTTCTGGGCATGTTTTGAATTCCATGGCTCAAAAAGGGATGATCCAGAGGAAAATGAAGAGGGACTTAACCTTCTAGACCTAAAGAGACATATCTCCAAAGAAGACATACAGAGAGCCAACAGGCACATGAAAAGGTGTGTCACACCGCTGATTATTAGAGAAATGCAAATTTAAACTACGGTGAGGTACCACCTCACACCAGTCAGAATCACCATCATTAAAACGTTTACAGGTAACAAATGCTAGAGAGCGTGAGGGGAAAAGGCAACCCTCCTACATTGTTTGAGAGAATGTAAATTGGTACAGCTGGAAAACAGTTCCTCAAGTAACTGAAAACAGAGCTCCCATATAACCCTGCAATCCCACTCTTGGGCTTATATCTAGAGAAAACTATAATTTGAAAAGTTGTATGCACTCCAGTGTTCACAGTAGCACGTTCACAATAGCCAAGACATGGAGACAACCTAAACGGTCATTAGCAGATGAATGGATAAAGATGTGGCACATACGTACAAAGGGATACCACTCAGCTGTCAGAAAGAATGAGACTGTCATTTGCGGCAACACAGATGGACCTAGAGATCATCACACAAACTACAGTAAATCAGAACAAGAAAGACAAATACCACATGTCACTTATACACGGAATCTAAAATAGGACACACATGAATTTATCTACAAAACAAACAGACCCACAGAGAGAACAGACATCTTGCCAAGGGGGAGGGGCTGGGGGAGGGATGGACTGGGAGTTTGGGATCAGCAGATGCAGACTAGTATATACAAGGTGTACACAAGATGGACAAACAACACGGTCCTATCGTACAGCACAGGGAGCTATATTCAATATCCTGTGATAAACCACAATAGAAATGAAGGTGTGTGTGTGTGTACACACGTATATGTATGTAGGTGGCTCTAGTGGTAAAGAACCCACCTGCCAATGCAGGAGACATAAGTTCAATCCCTGGGGGAGGGAAAGGCAACCCACTCCAGTATTCTTGCCTGGGAAATCCCATGCACAGAGGAGTCTAGCGGGCTACAATCGATAGGGTCACAAAGAATCTGACACGACTGAAGTGACTCAGCACACACACACATGAGTGCACGTATGTAAAAGATCACTTTGCTGTGGCTTTTTTTTAGGCTTTCTACATAGGGGATGTACTGGGTGGAGCAAATAAATGTTCCAAAGCTATGTTAGTTTGTGGATAGGCTAGAATTCCACAGCTTTTGTCTGAAATCCCATGGATATTTTTGTCAGCCCTGAAGAGTTTGACTAAATAATGAATAAAGGAAAAGGAGTTTTGTGAATTAGTTCAGCTAACAATGTCATTGCTATTTCTAAAATATGCTATATTATTATTAAAGCCTAAGAAAACTGTCACTTTGCATCCATAAATGACTTCCTTGTTCCTATTTTGCTACCAATTCTGACTTCCCCAGTTCATTTATTTTCTGAAAATCTTCCTCAAACATTTCACCACTGGGACATGAAACTGGGACTTCTGTTACCCTTAGAGTTTTCATTTTTACTTTTTTTGTTCCTTTCTCTGATAAATTTTTTTTCCTGAAAACTGATTTTAAACATGTTGGAACCAACTTAAAATTACTGTTTTCCCAGACTTCCCTGGTGGTTCAGTGGTTAAGAATCCACCTTCCAATGCAGATGGACCTAACCTGGGTCTAGAGATACAGAGGCCCTTTCACTCTGATAATGCCTCTTCTACAGAATGATGAGTCTGCAGGGCCAGTGGGGCTTGCCCTCTGGGAACCTATGCCAACCCCCACCCCAGATTATGTTCCATGTATTTAAAACTTGGAAATTCTCTGCCCAATGTCCCCACCCCATAGAGGTGATGGTACCTGCAAGGGTCTCTATCCTGGGTCCACCATCCCGAAAGGCATTGCATCACTGGTGTGCACCCCTACATGCACCCAGGCCCAGGGGCAAGTCTTTGTAAGAGGATGTTGATGGAACATGGCTGTAATACTGAGACAGTGTGTCCACACACCCATGTAAGGACCTTGTAGGGCAGAATGGAACAAAAGGTGGGAAGAGAAAGGTGCAGGGTGGGGCCAGTTTTTCCTGCCCATCATCCTCTAGCCCAGGACACTGAGCATCCTCGGGACCGGCCTGGTCTTCAGATCACTGTGAAGGTATATGTGGTGACGCAGAATGAGAAAATGTGTTTTAGGTAAGTCTGCTGTGCTGTACGTGCATGCTCAGTCATGTCTGACTCTTTGTGACCCCATGGACTGCAGTCCACTAGGCTCCTCTGTCCATGGAAATCTCCAGGTAAAAATACTGGACTGGGTTGCCATTCACTTTTCCAGGGGATCTTCTCGACCCAGGAAACAAACCCAGGTCTCATGCACTACAGGCAGACTGTTTATCATCTGAGCCATCAAGAAAGCCTCAAGTCATAAAAAAACTAAATTCAAATAAGGAGGTAACATTTTAGTCTAATGCAAGACGAGAAAGAACTTGCATTAGGTAGTTCTGATGACACCGTAAACTTGTAATGCCATTTGGAAAGTACTAGATCAACACGATCCGTGAGTCATCAAAGGGCATGTTCACTTTGGGTCAGCCAGTCCACTTCTTGGAAAGATAATAAAGTAGAAAAACGTGTTAAACACACAAAAGGATTTACTGCAGTATAACTTATAATGCCTCCTAATATTGAGATTGGCATTTTTACAATAGAAGCAGGACTAGATGATAGTATGCACGTGTGCATGCTAAGTTGCTTCAGTTGTATCCGACTGTGTGTGACCCCATGGACTGCAGCCTGCCAGGGTCCTCTGTCCATGGAATTCTCCAGGCAGAATACTGGACTGATGCCCTCCTCTAGGGTATCTTCCTGACCCAGGGATCGAATCCACGTCTCTAACATTTCCTACACTGGCAGGCAGATTCTTTACCACTAGCACCACCTAGGAAGCCCTAGATGATGGTATAGTCACCTGGTAAAATAATATGTAGATATTAAAGATAAATGTAGTAACTGGAAATTCGAAATCACCCTGGCAACCATTCAGTAAATGTTTATTGAACTTGCATGGTAGCCAGGCACTTTTGAAAGCACTGGGCACTTGAGTGAAGGCTGTGTCCTGGGTGAGCACAGTTTAATGGAAATGCTAGAAATACACGTAGTTCAGCTACACATTTTGTCGTCATTAAGACCACAGGACCGGGCCAGGACAGAACATCTGACTGCCTGAGTATGTACTCTGATTTCCTAGAAGACATGGCATGAGCTGAGTCTTGAAAAATACTTAGGAAGGCAGAAATGGAAACTGTATGTACAGTATGATGCAATTTTATGCATTGTGAAAAGACAGGAAAGGGACACACAAAAATAAATATTTTCCTATGAATGGATTTCTAAGTTTTCCGTGGTATTATATTGAATTTTAAAAAACTGCTTAAAAGTTTTATGTCACTGGACATCTGAATTTTCATGCCTATTTTCCACGTATAAAATTCTTTTTTTTTTTTCATTTTCACCAAGAACTTCATTGAACAATGTATTCACCGTTTTGTTCCTACACATATAAAAATTCTGAAAGCAGCAAACGTATTCTAACTTCAAAAAAGAACCAGATGGACAAATGAGATAAGCAACTGCTTTACGATTTTCCTGGTTAATGAAAAAATGTGATGGATTGTTAACAGGCTATCTGAGCTCTGGTGTCCTTGAGCTTAAAATATTTAATAAAAGTAGAGCAACTTTATTAAAATTTAAAAAGTTCAGTAGCAACTTATTCTGTGTGGTGCATTCTTACCTGTTGGTGTGCTTAGGTGCAGTCCTATACTGTCATTTAAAATGACTATTACATTACTAGTAAACTGATCAGTACTTTTCTGTGCCTGGGAAAAATAACTCTCAATAATAACAAGACTTTTTCATACAGAATTTTGAAGGGAATCATGATGAAACGAAAGTTACGGGAAGGTGGCGAAATGGAAAATTCATCCATGGAAAGCAGTCAGGGCTCTGACGAGTGACTCTCATTGAGTGGGCGAGGCGGAGCGTGGAACCACAGAGCCTTGGGACAGAGTCTGAGAACTCTGATACTCACACGTGATCCCGATCTTGTAGAGCTCTCTGAATTTTTGATTGTAGCCCTCCCCAGGAACATAATCTCCGAGGCCAATGGTGCTCAGGGAGATGAAACAAAAGTAAAAGGATTCCAGGAAGTTCCAGTCATGCTCCAGAACAGAGAACACCGCGGCCGGGATGAAGAAGAAGCAGGACACAGTGACCACACCGAGGAGGACCGCGTGGACGATGGCCACCGCCTGCTTGGAGAAGCCCCAGCGGACGTGGAAGTAGAGGACTGGCCTGCGGGTGACGTGGATGGTGACACGCTGGACCACTGCTGTCAGGAACAGGAGGGTGAAAGGTATGCCGATGACCGAGTAGATGATGCAGAAGGCCTTGCCCCCATCGGACAGGGGCACGGTGTGGCCGTAACCTGCAAGAAGAGGTAGAAAACACCTTCATAAATAACACACACCTGGGACTTCTCTGGCAGTCCAGTGGTTAAGACATCAAGCTTCCACTGCAGGGGGCAAGGGTTTGATCCCTGGTTGGGGAACTAAGACCTCTCATGCTCCATGGCATGGCCAAAAACAGAAAAACAAAACAAAACGCACACTGGCTGTTCACTCCTCTGCCCCTCACACCCAAGAGAAAAGCCAGGTAAAATTCAGGTTGGTGCTTCAAAGGCTCTATCCTGTTGGGACTTCCCTGGTAGTCCGGGGGTAAAGAATGCACGTTCCAATGTAGGGGACCAATCCCTGGACCAGTAACTTAAGGTCCCACACGCCACAACTAGAGAAGTCTGTGTATGCAATGAACATCCAGCACAGCCAAAAACAACAAGCAAGCATAAAGGTTCTATCCTGTCACTGCAGTACAGTTCAACAAGGGGCGCCACACATTTGATCTGGATCAAATCTTCCCGGCTCCTCCTGACGCATCAAGCCTTGTTTTGAGTTCACTGCCAGGCTGAAGTAGAAGCTCTGTGTGTGAAGGAGCTAACTCCTCACTGTCTTAGGCCATCAGGAAAAATTCATGACAGGGGTACCTGCTTTGCCAGGAGGATGTTCCCCTCCCCAGCCTGCTCCCCTCCCACTCCGCCAGCCCCACCCCCCCACCCCAGAAGCCTCATTAGGATCCAAAGCCAGTACACGCTTGCTTCCAAAACAGCAGGCAGAGGAGGGGACAGTGGGAAGACAGGGGAGACTCAGTGAGAATGTAGACATGGAAAAAGAGAAAGATAGGACTTCCCTGCTGGTCCAGTGGTTAAGAATGCACCTGCCAATGCAGAGGACACAACTTTGATCCCTGGTCAAAGATGCCATATGCTGTGGAACAGCTAAACCCGTGGGCCACAAGTTCTGAGCCCATGCTCTAGAGCCCAAGAGCCCAACTCCTGAGCCCCGTGCTGCAAGCACTACAGGCTATGCACCCTGTGGCCCATGCTCACAGCGAGAGAGGGCACCACAGTGGGAAGCCCTGTGCTGCAACTAGAGGGTAGCCCCACTCACCAAGGCTAGGGAAAGCCCGTGTGCAACAAGACCCAGCGCAGCCATAAACAAACAGTACTTTTAAAAAAGAAAGAGGAAGGGGAAGATAAGTGAACATCAAAGGATGCTGTATCACAGGGCTGAGCACTTCTTCCCTAATATTCTGCTCAATTATCTGGTTAAATGGCACATTTAGAAACTGTACTATGTCTCCCCCTTGTCATTTCCAAAGATGCCCCCAAAACCCACAAATTAGGGCCAGTGGTCACAACATATGTCTCTTTTATTTTCTACTAGAACTGAGTCATTCCCAAATCAAGCCAGTCAAGAGACGTGTCATCTGATAAAGAAGAGCAAGAGAGAAGCCAGTGAACTGTTTTTAAAATCTCACAAGCCCTTCATCCTGAAAGGACTAACATGTCTGAACAAGTCAGTTCAGGAAAAAGCCAACTAAATGCATTTTCTTTTTTGTGAAATCGGCTTCTGGGAAAACAAAACAAAACCAAACCCCACTCATGGGGTTATAACTGAAAAGTGGTTTTCAAATCTGATTTCTAAAATATATCCTGCTTAGAAAGAACTCAGAAAAACCTTCAGCTTCAGACCTCCTGGTTGTCTGCTTTCTACCAATTTCCAGGTGAGGCCCTGGTCTACGTGGCCTCTAAGAGATCGCTCTGGTTATTCCCATGCACAACCTCAGCACAATAGTCAGGGTGGTTAATTCCAGAAGGTTATGGATGAATAGGGAGTCTGAGGAATCTACTGAAATTGTATCAGTTTGAACATACCCACCTCAGATATGCAGATGATACCACCCTTCTGGCAGAAAGCGAAGAGGAATTAAACAGTCTCTTGAAGAGAGTGAAAGAAAGAGTGAAAAAGCTGGCTTAAAACTCAACATTCAAAAAATGAAGATCATGGAATCCAGTCCCATCACTTCATGGCAAATAGATGGGGAAACAGTGGAAACAGTGACAGACTTTATTTTCTTGGGCTCCAAAATCACTGCAGATGGTGACTGCAGCCATGACATTAAAAGATGCTTGCTCCTTGCAAGAAAAGCTATGACAAACTTAGACAGCATTTTAAAAAGCAAAAACATTACTTTGCTGACAAAGGTCTGTATAGTCAAAGCTATGGTTTTTCCAGTAGTCATGTATGGATGTGAGAGTTGGACCATAAAGAGCTGAATGTTGAAGAATTGATGCTGTGGAACTGTGGTGCTGGAGAAGACTCTTCAAAGTCCCTTGGGCTGCAAGGAGATCCACCCAGTCCATCCTAAAGGAGATCAGTCCTGAATATTCATTGGAAGGACTGATGATGAAGCTGCAGCTCCAATACTTTGGTCACCTGAGGCAAAGAACTGATTCATTGGAAAAGACTCTGATGCTGGGAAAGATTGAAGGTAGGAGGAGAAGGGGACAATAGAGGAGGAGATGGTTAGATGGCATCACCGACTCGATGGATATGAGTTTGAGCAAGCTCTGGGAGTTGGTGATGGACAGGGAAGCCTAGCGTGCTTCAGTCCCTGGGATCGCAGAGTCAGACACGACTGAGTAACTGAACTGAACATCTCCACACATGTGCATTTTTCTGTAAAGAGATGCCCAAGTTCAGGCGCTCAGAAGGATTGAGAACCTCTGCATTAGTTCCTGAATCCATCTGGTCCTCGAACACGCAGCTGCTCCTGGAATGCTTCAGTTGATTCTAGGCACGGTTAAAGAGGGAGATGAGACAGTAAGGGTTTCCAGAGAGTAGTACGGAGGATGGAGAAAGCTTGCTGAATAATATTCATGCAAAAGAAAGAAGCATGAGAAATGTGAAAGCTTTACTTTTGAGGAAAAAAGTGAGACAGAGGAATTAAGAGTTTGTGAGTAAAGCAGTTCACATCACAGAAGATTAGGGCTGATTACAGCCAGGCCAGGCGTTAATGAGGAAAGATATTTTAATGGTCAGAGATCTGGAAACAGAATATGATAATGAAATTGTGGTTAACATAACAAAGGCAACTGGACAGTGATTCACAAATTTGGTAGTGAACCTCTGACTAAAAGTACCAGGAGACAACAGGAATCAAGTACAGACTGTGAAGGATGGATTACTTTGGTAGGATTTTTGCAGAGAAAACATAAGATTGGCTAAATCTGTTAGACTAGCAAAAAGTCTTGAAGGCCATGATTTTATTACTGTTTGGTAGCATTGCTATGAATTATCTTCACCAAAAGTGTAACATTCCCATATCACAGAGCCCACCTCTTCTGTATATCATTTGTTTCAATAAACTACATGATTTCAGTAATAGTAGGGGAAAAAAAAAAATTCCCAGCTTTAAAATACTTTAGGCTATCATTTTTGTTCCTAAATGACAACAGAATTAGAATCTTATTTATCAGAATCTTACTAAATTTACTAAAATGTCATCTCCAAGCAATTGAGATCATCATTCCAAGACTTTAGGATGGCACTCTTTGGTAATGCCTTTTCTTGGTCAGTAGTATCCCACTAAGAGATTAAAAATCACCAAAGTGTAGATGCTTCTTGAAAGCCAGTTTCTCCTTCTGTTTGCATAAATAATTTTTGTTGGGACCTCCCTGGTGGTCCAGTAGCTAAGACTCCACACTTGAGAGTGTGGACGGCCCGGGTTCAATCCCTGGTCAGGGAACCAGATCCCACATGCCGCAACTAAAGATCCCTCATGCTGCAACTAAGACCCAGCATGTCCCAATGAATAAATATTTTAAAATAAATAATATATAAATAATTTTTGTTAATGGACAGTACAATGTAAAATTTAGATCTCATCTGCAGTCTCTACACTTCAATGCTCTACTTAGCACAACAATTTTTTTGCGACAGACCGTTGAATGCACCAGATGGAAAACTTCAGTCCCAGTGAATTGTAATGAAGTGGTGAATAATTTACTCAAGTTAGGTCAGTTGACTCCCCAGATAAATCATAAAGCAATGCTCATATTTTAAAATCTTGGAACCATATTAAATTTTTTTACAAACTAGGAAGTAATTAGCAAAATGTCAATACCTTACATATTTGGTTTTCCTTAAATTTTTCATATAATTTTGGGGCCCAAAAGATTGAGCATGGCTAGGTCTACTTAAAAAAGAACTTAAAAAACAGGGTCACCCCTATATGGGAAAAGAATCTAAACAGAGTGGATATATGTATATGCATAATTGATTCACTTCGCTATATAGCAGAAACTAACATAGTACAATAAATCAACTATACTCCAATAAATTTTTTTTAATTAAAAAAAATACAGGGTTCTGGGATGAAATTCCAATGTCTGGGTTTCCTGTTAATTAAATTAATTAATTAATTTTTATTTATTTATTTTAATTGGAGGCTAATTACTTTACAATATTATGGTGGTTTTTGCCAGACATTGACATGAATCAGCCATGGGTGTACATGTGTCCCCCATCCTGATCCCCCCTCCCAGTTCCCTCCCCATCCCATCCCTCAGGGTCATCCCAGTGCACCAGCCCTGAGCACTTGTCTCATGCATTGAACTTGGACTGCCAATCTGTTTCACATATGATAATACACATGTTTCAATGCTATTCTCTCAAATCATGCCACCCTCGCCTTCTCCCACAGAGTCCAAAAGTCTGTTCTTTACATCTGTGTCTCTTTTGCTATCTCCCATATAGGGTCATCGTTACCATCTTTCTAAACTCCATATATATGCGTTAATATATTGTATTGTGTTTTTCTTTCTGACTTACTTCACTCTGTATAATAGGCTCCAGTTTCATCCACCTCATTAGAACTGATTCAAATGTATTCTTTTTAATGGCTGAGTAATATTCCACTGTGCATATGTACCACAGCTTCCTTATCCATTCGTCTGCTGATGGGCATCTAGGTTGCTTCCATGCCCTGGCTATTATAAACAGTGCTGCGATGAACATTGGGGTACACGTGTCTTTCAATTCTGGTTTCCTTGGTGTGTATGCCCAGCAACGGGATTGCTGGGTCATATGGCAGTTCTATTTCCAGTTTTTTAAGGAATCTCCACACTGTTCTCCATAGTGGCTATACTAGTTTGCATTCCCACCAACAGTGTAACAGGGTTCCCTTTTCTCCACACCCTCTCCAGCATTTATTGTTTGTAGACTTTTTGATAGCAGCCATTCTTACCGGCGTGAGATGGTACCTCATTGTGGTTTTGATTTGCATTTTTCTGATAATGAGTGATGTTGAGCATCTTTTCATGTATTTGTTAGTCATCTGTATGTGTTCTTTGGAGACATGTCTGTTTAGTTCTTTGGCCCATTTTTTTATTGGGTCGCTTATTTTTCTGGAATTGAGCTGCAGGAGTTGCTTGTATATTTTTGAGATTAATTCTTTTGTCAGTTGCTTCATTTGCTATTATTTTCTCCCATTCTGAAGGCTGTCTTTTCACCTTGCTTACAGTTTCCTTCATTGTGTGAAAGTTTTTAGGTTTAATTAGGTCCCATTTGTTTATTTTTGCATTTATTTCCATTACTCTGGGAGGTAGGTCATAGAGGATCCTGTTATGATTTACATCAGAGAGTGTTTTGCCTATGTTTTCCTCTAGGAGTTTTATAGTTTCTGGTCTTATGTTTAGATCTTTAATTCATTTTGAGTTTATTTTTGTTTACGGTATTAGAAAGTGTTCTAGTTTCATTCTTTTACAAGTGGTTGACCAGTTTTCCCAGCACCACTTGTTAAAGAGATTTTCTTTTCTCCACTGTATATTCTTGCCTCCTTTGTCAAAGATAAGGTGTCCATAGGTGTGTGGATTTATCTCTGGGCTTTCTATTGGCTTCTGTCCCTGTAACTAGAATAGCCCTCACAGGAGGCTAGCTAACATGCCATCTGGGGCCCCACGGTGCTGGAGAGAGGGCCTTCTGGTCGTTTCAGTATTTACATCCTCCTGAATCAGGGCCCTCTGTGGGCTCCTGTTTTGTTCACTAGAGCAAGTCACAGATGTGCAATTTCTTCACGTGTATCTGATGCTTTTGAGAGAAGTGATGCTTACCATTACCCTGCCCATATAAAAAATAGTCTTAGGACTTTCCTCTCGATCCAGTAGTTAGGACTCCAAGTTCTCACTGCCCATGGCCAGAGTTCAACTCCCACAAGCCATGTGGCCTGACCAAAACAAAAAATACTGTCATTTAGTCACATTATTTACTATAATATGATACAACATATTCATTTCCCACTAAGTTAGCCTGACAAAATGCTTTAAAAAAAATAAAACTACACAAGAAGAATCTCCACCTCTGAAGTCAACCCCAGCAGAGAGACTGAAATAGGTCTCAATGTTTCCTAAAAAGACTTTCATTTTCAATCCTGGACGTCAGCTTATTCACATCTCTTTCCCACGAGACTGTGAGCTGCCTGAACTCACTGGGTTTTTTCCCAGTGATTCTGTGGGCCTCAACATGAGATGAGACTCTGGAAGGAGGGGGGACAGACAAAGGACTGTGTGACCCACACACAAAGATGGCAGGGGAGCGTAAAGCCAGGGGTGACTCTAGAGTCAAGAGGCAGGTCAGCACATAAACCATCAAGGCCTGGAGAATATAAGTACAAGCCACATGAGCCCCAGATTCTTGAATTCAACTTAGAAGCCACATGGGTGAACCATTATGATAAATGGTCATCAATGAAGAATAGGACATGAAAACATGAAATCATAACAAACAAGTGGTGACCTTGGAAAGTACTGTTTTTGTGGCACTAATATCAGTGATACAAACACAGAATAAGGTCCAATAGAACTCCTATATTCCTGCTTAATTGCTAAAACTTTTTTTTTTTTTTTTTTTTTTTGCTTCCTGGCCTGTGGGATCTTAGTCCCCAACCAGGATCAGACCCACATCCACTGTATCAGAGGGTGGATTCTTAACCCCTGGACCACCAGTTAGTCCCTTAACTGTTAGATGTGGGTAACTCCATCTGGCATTCTGTCTGCAAATAAACACACAATGGCGGAGGCACTGGTCAAATGAGACAGGCTGTCCACTGGCCCAGAGGATTAGTTCAGTTCCTAAGAGGCTAATATAGATGTCAGCCAAACATTTCAATCAAAATTGTATAATGCAAAAAGTACACTGGGAAACTTTAAAGAATACCAATGAAGCCAAGGTCTTTTCAACCACCCACTGTCTCTTCAGCTCTAGGTCTCCAGAGGATTATTGTTATGAGTTTGTAGCCAACAGTTTCTGAAATTTTTCTAAGCATTTAGCTTCATAGACATAGACTTCCAGGAAAACAGTCTGAGCTGGTTTCTGTCATAAACAGTATATTGCATGTATGGTTGTTCTATTGTCTTCTTTCTGATGACTCTGCTTCAACAAGCAGTTTTTCCACTGTTTACTACCCGCTTATTGACCATTTGTTCTGAACTGTCCAATCAAAAATGTTCAATTTTCCAATTTAAATTTTTTATTGAGCTACGTGGCCAATTTAGGGATTCCTATTATGAATGCTTTCTTTTCTAAGCATTAACAACTTTCAGTCAATCCTAAAGGAAATCAACTCTGAACATTCACTGGAAGGACTGATGCTTGAAGCTTGTACTTTGGCCACCTGATGTGAGGAGCTGACTCATTGGAAAAGTCCCTGATGCTGGGAAAAATTGAGGGTAGGAGGAGAAAGGGGTGACAAAGGATGAGATGGTTGGATGGCATCACCAATTCAATGGACATGAGTTTGAGCAAACTCTGGGAGATAGTGAAGGACAGGGAAGCCTGGTGTGCTGCAGTCCATGAGGTTGCAAAGAGTCGGACACAAATGAGACAAACTAACACAAAAACACAGTAAATCAACTACGTGTTGATGAAACTTTAAAACATATAAAAAGTAAAAGCATGTGCTTATTCATTTTACCCTCACACTAGTAATATGAATTCTGTCTAAGTGATCCCAACTGTTTCTTTTCCCTCACACTGCTTATTTTAATTTTTAAATTTCTTGAATGGTCTTTTTAGCTCTAAAGTTCATATTACAATGATCTTTTCCATTTCCCCTTTTTTGTATTTTCAGATTTGTTCCTCAATCTATTTTTAAGACACAGATCCTTATAATGTCTTCTGCCACATGCCTCTGCACATCCTCACCAGCCAAGATCACCTTAGGAAGCCCTGCTTCATGAAAATGAATTTTGCAGAGGAATAAATATGCTGCAGACACTTTTGCAAACTGTTCCTCCTCCTTTCCACTATTCTCGATGAGTTGGTGGATACCTGGCTGTAGCCTAGCTTCTGCTCCACCTGGTACTCAGCTTGAGCCTTACTTGGTCAAGATGCTAGCAGGTCTGCATGCACTGGTCAGCCATCATTCAGGAAACTTGAGGAAGATGCTAAATACATGCTATAGTAGTGCTGCCCAGGAAACAGTGGCCAAGGGCAATTTTTTTTCGCTAACCATCATAGTTCTACCTGTTTCCTGTGAAAAAGAATCAGGTCATGATCTCTCTATACCTTTCCTAACACCAGCTTGCTCAAGTGGCCATCCACTGAACACTGTCATTTCATGCCCTTGTTAGGTTGCCAGGGGCAGAAGAAGGTGGCACATGGCCCATTATCCGATATGAGATCATCACCAGACTAGTCTGGGTTTTTAGTACAGCTTTCCCAGAATTCCAAGCAGCCCCCTGTACTGTGGGTTCTGATTGGAGGGAGCAGAGAAGGCAGGGGGAGCAGGCTCAGGACTGGCTAGTCAACATACTTTCAGGGGCCCAGCTGTCCGGCGTCCAGCTCTTATGCAATCCCCTGGCACCAGGGCAGAGGGACAGGGTCCCAGGGCAACAGCTTGATAAAGCAGGTGTTGGAGTGTGGGCTCTGGATTGGCTGGTCGGAATCTGAAAGTACCCTGGCAGGTGGGCCTTCTACCACCCAGGAATTGGCTAAGCCTGAGAGGGACAGTTTCTGCAGGGTCAGCAAGGCCCCAAGATAGCAGAGCAGCACAATCAAAGGACACTTCCTACAGAAGGAGAGAAAAACCAGAGCTTTGCTCTAGGAAAGCATGCCCATCGGGCTGACTTACAAGCAGTACTAAGTTTGAGTTTATTCTAGCAACCAACCCTGGAAGAATCTAGCACAGGAGACACAGGAATGAGGAGATGAGCTTGGGAATCTGGAGAAAGAGTCAAGAATACAGACAGTTACAGAATCTTTAAAATACCCTCATTTTTGTTTCTTGTTAACGCTCATCTCCCCTGCAGTCCTGGGAAGAGGGTTCCAAAGAGGAAATGAATGCAAAGCATTTGGGATGTTCTGACCCAGGCATTTGCTTTACAAGCATCATCTTTCACCTTTATATCAGATCTTTGAGATAAGCACATAAGTTTCTATTTTACCTAGGGCTTCCCGGGTGGCTCAGATGGTATAGAATCCGCCTGCAATGCAGGAGACCCAGGTCAGGAAGATCCCTCGGTCAGGAAGATCTCCTGGAGAATTCCATGGACAGAGGGGCCTAGAGGGTTATAGTCCATGGGGTCCCAAAGAGTCAGATATGACTGAGTGACTAACACTTTTTTAATAGAAAAAGAGACTCTGAGATTAAATTGTTTACCAAAGTCCTAACAGCAAGTGCAAAAGGGAGGCAGGATTTGAATTATGTGTTTACTAATCTTCATTTATTTCAATGATTCACTTATTTATTTTTGGCTGCACTGCGTCTTTGTTGCTGCATGAGGGCCTTCTCTAGTTACGGCAAGCAGGGGCTCCTCTCTAGCTGCGCGCTCAGGCTTCTCATTGTGGAGGCTTCTTTTTTGAGGCACACCGGCTCTGGGGGGGTGGGTTTCAGTAGTTGCGGCACATGAGCTTAGTTGCCCCTTGGGGTGTGGAATCTTCCTACGCCAGGGAATGAACGTGTGTCCCCTGAGTGGAAGGTGGAGTCTTAGCCACTAGACCACAAGGGAAGTCCCTAGTTAGTCTTTTTTATTGCCATTAGTTTCCTCTCTTGCTCATTTTGACCATGTCTTAGAAATTTGTGACAATGAGATAATAAGATGAAAAACCAAAGAAAGCATCAGAACAACAGTCTAGTTCTTCCAAAAGTTCCGATATTTTAAAGGAGGCTTTCTGATCTACTCACCAGAGCATTGATTTTTCCACCTGCCACTTCCTTCGAGTGTGCCTTCGGGTTTGACATAATTATCCTGCGGCCATCACTTCCCTGAGGTTTAAAATTCTTAGACTATAAAGGCTTCCCAGTCATGCACCTTTAGAACAGGGTTTGAAAATCTGTGCTGTAGGCATTTCCCCCGGGCATGGATGCTGTACAGACATCCACATTTCAATTTCTTTTCCCCTGGAAACAGTGGGTACCTTGCCCTGTGGAAGGCAGGCTCAAAAGGTAATGGAAAAAGTGCTGGATGACAAGGAGAGAACACACCATTTACCTGGCTCTGAATTTGCAACCCCTAGCCCTGCAGGTAATTAGCACTGTCTTACCTGATCCCAAGCTTAACTCCAGACTCTGGCTCAGACAGTAAAGAATATGCCTGCAATCGGGAGACCTGGGTTTGATGCCTGGGTCGGGAAGATCCCCTGGAGAAGGAAACGGTTACCTACTCCAGTATTCTTGCCTGGAGAATTCCATGGACAGAGGAGCCTGGCAGGCCCCAGTCTATGGGGTTGAGTCACTTTCACTTTGACTCCAGATTACCAGTGGTTCTAAGCTGTTGTATGGTGTAAAGGCGTGGGAGCTGTGGGCAACAGTTGGGCTAAACCACTCCGCCCTTTGAAAAAAAGTGTGAAAGTGTTCATCGCTAAGTCATGTCCAATTGCTTGTGACCCCGTGGACTGTAGCTCACTAGACTCCTCTGTCCATGGAATTCTCCAGGCAAGAATACTGGAGTGGGTAACCATTCTCTTCTTCGGGGATCCCCAGGGATCAAACCAGGGTCTCCTGCATTGCAGGCAGATTCTTTATCATCTGAGCCACCACTGAAGAACTAGAAAGTGTCAGTCACTCAGTTGTATCTGACTAAGCAGTGATGTCCTAAGGTTTCCTGGAAGGAAAACACAGGTGTCCACTTCCCCTTAATAGGAAAATCTCTGTACCTTTTAAAGGCAGAGATTCCTGGAACAAACTTGGTTTTCTCTTCCATCAGCCTTTAAAGACTTAGAGTCTCTTGCACATTGAGAACACAGTGGGGAAGGTGCAAACAGAAATGTCCTTTACAGTATCACACATGTAAACTAAAGGCTGCGGTTTTTCCAGTGGTCATGTATGGATGAGAGAGTTGGATCATAAAAAGAGCTGAGCGCCAAAGAATTGATGCTTTGGAACTGTGGTGTTGGTGAAGACTCTTGAAAGTCCCTTGGACAGCAAGGAGATCAAACCAGTCCATCCTAAAGGAAATCAGTCCTGAATATTCATTGGAAGGACTGATGCTGAAACTTAAACTCCAATACTTTGACCACCTGATGCAAAGAACTGACTCACTGGAAAAGACCCTGATGCTGGGAAAGATTGAAGGCAGGAGGAGAAGGGGATGACAGAGAATGAGATGGTTGGATGGCATGATGGACTCAATGGGCAGGAGTTGGAGTAAACTCCGGGAGTTGGTAATGGTCAGGGAAGTCTGGTGTGCTGCAGTCCATGCAGTCGCAGAGAGTCGTACTGACTGAGAGACTGAACTGAACTGAAACTAAAGGCGGAGCTTAGAGGAATGGGCCACGGAATATGGTGTCCTAAAGTCGAATCCTGGCTTTACTTCAAAAAAAAAAAAAAAAAAATTGGAGTTTCGTATTAATTTTATTTGTACCCAATGTTTTGCACCTTATGCAGAATCCAATCATAAAAGAAACTGGACAAATACACCATTTAATAGTTGGACTTCCCAGGTGGCTCAGATCATCAAGAATCCACACACAATGCAGGAGATGCAGGTTAATCCCTGGGTCAGGAAGATCCCCTGGAGAAGGAAATGGCAACCCACTTCAGTATTCTTGCCTGGGGAAATCCTGTGGACAGAGGAGCCTGGCAGGCTAGTCCACAGGGTCGCAAGGAGTCAAACCGTGTCATATTTGAACCGGGTAAATTATATTATTTTAATATAGTTAAATTTCCTGAGACTTTCTTTGAGTTACAATAAAAATATCTTTTTTACACTGTGAAATTCTTGCTGGCTTTGCTTCTTACTAGTTGTGTGGCCCTGCAAAACTGTATGCCTTCATTTCCTCATTTGTCAAATATGAATAACACTTCCTACCTCCAGGAGGTGTTGTGAGGGTTACATCAAAGCACAGTTGCCAGTATTTAAGAAGCAGAGAGAGTAAACTCTCCTATGAATGTTGAAGGAATTAGCTGAATTCTCTTATCAATGTGTACACTCTCCCAGACTGGCCACCAGGCATCCTAGTTAGAAGATGTGTATTCTCTCTTCTGTCTTCAGCACACATTTTAATTTTCCCTCTGTCCTTCAAGACATCTTCCACACTGGTGGTTAAAGCAGTTCCAGGTAACAACCAAAGACCTAAAGAGAGCACTCAGGGAACAAACTCATACACAGGAACTTTGTGGCCTCTCCGTAGTTGGGGAGAACACTGATTACCCCAACACCAACAGAAAAATCCAAAGGGCCCCTCTCAATTTCTCACTCCCTTCATTGTAAAGAGACCCAATAAGGCGGCCATTCACCACAGTCGCATTCTTATGGGTAGATCCTATCAGATTTCCATGATTAAAATTATGTGATTCACAACAGCCAGGCCATGGAAGCAACCTAAATGTCTATCAGCAGAGGGATGGATAAAGAGGGATGGTACATATACATAATGGAATCCTACTCGGCCATTAAAAGGAATGCAACTGGGTCATTTGCAGAGTCGTGGGTGGACCTGGAAACTGTCCTACAGAGTAAAGTAAGTCAGAAAAGCAGATATCGTGTATTAATGTATATGTATGGAATCTAGAAAACAGTATTGTTGCTTAGTCACCAAGTCGTGTCCAACTCTTTTGCGACCCCATGGACTATAGCCCACCAGGCTCCTCTGTCCATGGAATTTTCCAGGCAAGAATACTGAAGTGGATTGCCATTTCCTTCTCCAGGGGATCTTCCTGACCCACTTCTCCAGCATTATGGGCAGATTCTTTACCGTCTAAACCACCAGGGAAACCCAAAATATGGTATAGATGATCTTATTTGCAAAGCAAAAATACAGACACAGACATAGAAGACAAACATATGGATACTAAGGGAGCAAGAGGGGGGTGCGATGAATTGGGAAATTGGGATTGATATATATATACACACACACTAAAGATACCACGTATAAAACAGGTCACTAATGAGAACCTACTGTATAGCACGATGAACTCTCACCTCTCTGTAGTGACCTAAACGGGAAGGAAATCCAAAGAAGAGGGGATGTGTGTACAGCTGATTCATTTTGCTGTACAGTAGAACCTAACGCAACAGTGTAAAGCATCTAATATATCCCAATAAAAATTAATTTAAAAAAAGGTTGGTGAGGACTGTGGGTCCCATAAAATTTCTCTACTGGGTGGTATATTACAATGAAAAGAGGCGCAAAATAGTCACACAACCTGTTACAAGCTTAGGGAAGTTTAAGTTCTCTTTCCTTCTCTTTTCTCTTGTTGCCTTACTCAACAAGCAGTAAGATTGAAAGGTTGCATGGAGGTAGATGCCACACTCTTTTAGAAGCCAGATATCAACCACCTTCTGTTCCAATCAGGTGGACAGAATCCTCAGGATCCCTTGTGAAGTGGCAGAGCATTGAACAGGGCAGAATCCTTGAGCTGGAATGCCTTAGTGAAGGATATCCATTTGCTGGATTCACAAAGATGTTTATACCTCTTCACGCAAGAGCAGAAACATATCTCGTCAACCTTCATAACTAGAATGAAAAACCACCCATTTTATCCCTGAAAATATATCTAGTCTCCCTTATGCTGATTCATGGACTCTAGTCTAGTAGCCCTTGCTGCTACCTCTTCAGGAGAATGAATTCCAAGCTAGGGTCTTTCAAATGCTAACTTCCCCTGGAGTTGCTTGTTCAGTTGCTAAGTGGTGTCTGACTCTGTGACCCCATGGACTGAAGCATGACAGTTTCCTCTGTCCTTCACTATCTCCTAGAGTTTCCCCAAATTCATTCACGTCCATTGAGTCCGTGATGCCATCCAACCACCTCATCCTCTGTTGTCCCCTTCTCCTTCAATCTTTCCCAGCATCATGGTCTTTTCCAATGAGTCAGCTCTTAGCATCAGGTGGCCAAAATACTGGCGCTTCAGCTTCAAAATCAGTCCTTCCAGTGAATACTCAGGGTTGATTTTCTCCAGGATAGACTGATTTGATCTCCTTGCAGTCCAAGAGACTCTTCGCAAGAGTCTTCTCCAACACCACAATTCGAAAGCATCAATTCTTTGGTGCTCAGCCAAAGAATTCTTTATGGTCTGACTCAAATCTGCACATGACTACTGGAAAAACCATAGTTTTGACTACACGGACCTTTGTCGGCAAAGTGATGTCTTCACTTTTTAATATGCTGTCTAGGTTTGTCAAAGTTTTCTTTCATCCCTAATCAGGGAACTTTATATGGTAACTCCCTGCCATTTGACTACAGATTAATTTATAGGAACACTACCACACCATGATGTGGGAATACAAAACACCTATTTACTCCTCTTAGGGTCTGACAACATGACTGACTTTTCCTTCTAGGGAATCTCGCTTCTCTCAGCTCTGCGTCAAGGCCCAGTGGGTGTGGGATCTGCTTCAGGAACTCTTCCACAGGGCGAAGCTCATCTTGCTGCTTTGGTTGCAGAATAAAGCCACGTGTGATCGCTAAGAACACGTGCCTCGGTTACTGGAAGCCACAGAGATTGGAGCCACATCACCACAGCATTGCTTGGCCAAAATTTACTAACACAATATGCCTGGGAAAACTCAAAAGCAGGCGAAGGAGGCATGTGGGATGGAGGAGACAAGAATGGGAAGAGTCAGTGTGCTGACAGCTGGCTGGTGGGCACATGGAGGATGCATTATGCAACTCTAATTCTGTCAATAGTTGAAAATAACCCGGAACGACACACATAAAAGTTAGGGCTTTGACATGTGGGTGTGAGAACTATTTTCCAGCTACACAACATCAAGAAGGACATTCTAGATCTTTCTTTACTCCTTGAAATCCTGCTTTGGTGCAGGGCAGTGCAGGAAGTTAGTACATGAACCAGAAGATCAATTATGACACCAAGGTGTGGCACTCACAAACATTAAGGTACAGTCAAATGTATTTTTTCAACTGTTAACAGATCTGTAACAATTTCTTGGGGTTCCCAGGTGGCACAGTGGTAAAGAATCTGCCTGCAATGCAGGAGATGAAGGTTTGATCACCGGGTCGGGAAGGTCCCCTGGAGAAGGAAATGGCAACCCAGTCTTCTTTCCCAGAGAATCCCATAGACAAAGGAACCTGGTGGGTTACACTCCATAGCTTTGCAAAGAGACGCCACTCAGCAACTAAACAATTCCTTAATATCCTTAATATCATCAGATAAAGGGGTTAACACCTCCAATTTTTCTTTAAGAGCACAGAATCCCAGGCTGTAGGCAACTCAAATGTGCAGGGGCTGAAAGGATGAGGAGGAGGGTTCAATTCTAGGGCTTCCCTAGGTGAGCTTCCAGGGGTCCATGTACATCCGCTGTCTGCTCCTGGATGTAGGGACACAGTTCTCAGGTCCATCTGCCAGGTGGGGGTGGGGGTGGCTCACAGCCCAGGGAGCACCTCCTGGTCCTGCCAACCTGTCACTAATGGGCAGTGTTCCGGAAAATGCTATTTCCTTGAGGCTGGAGGAAGCGCAATCCACTCCAACACACACGCTGGGCCTGACTTCATCATCCTGTGAGACTACCAGGGTGCGGGGAGGAGGCGGAACAGATTCTTGGGGTGCTGAGTGCCAGAAGGAAACAAGAGGAGTTGAAGCAGGAAACCAAAGGCGTGGCAGTCCTCCCAACTCAGCATCACGGGGAGTGGGACCCCTGAGGGCAGAGCAGGGGAGAGGAGGGGTGAGGGCATTGGGAGTGGGGGGCATATGAAGGGTCAACCTCTCCCACCACCACAGCGGCTTGGAGGCCCTCCCCCCAGGGTACCCTCAGGTGTGTACCTGGCTGTCTCTGGGGCAGCTGTGATGGCCTTTAAGGTGATCTTATCTCTAAGTTTCAACTAATGTTTGCTGAGCTCCGACTGTGCTCCAGGCAGTGAGGTTTGACAATTCCATTTACATTCAGGTATGCATTCATTCAGCTCGAACCATCTCACTCAAAAGAAATCACTCAAAGCTCACCAATCCCCCAGCCCCAAAAGAGGCTCCCTCTGTACCTCAGGCAGATGGAAAAGAAAAAGATATAAATAAATGGAAACAGATGACACAACCATTTATAAAGATGACATCTTCATAAGGGGATTCAGGTACCACATTCCCAAAGATGAAATAATTGGCTCAATAGACTCACTTTGAATAGAATTTTCTAGCTCACAGATAATATGCTGGGTTTTAGGAGGGGAAAGCAAAAGGAACAAGCCTATCAGAGGCTCCCTCACTCCCTCCAGGTTTAGTGGGAAGATCTATGGGCCCAATCTAAGATCTCCTGGGACTTCCCTGGTGGTCCAGTGGCTAAGACTCCACACTCCCAATGCAGGGGGCCTGGGTTCAATCCCTGGTCAGGAAACTAGATCTCACATGCTGCAACTGAGGCCCAGTGCAGCCAAATAAACATTAAAGCAAACAAAGAAACAAAAAAAATGCACTTCTTTCCACTGGTTCAATATGTTGTAGTTCAGTTGCCAAGTCATATCTGACTCTTCGTGATGTCATGGACTGTAGGACTCCAGGCCTCCCTGTCTCTCATCATCTCCTGGAGTCTGCACAAGTTCATGTCCATTGAATCGGTGATACCATCCAACAACCTCATCCTCTGTCAGCCTCTTCTCCTTCTGTCTTCAATCTGTCCCAGCATCATGGTCTTTTCCAATGAGTTAGCTCTTCACATCAGGGAACCAAAGTATTGGAACTTCAGCGTCAGCATTAGTCCTTCCAATGAACACTCAGGACTGATCTCCTTTAGGATGGACTGGTTGGACCTCCTTGCAGTCCAAGGGACTCTCAAGTCTTCTCCAGCACCACAGCATCAATTCTTTCTAGTAGTCATGTATGGATGTGAGATTTGGACCATAAAGAAGGCAGAGCGCCAAAGAATTGATACTTTTGAAGTGTGGTTCAACATGAGCTCCATCCAAACCACTGTGTTCAAATGAGTCTGTCTCCTTTAGGTCACCAGTGGCTTTCATTTTGTGAAAATCCCCAAACAGCTTCATTCTCACATTTCTCAACCTCTAACCGCCATTGGATCAAGCTGACAGCCCCTTCCCGCACCCCTTGACTAACCCCTCTTGAAACAGTCTTCCCTTGGCTTCTCCCTTCCATTCAGTGTCTCCCAGCTCACAGACCCTCCTCAGGGTCCTTCTCCGGTCCTTCTCTGTGGTGAACCTGCCTGACTTGAGACCTCCAGGACTCACCCTCAACTATGCTCACTACCAACCCCAAACTATGGCCACCCAAGAGCCAAAAGCCAAGTCTCCTTATGACTCATCAGCAGCATCTCATCTTTGAGGCAGTTCTGTCTTGGATGAGCTCATCCAGACACAAGGCCGTAAGTTCCATCTTTATACCTATGGCTCTTCGACCCAGCTGCATATTAGCCTCACCTGGGGAACTTTTATATACCTTAGAGATTTCATTTCAACTGGTCTCAGATGGAGTGCAGATGCTGGTATACGTTTTTCACTATTGTAATGACTCCCAAATTTACTTGTCCTCCCCTCTATTCTGGCCACTTCACAGGTGGTGCTAGTGGTAAAGAACCCACCTGCTAATGCAGGAGACATAAGAGACACAGGTTCAAGCCCTGGGTTGGGAAGATCCCTGGAGGAGGGCATGGCAACCCACTCCAGTTATTCCTGCTTGGAGAATCCCTACGGACAGAGGAGCCTTGCGGGCTACAGTCCATGGGGTTGCAAAGAGTCAGACACAACTGAAGCGACTTAGCCCATCTATTCTGAGCTTTCAAATTCATGCCTAACATCCTATTTGAAGTCCCATCTTTAGAGATGTGACACAGGTATCTCAATATATCCAAAACGATGTCTCCATTATGTCATACTCAGAACCATCTCTGCCCCCACCATCACCTCTCACGTTGAAACACTCAGCCCAGATTGGCCCCTCCCCTAGTCTGCATGCATGCCAAGTTGCTCTAGTTGTGTCCAACTCTTTGTGACCCTGTGAACTGTATAGCCTGCCAGGCTCCTCTGTCCACGGGATTGGATTCTCCAGGGACAAATACTGGAGTGGGCTGCCATGTCCCCTCCAGAGGCTCTTCCCAACCCAGGGACCAAACCTGTGTCTCTTACATCTCTTGCATTTGCAGGTGGGTTCTTTACCACTAGTGCCACCTGGGAGGCCCTCCCCTAGTCTAGCCTTCCTTGTTTCAGGTAACAGTACTGACATCTGGTTCTTCAGGCCAAACACCATGGAGATCTTTTTAAAAACTTCTTTTTTTTCTGTGTTCCCAACCTCTAATCTATCAGCAAATCTGATTGGTTCTACTTCCAAAACAGGTTCTACATCAGAGTACTCTCATCAGCCTCCCTGCTGCTGATCCACGCCAGTGGTTGTTCTCCTGGCGCCCTTTACCCACCTCCCACTCCTCCCCACACTTCCACTCCTCCAGCCCCTGATGTATGCCAAGGCTGTGAGACACTTGTGTTATTTTCCCATAGCTGCCTTCACAAGTTCCCACCAACCTGGTGGCTTAAAACAGCAGAAAAGTATTTTTTAAGAGTTCTGGGAGCCAGGAGTCTGAAACCAAGATGCTGCCAGGGTGGTGCAGCCTCCAAAGGCTCCAGGGAAGGCTCCCTCTTGCTCTCCCAGATTCTGGTGGCTCTGGGCCTCCAGGAAGGTAGCCTCCCGGAGGTTTATGGCCGCATCGCTCCAATGTCTGCCAACAGCTCCATCGGGCCTTCCCTTGGCATCATCTCCTCATCCTCTCTTCTATCGCATTATCAGGACACCTGTCATGGCAGTTAGGGCGCATCCAGGTGATCTCACCGTGAGATGTGTAACTCAGTGACATCTGCAAGGACTCTTCCCAAATAAGGTGATATGATCCAGGCTTTTGACATAGACTTGGGGACCACCATTCATCCCACTTCAGGACTATAAGGCTGTCTTTTTTAAAGTATTGATTATGTATTTGGCTGTGCTGGGTCTTAGTTGTGGCACACAGGACCTTTTTGTTTCTACACGTGCAATCTAGTTCCCTCTCCAGGGACCAAACCCAGGCTCCCTGCATTGGGAGGGCAGTGCCTTGGCCACTGGACCACGAGGGAAGTCCCAAGGTCATCTTTCTATAATGAAAATCAAATCCATTTTCCTCAGATTAAAATCCTCCAGCGACTTCTCAGTGCAAATATTGGAAATATAGCACAATCTTAAATTCACAGCCACGATATATAGGGCTGCATGGGCTTCCCTGGTGGTTCAGATGGTAGAGTCCACCTGCAATGCAGGAGACCTGGGTTAGATCTTTGGGTTGTGAAGATCCCCTGGAGAAAGAAATGGCAACCCACCCCAGTATTCTTGCCTGGAGAATTTCATGGACAGAGGAGCCTGGCTGGCTATATAGTCCATGGGGTCACAAAGAGACATGACTGAGCGGCTAACGCTTTCACTTTCATAGGACTGTATGGGATGTGAACCCCATCTAAGTACTTCCCTGATCAAACTTCCTACTATACCTCCCTAACATACCACCCTCTAGACACACCGGCCTTTGTTTCCTCTTCAAAAAGTCCAAGGTCTATCACAGGAGCGGCTCCTTTTCTTCACTCAGGTCTCAGACCAATACCACTGCCTCAAGAAAGGGCTCCAGGGCACCCTCTTTAACATGGTCCCATGGCCTCTCATCGCTCTGATGCCACTATCCCATCTCAGTTTCCTGTCGCACCAAGTATCACCTTACTTAATTATATACTAACTAAGATGTCTCACAGACGGTTTCAAGCCTAAGTGCCTAGAAGAGCCACTTGATCAGTAGGGAGCACTGAATAACTGTTTGTGGACTATGTGTAGGGGTTCAGAGGGTATCTGTTTAAAAAGCACCTCATATGAATGCCCCTGAGATGGGCGGCAGTTATATTGTCAAGACATGTGAACTGCGAAAGCTCCTTTGGGATTGGGACGGCACATACGATTCTGTTGTCTTATTCTTTCCCTCCGCAGTCTAAACAGTCTACACTGAGAGTGGCCAGGGAGAGCAGGGGAACTCAGATGATGTGAGCTATGTGTGTGTGTTAGTTGCTCAGCTGTGTCCAACTTCTTGTGATCCTATGGACTGTAGCCCACCAGGCTCCTCTGTCCATGGAATTCTCCAGGCAAGAATACTGGAGTGGGTTGACATTGAGCTGTGATGTGTATGAATTAGACCACATCACATCATACGATGGGGAAGGGGGGTGGGGGAGTCATGAGAGTTCCTGCCAAGCTGGTCCAAGACCCCATGAGCAGCCCGAACCCAGCTATGAAGCCCAGGTCTCCATGCCTCCTCCTCTGTAAAGGAGGAATTCTGTAAACAAGGAATGACAGGTATCATAGCCTGAGTACTCAATAAGCAAAGAGAAGCACAGCTAGGGCGGAGGGGCAGTGCTTAAAGGGAACCCACTCTGGGGAAAGTGTTTACTAAAAGGAGTTCATCAGAAAACCTTATACTCTAGAATGCAATGTCAAACTACGAATTCAGGTTGACATGAATTCCGTCAACATACAAGTCTTGATGAAGGTGAAAGAGGAGAGTGAAAAAACTGGCTTAAAACTCAACATTCAAAAACTGAAGATCACGGCAGACAGTCCCATCACTTCATGGCAAATAAATGGGGAAACAATGGAAACAGTGACAGACTTTATTTTCTTGGGCTCCAAAATCACTGCAGATGGTGACTGCAGTCATGAAATTAAAAGACACTTACTCCTTGGAAGAAAAGCTATGAGCAACCTAGACAGTATGTTAAAAAGCAGAGACGTTACTTTGCCAACAAAGGTCCGTCTAGTCAAAGCTATGCTGTTTCCAGTGGTCATGTATGGATGACAGAGTTGGACCATAAAGAACGCTGAGCACTGAAGAACTAATGTTTTTTTTTTGCTTGTTTTTTTTTGAATTGATGGGCTTTTGAACTGTGGTGCTGGAGAAGACTCTTGAGTGCCCCTTGGACTGCAAAGAGATCAAACCAGTCAATCCTAAAGGAAATCAATTTTGAATATTCATTGGAAGGACTGATGATGAAACTGAAGCTCCAATACTTTGGCCACCTGATGGGAAGATCCAACTCATTAAAAAAAACCCTGATGCTGGGAAAGATTGAAGGCAGGAGGAGAAGCGGATGACAGAGGACAAGATGGTTGGATGGCATCACCAACTGGATGGACATGAGTTTGAGCAAGCCCCGGGAGATGGTGAAGGACAGAGAAGCCTAGCGTGCTGCAGTCCCTGGAATCACAAAGAGTCGGACACTACTGAGCAACTGAACAACAAGAATGATGAGGTAAAGTGAGTGCAGCACCCTGTCACCCTGGACTCCAACAAGATATTTTATTTCAACGGGTACCTACTCCCCACTCACCCATCCCCCACAAAGTCCCTCATTTCTATCCCACCCCAACATATCCCCCATCAAACCCAGTCCCCGGTTCCCAACCACCCAGGGGTGAATAGGTTTGGACTACCTCTGACCCAGCAAATGTATGAATGAACCAGAAAGCTCACCCCTCAAACCAGCATGGGGATGGCTCCACTGTCCACCCACCAGCTGCCTGAGAATGATCCCCAACTCATGGCCTGCCACCTCCATGCAGGGGGCCCCCAGAGCCGCTGGCTTTGGGAGAACTGCCCGGCTCCTTGCTTTCTCTGGCATCATTAGGTTGAGGATTCGTCAGCCCTGCTCTGTGCCCAGAGCCCTCAGCGGCTCTCCTCCCCCTGCCACCCCTCCTGCTGCCAATTCTCACTGCAAAAGGTGACGGCTCAGGCCCCAGGGTGAACGCTTGGGGCCCATCAGTCCAGCCTCACTGCCTGCTCAGAGCTGATCAAAGAGAACCTGGAGAAGCTCCCAGAACGTCTCCTGCCCTTCATGCTTGCCCGATTTCACACGGCTGCTCCCTTTTGTCTTTCTGAACTGTCCCCATACGCCTTGTCTCTGCTACGTGCCCGTAGCATTGCTGTGACAACCCCCAAGGCACACTGCCCCTTCTCCCACGACCATCCCTACCAGAGGCTGGCAGAGGCACCCAGTTCTTGTCCTCATCACCCTGCAAGCCAGGAGTGACCTCACAGCATAGTTCTGGATAATCAGATCTACATGGAAATGTGCTGGAGGGAAGCTGGTCTGGGTGACCTTTGTTCCTGCTCTATCACCAATAGCGGGTAGCCATCCTGTGATGCTGAGGGCCTGGCCCGAGGGTGATGGGAGACAGGCAGGAAGGATCTGCCATGCTGAATAGCTTAGACCAGTGCCAGCTAGACCAACTGCTCACCGCCAGATGCTAGGAGAAAAATCACCCCCACAACACATCAATTGAAGCCACTATAAATTGGGATTTTTATTTACTGCAGCTGAAAGCAATCTTAATTGATAGTCACGTGTATTATAACAACCAGTCTACATGTTTCTCTAAGATATGTTTGATTTCTTCTAATTCTGAAATCCTAGCACAGGGCCTTACATAAGGCACGCTAATGAAGGCTTTAAAACCCCAGAGGTGTTGCTTATGGGGAAAGCAGTTAGAAGAAGCTGTTCCAGGCAGACACGAGACAGGAACTGACACTTATTCTCAACATTTTCCCAGAAAATCACCTCTTTCAGAGCAATTTACAAGAGTACTTTCAGAGATTAAAAATACATATGCAGAGAACAGACTTGTGGTTGCCAAAAGGGAGGAGGGAAGTAGGGAAGTAGGGGAGGGATGAATTGGACTTCTAGGGTGAGCAGATGCAAACTATTACATATAAGATGGATAAGCAACCAGGTCCTACTATACAGCATAGGTTATACTCAATATCCTGTGATAAAGCATAATGGAAAAGAATAAGAATGTATAACTGGATCACTTTGCTGTGACGGAAATTAACACAACATTGTAAATCAATTATACTTCAATAAAATAAAATTTAAAAATATGTATGTAAACTATTACCAAATTTCCATCATAGGGATATTAGTTCACTGGATAAGAAAACAACTTTTGGAGCCAATTCATTGGCTCATTAATTCTAATTAATGACTTCCAAGTCTGTTTTGTCTTTCCATGGAGAAGAAATGAGAACTAGAATGGGTCTGCTAGGTCAGAAGCCAAGCTGGACTTCCACACAGTTCCTGAGAGTTCAGCACTGAGAATTCCAACTGCTCCTTTATTCGTCACCTTTATCTGCTCACCTACAATAAATCAGGCTCAGAGTTCAGCCCACACTGACAACAATACTGCACAACGGCTAGTTCTTATAACTGTTTCCTCACCTTTTCAAAACTATTCATGGTGCAAAAAAAGTTCTACGTTATCAGAGGAGCATATTTCCAATGTTACCAAAACCTCTTCCAACCAGTATCATATGGTTTTCTCTCCCTATTGCTTTCCACACACCCGGGAGACCTGTTTTTCTGTTTGGACAAGAGAATTCTTATCTTAGATCTCTCTTTGGAAAGAGAGCTTTACAGTCCCTTTTGCAAATGCTCCTTGGAAAAAATGAGACTAGCAAAAAAATAGCAGGACTCATCACCTACTCCTCCCCAGCCAGAGCTCAATTTCTAATCAGTTTATTTCCCATTCACCCCAAAACCCCAGGTCAGCAGCTGCAGAGGGCAAGAATGAGGCAGAGGGAGAGTGGCACAGAGGATCTGGTCAGGGGAGTGCGACCAAGAGGAAGGAACCAGCATTCAGTATTTCAGGAAGGAGTTTTCAGGATAAAAGTGAGGTGTACTAAAACTAAACCCAAACCACGACCTAGCGAACATGAACAAACAGACGGGCTGGGACCTGGGATGCTTTGCTGCAGTGATTGCATCTGGACAGATGTCTCCTGGGCTCCTGAGAAGAAGAATACAAAAAAACTATAAGTGAATAAAAATAGCTGTCTGCACCAGCAAATTAGGGACAACAAGATACAAAAAAACCAAAAACCTAACTGCCACTTCTGAGAAGCCAGGAGCAAAAGCAGGGGGCTGGGAGTAAAAGCAGGGTATCTCTCACGCCCCCTGCACACACCACCACCTAAGGGTGGGCAAACAACCTAAGTCACCCCTGGACCCCTGGACTCTCCTGGACACCCCTACCCTCACCCCTCCTCACGAGGAAAGAACATGTTTCTTCTCACTCCCCCCAACCACCGGCTTCAGCAGGGGCCACAATAAAGCCTTGCCTGAATTTGACTGGTCTCTGATCAATTTCTACTGATTGAGGAGGCCAAGACCCCTGGTCAAAAACAAAACCACAATGCCAAGTTCATGAGTTGACTGCCTCTGTTCTTTTCAACACTGGACAGTCTAAAACGCACTGATTCTCCCCCTAGATATTATCGGGAAAAGGATCAAGTATTCAACACAAACACACAGGGAATGTTTATAATCTGTCAGATTCTCCTACTTTAAATATTCTTGGCAGATCAATGAGAAGGCAATTTGGTGTTAACATACAAGGTTATCTTATGGGAGAGAGCGATTCAACCAAGCAACATAAAGGTGGAGAATCAACCCTTCTCATTAATCGCTCAAAAAACCAGGAGCTGTGCTTTTGGTTGTGATGTTCTCTCTGTAGGACACACCTATTATACACCAAACATGGAGATGCAGCCGGCTGTTCAGAGACACGGGACCGACTCTGTGCTCCTCTTGTCTTAGGAAAGATATGGTTACCGAAACAAAAGAGAGCATTTAAAACAAAAAACGATTATTAGGGGAAAAGTGAGTGGTTAAAAATGCTCTATGTAAGGAAAAAAGAGGAAGGCATGTGAAGCCAATGACACGCTCAGTTGTTCAGTTGTGTCCAACTCTGCAACCCAATGGACTGCAGCCCAGCAGGCTGCTCTGTCCATGGGATTCTCCAGGCAAGAATACTGGAGGGGGTTGCCATTTCCTCCTCCTGAGGATCTTCCCGACCCAGGAATCGAACCCTCAACTCCCACGTCTCGTGCACTGGCATGCGGATTCTTTACCACTGTGCCACCTGGGAAACTCGATTTAGGGTCATATGGCTGAAAAGCTCAAATCCTATATATTTACCTCTTCTTTTGGTGCCTCAGGATTGAAGCCCAATCCCAGAGTCAACGGTCTTGAGTGATTATATACCTGGGTGAAAAATATAAAGACTCTGGAAGACTTTGGTCAGAGGAAATTAATCATCACTGGGTTTCTATTTTATTTTCCCAAAAAGCGACTGGCATCATTTGTTTTATGGACAATCACCCTGAGGCAGCAGGAAAATGTATCTTCCGTTTCTGTGGACACACACGCTACTGCACAGAGCCAGACGTAGGAAGGACAAGCTGCTTGATAGAATCACATGAATTCTTCCCTTTCTAAAAATATTAGCTTCTGGCATAAAACACTTTCCTGAGTGTGGTTCAACTTAGTCATGGAGCCCACGGAGCAGAGCTGGGATATTCATCACGTCCTACTTCCCACCAGCTGGGTCCCCACAGCCCGAAGCTTCGTAGTAGGACGGCTCAGCCAGAGACAGCACAGAGAGCCTCGGGGAGAGGAGGCTGGGAGGCCGGTGGGGGGTGGAGGCTGGCGGTCTCTGTGGAATCCGTCACCACTTCACAGCGCTGCGCAACGGAGCTCCTTCTGCAGTGCTTCTGTCCATCTGTCTTAGGAAACATTCCCACTTCCACTAAGCCATCATTTCCTCAACAGATTTCTTTTTTGGAAACACCATTAAATAAAACACAAAGAGAGAAAAGAGTCACTTTGTTTTCCTAACCCACGTCTTTGTATGACCCCATTAAAGAGAAGCAGAGAGCCTCCTGTTTAGGGTGGGCACATTAATTGTAGTCTGCGGGAAAGTAAAGGGATGTTGGGTCCCCCCACTTTTAAGCACCTCAAATCTGACACTAACTTGGCTTTGTTTTACTATTTAAGACCGTAAGAATGAATATCCAAATCAGGGTTTTATTAATTTAAAAAATCAATGCCCTCTTTAGATAAACAAAACTAGGATAAGAAATCCATCATGGGGTGAGGGTCCTATTTCTACCTGGTGGGGAGGGAAGGGATAACTCTTTATGTTTTTCTACAGCCCAGAACATTCCCTCAAACATTAATTTCTGTAATCTGAATTGTAATAGGGAAGAACAAATCTGACTCCACTTGGACCTGGTTTTTTTTTACTTTCACCTTTGTCTTCTATTGCTTTTGCTACAAGTTAAAGAATGTTGTCTCATACCCTGAAATATACAGGACAGTCCAAGGCTCTGACCCTTAAAGGCTAATACTTTCCCATTCCTACAGAGATAAAAAGTTGCAGAACAGAGAATAATACTTGCCTTGTTGGAGGTTTACAGGAACATCACGACTGGACCTATGTGGATACCGCAAGAACAAAGGATTCCCACACCAAGAAGTTTGCACCAACCAGTCACCTCTCTCCCTGAAGCCTGAATTCTAACTTGGTCAACACGGTTCTTCAAGATACTGGTCCACCATCTTCTCAGTCTGCTGGCTTTCTGAATAAAGTCAGTGTTCCTTGTCCCAACAACTTCTCTCTCAATTTAATGCCCTGTCTTGTGGTGAGTAGTATGAGCTTTGAGTTGGTTAAGAGCATGATAAATAATAATTATAAAATATAACAGTATTCAAACTGTATCTTCCTCTCCCCAGGTAGCCACTGAGAATCTCTGCTCTTAGAGTCCTTAAATGTTGTTTCTAATCAGTCCAATAAATAGAACATTTAAAATGCAAAATGAATTTCTTGCTCCTCAAATGACTGCACTGAATTTATGTATTTGTGTATTTATTTATTTTTACTTTTGGCTCACTGGGTCTTCTTTGCTGCGTGTGGGCCTTTTCTAGTTGTGGTGAGTGGAGGCTATTCTCCAGTTGCAGTGCACTGGCTTCTCATTGCGGCGGCTTCTCTTCTTGCAGAGCACCGGCCCGAGGGCTCATGGGCTTCAGTAGTTGTGGCTCGTGGGCTGTACAGGCGGGCTCTGCAGTTGTGGCGCATGGGCTTGGTTGGCCCAGAGCATGTGGGATCTTCCTGAAGCGGGGATTGAACCCATGTCCTCTGCACTGGCAGGAGAAGTCTTAACCACTGGACGATCAGGGAAGTCCTGAATTGATTTATTATTATTTTTTTTTTATTTATTTTTAATCCAGATTTTCCCAAAGCAATATTACATTCTAACTATTCTTAACTAACTAATAAAGCAGAATTCCTACTGTGCAGGTTTTGTAAAGGTGAAATCTCATCACTGGTCAGACCTGGGAAATATACCACAGTCAGAGAGGTCCCACTGCAAGCCTGGTAATTCTGTGCTTATGAAAAGATAAACAAACACTGCCAAATGGATATTTTAATTTTAATGACCTGAGGGGGCTAGCTTGGTGAAAACTGAGAGATGGGCGGAAACACTGGTTAAGTATGTCAATGAGTTTTTAAGTTCTTCAGTTTCGAATTCTCCTCACATTTTCATCCCACTGAGCAAACATAAGCCAACAGAAAAGACTTCCCACAAAAACCCAGAAACACATTTCCCCACCTGGAAATGACTGCTAGTTTTTCTGTTTTTGAGGCTAGTTTTCCACCCAGGTGGAAAGATTGATGCTTTTGAAGAATTGATGCTTTTGAACTGTGGTGTTGGAGAAGACTCTAGAGAGTCCCTTGGACTGCAAGGAGATCTGACCAGTCCATCCTAAAGGAGATCAGTTCTGGGTGTTCATTGGAAGGACTGATGCTGAAGCTGAAACTCCAATACTTTGGCCATCTGATGCAAAGAGCTGACTCACTGGAAAAGACCCTGATGCTGGGAGGGATTGGGGGCAGGAGGAGAAAGGGACGACAGAGGATGAGATGGCTGGATGGCATCACTGACTTGATGGACATGAGTTTGAGTAAACTGCGGGAGTTGGTGATGGACAGGGAGGCCTGGCGTGCTGCGATTCATGGGGTTGCAAAGGGTCGGACACGACTGAGCAACTGAACTGAACTGAACTTCCACCCAGGTAGGAGGTCCGAGCCCCATGCACCTACCAATACCCACCGCAGCAGGTCTACCTTCTTTCCACAAACATTGCTACTCTCTCATCTAAAGAAGCAGGTAACCATTCTGATCCTCCACTTCCCTGCCAGCTACTGCTCAGTTTCCTGCTCCTCTCTGTAGCAAAACTATAAACCACTATCCACCGCCTACCTCCAATTCCTATCCTCTCTCTCTTTAATAGACTTTACTTTTTAGAGCAGGACCATTCACGGCAAATTTGAGCAGAAGGGACATAGAGTCCCCACAGACGCCCTGACTCCTCACAGCTCTCCCGTGATCAGCACCCCTTATCAGAGCGCTTTATTTATCACAACTGATGGACCTACACTGACAAATCACTGTGACCAGACGTCCAGAGTTTACCTTGGGGTTCACTCTTGGTGTTGTGCATTCTATGGGTTTGACAAATGCACAATGACATGTATCCATCATTACAGTACCATACAGAATAGCTGCTCCTTGCCCTAAAAATCCTGTGTTTCACCTATTCACCTCTTTCCCATCCCCTGGACCCTACTTTTTGCTGTCTCTATAGTTTTGTCTTTTCCAGAATGTCCTATACATAATGTATAGGACATACATTATGAATCATACAATATGTAGCCTTCTCAGATTGGCGTCTTTCACTCAGCAATATGTAGTTAAGGCTCTTCCATGTCTCTCCATGCCTTGATAGCTCATTTCTTTTCAGTACTGAACAATGTTCCATTGTCTGGAGGCTCCATGATTTATCCATTCACCCACTGAAGGACACGCTCTCATTTTCTTTCCAGTCTTACTCAGGTTGGGCTCCACCGACTCACTGACCTTGCTATTGCTAAATCCAACAGTCAGTCTCAGCCTTCACCTCCTTGTAGCAACTCCATCCCTCATTACTTGACCTCCAGGCCACGGCAATCACCTGGCTTTCCTATGACCTCACTGACCACCTCTGAGTCTTCATTCAATTCCTCCTCTTTCTGACCTCTAATGTGGAACAGCCCACACTCATAGGTCCAGCCACCTACTTGGTATCTCCACTTGGCCATTACACAGGCATCCAAACGTAACACTTCCATAGCTGAGCTCCATCTTGCTTCTACATGGGTTTACCCCCTCTGTCGGTGGCAGCTGCAACTCCACTTCCCTGTAGTCAGGCCAAAAGCCCCACAGTCATGCTCATCTCTTCTTGTTCCCTTTCACATGCATCCAGTCTAATAGCAGATCTTACATATATCTCTATCATTAAAGGATGTCCAGATTGGACCAAGTCTCACCATTTGCCACTCTACTACTATGGTCCAAGTCACCAAAACCTTCCTGATGATCACAGTAATGGTCCACCAACCGGACTCCCTGCTCTGTCCAGCCTCAAACACTCTGCTTTTCAAACAGCCGTACAGTGACCCTGGGAAAGAGTCACATGGTGTTTTTTCCTGCTTCTAGTCCTCCAGCAGTGCTTTGCCTCATTCTCTCACAATAAAACCCAAGCCTTTATTGTGGCCCACATGGTCCTACCTGATATGACTCCCATATCTCTCCAATTTCATCTGCTACTACACCCTATTTTAACTTAGCTCCAGCCAGACCAGACTCCTAGCTCCATGATAGGCTCAGTCCCAACTCAGGGCATTTGCATGTGCTGTCCCGGCTGTCTGTAATGGTCTTTCCTCTAGTATCCCTTTGGCTGGTGTAGTCACCAACCTCAGGTCTTTATTCAAAAGTGGCCTATTCAGAGGAGCCTCAGCAAGGCACTGTATACAAAATAATGCTGGGAATTCTCTCGTGGTCCAGTAGCTAAGATTCCATGTTCCCAATGTAGGGGGCCTGAGTTCAATCCCTGGTTAAGGAACCAGATCCTGCATCCTGCAACTAAGACCCAGTGCAGCCACAATAAATACATTAAATGAATATTTAAAAAATAAAATATCAATCTTCTCCTTAATGTATCATCCTTCTCTGCTCTACTTTATTTTCCCTTCTCACTTATTTTATGTAAAATATCTTATAATTTTGTAAGTCACTTGTATTAATTATTATCATTCGTCCTTTCTAGACTGTATACCCTACAGTAGGAATTTCAGTCTATGTTGTTCCCTGATGTTCCCTCAGGACCTAAAAATGTTCCTGGGACATGGCAGGTATCCAAAAGGTATTTCGCTCAATATGAATGCATAAATGAGTGAATGAAATAATACTTCACTTGGCAGAAGCAAATTTATAGCTTAATCTTTAACAAAAAACCAAGGTACTGGTTTTGTTGGCTCATTAGGTACATTATTAACCAGATCATACGTGACGTTTCAAAATGTCAAGTAAAAAATACATAGCTGTGATGCTCTACTGGCTTAAACTTTCCATTTTTATTCAACCACTCAAAAATATGAAAAGCAACAAAATGTGATGGTCCTGGAGACAGACTCTGGGTTCCCTTTGGGCAAGGACTGTATTTACTCTGTTTCTCCCCCATATTTCAAGCCTAGCAGAGGCTCACAGCAGGAACTCAAAAAGTATCTATGGCCTGAATGAACACTAAGTAAGGTTTTTATTTTACAATACAGTGTCATTATTTATTGAGCTATGTCAGGGTGAACACAACCTCAGGGGTACTCTCACCCCAGTAGGTATATATGTAAACCATTTTATATGGAAAAGGTGATTATTTTTCCATTCACAAATTGATAATTGCTATTAACAGATATTACAGTGGTCCCCGAAAAAGAATAAAACATGGGTGTTTACCTACTTCAGCTGTTCTGAGAATTCCATTTTTTTTTAAACAGACTTTTTTAAGAACAGTTTTTGATTCACAGCAAAAATTGAGCATTAGGTACAAAGATTCTGACATACCTCCTGCCCTGACACATGCACAGCCTCCCCAAGCACCAACATCCCTCACAGAAAATCACCACCCAGGGTCCATGGGTTACATTAGGGTTCACTCTTGGCGCTGTACATTCTACGGTTTGGGCATGCGTCCATCATTAGAGGGTCATACAGAGTAGTTTAATTGTCCTAAAATTCCTTTGTGCTTTGCTGCATTCACCCCTCCCCATGCCAAAAGACAATTCCATTTTAAAGACTTGGCCTAAACAATGGATAGGTTGGATTGCAGAACCATTTCCATTTAAACACTCCTCCCTTGGCGTTAGAACAAAGGGTAGAAGCCTTAAGTACTAATAAGGGTTATGAAACATCAATTTAACTTTGGAAAGAAACAATTCTTTCTTTCTATCAATATTTAAAGTGTCCCATCTGGACAAAGTGACCACTTCACACTCAGATGATCAAGAGATGGTCTGGATTTTCTTTCAGCTTTGCATTGATTCCAAAGTGAAAGTGTGAAAGTGAAAGTCTCTAAGTCATGTCCAACTCTTTGCGACCCCATGGACTATACATACAGTCCATGGACTTCTCCAGGCCAGAATACTGGAGTGGGTAGCCTTTCCCTTCTCCAGGGGATCTTCCCAACCCAGGCATCGAATCCAGGTCTCATGAATTACAGATGAATTCTTTATCAGCTGAGCCACCAGGGAAGCCCAATAATACTGGAGTGGGTAGCCTATCCCTTCTCCAGAAGATTTTCCCAACCCAGGAATCGAACCAGGATCTCCTGCATTGTAGGCGGATTCTTTACCAGCTGAGCCACCAGGGAAGCCTGTGATTCGAAGGGACGGTAAACATGGGATCTTTAGCAGAAGTTCCCAAAGAAGAACTGGAGGAACTTAAAGTCACTATAAGCAAGGTACTGCGTGGCCATGAGACCTGCTTCTGGACACTCAGGCACTCACACCTCACTCTCTCAAAGAGCTCCCAGGACTGTCTGGGCACTGGGGTTTGAGTCCCATACTCCATTCCCAACTGCTTCCAGTTAAACAGGATATTTACATTCACATCTTTAAGTCTACAGGACCCAGGCTTAAGAAGGCAACACAGTGAGAACAGTTCTAAAAACTGCAAAACGATATACAAATTGCAAAGGAAAAATGTAAATATCCTTATTGAGTGTTTGTGTTTCTTGCTGTCTCCAGATTTGACTCATTGTCACTGCTGAACACTGGTCTTTACAATTCCTTGTACCAGCAAACACTCAGTAAATGAATGAATAAATGGAACTATTGTTTTGCTGTGTACTGGACTATTCTAAAACTCTCCCTTCTGGGTACAAAAAGCTAAAATGGTTCTCCCTTGGCACCTACCATTAATGAGGCTGGGTGTTTTCTTTATAAATCGTGTGCATCTGGTATCATCTCATTTCAAATTGTCTTTCCCACCCTCAAACAAAAACAAACAAAAAATGTATGCCCCAAAAACCAAAACACAGAATTTTAGATACTGGAAACTACTAAAATGTGTCTCCTTCTCAGACTGTCCCTAAATACTAAGTAAATTTAATATTTTCCAGGGTATTATTCAAGATTTTAGACAAACTGGCAGCACACTTTTGTTCTTCTATAGAGAAGAATCAAATGGGCATCCAAATTGTCTTATAAAATTGGCAGCTTAAGGAAAGCACTAAATATTCTTAGAGTCAAGAATATTTCTGAATTCCTCAGAAAACCAAACAGTAGGTTTAATGAGCCATCAGCATTTCCCAAGTACATTATGTTAATCTGGCTTTTTAAAATGTGCTGGCCTACATGACAACGCCCTGGGGAAGAGCCCTAAAATACACGCTGTAAATGGAGTTTTCCTCTTAAATGTTAGCTTTCATTACAGTACTTTCACTGTTTCATACTTGACAGAGGATGCAAACGACAAGCCCCTCTATTACAGGGCAGATTTCTAAAGAGTCACAAAATGAACCTGAATTGCTTACAACCTTCTCTCTACCTCCCACCCCCCAACCCCCCACCCCCATTTCTCAAGGATCCCACAGCTATTTTCATACAATTCACTCACTGGCAAGGAATAGAGTTTCCACTGAAATGACACATGGAATCAAACCAAACTTAGCAAGAGCTAACTCTGTAAAGGCCAAGAAGGAAGCTCTGACACTGGACCCTGGAAAGATAGGTTTCAAAATATCTCTAAGAAGAGACAGTATGGTCTCCCAGCTCTTATCTTCAAAGGCAAAGACTGTTATAAGAGATGAGAAGCTTCCAAAAGCAAAGTTTTAAGAGCTGAACTGCAAAGGAACTTGATGTGGAAGAAAACCTGGAGGACAGAGAGAATGGCTGGCAGGCAGGTCAGGACGCTGAAACAGTGAGTTGCTTCTGGGAAAAGGTACAAACCCAGGATAATCAGGAAAAGGGACCAAGACCACCAAGCCGAACAGCAGAAGGACCCAATTAAGAGCAAGACAAGCCACATTCTGTGTATGGCCTGCAGAATGTGGTCCACAAGCAGGAGTAGTTACCGGGACCACCAAACCAGATCCACTGGTGAAGTCCAAGCAGCAAACAGAGGACAAATCATTGCCAGGAGAGCCCACAGCAATGTCCCCAGTGGACCTCAGCAGGGACTGCAGGCAGTTAAAAAACAAAAACAAAAAAAGATGAGTGCCAGTACTGTCGGATTATGAAAAAAATGAACCCTTGAGGCTTCTCGTCCATGAACGGACCTTCTCATCCTACCTGGTCAATAGTACTAATGCAACATTCTCCTGATATCATCAGATGATTGGGTTGTGTGCAAGGCAAAACTCATTAGCTTCAAGTTAGAGTTGGTATTTTTAGGGAAAAAAAGTAGGAAACAGGTCAAGTATGTCCATGTAAAAGTGAATTCATGCAGAACATATTAGGAGAGGAATCATTAACTTTGGCAGGAGGCCTGAGGGGAACAAGAAGAACCTTGCCTGAACTAAGGAGACAAAACACATATTAACTGTTTCAAGTCTGTCAGCAAAATGTCTGGTTCCTGCTTAGTCCACAAAGCTATACTGTCCTCCTCCAACGAGCACCGCAGCACACACGCAGACCCAAGATTCGAGGGTCCTGGCATCTTGGGCAGACACTGGTCTGTGGGACTGGAAGCCAGAGTCGGCTTCAGGTGCAGAGCCAAGCTGAGCTACAATCCCTCTCCAGGTTCCAGGACAGGGCTCTGCCTGAATCTGAGGGGATCATCAAACCAGAAGACAGTCTCAGTCACTGAAGCTTCTGGAAGACACTCTCTCACTACCTCTGCATTGAAGGGGAAACGCAGATTACCTGCTAGGGAAAAGGCTGAACCTATCAGCCTTTTATGAAACCTGTATAGTCCAAGCCATGGTTTTTCCAGTAGCCATGTATGGATGTAAGAGTTGGACCATAAAGAAGGCTGCATGCCAAAGAAGTGATGCTTTCAAACTGTGGTGCTGGAAAAGACTCAAGAGTCCCTTGGACTGTAGGGAGATCAAACCAGTCAACCCTAAAAGAAATCAACCCTGAATATTCACTGGAAGAACTGATGCTAAAGCTGAAGGTCCAACACTTTGGCCACTTGATGCAAAGAGCCAACTCTTTGGAAAAGACCTTGATGCTGCGAAAGTTTGAGGGCAGGAGAAGGGGGTGGCAGAAGATGAGGTGGTTGGATGGTATCACCGACTCAATGGACATGAATTTGAACAAACTCTAGGAAACAGTGGAGGATGGGGAGCCTGGTGTGCTGCAGTCCATGGGGTTGCAGAGTTGGACACAATTTAGCAACTGAACAACAACATTAGCCTTTGATGAGACCACACACAGGAATGAGCAGGCCGTGTGAGAAGGGTGAGGATGTTTCTATAGGAACACATTGCTAGATCCCAGCCCAGACTCATTGCACAGGTGAGAGGGAAAGACAGGAGGCTGGAAACACTCAAAAACAAAGGAATCGTCTCACTGGGTTCCTGAATGCACTCACCTTCTAAAACATGCCAAGTGGGTAGATGAAGACGGGTGGCTTTATTGCACTTTTCCGTAAAAGAGAAAGTAGCTTTGAAAACCATCGTGTGTACAAGCAAGGAGGAATTCAATTACATTCACGCTGAGTTAACACATTGCATACCCTCTCTAAGGTATCAGGGCACAAGCTAGAGTTAATATTTTCTGCTTTTGAGCTGATAACTTTAGGGTTTAAAAGCCTATGCATTAAGAAGAAACATAATGAGGTAGGGCTAATTAAACTTCATGTCTTCCAGCAATGATTCTTCTTTTCCCCTACAGCTAAACAGACATCAGCTACCCAATGAGCAGCACATTCTCATGGGCATACATTCTGACGTGATATCCAACTGGTGACAAAGGGAAGGAAACACTGATAATCAGTAACCACTGTGTCTTTTAGAATTTTGAATTCTCAACACTGGTATAAATAAAACAGACTGCGGATGGTGCAAAATTCTCCGGGCCAGAGGTAACACTTTTTCCCCCCTATTCTAGAAAGCATATTAGAATGGAGGTAAGAGTGACATTATTGTAAGAGTAATATTTAACCTATGCTAATTTAGTCTCCTGGAAATGAGCAAGCCCTGCCTCTTACCTGCTGCACGAGAGCTCTGGACTTCTATTTATCTTTGTGTGTGTGCTTTGGCCACGCTGCATGGCATGTGGGATCTTAGTTCCTCAACCAGGGATCCAACCCGAACCCTCTGTGTTGGCAGCATGGAGTCGTAACCACTGGACCACCAGGGAAGTCCCAGGAGAGCTCTGTGTTGACTTTCTATTGGGCTCTTACTACCCTGAGAGCACATCTGACAAAGGAGAGCTGGCGGCGGGGGTGGGGAGGTGCAACTGAAGTGGTGTCTAACCCTGAAATGCACCAGGGTGGATCCTCAGGGGTTAAATGGCAGATTCTTTTTTTAAAATTAATTTTTATTGGAGCACAGTTGATTTACAATGTTGTATTAGCTTCTGCTGTATGGCAAAGTGAACTGGTTATATATATACATATATCCTCTCTTTTTTAGATTCTTTTCCCATATAGGTCGTTACAGAGTACTGAGTAGAATTCCCTGTGCTATACAGTAGGTCCTTGCTGTTTATCTATTTTATATATAGTAGCATGCATATGTTAATCCCAGATTCTCAGTTTATCCTCCCCTGCTCCATCCCTTTCCCCCTTAGTAACAATAACTTTGTCTTGGCAGATTTTTAAGAGAATAAAATGTGGTAAACTGTGCTTTACTTTTTTAACATTTCCATGTATGGGAATCTCTCTCAGACTCACCTAGGAACTGTGGAAATATCTTGGCTACGAGAACAACTGTGAGTTCAACATGGAACTCATTTCTTGAGTTCACAGCTTTCCAATAAGGCAGCAGTAAGGAAAAGTAGACATGGCAAGTGTGATCATGTGTGTGGTTAAAAAAAAAATATATATATATATATATATCTCACATCTGATGAGGAAGAAAACAGAGTAAGATCATGAATTTAAAGTCATATTCTAAGGGGTGCATTTGCCTCCAAGCATTTATGAGCGGACTTCCATGGTGGTCCAGGGGTTAAGAATTCACCTGCCAATGCAGGGGACGTCAGTTCGATCCGTGGTCCAGGAAGATACCACATGCCTGCAACTCTCCATACTCTGGTGGTTCTTTGGACACTTCTGTCTCTGCTTCAGTGCAACCTACCTGTGTCTGAACATCTGCAGAAGCCTCAGAGCCATGGTCCCCACATCTAGCTTCCCCCATTGTAGGCCAGTCTGCAGACCAGGCTGTTCATCATAGGGCAGGCTCAGGAACCCGCAATGGCTCCTGACTAACCCCCAGAGTCCAGAGAAAAGTTGGCTTCTCACACGTGAGGCTCTCGCCTCCACCTGCAGTCCTCAGCGCCTCGCCCACAGATGGCTCTGGACTGGGAGAGACTGGCCACCACACTCTCTTGAAGGCCAGGCTCAGTGCCCCGCTGGACCTGCACTCAGCACACACGCCTTTCCTTCTGAGTCCCCTTTCCTCTGCCACACAACATGCTTGTTCATCTCGGTCACCTGCATGAGGCTCCTCTGAACACCTGAGCCTACCCTGTTCTCCGCAGAATCTTGCAGTTGCCCCCAGTGTGCATGCATGCTAAGTTGCTCAGTCGTCTCCGACTCTTTCTGACCCTATGGACTGTAGCCCACAAGGCCCCTCTGTCCATGGAATTCTCCAGGCCAGCATTCTGGAGTAGGTTGCCATGCAGTCCTCCAGGGGATCTTCCCAACCCAGGGATCAAACCGGCATCTCCTGTGGCTCCTGCATTGCAGGGCGATTCTCTACAGCTGAGCCACTGGGGAAGCCCAGATGCCCCCAGAGGCCCACCCAGTTCAGTACTTAGGTGTCTACACCAGAATGGCTCTCTGAGGGTTTTATGTTTGAGTTTTGCCTCTGTAGCTGGGCTGCAGGCTTTGTGAAATCAGTGGTTATCCCTTTTAAGTCTTTTTTCTTTCTTAAGATTTTTTTTGTGTGTGTGATGTGGATCATTTAAGATCTTTTTTAAGTCTTTACTGAATTTCTTACAATGTTACTTCTATTGTTTATGTCCTGGATTTTTGGCCCTAAGGCATGTGGGATCTCAGCTGCCCAACCAGGGACTGAGCCTGCACCCTATGCACTGGAAGGCAAAGTCTTAACCACTGGACCACCAGAGAGGTCCTGACTTTTAGGATTTGCATGTGGCTCCATATGTGGGGCGTGGTATATAAGCATGCAGTAGACACTCCCAAGACCTAGGACCATACAGGACTTCAGAGCTGGAGGAGAAGCTTAGTCCCTTCACTGCACAGAGAAACAACTGACCTCTGGAGAAATCATCAATGGATTCCTGCTAACGATGACTCCTTCTGTTCTCCTGATCAAGGTTTTTACACCACCCAACCCGTCACCTTTTACTCAAGCCCCTGGGCTCACTTTTTAAAGTTCTTCACTAAGTAACATTGACTGAAGTCTATATTGAGTCACTCAGTACATCTGAAAAATCCTAAAAATATTAAATAATTCATGATTCTCACTTTTTTACTCATCACTCTACACTCTGTCATATTAATTCAGTCTGGTACCACTGAGGACAATCCTATTCCACAGCTCCACTTCCCGGGCTAGTGAGGGAAAGCCAGCCCTGCTCGTGACTAGGAGGAACACTGCCCTTGGCTGGCCATGTGGACACTGCAGAGGGCCACACCGGGTCAGCAAGAGAAACTCCTGGACACATACTCCCCCCACCAGCCCTAGGTGGCATGAAAATAGCCCTGAGAGGGCAGGGGATGGCCAGCAATGATCAACACACCAAACTCAGTTGTGACTGAAGTAAGAGAGGAAATTCAGGTGGCAAATGTGTCTTTTTAGCCTCTTTCAGATGATTTTTTTGAGTCACAGGTGTTCAGCCAGAGCCGCGGGAACAAATGCAGATTTAGATCGTGTTCCATAAACTACTAATAGGAGTTCGCATTTTTGTCGCTGCTGTTGTTAATTTCAGTTTCATCCTTGCTCTCCATCTTTAAACACAAGATGCATCACAGCGACGGGGCACAGGAGTGGCGGGCTGCCAGTCCCCCTGGTGGGGGTGAGGGCGGGCTCTGCACACCCCGCCGGGCGCTGCATCTGTCACCGGCCGGGGGCTGTCTTGCTGCCTGGCTCATGTCACAGCACTGGGGGCGGGTAGGTCGTGACGTGGGGGCTTCAGAACCTTTCAGTGGGGCGTCTGACACCCAGGCAGCCGTGGAACAGCCTCTCCTGCTGCTTTAATTAACGGAATCCACCTAACCAGTCTTTAAATAATTGAATGCCTTGGCAACTGGTATTCAAATATTTGAAGAATTGAAGTTACAAGACTGTTTTAACCTTTCAATTCTAGTTTCAAACTTTCCACTTTCCTTCCTGCTATGCACAAGTGAAGGAGACATAAAAAAAAATTTTTTTTTTTTTTTTTTGAAAAAAAGAAAAGGATACTTAGACCAGGATCAGCCATGAGCAGGGAGCTATGTTATACAAATGGGATCATTTCAAGTGGTAATTCAGTAAACATAAAAAACAAAATACTCTGAAGAAGTGAAAATTACTTAAGTGGTTTTCAGAGTCACATGATAATTTTCCCATCTGTTACAAACTGTAAATGTGTTTATTTGAAGCTGATAGACTTCTAAAATGTCTAGATCCCTGGGTAGGGGGCAGGAAATCATGTTTTTCTTATTTACTTCCTAAAAACAGAAACGACCTAGTAACTTTGATAGAACAGTAACTTTGATGTTCAGTTCAGTTCAGTTGCTCAGTCGTGTCCGATTCTTTGCGACCCCATGGACTGCAGCATGCCAGGCCTCCCTGCCCATCACCAACTCCCGGAGTTTACTCAAACTCATGTCCATTGAGTCGGTGATGCCATCCAACCATCTCATCCTCTGTTGTCCCCTTTTCCTCCCACCTTCAATCTTTCCCAGCATCAGGGTCTTTTCAAATGAGTCAGCTCTTCACATCAGGTGGCCAAAGTACTGGAGTTTCAGCTTCAACATCAGTCCTTGCAATGTACATTCAGGACTGATCTCCTTTAGGATGGACTGGTTGGGTCTCCTTGCAGTCTGAGGGACTCTCAAGAGTCTTCTCCAACACCACAGTTCAAAAGCGTCAATTCTTCAGCGCTCAGCTTTTCTTATAGTCCAACTCTCACACCCATACATGACTACTGGGAAAACCACAGCCTTGACTAGCAAAAACAAGACTGGGAGCTGACTGTCAGTTAACATAATCTAACTCTGATGTTAGTTAACATCATCTAACTTTGATGTTAGCGCTCCTAAAAAAAAAAAAGGTACTGAAGATTGTACATTGTATGTGTTGTTTCTTTGAAAATATATAACGTAAATTTTACATTGAACTATTATCAAGTACTAAATATACTATCGTTAAACCTAAGAAAATATGAAGCAAATCCTTCTGCCCACCCCCGCCCCGTTTTCCACATGCACATGCAATACTAAAATAGAAAACAAATAAATTTAAAAAAAAGAAAACATTATAATAATTTAGATGCTCTTTCCTAGCCTGGAGGTTGAAGTACAGAGTTTAAACTAAGGTTAAATGCAATCATCAAAGGGCAACTCAGCCCAAAGAATTCACATTTTCTTTTTTTTTTTTTCCCCATTTATTTTTATCAGTTGGAGGCTAATTACTTTACAATACTGTAGTGGGTTTTGTCATACATTGACATGAATCAGCCATGGATTTACATGTATTCCCCATCCCGATCCCCCCTCCCACCTCCCTCTCCACCCAATTCCTCTGGGTCTTCCCAGTGCACCAGGCCCGAGCACTTGTCTCATGCATCCAGCCTGGGCTGGTGATCTGTTTCACAAGAATTCACATTTTCAATCTGAGTTCTTTTTCCTCTTTTCTATTTAAGGATACTCTCTCTCCTTCAAGGACAAGCTCAGATATCACCCCTTGCAAGTCCTCAACCTCTTGCTATCAGATAAAGGACGTGTGTGGAAATCTCGGCCCACTGAGCAAACACAGTTACAGTCTCCCCAGGATCACCATGCTGGGGTGAAAGCATGCTTCCTGGAGACCCCTGGACACCCAGGAGGGATTTCAAGTTCAGCAGGCCAACACCTGATCCTTCCCCGGCTTTCCTTCCATCTCCATATGGTCAGGGGCTCAGATCGAAAACCCTGGGGTCCCTCTTGACCACTCTGTCTCACAAATCGTCCAATCCATCAGCAAACCCTCCTGGTTCTATTCTCGATAGGTGCACGAACTCCAACCACTCTCACCACTGACGTCCGCTGCCCTTTGCTCAAAATCTCCCAGGGCTTTCGACCTCGCTGAGAGAACAGCCCGAGGCTTGGCAGTGGCCTATGACATCCTCCAGGGCTTCTGTGGTGGCCCAGTGGTCAAGAATCCATCTGCCAGTGCAGAAGACATGGGTCTGATCCCTGGGTCGGGAAGATCCCCCGGAGAAGGAAATGGCAACTCACTCTAGTACTCTTGCCTGGGAAAGAAACCCCACGGACAGAGAAGGCTGGCGGACGACAGTCTCTGGGGATACAAGAGCTGGACACGACTTGGCGATTAAACAGTAACATGACATCCTTCATCATGTGCCCCATCACTCCCCGTGCACTGGGCTCCAGTCACAGTGGCTTCCAGCCCCTCCAACATGGGGACCTGGTCCTGGAACACAGTTCGCCAAATAGCTGTATAATGCCCTCCCACCTCCTTCGGCTCTTTACTCAAAGGCCATCTCCTCGGTAAGGCTTTTTTTGGCTTCCTCATCAAAGACCACCTTTCCTAGACCCCACTCCACCTGGAGCGCACACTAACCCACGCTCCCTTGCACCCTGGTTTCCTCTGCTGCAGAATGTCTCTCCTTAGATTTTCCCCACAGTAAGTGGTATGTATTTTAGTTATCTTGTTTCCTGCATTTCTCCCCCTGCTAGATGGACACATCTAGGAAGGCAAGATCCCCAACGCAGGAGATGTGGGTTTGATCCCTGGTTGGGGAACTAAGATCCCACACGCAGCGGGGCAACTGAGCCCGTGTTCCAAGCAGAGAAAGCTTGAGAGCTGCAACAAAGACGTGGCACAGCCAAAACCCCCAAGAAACAGAAAACTCTGGGTGAAGAGTCTCCTTGTCTTTCCTACAGATAACCTAAGGCCCCTCACAGGGCACTGAGTAGACATAAGATACAATGTTATCATAGGTACAATATTATAATACAACTGCTTCTGTATTGTGGGCAAAAAATGTTGCCTGCTATATATCAGTAAACAAAGGTTGCTGCAGCCATCAAGCCATCAGTTACAGCCGCCCAACCATGCGCCCTGGAGGTGATTCAGGGTTAGAAAGAAGCACGCCCCAGAGAATTGAGATCGGAATCAAAGGAACGGTTTCAATGAGCCCAGACTTGTGCATCCTCCCATACACAGAAAAGCACTAAATTCCTTAACCTGAGATGTCTGCTTTTCCTTAATTAATGGTAACTTTTTGATGTTCTGACCACCTGGTCTTTGTTGCAAAAACTCCCTTATATCCTGGTTCCTCCTTCAGAACTGTCTCTCAGTTATCTGAGATACTGTGCCCCAGGCTTTAAGTCCTCAATATGACCACAGAATAAAACACAATTCTCAACTTTTAGATGTTGCAAAACTTTTCAGTCAACAATATGAATAACTTCAAAAGTTATTAAAGCACTTTAGGACTCAGTTTCCCCATTAAGGCAACAAGATTATATCTAAGGTCTCTTGAAACATCTTTAGAACCTTCCTCATTTTCCAGAAGAGGAAACAGGCTCTGATGCGTGAAGAAATGTGCCTTAAATTGCATATGCTGCTGCTAAGTCACTGTAGCCCACCAGGCTCCTCTGCCCATGGGAGTCTCCAGACAAGAATACCAGAGTGGGCTGCTATTTCCTGAGGACCTACTGAGGCTGGGGATGCAAAGCAGACTGAGAATGTGCTTATCCTCAAGACAGCTCTTGGGGGAGGTCAGATAGGAAAACAAATGTCAGTACCAGGTGGTAAGTGCTGTAACAGACGAATGGAAGATTCAGATAGATGGTGGTACCATATACACATGTACGCACATGTACACGTACACACACACACACACACACACACACACACACACAACCAGGGGCACACACACACACACACACACACACACACACAACCAGGGGCACACACACACACACACACACAACCAGGGGCACACACACACACACACACACAACCAGGGGCACACACACACACACACACACACACACACACACACACACACACAGAGAGCCAGAAAGCAGAAGGCTCACCAATCAGGTATGTTTGGCTTTAGAAGATCCAAATAAACCAGGGGCTGCTGAGGCACTTACCTGATTAAACAGCTTAACTTGGTTCATGGAGGCACCACAGCATCAAGGGCCAGACATTATCATCAGAGACTCCAACTCTTATTCTCATGTGTAATCTATGGATGACACTCAAGAGAAATAAAAACTAACACTTTCTAAAATTCTGTGTGATTTTGTTGTCTCTGCTCTGCACCCACCCACCAGTCAGGGTTATACTGACACTGTGTGAATTGGGTCTCTGAGTCCCCTAGAAGCTTTCTGCTTAAATCTCATCACCGGGTACCAATCCACCCAGACTTCAGAGGGCAGGCTTTGGTTTCACAGAATAAGTCAACGTGAGCCCAAGTAGTTAAGGCGAACAGTGGGACTCTGATCTGGGATTCAGCATATGGAAGCCAATTAAAAAACACTACCCATGTCTAACAGAACTCAATTAATCTCTTTAATATAAGAACTGATTCTGTTTTATAAGATCTAGAAGGGAAACATGAGCACAGCTATTAAAAAAAAAAATAACAGACAAGCCCTGCTGGTCTGATTTGTGCTCAAGCAGAAAAATCATACAATCCTTTCAGATGCAACCCCTCTAAACCTGCAACCCCTGCTGCACTTTTTTTGGCATACCATATAATTTCATCTATATGACATTCTAGAAAAGATAAAGCAAAGTAGTTGCCAGTTTCTGACTTTGGGTAGAAGAAAGGAACTACAAGAGGGCATAAAGAAATTGTAGGAAGATGGATGTATTCTGTATCTTGATTATGTTGGTAGGAAAACGATCATCACAAACACACACGCGCACACACACACACGGGCATAACAAAGGCGTGTGTGCATGCTAAGCTGCTTCAGCGGTGTCCAGCACTTTGCGGCTCCATGGACTGTAGCCCCGCCAGGCTCCTCTGTCCATGAAATTCCCCAGGCAAGAATACTGAAGTGCGTTGCCATTTCTTTCTCCAGGGGATCTTCCCAACCCAAGGATGGAACCTGTGTCTCTTACGTCTCCTGCAATGGCAGGCGGGTTCTTTACTATTGGCGCCACCTGGGAGGGCCCTGGTGAGAAAATCCTAAACTTCCAGCTCTTCCCACCCTCCCTTTCCCCCATGTCACATGTCCGTACAAATGGGAAAAGATATCCTTTTAAAGTACACAGCTGTCTGCATTTTCCCACCATATAGCTATATACTTAAAAGTGGAAGTGAAAGTCGCTCAGTCATGTCTGACTCTTTGTGACCCCATGGACTACACAGTTCATGGAATTCTCCAGGCCAGAATACTGGAGTGGGTAGCCTTTCCCTTCTCCGGGGGATCTTCCCAACTCAGGGATCTAACCCAGGTCTCCCACATTGCAGGTGGATTCTTTATCAGCTGAGCCACCAGAGAAGCCCAAGAATACTGGAGTGGGTAGCCTATCCCTTCTCCAGTGGATCTTCCCAACCCAGGAATTGAAATGGGGTCTCCTGCATTGCAGGGGGATTCTTTACCAACTGAGCTATGAGGGAAGCCCTATATATATATACTTAAAAAATATATTTTCTCATATGGACAGACATATTGTCACAGCGGGGAGAGGGAGGGTGGGACAAACTGGGAGACTGGGAATGACAAATAAATGTTACCATGTGTAAAATAGATAGCCAGCAGGAAGCTGCTATAGAGCACGGGAAGCTCAGCCGGGTGTTCTGTGATGACCTAAAGGGATGGGATGGAGGCTGGGATGGGAGGGAGGTCCAAGAGGGAGGGGATATATGTATACATATAGTTGATTCACTTTGTGGTACAGCGGAAATTAACACAACATTGTAAAGCAATTATACTCCAGTTTTTAAAAAAGGATATACTTTCTCATATATAAATTATACTTCCACTATCCTGACTTAAATGATCAAACAAAGAAATATACCAGAAAAGAGCAAGGAGAAACCTAGGAGACTCAAGCAAAAATGTGGTATCTTTTTTAAAAACTATAGTTTTTATATTTGTTGAAAATGTGAAACAGGAAATCTGACAACCTCCCCCCCTTCTCCATTTTAGCCTCAGGTTAGGAGCATGGCCCTGCCCTGACACAGAGTGGCCACCAACTCTAAGGACAAGGAATCCATCCTGAAGAAACGAAGAAAGTCAGAGCACCAGCTGAGTCCCAGAGAGAAAAAGAAACATCATGGGGTGAAGAAGACACCTTCAAAGTTGCCTGCTTTTCAGAAGAGAGAGAGCCTTTGTCTCCTGCCAGTAACAGGCAGTGTGATGACACAACAGTCGACGGAGAAGCAAAGCATCTCAGTAGTTCATGGATTTGGCCACAGCTAGGATCAGATGATGGAGAAGGCAATGGCAGCCCACTCCAGTACTCTTGCTTGGAAAATCCTATGGACAGAGGAGCCTGGTGGACTGCAGTCCGTGGGGTCACTAAGAGTCGGACATGACTGAGCGACTTCACTTTCACTTCTCACTTTCATGCACTGGAGAAGGAAATGGCAACCCACTCCAGTGTTCTTGCCCGGAGAATCCCAGGGTCGGGGGAGCCTGGTGGGCTGCCGTCTATGGGGTCGCACAGAGTTGGACACGACTGAAGTGACTTAGCAGTGGCAGCAGCAGCAGCAGCAGGATAAGATGACGTCTCTTGAGGACAAAATCTAGCCCGGCACACTCAGGGGAGAGACATTCAGCCAAGGAGAGAGTACAGTATGGATGATTCATCTCTATGCTTGAAACCACATTGCAGGGAGTCAACCTATGTGAAGTGGACGTTGTTATGGGCCCAAACAGTTGAGCATCAGTGACTCAACTTGCTCCAACCTTCCAGCACACTCCTCCTCCACACACAACAGGTGCATCGCCCCAACTGTCATCTGACAAGTGGCGCCATAAAACCACATGCCCGCCTCAGACTTCCGCCGAGGCGACCGGGAAAACTGAAGATTGTATTCTTCACAAGACGTGCAGTTAGGTCATAAAAGAAACACATCATTTCTTTAAAGATACTGTCATTTATGACCATAACAGTATGTCCCAGGTGTCATAAAATAGGTACCGATAATAGCAGATTTATAGTCTTGAAAAAAATACTAAAGGACTGATATTCTATAGACAGGCCTGGGTTTACACATTAAAAACTAGTATCTACTCTTTGATCATCACTGGGTGGAAATATTTCTAAAATTTATCACATGCCTCTCTGCTTTCTTAAGCATGTTGTAGTATTGTTCTTGAGATTTCAATAATCAATTCAATATATTTCAATTCTATCAACGACTAGACTGTGTTCTATAATTAAACAAGGATGTCCAAACCAAGCATATGAAAATGTTGGCCACAATACTAAGGACATTAAAAGTTATTTCTGAGGGAGAACACGATGGCGGAGGAGGAGGTGGACGTGCAGCACATCTCTCACGGATACATCAGGAAGACACCTTCAGACACAGAAGTGCACGCAGAACAGCAGCTGAGAGCGGACAGGTGTACCTGAGCAGTGGAAAAGAGTATACAGAACCACGCAAAACTCGGTAGGAGGAAGGAACTAGGGGGGAAACAGGAGTGTTAGTAGGACTGGACCTGCCCTCAGCAGGTGGGGGAACGGAAGCAGGGGTCCGACCCCCACATCGGGGCAACTGTCCGAGTCAGAAGAGAAACACTTAAGGCTGAGATGAAACAGCTGATCTGTGGCAGCGTAAATGGAATGAGAATCAGACAGTCCGTGCGGCAGCCATGCATATCCCGGACAGGGACGCAGATCCCCTGGAAGGCGCAAGGGCTGGGAGCTGGAGGTTAGGGATTGTGGAGCAACCCCAGGGTGAGGGCTGCTGTTGACTGTGGAGAGACGGATCGAGGGATGTGAGGGCGGAGACTGTGGTGGGAAATGCCAGTGGAGGAAAGTGGGGCAGCCACTGAAGCAAGGCAATACTGCTGAGTCACGCGTAGGGGGTGGAGCCATCACCATAGCCTCTCTCCCCACACACCAGCATAGAACTGCAGGGTAGGACCCCACCCAGGGTGCCTCTTTAAGTGCCTGATGCACTGAACTACAGAGTAGGGCCCCAGCCGGGGGGCCCCCTCTATGGGCCTGATGCGCGGAACAACAGCGAAGGACCCCAGGCAAGGGAGCCCTCTAAGTGCCTGAACGGGGCGGGAGCTGCAAAGAAAGACTGGCCAAAGAGGCCTTCTGATCGCCAGCTACAAGAGGCACGAAAAAAGGGCCATAACTCCAGCAGCAGAGGCAGTCCGTGTCCCCGAAAGCCAGGCAGCTGCACCACCTTCATGCAGAGCTGCCACAGGCAACAAAAAAACACCTTGCGTCTATGCTCACAGGGTCACTTAGGTCGTGTCCAACTCTCTGCAGCCCTGTAGACTGTGGCCTGCCAGGCTTCTCTGTCACTCAAGGGGGTTCTCCAGGCAAGAATACTGGAGTGCATTAGCCAACACTGGTTGCCATACCTTCTAGAGCACTATATTTCCTGCTGCCCTAGCTGCCAACACCTCTGAGTACCTGGTGCTGCCAGAACCCGTGACCCAAGCAGCTGCACCACCTCCACAACTGGCCAAACCAACGTCTTCCAGGGCAGCCTCAGGAGCTAAACCCCAGTGGACAATCCACATGCAGAGGCGGAAATAAAACCACAATTGAAACTTAGGGGCAGTGTGGCTAAGGAAGAAGACCCAAAACCTTCCCAGCAGCTGTACAAGCTGCAGATTAAATCCACACAATCAACTAAACAACTAAACATTTATATGTGGAATAGATAAAAGGACATTGAGAGCTCCCACAAAAGAAAACACACTAGCTCTGATAGTTGTGGGCATTGGAGGCAAGAACACCCAGGAGCAGGACCAGGTTAGAATCTGAGCTGCCCCCACAGCAGGTCCAGAGACCAGCAGTGTTGGAGGGCATCCTGGGAGGTGAGGTGGATGGTGACTCCCAGCGAGGGAAAGGACTCTTGACAACAGTGACTCAAGAGAAACATTTATTATTCTTATGTTTGTACTTGTTCTGTAGATTCTCCTGGGTTGGTTTTTTTTTTTTCTTTCCTTTTTCTTTCTCCCTCTGTTGTAGTTGTCGATATTCTTGGCACTATGAAATCTAATTAAGCTTTTGAGCTTTTTTTCCCCCCGCAGTCACATTTTTTATTGTAGTTATAAACCTCTGCCTCTGTGTTGGGCTTTTGCAGCTCTGTGGAATTTTCCTTTTTTCTTTCTTTCTCTTTTTTTAAGTTTTAAACCTCTTATTTTTTTCTATATTTATTCCTTTGTTTGCTTTTCCTACTATTCTTTTCCGCTTGCAGTTAACCTTTAGTGTATATAAATCTTCTTTATCTACCTCTGTTTAACTTTGCACATCTCTTCTTTCTTTCCTTTCCTCTTAACATATTTGTTAGTTTTATTTTCATCATTTTATTCCCCACGTGGCACCTTGCTTTAGTTTCATTTTCCACTTTGTGCTTTAGTTAGTTTTGTTCTTAACTGGTAGATATAATTTTTGGTTTCCTTTGTTTGCCGGGTCAGTCTATTGTACTTTATTTTTGTTGGACGGTTTTGATTTTGCTTATGGGTGTACATGTATATGTGTATATTCAGACACAATTTTTACTGTTGTTATAAACATGTGCCTCTATGTTGGGCTTTTGCAGTTCTGTGGAGTTTTCCATTTTTTTCTTTTCTCTTTTTTATAATTTTAATTTTTTAAACCTATTATATTTTTTCTACATCTACTTCTTTATTTACCTTTCCCACTGTACTTTTCCCCTTGCAGTTAATCTTTAATGTATATAAATCTTCTTCATCTACTTCTATTTAACTTTGCATATTTATTCTTTCTCTCTTTTCTTTCTTTCCTTTCCTCTCAACATATTTGTTAGTTTTGTTTTCATTGCTTTATTCCTCACTTGGCATGTTGCTTTATTTTTGTTTTTGGATTTGTGCTTTAGTTAGTTTTGTTCTTAACTGGTGGATATAATTTTTGATTTCTCTGTTTGATGCATCAATCTACTGCACTTTATTTTTGTTGGACTGTTTTGACTTGGCTTATGGGTGTATATGTATATGCATATATTCCATTATTTTAATTACTATTTGCCTGATTTTGTAACTGCCATTTGTTTGGGTTTCTTTAGTTTCTCATTTGGGAGTATTTGTTTTAATCTCACTTAATGCCATAACAAACCACTTGTGGAATCTTCGATCCTGACCACATATCAAGCCCTGAGCCTTTGGAGTGGGAGCACTGACTCCAAGACCCTAGACTAACTAACCCTAGGGAGTATCAAATAGTGAGAACTCACACAAAGGAGACCACGTGAATACAAGACCCAGCATGACCCAACCACGAGTAGCACCCTGTGCAGGACCCCTCATCTAAACAACAAACAAAACAAAAATACAAACCCAATCATCAGCAGACAGGGATTACCCCCTCACTCAGCCTTGCCCATCAGAGGAAAAACAAACAAACAAAAACTCAGCATAAATCTCACCCTATACAAAGCTTACACAAACCACTGGACCAACCTTAGGAGAGCAGAAACCAAAACAAAGTAAGAATTCAACCTAGAAGCCTGGGAAAAGGAGACTTCAAACAAAATAACTTAAAACAACAACAACATATATATATATATATATATATATATATTTCATTATATATATATATATAATGAAAAGGCAGAGAAATATTACACAAATGAAGAAACAAACTAGAAACACAGAAGTCCAAATAAACGAAGAGGAAATAGGCAAACTACCTGAAAAAGAATTCAGAATCATGGTAGTAAAGATGATCAAAAATGTTGAAAACAAAATGGAGAAAATACAAGGATCAATTAACAAAATCTAGAAAAAGTAAAGAATAAACATACAGAGACAAAAAACACAGTTACTGAAATTAAAAATACTCTGGAAGGAATCAATAGCAGAGTATCTGAAGCAGAAAAACGAATCAGTGAGCTGGAAGATAAAATGGTGGAAATAACTTCTGAAGACCATAATAAAGTAAAAAGAATGAAAAGAACGAGGATAGTCACAGAGACCTCTGGGACAATATCAAACGCACCAACATTCAAATTACAGGGGTCCCAGAAGAAGAGGAAAAAAGAGTATGAGAAAATTTTTAAGAGATTATAGTTGAAAATTTCCCCAACATGGAAAAAAATAGTCAATCAAGTCCAAGAGGTGAAAGGCTCCCATAAAGGATAAATCCAAGGAGAAACACACCAAGGCACATACTAATCAAACTAACAAAGACTAAACACAAAGAAACAACACTAAAAGCAGAAGGGAAAAGCATCAAGTAACATATAAGGGAGACTCCATACACATAACAGTTGATCTTTTAGCAGAAACTCTGCAGGCCAGAAGGGAATGGCAGGATATATTTAAAGTACTGAAGGGGAATAATCTACAACTAAGATTACCATACCCATCAAGGATCTCATTCAAAATTGATGGAGAAATCAAAAACTTGCCAGACAAACAAACATTAAGAGAATTCAGACCACCAAACCAGCTTTACAACAAATGTTAAAGGGACTTATACAGCCAAGAAACACAAGAGAAGGAAAAAGATCTACAAAATCAACCCCAAACAATTAAGAAAATGGCAACAGGAACATATATATCAATAATTACTTTAAATGTAAATGGATTAAATGCTCCAACCAAAATATACAGACTGGTTGAATGGATACCAAAAAAAAAAGACCCATAAATATGCTGTCTAGAAGAAATCCACCTCAGACCTAAAGACACATATAGACTGAAAGTGAGAGGATGGAAAAATATATTCCATGCAAATGGGAAGCAAAAGAAAGCTGAAGTAGCAATCCTCATATCAGACAAAATAGACCTTAAAATAAAGAAGATTACAAGAGATAAGAAAGGACACTACATAATGATCAAGGGATCAATCCAAGAGGAAGACCTGACAATTGTAAATATCTATGCATCCAACATAGGAGAGCCTCAATACATAAGGCAAACACTAACAGACATAAAAGGAGAAATTGACAGTACCACAAAAATAGTAGTGACATTAACACCCCACTCACACTAACGGACAGATCATCAAAACAGAAAATGAATAAGGAAACACAAGTCTTAAAAGATACATTAGACGAGATGGATCTCATTGATATCTTTAGGACATTCCATCCAAATGCAGAAGATGACACCTTCTTCTCAAGTACACATGGAACATTCTCAAAGACCACATCCTAGGTCACAAATTAAACCTCAGTAAATTTAAGAAAGTTGAAATCATATCAAGCATCTTCTCCGACCACAACGCTTTGAGACTAGATACCAATTACAAGAAAAATCTGTAAGAAACACAAACACATGGAGATTAAACAACATGTTTCTAAATAACCAACAGGTTACTGAAGAAATCAAAAGGGAAATAAAAAAATTTCTAGAAACAAATGACAAAGAAAACATGATAACTCAAAACCTATGGGATGCAGCAAAAGCAGTTCTAAGAGGGAAGTTTATAGCAATACAATCCCACCTCAAGAAACAAGACAAACATCAAATAGACAACCTAACTTTACACCTAAAACAACTGGAAAAAGAAGAACAATAAAACTCCAAAATTAGTAGAAGGAAAGAACTCACAAAGATCTGAGCAGAAAGAAATGAAAAAGAAATGAAATAAACAACAGTAAAGATTAATAAAACTAAAAGCTGGTTCTTTGAGAAGATAAAGAAAATTGACAAGCTTTTAGCCAGACTCATCAAGAACAAAAGAGAGAAGAACTAAATCAACAAAATTAGAAATGAAAAGGGAGAGGCTACAACAGACAATGCAGAAATACAAAGGATTATAAGAGACTATTATGAACAACTATATGGCAATAAAATGGATAACCTGGAAGAAATGGACAGATTCTTAGAAAAGTTCAATCTTCCAAGACTGAACCAGGAAGAAATAGAAATTATGAACAACCCAATTACAAGCACTGAAATTGAAGCTGTGATTAAAAAAAAAAAAATCTCCCAAAAAACAAAAGCCCAGGATCAGATGGCTTCCCAGGAGAATTCTATCAAACATTCAGAAAAGAATTAATGCCAGCCTTCTAAAACTCTTTCAAAAAATTACAGAGGAAGGAGCATTTCCAAACTCATTCTACGAGGCCACCATCACCCTGATACCAAAACCAGACAAAAACAACACAAGCAAACAAAACTACAGGCCAATATCACTGTTGAACATAGATGTAAAAATCCTCAACAAAATTTTAGCAAACAGAATTCAGCAACACATCAAAAAGCTCATACACCATGATCAAGTTGGGTTTATTCCAGGGATGCAAGGATTCTTCAACCTATTCAAATCAATCAATGTGATACACCATATTAACAAATTGAAAGATAAAAACCATATGATCATCCCAATAGAAGCAGAAAAAGCCTTTGACAAAATTCAGCACCCATTTATGATTAAAACTCTTCAAAAAACGGGCACAGAAGGAACCTACCTCAACATAGTAAAGCCCATAGATGATAAGTCTACAGCAAACATTATTCTCAATGGTGAAAAACTGAAAGCATTCCCCTTAAGATCAGGAACAAGACAAGGGTGTCCACTTTCACCACTATTATTCAACATAGTTCTGGAAGTCCTAACTATAGCAATCAGAGAAGAAAAAGAAATAAAAGGAATCCAGATTGGAGAAAAAGAAGTAAAGCTCTCACCATTTGCAGATGACAAGATACTGTACATAGAAAACCCTAAAGATAGTATCAGAAAACTACTAGAGCTAATCAGTGAATTTTAAAAAGTTGCAGGATGCAAAATCAATACACAGAAATCACTTGCATTTCTATATACTAACAATGAAATATCAGAAATATTTTAAGAAAATTAAGGAATCAATCCCATTCACCATTGCAACAAAAAGAATTAAATATCTAGGAATAAACTTACCTAAGGAGACAAAAGAACTGTACACAGAAAATTATAAGACATTAATGAAAGAAATCAAAGATGACATAAACAGATGGAGACATAGTCCATGTTCCTGGGTAGGAAGAATCAATACTGTGAAAATGACTACACTACCAAACACGATCTACAGATTCAGTGTGATCCCTATCAAATTACCAATGACATTTTTCACAGAACTAGAACAAAAAATTTCACAATTCATATGGAAACACAGAAGACCCTGAATAGCCAAAGCAGTCTTGAGAAAGAATGGAGCTGGAGGAATCAACCTTCCTGACTTCAGATTATACTACAAAGCTACAGGCATCAAGATGGTATGGTCCTGGCACAAAAATAGAAACATAGACCAATGGAACAAGATAGAAAGCCCAGAAATAAACCCATGTACCTATGGGTACCTTATATTTGACAAAGGAGGCAAGAGTAGCCTCTTGGGCAAAGACAGCCTCTTCAATAAATGGTGCTGGAAAAACTGAACAGTTACATGTAAAAGAATGAAACTAGAACACTTTCTAATACCATACACAAAGATAAACTCAAAGTGGATTAAAGACCTAAATGTAAGACCAGAAACTATAAAACTCTTGGAGGAATACACAGGCAGAAACACTTGCTGACACAAATCAAAGAAAGATCCTCTATGATCCACCTCCTCAGTTCAGTTCAGTCACTCAGTCGTGTCTGACTCTTTGCGACCCCATGAATCGCAGCACGCCAGACCTCCCTGTCCATCACCAACTCCCGGAGTTTACTCAAACTCATGTCCATTGAGTCAGTGATGCCATCCAGACATCTCATCCTCATTGTCCCCTTCTCCTCCTGACCCCAATCCCTCCCAGCATCAGGGTCCTTTCCAATGAGTCAATTCTTCACATGAGGTAGCCAAAGTATTGGAGTTTCAGCTTCAGCATCAGTCCTTCCAATGAACACCCAGGACTCATCTCCTTTAGGATGGACTGGTTGGATCTCCTTGCAGTCCAAGGGACTCTCAAGAGTCTTCTCCAACACCACAGTTCAAAAGCATCAATTTTTCAGTGCTCAGCTTTCTTCAGAGTCCAACTCTCACATCCATACATGACCACTGGAAAAACCACAGCCTTGACTAGATGGACCTTTGCTGACAAAGTAATGTCTCTGCTTTTTAATAGGCTATCTAGGTTGGTCATAACTTTCCTTCCAAGGAGTAAGCGTCTTTTAATTTCATGGCTGCAATCACCATCTGCAGTGATTTTGGGGCCCAAAAAAATAAAGTCTGACACTGTTTCCACTGTTTCCCCATCTATTTGCCATGAAGTGATGGGACCCAATGCCATGATCTTAGTTTTCTGAATGTTGAGCTTTAAGCCAACTTTTTCACTCTCCTCTTTCACTTTCATCAAGAGGCTTTTTAGTTCCTCTTCACTTTCTGCCATAAGGGTGGTATCATCTGAATATCTGAGGTTATTGATATTTCTCCCGCCAATCTTGATTCCATCCTGTGAGTCTTCCAGCCCAGTGTTTCTCATAGAGTAATGTAAATAAGAACAGAAGTAAACAAGTGGGACCTGATTAAACTTAAAAGCTTTTGCACAACAAAGGAAACTCTAAGCAAGGTGAAAAGACAGCCCTTAGAATGGGAGAGAATAAAAGCAAATAAAACAACTGACAAAGGATTAATTTCCAAAATATACAAGCAGCTCATACAACTCAATGCTAGAAAAACAAACAACCCAATCACAAAGTGGGAAAAAGACCTACACAGACATTTCTCCAAAAAGACATACAGATGGCTGACAAACACATGAAAAGATGCTCAACACTGCTCATTATTAGAGAAATGCAAATCAAAACTACAACGAGATATCACCTCACACCAGTCAAATGGCCATTATCAAAAAGTCTACAAATGATAAATGCTGGAGACAGTGTGGAGAAAAGGGAACACTCTTGCACTGTTGGAGGGAATGTAAATTGATACAGCCACTATGGAAGAGGGTATGGAGATTCCTTACAAAACTAGGAATAAAACCACCCTATGACCCAGCAATCCCACTCCTAGGCCTATACCCTGAGGAAACCAAAATTGAAAAAGACACATGTATCCCATTGTTCATTGCAGCTCTACTTCCAACAGCTAGAACATGGAAGCAACCTAGATGTCCATCAACATATGAATGGGTAAAGAAGTTGTGGTACATATAAGAAATGCATTTGAGTCAGTTCTAGTGAGGTGGATGAACATAAAACCTATTATACAGAGTGAAGTGAGTCAGAAAGAGAAAGATAAATATCGTATTATAACGCATATATACAGAATCTAGAAAAATGGTACTGAAGAATTTACTCACCGGGCAGCAATGGAGAATCAGAGATAGAGAATGTACTTGTGGACATGGGGAGAGGAGAGGAGGGGGTGAGATGTATGGAAAGAGTAACATGGAAACTTACATTACCATATGTAAAATAGATAGCCAACGGGAATTTGTTGTATGGCTAAGAAATTCAAACAGGGGCTCTGTATCAACATAGAGGAGTAGGATTGGGAGGGACGTTCAAAAGGGAGTGGGTATATGTATACCTATGGCTGATTCATGTTGAGGTTTGACAGAAAACAACAAAGTTCTGTAGAGCAATTATCCTCCAATAAAAAAATAAGTTAAAAAATTATTTATCTTTGTACTCGTATATTTGTATTGTTCAGTTGCCAAGTCATGTCCAACACATTGCAATCCCATAGACTGTAGCACTTCAGGCTTCCCTGTCCTTCACTATCTCCCAGAGTTTGCTCAAACTCATGTTCTTTGAGTTGGTGATGCAATCCAACCATCTCATCTTCTGTCGTCCCCTTCTTCTCCTGCCCTTGACCTTTCCCAGCATCAGGGTCTTTTCCAGTGAGTCAGCTCTTCACAACAGGTGGCCAAAGTATTGGAGTTTCAGCTTTAGTCTTCCCAGTGAATATTCAAGGTTGATTTCCTTGTGGGAGGGGTGTTATTTCTGTTTATGCAACTAAAAAATAATTACCTGAGTAATTCTATATTAGTTTGCTGGGGCCACCACAACAAAGTACCATAGACTGGGTGATTTAAACCAAGAAATGTATTTGCTCCCAGTTCTGAGGGCTGGAAGTCCAAGATCAAAGGGTCTACAAAGTTGGTTACTTCTGAGGCCTCTTCCCTCAGCTTATAGACAGCCATCTTCTCACTGGCTCCTCATTTTAACTTCATTACCTCTTTAAAGGCCCTACCTCTAAACATACATGTTGAAGTATGGGGGTGATGACTTCGATTTCCAAATCTGGGGAAACCGGATTCATCTGCAAACAACCTCCTATGCCCAGATACTAGGTACAACTCAAGTTCTTAATTCAGACACATCTGGATTCGACGGGCTTCCCTGGTGGCTCAGATGATAAAGAATCTGCCTGCAATGTGAGAGTATTCCTTGCCTAGAGAATTCCATGGACAGAGGAGCTTGGTGAGCTACAATCCATGGGGTCCAAACAGTCAGACATGACTGAGTGACTAACTGGATTCAAATCAAGGCCAATCACTTCTAGCTCTGTGACCTAGTTAGAGAAGTCACTCAAGCAAAACTTCTGCCTCAGCCTCTGTAAAGTGAGGATAATGACACCTACACCTCATCACTTCCTGGCAATAGGCAGAAGGTTAATATGTGGAAACACTGCCTGGCATACAGGATCCTTTTATTTCCCTGGTTTATAAGGTATATGCCTTTTCATTACCTTTCACTTAGGTTTACCTAGAGTTGTGCCCTTCCTGTCTTTAGCTGTTACAGGCTTGAAAACCTGATCACTGAATTTGTTAGAATTAGTATAAAGGCTCAGAAGCAAGGCCAAAGCCTTTTCTGTGAAGAAAGAGTGGAAACTTCTGCATGTGGGATGTCAGATCTCTCTTCTGACTGATAAGTTTACTTGCTCGTTTCTGGTGGAATTCCCTTCCTTATTGTCATTTCTTCTCTAGACATAATATATGGATTCACCACACATTTTAAATAAGGTAATCCCAACGTGAAGTGTAACTTTGTCACCATTAAAAAAAAAAAGTGTCACAAATTTGACCAAAACTAGTGACAACCTATAATAAACAATCATTTGTTCTAGAAACGGCGGTGGGTGGCAGTACATAATTTAAACGTTGCAAACCACTTAAAAAACCACAAAGAAACCTGAAGAGCTAAACTGTCTTCTAGAAAGTTTTCTAAAAAGAAGTCAGGCACTTAGAACTCCTCTGACTGAACCGTTTCTTCCAAGCATTATTTTAAGCAGGTGTTAGCAAACTTTCTAGAAAAGGTCGGACAGTAAATATTTCAGGTCCTGCGGCCCTCTGGATTCTGTCACAACTACTCAACTCTGCCACTGTAGGTGGAAAACGACCGTAATACAGAAGAAAACGGGTGTGTGGCTGGGCATCATAAAATTTGTTTATGGATGCTTAGATGTGGTTTTCATAGAACTTTAACAGATCAGGAAGTACTTTTTTCCTTTTGACTTTTTAGAAAGCTATTTGAAAATGTAAAAACCATTCTTAGCTCAGGAGACACAAAAGCAGGTGGTGAGTCAGACTTGGCCCAGAAGTCACAGTTTACCCATCCCTATTCTATTCTAAAAGCTCAATTAAGTATTTGCTGTTAGTGATAACACATTTCTCCTTCTGAAAATAATTTGAAAACTAAGGATCTGTCAGGTATCTCCTATTACCTTTTCCCTCTTTCTCTTTTTGAAAACTACCAATGCTACCAACCTGGCTAAAACAAAGGCCACTGTAAACCAAGGTAAATTAAGTTCCTTTTCTGAGTTCTTGAAACACAAGTTTCAAAACATCTCTTCATAAACACTGATAAGGCAGCATGCTACCAATGGCAGAAAGGGGGACTCAGCAATCGTGTGACCCCCATGCTCACAAAGCAGCAAAGGTCATGAGAGCTCTAGTTAAGTATGTAAAAAACTGCATTTCCATCATCCAGCATCATGATAGACCCCTGTTTAGGGGAATGAATAAAGAAACAAATGTGGGACTTTCCTAGTGGTCCAGTGGGTAAGAAGCTGCCTTGCAATGCAGGGGACTAGGGTTCGATCTCTGGTCAAAGAACCACGATTCCACATAAGGAACAACTAAACCTGAATACCGCACTACTGAGCCCACGCGCCACAACTAGAGTCCATGGGTAGCAGGAAAAGATCGCACATGATGAAAAGAAGACCCCACGTGCTGCTAAGACCTGCTACACCCAAATAAACAAACAGATAAACAAATAAAATTTTTATTAAAAAAAGCAAATCAAAGTAAACTGACATGACAAACTCTTCTTAAGAATGAATGAGATCAATCATCATTTTATCTGGCTACTAAAGATAACTTTAATAAAAGTGACTTCTCACTCTCCAAGCATCACCTCAAGGTGCGTGCACCTCGACACATGCATGCACACACACAGTCGTGTTCAACACTTTGTGACCCCATGGACTGTAGCCCGGCAGGCTCCTCTGTCCATGGAATTTCCCAGGCAAGAATACTGGAGTGGGTTGCCATTTCCTATTCCTGGGGATCTTCCTGACCCAAGGATGGAACCTCTGTCTGTTGCATTTCCTGCACTGGCAGGCAGATTCTTTAACACTGTACCACCTGGGAAGTTCTAAGTGGGAATTATTGGAATCTAAAATAACCTGTGAGAAATGGACTTTTTCCTGCCATAACAGTAAACAAGGACATCATCAGCCACTGCAGCCACCATGGATCGTGAGATGGTGAGGAAATATCTATCTCCTCTCAGGATAGGAGAACAGGATACTGGCCCAAGATAGATGAGGTACATGTCAAAGTAATGACTTCCGTGAGCCCAGACTCTTGGATCTTCCCATACCTAGAAAAGCACTAAATTCTTTAACCTGAGATATCTGGTTTTCCTTTAATTCCTTTAATTTCCTTTAATTCACAGCGTTAATCTTTTGATGTTCAAGGCTATCTGCCCTTGGTTGCAAAACTTCTACATAACCTGGCTCCCCCTCTTGCCTCTTCAGAGCAGCTCTCTCACAGTCACTTGAGATGTTGTCTCCTGGGGTTGAGGCCCTAAAAATTCCCACCAAGTAAAACATAACTCTGAACTTTTAGACTGTAAATATTTAAGTCCACATCTCCTTCCCTTTGAAAAAGTGAAACTGTACTTTCTTCCATCCTCATGATTTCTATGTGGACGTTGCTATATCTTTTTTTTTTTTTTTAAATCAAGAAGTAAAGAGATGTTAAATGATTTTCTGGAAATTATTCAGAGTCTTTGGCAAAGGAGAGAATGAAAAGAACATGACTGAATTATCAACTCAAGGCTTCTTCCAAACAGACCATGAAGACTTTACCCACTTATTTCCAGAAATGGAAGCTTGTGCTTTCTGGGATGACAAGGTTCTGCCATAAAATGTTCATGTTCGGTATGATGATGATGACTACCAAGAACCACATTTTTGAAACAGGAATTGTTATCATTCTGGTCAGGCCAAGAGCTGACCACACTGACTGACTGGTAATGATAATCTCTGTGAGTTGCCATCCACTATGGTGGAAGAGTTAAAAAAAAAAAACATTACAGCATGTCTAGGGGATGGACAAGTTGTCAAGAATCTGCCTTCCAATGCAGGGGATGTGGGTTCAATCCCTGATTAGGGAACTAAGATCCCACATGGCATGAGGCAACTAAACTAAGCCCAAGAGCCTTAAAAAAGACCTAGCACAGCAAAAATAAAAAATAAATTTTAAAAATTAAAATTAAAAAAAAAATCTACCTGAAGAAAAGCATAAACCACAATTCCAATTGATTTGAGTTGCCTGGTACTTTTCTGGAAAACATTTTGCTGGTAAGGAAGTATAATGTATTGACTCTAAAAATCACCTGATCCTCTGCTACAAAACCAGTAAACACATGGAACATCAAACATAGCAGAGGATGAGTCAAAACAAAAGCAAGAGAAGAGTATCTTTGATTCAGAATACAATTCTACATTTTAATGGAATTCTATTTGAATCAATAAATTCTATTTTATCAATGACAAGAATTCATTGCTTTGCTAATTTTACAAACCAAGAGGCAATCCTTTTTCATCTTGTCTATCCTTAAGTGCTCCTTGCACTGATTTCCTAAATGAACTCTTGTTTTGCCTGAACACACACTTTCTTAGGAACTACAATGCAATCTGAATACCAATAATAAGACATCTTTCCTCGTCTTTTTTTTTGTTTTTAACAAGAACTGTGGATTTTTGTAATTGCAAAAAGGGACAGAAGGGAATCTGGGGAATAATAGTCTGTTCAAGATGTAAACTAATATTTTTGACATTTAACTATGTGCCCTTGATGTTGAGATGTACATGGGCTATGTCAGTGATGGACGTGTGCTGCCTAGGAACAGCAAACCTGTCCCTTTCCTCATAACACTGTCCTTACTCTGTTACTTAGAAAGGACTAAGAGTTATCACCATTCTCCATAGTATTTACCCAACACTGTGACCCAGTTGTAGATCTTCTGCAGCTCCGTGAAACCACTTGCTTTTGCAGAGAAAAAAACGATTCCCAATTTAGCACATATTCCAAGGAAAGGCACCCTGAGTTCTGGGGAACAGAGCCAGGAAAGACAAAGAAAGCAGAACTGGTCGAGGAGGGCGGGTGGGAGAAAAAAACAACTAAAGAAGAGTGTTGGAAAAGTTAAAAAGTAAAATAACAGGTCTGCCTTACGACTACTTTTAAAAAGTGTCACAATACAAACTAGAATTCTACTTCTGTTTATTGCAGGGCAAATTCAAGTCAGTTTAGTAATTCACCCCACACTTTTGAATCACTGTTTTCACTGTTTTACAGGATACCTGGATGGCTTACCATTACTCATTACCAAATAATCACCAGAACAATCAACTGGGTTTAGCCCAAGGGGATTATACAGAAATAAACCGCGAGAGGCCCAGAGAGGGTGAGGAGAAGGAAGAGTCCGAGAAACACGAAGTACTTTCACCTGTAAAGGTGGGGGTAGGGTACCACACGTCTCTGGCAGGGAAATCACAAGGATTAGGTTCCAGGACGTCGCTGGCAACTAGGAAGCCGGTGACCTTGTGGAAGCCAAGACGGATTGCTCAAAGAATTGATCTCATGTTGAAAGAGACGGGACTGCGCTGGATGCTCGAGACCACCTTTCGGGGTCCAAATTCCAATGGATAACAAATCCTCTTAGGTGTGTGTGCCCCACTGAGCCGTGGCTGGGACAACTCAGCCTTCTCCACCCAACCTGGCACAGTCACGACGCCCTGAGGCGTAGGGACGGCCTTCTCCCGCCCCCAGGACACCCCCCATTCGAGAATGTGCTGCCAGCTGAGCCACGCGAGCCAAGTGGTGCTTGGAAGTTGAAGGGGACACGAAAAGTTGGGGGGGGGGAAACACCAAAAACTGCTGAATCAGGGTGCCCCCATTTTGCCTGCTCACGGGCTATCGGATGCTCCTTTCCCTCACCCCTCCTCCCGCTCCGAAAAGAAATCGGATCCGCCTTTGCGCTCAGAGGTCACCAGCGAAGAGCTGAATGATGTCACTCGGCTTACCCTGAAAGGGCCCCCACGTAGAAAACAGCCGAAACACCACCGTATCATGAAAAGACAGGCCGCCTCCGGAGAGTGACCCCTTCAGCGCGCTAAAGGTTCGGCAGCCTCCCCCCGCAGATGCGGGCGGGAGGAAGGTGAGCGCCCTCGGAGCACCCGAGTTTCCATCAGCCCCGGCCTCACCGCGCGGCCGCCAGGGCGGCACGACTCCAAGAGGGCAGTTCGAGGTAGAGTGTCGAGAACCAAAGAAAGCAGCCCAGGGAGGGGGACCCCTGCTGCCGCCCAGGCCGAAGGTCTAGGGACCACGATCCGAGAGCTCCGGGAGGCCACCTCGCCGGCTTCCGGCGCCGCGGAGCCGGTCCCCCGCGAGCAGCGCCGGAGGGGCACAGGGCAGAGGGCGGAAGGGGGCGGGCGGACCGAAGGGCCGGTCCGGGGTCGGGGGCGCGGGGCGGGCCTCCTACCTGTGGTGGAGAGCACGGTGCTGGCGAAGAAGAGCGCGGAGGTGAAGTCCCAGTTCCAGTTCCCGGAGGCGTTGCTGAGCACCGACACGCCGTAGTTGCTGGCCTCCAGCACCCGGCCCAGGAACTGCTCGAGCTGCGGCTCCGAGAGGCAGTCGTGCTCCTCCAGGAAGCGCCGCTTCAGCTTGCGCAGGTCCTGGCGCAGCAGGTCCTCGTAGGGCAGCTCTACCGACGAGAAGACCACGGCGCCGAAGACCAAGTAGAGCAGGTAGCCGAGCACCAGGAAGCCGAAGCACCAGGCCGAGCGGTGCCGCTCCACCAGGCGCACGCACGAGCTGCCGGCCAGGGACTGCAGCATCTTCCCCGCCGCCCGGCCGCCAGGCCCGCGCCGCACACCGGCCCGCCGCTCGCCGGATGCCCGCCGCCCCCTCCGGCCCGCCCCGCCGCCCGCGCGCGCGCTCCGCCCGCAGCGCCCGCTGCCCGCGATTGGCTCGCCGCTCCGGAGAGCTTTTGGCTCCCTTCTTTTCCTGTTTCCTTGCGAATAGAAAGGGCCCAGATGATGTGGCGCTGACGTGGTGACCGGCTCAGGTAACCTGAGAGTCGCCCTAAACCGCCGGGCAAACTTGGAGGCTGGGCTGGGGGCTGCGCGCGCTGCCTGGCAGCGCCCGCCCTGGGCTCCGCCCCCCGGGCTCTTGGAGCCCCGCCCTTTCTCGCCCGGTCCCGGGGCTCCTGCAGCTACCCGCCGGGCTTCACCCACCCGGCCACCAGAGCGGACCGCGGGCGGGCTGGGAGGAACGAAGGGAGGGTGTGTGCGTGCTGTACATTTATAGGTTATGCGCTGAAGGTCAGTGCGTGCGTGTGTGTGTGTGTGTGTGTATGGGTGTCGGTGCGTGTACGCCTCTGGGCTGTGCGCTGCGCACCCAAGCCCCTGGCCCCCAGCTACACAGTTTCCCACCTATTTCTTCTTAATGGAAGCCACAGTTACAACAAAGCAAGTGCTGGGATACTTTCCATCTTCTTTTATTGGCCTAAGGATTGAGCAATCTGATGATGGTGAAAATCCCGGAATCCCGGAATCTCAAGGTTGGCAGACACCTTGAACCTGAAGAGTAAGGCAGAGTTTTGGACGTCACACTTCTGAATCCTAATTCTTTAAAACATGAAGAGTGAAGAAAGGGCCCAATGTGCCAACTACCAGAAGCAACTGAGCTTTCCCAAGTGACATTTCTTTTCAAGGGAACGCCCTTACTGTGGGTTAGAGTCAAAGTCCGTGTACCGTTTTTACAAAGGCCCTTTGAGGATAGGTTCAAGAGTTTTGAAAGAGTTTATGTGCTCTGACTCTATGATGTGTCCTAAGAAAAAAATAACCTGGGAGGCAAAGATTTATAGACAAGGCTATATATAGATATATAAACAATGTATATCTATATTATATATGAAATAATGAAGAGTCAGGAACAGTTGAACTGCTCCAAAATAGAGGAATGGTTAAATACATTATGGTGTCTCTAAAAAAGAATGAAGTAATGCTATTTGCAGCAACATGAATGCAGCTAGAATTTATCATACTAAATGACATGTCAGAGAAAGAGGAATACTATGTGATATCACTTACATGTGGAATCTAAAATTTGACACAAATGAACTTATCTAGAAATAGAAACAGACTCACAGCCAGAGGAGACTTGTGGTTGCCAAGGAGGAGAGGGTGTGAGGGAGGGTAGATTCTGAGTGTGGGATTAGCAGATGCAAACTATTATATATGGGATGGATAAATAAGGTCCTACTGTATGGCACAGGGAACTACATTCAATATCCTGTGATTAAACCATAGTGGAAAAGAATATGAAAAAGAGTATATATACGTATAACTGAATCACTTTACTGTATACCAGGAACTAACACAACATTGTAAGTCAGCTATACTTCAATAAAATAAAGTAAATAAATTATGGTATCTCTACAGCAGGGGTACCTTACTAAAGACGTGTTTGAAGATTATTGAAACTTAAGCAATCTCATATATAGAGTATATACAGTCTTATGTATAGAATGTCAAACATGTATAACAGTTATATTTCATATTATAAAACAGAACTATCTGTATAAGAAGTAAATCAAACCATCCCCTAATAGTTGTCCTTGTATGACAGTGAAGTATATAGGTGACATTTATTTCTTTGACATTTTTTTATTTTTCACATTTTCTAGAATGGACCTTTTTTTTTTTTTTTAGCAGTGCTATGTGACTTTCTGGATCTTAGTTCCTTGACCAGGGATTGAACTTGCACCCTCAGCAATGAAAGCACAGAGTCCTAACCACTGGACCACCAAGGAATTCCTGACAGTTGACTTATTTTTATAATTCAAAGAAACATTAAAAATGAACAAAATTATTTAGTAGAATTCCTATCTGCCTACTTTAAGAAATTTAAAAAAATAACGAAAAACATTTTGTGTTCACTTACTTAGAAATTTTCATGGAAATCTTTAACATCCTCATCAGTTTTTTTTTTAATTGTTATTATTGTTGTTTTTTTACTTTCAATAAATGAGCTTTACCTCCTACTTTACTCAGAGGATTGAAACAATCTCTCCCCTTTACTTCTTTGCACTTCAAAATGTCTTAATCAGTAATCCGCTTCTTTTCTTTCCTCTTGTTGTTGTTTAAAAACTAAGTCATGTCTGACTCTTTGTGGCCCCATGGACTGTAGCCCTCTAGGCTCCTCTGTCCTCTTACCCCTGAGGAAAGCAGCTCCTGCTTATTTTCAAGGTGAAGTCTTTAATCCACCACTCTGAGCTCCTCAGTCTCCAGGAGCCATGACCTCCCCAGTCAGTCCCCTGCTCTTTTAGAACCTGATTCCCTTCTGGCCTGCTAGCTCCTTTCTCTGAAAATATCACAAGTCTACACCATCTTGTAACATGCTCTCCAACCTGCTTTGTAATGCTTGCTCTTCCTACCCCATTCTTCTCCATCACTGCCTGTGTGACGTGTCAGGGGACCTCCTTGCTCCTGAGGTCACCTTCTCCTGCAGCACACTCGCTGTCCTTCTGCATATCGTGATGGCTTTTCTCCCAGTGTCATTATTTTCTTGGTTTTTGTTTCTTTGTCTTGTTTGGCCTCAATGTCCCTGCTCATATATTTCAGACAGTCCCTGCCCCAATCTCCATCTGTAACGTACTGCATGTACCTGTCCTTCAGTGCCCAGCTTAAATGCCATATCTCATCCACAACACTGCCAATGCCCTGAGGGGATGTGATTTCTTCCTCCTCATAAAGAAGACTGAGTGCCAGAGAATTGATGCTTTTGAATTGTGGTGTTGGTGAAGACTTTTGAGAGTCCCTTGGACTGCAAGGAAATCAAACCAATCAATCCTAAAGGAAATCAATTCTGAATGTTCATTGGAAGGCCTGATGCTAAAGCTGAAGCTCCAATACTTTGGCCACCTTATGTGAAGAGCTGACTCATTAGAAAAGCCCCTGATGCTGGGAAAGACTGAAGGCAGTTGGAGAAGGGGATGACAGAGGATGAGATGGTTGGATGGCATCACTGACTCAGTGGATGTAAGTTTGAGTAAGTTCCGGGAGATGGTGATGGACAGGGAAGCCTGGTGTACTGCAATCCATGGGGTCACAAAGAGTTGGACACAACTGAGTGAACAGCAGCCCAATCCACAGAATCCTTTTTTGTTGTTGTTAAATATTGTTTTGGCCACACCAGGTCTTAGTTGCGGTGCATGGGATCTTCAACCCTACTTTCAACATGTGGGATCTTTAATTGCAGCATGCAAACTCTTAGTTGTGGCATGTGGGATCTAGTTCCCTGACCAAGGATCAGACCCAGGACCCCTGCATTGGGAGCTTCTGAGCAGTTGGACCACCAGGGAAGTCCCCACGACCCTTCAAACACCGCATTTTGTGGCATACATGGGGTTAACAATTGCATAACACAATGTGGTTTGATCATCACACACTCAAATATACATACACATGCATGCCAGCTTTGACACATGGTTGCAAAGTCTTGGACCCTTTTCTTATCAAAGGGTAGGGTTTTGTGTTTCCTACTCTTGAACTTGCATGGGCTTGTGACTCAATCAACAAAGATGATGCTCGGTGATTTCAAGGTTGGAACATAAAAGGCCCCAGCTTCGGACATCATTCACTGAAATACCCCTCTCCCAGAGCCTGAAGCCACCACTTAAGGTCTCTTGTTACACCTTGAGGTTAGTCAAGGTAAACTATACCAAGTTGGAGAAGCCACGTGGAGGTGTTCCAGGTGACAGTTCGAGTTAAACCAGCTTTCCACCATCCTCACTGAGGTGTGGGACATGAGTGCAGCCAGGCTCAGCCCTCCAGGTCTGGTCGTCCGCCTGCCGAACACCCCCCAGGGAGTCAGTTCCCCCCGCAACAGAAAAATCCCCAGCTGAACTTGGTTTCAGTCATGAGCTGTAATAACATGGGTGTTGTTTTCAGCCATGAAGTTATGGGGGAGCTTTTCAGGTAATGAGAGAAAACCCTGGACAGCATGCATCTGGACTATACCGAACTTTAAAAACTTGTCATTAGATGTTTTCTTCCAGTGTGTTGGCTCTTCTTTTCCCATATTTCACTAATCTGGCTGAGACTCTTGCCCAGTTTCATATAACAACCAGGCCAGGGATACCAAATATTAATACTTTAAACTCATCTCTTTGGGGACTTCCCTGGTGGTCCAGTGGTGGGGACTTCTTCCAATACATGGGGTGTGGGTTCAATCCCTGGTCCAGGAGCTAAGATCTGACATCCCTTGTGCCAAAAAACAAAAGCATAAAACAGAAGCAGTGTAACAAATTCAATAAAGACTCTAAAAATGATCCATATCAAAAAGAAATCTTCAACAACAAAAAATTTTTAAGCTACCTGTTTTATGATTAATATTCCATTGTATATATGTACCACATCTTCTTTATCCATTTCTCTGTCAATGGACATTTAGATTGCTTCCGTGTCTTCACTGCAGTGAACATTGGGATGCATGTATCTTTTCAAATTATGTTTCTTTCTGGAGTTTAGGGGTTAACAGATACACACTATTACATATATAAAATAGATTAACCGCTAGGACTTACTGCACAGAGAATTCTACTTAACATTATATAACATACGTGGGAAAAGAATCTGAAAAAGAATTATTTAACTGCTAAGTCATGTCAGACTCTTTGCAGCCCCATGGACTGCAGCACACCAGGCTTCCCTGTCCTTCACTATCTCCTGAAGTTTGCTCAAACTCATGTTCATTAAATCAGTGATGTTACCCAACCATCTCATTCTCTGTTGCCCCCTTCTCCTCCTACCCTCAGTCTTTCCCAGTATCAAGGTCTTTTCCAATGAGTTGGTTCTTTGCATCAGGTGGCCAAAGTATTGGAGCTTCAGTTTCAGCATCAGTCCTTCCAATGAACATTCAGGGTTGATTTCCTTTAGGATTGACTGGTTTGATCTCCTTGCAGCCCAAGAGACTCTCAAGAGTCTTCTCCAGCATCACAATACAAAAGCATCAATTCTTCAACTCTCAGCCTTCTTTATAGTCCAGCTCTTACACCCATACATGACTATTGGAAAAACCATAGCTTTGACCACACAGACCTTTGTCAGCAAAGTAATGTCTCTGCTTTTCAATACACTGTCTAGATTTGTCATAGCTTTTCTTCCAAGGAGCAAGTGTCTTTTAATTTTGTGGCTGCAGTCACTGTCTGTAGTGATTTTGGAGTCCCCAAAAATAAAATGTCAGTTTCCACTTTTTCCCCTTCTATTTGCCAGGAAGTGATGGGACCGGATGCTATGATCTTCGTTTTTTGAATGTTGAGTTTTAAGCCAGCTAGTCTGAATCACTTTACTGGACACCTGAAATTAACACCACATTGTAAATCCACTATATTCTAAAATAAAATAGATATTAAATTAAAAAAAACAAAACAAACAAAAATTACCTGTTGCCTTCAGACTATAGATAGAAATGAAATTACCATACATGTGGTCTGACACCTTCCCTGAAGGGTGAGATCTGTTGGGTGGAGCCTGGAGCTGGGGGTGGGCAAGAGGATGCACAGGCTCCTATAGTTCTGGCTCTTGAAGTTGATGAGATAGTTAATGATCTTAGTGATGTTAGGATTTTTTCTTCTGTTAAACACTCTACTCCACATGATTTCTAAGTACCACACTGCTGAGAAGCCTTTTCCCTTCTGACCTCCTCCTGGGACCATACAAGCTGGAGCTACCCCTCCCCAGCCTGCCAGAGTCCCTCCCAAGTATTTCGCAGGAAAAAAGAGGGAGGTGGGGGGAATGTGGAAGAAACGTCAGAGAAGAGTGCAGATTCCCAAGAAGGAAGCAAAGGTAGGAAGGGAAGTGGGCAGGGGGGCAGGGTGAAGCTTTCTACCTCAGTATTCTTGTTAATTGACATGATTTGGAAATAGGTGACCAAGCTTTGTGAGAGACAAACTTGACTTGGCACTTGGCACAAAACTTGCAAGTCAAGGAGCTAATGATGCAAAAGATCATTGTACTGTATGATAATTAGGTATAAATGGCAAACAGTTCATGTAAATGGATTTAATTATCTCAGCAGGTTGAGATGATGTGAACTATTTGTAGAGAGAGGAGTTCTATAGGAAAGTCTTTCACCCGGGGATCAAAAAGTGAAATTCATAAACATAGGGTTGGGAAAACCCAATCAATCAGCAGCAAAAAACGAAAATGTTAATATTTGCAATTCCACCTTTGGGTTTATACTCAAAAGAGTTAAAAGTGGGAACTCAAAGAGTTACACCTGTGTTCCTAGCATTATCGACAATAGCCAAGGGATGAAAGCAACCCCAGCATTCATCAATGAATGAACAGATAAGCAAAATGTAGTGTGTACAGGCAATGGAATATTTTTCAGCCTTAAAAAGGGATGAAATTCTGACACACAGTACAATACGAAAGAACTTTGAAGTTCTTTCACTTATTAAGTGAAATAAATCAATCACACAAGGACAAATAACATGATCCCACTTACATGAGGTACCTAGGCTAGTTAAATTCATAGAGACAGAAAGTAGAATGAATCTCATAGTTGTCAGGGCCTGGAGGAAGGTGGAGGGGAGGGAAATGGCGAGTGATTGTTTGATGGGTTCAGAGTTTCAGTTTTGCAAGATGAAAACATTCTGGAGACGGCTGGTGGTGACGGTTGCACAACAATATGAAGGTATTTAGTGCTACTGAACTCTGCACTCAAAATGGCTAAGATGGGGACTATCCTGGCAGTCCAGTGGTTAAGACTCTGCACTTCCAAATGCAGGGGGTGCAGGTGTGATCCCTGATGGGGGAACTAGGATCCTGCATGCCTTGTGGTGCAGCCAAAAAAAAAAAAAAAGAATTGGCTAAGATGGTCAATTTTGTGTTATGTGTATTTTATCACAATTAAAAAAAAAAAAGTCCCCATTTGAGTTGACAGCAGGGTACAGGCCTTAAGAATGGGTTGAAGCTTCCCCATCTTCCAACCAGCTCCAGGATGTATTCCTGATGTGGGCCCTTGAAGAGGTAGCCATCCTTCACTTCTGGAGGTTGTTGGACAGTCCAGGGGGCACACAGCACCAGGGCCTCGGTGACCCGGCACATACCCAGGTGAGATTGCCTGGCTAGTGATGGCTCTGGAAACTCAGCTTGGAGAAATGGCATGAATATTCCAGGCATTTGCCCAGAGGAAAGACAATTTAGGATGATCTGATAGCTGCGTGCAGAGAAAACACAGTATGTGAATTTATTCCGTACGTCTTCACAGGGCAGAGCTAGGACTAACAGGTGGAAGATTTAGGGCATAAGATTTAAAAATCATTGCATGAGAGAACATTCTAATCATATGACAAGAATATCAATGGGATGAGCCGCTTCTAGAAACATCCCTGCCATGACTGTTGAAGCAGAAAGCAAACAATCACAGTTTCGAAAGGAAAAATGGGGAGCCTTGGTCATTTAAGGCGCTTTCCGACTTTGAGATTTGATGGCCGCAGCATTTACAAGGTCAAGGGCATGGGGAGAAAGCGGTGAAGCAAATGAAGCACACAGGTGCCCTGAGGTGCAGCTTGAAAACTGCTGGGTTCCTAACCAGGGATGCCCACAGTGCTCCAGCCCTGGAGCACCTAACTCCAGGTGGGGCCATGCCCAGGTGCCAGGGAGCTTCTCTGTCATCTTTGGCACAGGGCGTTGCCTTTCCCTGCACGCTCCCCCATTGTGGTGGGAGACATCCATCCTGAGAAGAGAGCAGATCGGGCTCAGCCTCTAGACAGGCTCAGCGTCTGCTGGGAGGGTAGCAAATGACAGATGACTCCCGTTAGGGTCCTTCTGGCCACACAAGCCTGTGAGGGTCTGTCCACCCTTGGTGCGGGGGATGCTCCTAATTTTCCTGCCCTCCCTTCAGTCTTATAACAGTGCCTCCAAATCTCTGCTCACCTCTTATTCCACATGCCCTCCGGGAGTCCAGGGCTTTCCTGGTGGCTTAGACAGTAAAGAACCCGCCTGCAATGCAGGAGACCCAGTTTCAATCCCTGGGTCTGGATGATCCCCTGGAGAAGGGAATGGCAACCCACTCTGGTATACTTGCCTAGAGAATTCCGTGGACGTAGGAGCTTGACAGGCTACAGTCCATGGGGTTACCAAAGGTCAGTTGCAACTAACACTTTCACACCAAAACTAACACTTTTCCCTACAAAAGATAAGTAGGGAAAAGACCCGAAGAAAGAACTTTCTTAAAAGTAAGAAAGTGAAACAAGACGAAGGAGAAGTTTAAAAAAATTTCAAATATGAGCAGAGCAATGCAAAAATTCTAATGACGTCCAAGAACCTGGCTGCCAAATGTGGTTGGAAGCGGGTCCCATCCGCATGGAAGGCAGTGCCCCCCCTTACTTTCTGCCCAGGGTCCCAGAGTGCACACATGCGGGTGAGCTGGAAACAGCCCGCAGCCACCTCATCACTCCTTACAAAATCAGGTCATTGGTCTCAGCAACTTGAGACCCTAGGCTTAGTTAGTCCATGATTTCAGACCTTTACACCATGTGGGGGTTATGGCCCTTGTGTTAGAAAGAGAGAGAAAAAAGAGCAGGACAATAACTTTTTTGCCTCCTGGAGTGTCCAGCCCAGGTTGCTGGCCATAATTGGGGTTCCTGTGTCCCATTTCTACGAAGGTGATACACTCGGGCTGCAAGCTCCTTGATAGCACAGGACAATACCCTCATAAACTATTGTGTCTGCAGGTGACACAAGTCAGCAGCAGAGACACAGATGCCAACTGGCATCAAGGAAGCTTTCCACACAGAGTGGTTTCACGCTGAATGTTCATGTTTTACCTTTTCAAGAACCCATCTACTCAGAAAAATTTCAGGTCTGGGCTCACTGAGATTCCCTGCCTACTCCCACTGAATGCTGGGGCTAGGACTCCAGGTGACGTCTACAAATGTTCACCTGGTACACTGCTGAGTTTGCTGCATCAGGACCTCCCCTAGATCTTAGAATCTTTAGTTTCCTCCATATCACAGGCCGCTTCCTCATAAACTTTTCTATATTTCAACACCTCATGCAAATCCTCCTTTCAGGTCTCTTTCCTTAGTAAAACACACAAAAGCCCATTTCTTCCTCTGTCTCTGAATTAATGCTACAGACATGAGCTCATGAGTCACTGGGTTCCTGACATTTTCTTCCTGGTGTCATTCATTTTATGAGCACACTCTGTCTCCAGGCAGGACTGTACCTTCTTGGGCGGGATCCCTGTGTCTCTTAGTTCTTTGTACCCTCGCTAGCACTCAGGAGAATTCTTTCACATGATATATGTACAGTAAACATCTTTGATTATTTGATTAATGAATAGATGCAGTGATTACACTTTCCCAAGGTGGCAGCATATTATTTAGAGGGAAACATTTTTAGAATGATGGTCATCCACCCTTTGTTTATACAATAAATATCTGTTATTGCTTTCAATGTGAGGAAACTGGTTCTCAGCACAAGGACCTGCCCAAGGGGCCCTAGACAGTGATTTATTTGAGAGTAAATTTGTTCTATTGGATTCTAGGATTTTTCTTTATATAAAGAAGACTTCTCAGGTGATATTTTACCATAGAAGGCAAAGATCCTCTACTAGACTTTTAATTTTGAAAATCTGCCCTGCCCATCAAGTTAATCATTTTTTTAAGCTTAAGTTTTTAATTTTATATTGGGGTATACTTGATTTGCAAATCAACAATGCAATATTGTATTAGTTTCAGGCATACAGCAAAGTGATTCAGTTATATGTATACATATCCCCATTCTTTTTCAGATTCTTTTTCTATATAGATTATTACAGAATACTAAGTAAAGTTCCCTGCTCCTGTAACCTTGAAAAAAAGCAAAATACCCTCTTACATATTCTAGAAAAAGCAAGACTGTGCTAAAGGAAAAGAATCTGAAAAAGTATACATAGATATATACATATGTGTTTGTATACACATACACATATGTGTATATGTACATATAAAACAATCACTTTATTGTATACCTGAAGCATTATAATCAACTATACTTCAGTAAAATTTAAAAAGTTTTAACCAAGAAGCTGCTGAGAACCTTACTTAGCGCAGTTTTAACAGGTACAAGAGTTAGTGCAGTCAAGGAGAAAGAGACAGAGAAGTGAAATCCATAAGCCCAGAGCATTAGTCCACAGAAGGAAAGGAAACTCACTGATGGGCATGTAGGGTAGAAGGGGTGTGTGTGGGTGTGTGGTTATGGGTGTGGACCTGTGTGCTTGAGACTTGAACGTGATTGCTTATCGCAGGGAAGGAGCTGGTGGAGAAGCTGGATTAGAAATGAGGGAAGAGGGGAGACAGCTGATAAAGAATGGTTCCAGAGGAAGTAAGCATGCATGACTATGATCAATAGCATAGAAGCTGGACACAGGAAAAGAGAAAAGTGGGTGTCAGACTGTTCACGTATTGATCTATTGCTTTATTTAACAAATAGACAGACTCCTCTGGTGGTCCGGTTGTTTACAATCTGCCTGTCAATGCAGGGAAGGTTGGTTTGATCCCTGGTCGGGGAACTGAGATCCCTTATGTATGTGTGCATGCTCTGCCAGGCTCCTCTGTCCATGGGACTCTCCAGGCAGGAATACTGGCGTGGGTTGCCATTTCCTACTCCAGGGCATCTTCCCCACCCCTGTGTTTCTTGCATCTCCTCCCCTAGCCGGGGGATTATTTACCATGGCACCACCTGGCAAGCCCGAAGATCCCACATGCATTGCAGAAATTAGAGAACCTCCGTGCCCCAATGAAGACCCAGCACAGCCAAAGAACAAACAAACAAGCAAATCCCACACATCTATGTGTAGCCAGACACACACATTTTTTCCCCTTAATGCCTCTTTCTTTCACATTTTCTATTTAATTCTTCTTCAACCTATTTTTTCCTTTCCTCTTTCCTCTCTGATCTTTCTCTTTGCAGGCTATATATAAAGCTAAGGTATATTTGTATTGATTGTGTTCATCTAAAGAATTTTTTGCTTTCTGTTCTTAATTTTGTATTGGTTTTTAAATGACAGTTGATTACATTACTTTGACATTTTGTGGTTTTATAGGCTTCATTCTGGTTTTATGATTTGTCTTCTTTTTAATTGTCAAGTCTCTGGTGGGCAGAGTAGGTAACTTTCCAATCTTTGTATCTTTCACAAGACCTAACTCAGAGCTTCTAACAAAATACAACATTAAGAAACTCTTCAACTTCCTGATAGAATATATTCCTGTTCTATATATTATATTCAATGCACAGCTGCCAAGTGCATTGAATCAGCTAGATGACTGGATATCTCAGTTTGGCTGAGACAGTTCCAGTTTGGAACATCTAGGCAGGAAGAAGAGACAGTCCAGGAAATGTTCTGAACAGCTCACAGTGAGCGGGCGTTGAGGGTGCTTGTGTTACTGAGAGCCATAAAATCTTTTTAGTTGTATAGTTACTGGTAATAGTCCAGAACTTCAAACCAGTGGGCTAAGACTGAAATAAAAGTGATTCCCAGTGTTCCAGAAAGTCCCACCTGTTAAAAGACTCATTCACAGTTGAGTACAGCTTAGTACAGAAATAGAGCTAGTCTAAAACGCCATCATCCTAGGTGTCGGTCCTAACTCTGCCTAATTGGACCTAATTGACTCAGGTCACTGAATACCTGAAAAAAATCACTCAACTTCTGGGTCTTGATTTTTCTCACATATAAAATGAAGAAATTAAATTTTTGTTAATTATATGCTCGGAATATCTATAGCCTTCCTCCAAAACTCAACACTCACCTTACTTGTGTGTCTACATGGTAACGTAAAAAAGAGACTTATCTTTTATTAGATCCTCCTTTTCTTTTACTTACTCGTTAATTTATTCACAAAGATGTAGTAAATCTATTCTACTTCCAGCCCTGATGTCATAACTACCAGACTAGCCTTTCTAACATAAATGACTTTATAGCTGGACAAAAGTATGGTATTTTTTCATTAAGTTAATCATGTAAATTATCATGTGACCTAGCAATTCATTTTCTAAGTATATCTAAGAGAGATGAAAATGGTCATCAGCTATAGTTGATAATACTGTACTGTATTGTTGAAATTTTCTAAGACACCAGAACTTAAATGTTTTCACCCAAAAAAGGGTAAATATATGATATGATTGATGAATGTGTTAATTAACTGGATGGGGGAAGCCACAATATATTTGTTTATCAAATCATATATTATACACTTTAAATCTTATAATTTGTATGTTGATTATAGCTTAATAAAGCTGAAGAAACAAGAAAGAGCTTCAAAAAGAAGAAAAAGAAAACAGTTACCAAAATGTTTGTTTTCAAATATTTATTGTAGCTTTATCCATTATTCAACTTGTTTAAATTGTATAAATTCATACAATGTACGTATACAAGTAATGAAAATAAATCAATTCCTGATACACACAATAGGGATGAATCTAAAAACAACGTGTTCTGTGAAGAAGTCAGACACAAAATAACGTGTGCCATATGATTTCATAAATATGAAATTCTAGCAGACAAAAATAATCTAAAGTAGTAATCAGCTTGGTAGGGGCCTGTGATGAGACAGATTGACTGCAAAGTGCCAAGAGAAATTTTCTGGAGAGAGGGAAATATTTGACGTCCTAATTGGATTGGTGGTCACACAGGTGTGTAATCTGCAAAAGTTATAATCTGTTCACTTAAAAAATATGAATGGTGAAATGTAAATTATACCACAGTAATAATTTTCAAAAGTGACAGAAAAAGCTGTGTTAAATATCTATCCTGTTCCAGATAGAAGGCAATATTCTGGGTATTCAGAAATGAGTAAGAGGGAATTCCCTGGGGATCCAGTTGTTAGAACTCTGCACTTTCGTTGCTGAAGGCCTGGAAATCATACCTTATGTAGTGCCTGTCAGGGAGTAGGTGTGAAAGAAACATCTGTGGGATGAATCAGTGGAGGTTCCAGGAGGAGGCCATGGGTAGGGAAGGCAGAGCTGGGGCAGGGGTGGGGGCAGCTCAGGGGGAGTGCTGACTTTGCTTTGTCTTCCCCTCTGGCTTTGGCACCTTTCTTCCCCTGGCCGAGTACTTCCTATCTATGATCTCACTACCTTCAGGAGCATCACGTACATTTCCATTCTTCGTCTTTTTGCTCAGATCCATCCCTCTACCTGAAATGACTGTCCTTCCCATCTCTCATCCGCCGTCTAAGGACAAGCTCCTGCAGGAGGGCTTCTCTAGGTGTCTAGAGTTTCTGCCCTGAGCTCCTATAATGATCTGGGCAGTCGTTCATTCAGCACTGTGACTCTCACCTTGTATAGAACCTTTTTGTCTCTTGGTCCCATCCCCCTGGCTGAGGACCTCTGGCAAGATATTCTCATGAAAAGAATCAAAAAGGATATTAGGCAGCAAAGATAAGTGATGTCCACTGTAAAGAGCTAGTGGAAGTGGAAGAGACTTCTATTTTATCTGCCATGTAGAAGGTGAGATAGTTTGTGACCTGTGATTTGGAAGATGATGAGCAGTGAGTTTTGGGAAAGATACACAGGAAGGAAAACTGACTAAAGAAGGCAAGGAGGAAAGAATTAGAAAAAGAATAGATAAATGTGTATGTATAACTGAATCATTTTGCCGTACAGCAGAACTAACACAACGTTGCTAATCAATTATACCCCAGTACAAAATGAATATGAAAAAAAGACACTCAAATCAATTATAGAAGCCCCTCAAAATAATAACTAAACAAGTCTCAAACCCAAAAAAGGAGAAAAAAGAAAAAGCTAAGGAGACTATTGAGACCTTTTCTGAATACCATTGAGATTAGAGATTTTACATTAGTAATGGCAGTAATCCATTCAGTTTTGCCATATTCTACAGCAGTCTTTTTCTACAGTCAATTTCCTGAGTGATGTGGAAGCAGGATTTTGCCAGTTGCAGGGAAGGGTAAAGAAACAAGAGGATCATAAGTAGAATCATAAGTAGATCAGTTTAAAAGATGAACCATGATATCTAGGCTGCCAAGGGAAGGAAATGGGCTTCCCTTGTGGCTCAGCTGGTAAAGAATCCACCTGCAATGTGGGAGACCTGGGTTCGATCCCTGGGTTGGAAAGATCCCCTGGAGAAGAGAAAGTCTACCCACTCTAATATTCTGGCCTGGAGACTTCCAGGGTTGTATAGTCCACGGGGTTGCAAAGAGTCGGACATGAGTGAGCAACTTTCACTTTCACAGGGAAGGAAATGAAGGTATTAAAGTGCTAAAAATCTGATGTAAATGGAAGAATTGAGCAACTAGTGGTCTCCATAAGATAAAAGGCTCAAAATAGTTGAAACATGGCGTGAGGAATGAAAGGAGGGGGACATTGTAATTACAGAGAAGTTTATTTATTTCAGAAGGGTGCAGGAAGCTCTGGGTGATGACAATTTGTAGAACTTGTTGTTTTTTAGTTGCTAAGTCATGTCCAACTCTTTGTGACCCCATGGACTGCAGCACACCAGGCCTCCCTGTCCATCACTATCTCCTGGAGTTTGCTCAAACTCATTCCCATTGAAACAATGATGCCACCAACCATCTCATTCCCTATCACCCCCTTCTTCTCTTGCCCTCAATCTTTCCCGGCATCAGGGTGTTTTCCAATGAGTGGGCTCTTGGCATCAGGTAGCCAAAGTATTGGAGCTTCAGCATCAGTCCTTTCAATGAATATACAGGGTTGATTTCCTTTAGGGATTATTGGTTTGATCTCCTTGCTGTCCAAGGGCCATTGATAAAGTGGAAGGAAGAAAGTCACTGGAGAAGGGACTTCCCTGGTGGTCCAAAGGTTAAGACTCCATGCTTCCAATACAGGGGGCAAAAGTTCAATCTCTAGTCAGGAATCTAAGATCTTATATGCCATTCAGTGTGACCAAATTTTTTTTTTAAGTCACTGATGAGCCTTGAGTCTAGGATTGGGTATGCTGACATTGAAGACAAACAAGACAATGCCAGGACGGGGGTCAAGAAAGAGAGTATTGTGCCAGTAGCAGAAATCTTCAGTTTCAGGAGTGAGTGGGAGGTTAGTAGATAGCAGAGATGACGATTAAAGGAAGAAGCACTACCATAAAGACTGACTCCCCAACTGCCATTCCTCTTTCTAAAGAAAGAAATTGACTTGAAATTGACTGAGGAACTTAAGAATGACACTGATCGCTTCTCCAGCCCTGAGATGTAGTAGACTGTGCAGCATCTGCCAAGGACTGTCAAGAATATGCCAGGAGGTCTGGGCTTCAGGAAGGGAAGAAGGCAGAAGGTGTTCTCTGATTGGAATAAGGAAGTAGGGGAAGTGGCTTTGGTGAAAATCCCAAAAGATAGGTGGGGAACTTTGCACCGGAGAGTAGCGGTGAGGACTACAGTTACAGGAGGAAGCCCAGACTTACTGCAGCAAGAAGCCCTTACTACAGGTAAGAGCGGGGGAGAGGAAGCATATACAGAAGAGCCTGCATTTGGCAAGGTGTCAAAGAAGATAGAGAACTGCATCTGAGAGAACTAGTTAGAGGATTCTATCTATTCTAACTGACAGAGTCAGTTAGAGGAGAACTAACTGATCTCAAGATTTCCAATCAAACTAGTACAAAGAAGCTTGGGTGAAGGCGCAGCTGAATCTCAAAGGTTGGCTGGTTCTGCTTATGGTCAACTTGGCCACCAGGCAATACTTCCTGCTTCTGCTCACCTTCCCATTACCCTCTACCCCTCCCCCACTGCTCGCCGATGTAAGAACACAGTCACTTTCTTTTATTATTATTAATATTAAAAATTTTTTTTGGCTGTGCTGAGGGGCATGTGGGATCTTAGTTCCCTGACCAGGAATCAAACCCATGTCCCCTTGGAGTGGAAGCATGGAGTCTTAACCACTGGACCACCAGAGAAGTCTCAAATAGTCACTGTCAATTTGGGAAATGTTGTCACAGGAAAGCAGCACCAGCCTTGCCCCATCTTTGTTATTTCTCTCTGAATATAGAGTACATGTTTTCATTCTCGCTTGGCCATTAACTTAATTTCAGAGCACTTTTTCTTTTAAACACCTTTCACTTTGACTTTTCCTTTTCCCTAAATAACTTCACTTTTATTTCCTGCTTTAAAGTTTGTAGATAGAGGCTTCCCTGGCGGTCCAGTGGTCAACTCCACACTTCCAATGCAAGGGGCATGGGTTCTATCCCTGGTCAGGGAAGATCCCACATATGTCATGGTATGGCCAAAAAGCAAATAAATAAATAAAGTCTGCAGATCATTTCCATATGGATCATTCATCAGATACATTCATTACAGGAATTTCATTACAATATCTATAGAGGTACATAAGGCATTATTATCCAATTTTTACAGATGAGTAAATAAAGAATAAGGGAAAATGCTTTTTCAAGAGCATCTTAGGTCAATGCTCTTTCAATGTCCTAGAGGCACCCAGTCCTTTCAATTGCAATGTCATAAGCATGGTTTATAAGGTTTCTCCGAAGCATGCCTATAAAATGATGGTCATGTGCTTTGTGATGTATTTTAAAAATGAAACCCAAGGACTTGGTAATAATAGTTTCCTGTCACTCTACTTTGTCATCTTTCAAGGACTTTTTAAATTGCTGAGAAATATATTTATTCTTTACTGACACATAAATGCAGATGAAAGTGACAGATAGTCAATAATGAGAATGATTAATGGTGGTGGCTACATTGGAAACAATGAGCATGTTTCGGTGTCTCATTAGGACAAAATAGTTGCTGGAAAAAAAATAAGCGTTGATAGACCTCAGTGCTTCTAAGATTTTTATCATTCTGACAGACTGCCTTTCAATCCAGATTTCAGAATGGCAAAACCTTCCTGAATGAGCAGCTCTTAGAATGCATGCTGCGCTTAAGTGTGTGGAGATCAGGGAAGGACAGATTTTTGAACTGATTTTCAGTCTTATGCAAATAAACTTGGCCAGAATGATAAGACGTAAAAATGCCCCAAATGTCCATGCCTTCAAGCAAAACAGGTTAAGATGAAGGATTTGGTATATAAATTGCTATAAACATGTAATGACCCCAAATCTTTACTTGGGTTTTCTAGTAAGCATTTTATACTTTAAGATATTCAGTTGAATCATATGAAACTGCAGTTTTTATGCATAAGATGATGGTCAAATATAAGCAATTTTATATTGTTCAAAGTAACATTTATCTAAAATATCAGATGGTTAGAACCTACATTGTGATTCACACTCTCCTATGGAAACCTTAAAAAAATAAAAGCTTCAGTTTTTCTCCTTGGTCAGTCTCTTCTTTCTTTGAAGCAGGTAACCACTAAAACCCAAGAGCTTTCTCTGCACTTCAGCTCTTGATTTTTCAGGCTGATACTCATCCCCACCCAGCTCATGCTGTTAGTTGTTTCCAAGAGGAAAGAGACTGCGACAGACTGAAAAGATGACCTAAAACCCCGAAGTCCCTCCCTGAAGCAATTCTTGACCCAACTATGATTAACTTATACCTTATTGTTCTGTATCAACTAATCACCCATAGTGACTTAAGTGGTAAATAAACATGAAAAACTTTGTCTTCTCCATAGAGAACAGACTAGTGGTTGCCAGGGGGCAGGTGGGTAGGGTAGAGATGGAGCAGGAGTTTGGGGTTAGCAGATGTAAGCTTTTATATATAGTGTGGATAAACAACAAGGTCCTGCTGTGTAGCATAAAGTACATTCAATATCTTATAAGAAACCATGGAAAAGAATATATATATTTTAAAAAAGTAGCAAAAATTAACAACATTGTAAATCTACTATACTTCAATTAAAAAATTAAGTCCCTTCCTTTCTTTGCTTTTCTAGAGTTAAAGGAGAACAAAAAGATAGTACTCCCCCCACCCTTTCTTTATATTATATCCAGTTTGGGAATTCCTTTTACACAATTTGAAATGCTATGAATATACCCTGTGGTCAGCTAGGCCATGTAATGAAGAATGATTATACTAGTGATTATACAAGGAAATATTGCCATGGAAACTTGATGTTGAGTTTATAAGGGGAAATTTGTCATTTGTGAAATTATAGCTGCAAAACATTTTGTATGTGAAATTAGACACTTTCATCAAAAGCAAGGAATTATCTTCCCATTTTAGGAATCAACTGTGTTGAGCATTAGTCTCAACCATCAGTGAGTCTTCTTTTTTTTTTTTCATGCCAGCATAACAAAACTAGGCATATTCCAACAAGGCATCATTGAAAATACTCAAAATTCACATTGCTACATGCATTGGCTTCACTTACAAGAGATTTTCTCAGGGAAAAAGTAGTGAACCCTGGAAAGCTTTTTGCATTAAATCAATATAAGCTAGAGCTGACATACTACTTTTAATTGCGCATAAAGAGACGATAGCAATCATTCCAATGTGTATATTTCCCTACAGAGTTAACAGAGAGAATTTACATAGAAACATGAACATTTGGCCAATCACCGTGACTTCAGTGTGTGTCTATAATGCTTTCGGCAGTTGTATTTAGCCATCCTCTTTCATCTTGGAAAAATGCATGCTCAAGATTTCTATCAGGTTTTGGCATTCAGCTTTTAGTAAAGGACTAGGGGTTTTCTCTAAAAGAAGTTAACTGGAGATGTGAAGAAATGAGGAGACGAGATCTGAAGCAGAAATCTTACCGGCCCCATGTTCTGATCAGCACAGCTGACTGTTACAGACACTCACGTGGGCCAGGCTTTCAAACCAACCTACTGACAGAGACTTCACTTCTGTTATAAGAAGCTTAAATAGGATGTATCATTAGAATATTTTCCCCACATGTTTTAGCATTATTAACAATGAACAGAAATATTATTATCAGAATTTATAGTTTTTTGCATAAGCTAATTTTATATCTACAGACTATATATATAACAAATAAATTTAAAATATATGTGTATAAAGGGATAAGTCCCTTTACACTACATTGACAAAACACAGATATATATATATATTTCTTTTTTTTTTAATTTGGCTACCCCAGGTCTCAGTTGCAGTATACGGGACCTTTACTTGTGGCATGCAAACTCTTAGTTGCGGCATGTGGGATCTAGTTCTGTGACCAGAGACTGAACCCAGACCTCCTGCACGGGCAGCTCAGAGCCTTAGCCACTGGACCACCAAGGAAGTGCCCGAGATTACTTTTTCTGAATGTTATATTCCACCCAACCACAACCTATCACATTAAAGTGCATGCAGCCTATGATTTTAATTCATTCTGTAATAATGGTGCTTTTGCATTGGTTTTGAGGTTGGGTGAGCCTGTGCATGGACCTTTTATCAGTGGGATTTCCATTCCCTTTCCTTCTGTAGATTTTCAGGTCATATTCCTCACTAGTTTTCAGAGTTAGGTGTTTGGGGGATTTGTTTCTCCTGTATAGGTCTAGGGGCTGAGGTACCTAATGTAGAATTGCAATACCCCATTTCTCAGGGAAAAGATCCATACCTTTGTAACTCTCAGTCTTGGGTCACCAGGTCTGGGGTGGGTTTTCCTTGGTGAGACTATATCTCTGCCTCTCCTGCCATATCAGTTCTGTCCTATTACCCCTAGTTGTAGAGGCTCTATTCATCTGGTTTTCAGGTTCCTTTCCAAGAGAATTATTCCATATGTAGCTGTAGATTTGTTGTGTTTGTGGTAGAAGATGTGTCCTACGTTGGGCTCTTGAAACCCTCCCTCCTTATTCTATTTTAGACACAGAAGAACAGTCTGATCACCCACCTTAAAAACTAAGACATTCACAATAGCACTGATTCCTCTGGCAAGGTACCCCTTTAGCTATATTCCCTTCTTTGCCCTCCCTCAGAATTGACCACTATTCTGAAATTAGTGTTTATCATTCCCTGCATTTCATTTGTAATTTTGCTATCTTTCAATTCCAAACAGCAACCCTAAAGTTAATCTTTCTATTCAAACCACCTTCTACTGAGGACTATTCAAGTTGCGTTCACTTGAGTCATGGCTGTCAATGCAGCAGTGATACTTATAAGTGATATCTTTATACTATTTATTCTTCTCATTTGGAAACATGAAATACATTCCCATTTATTTGGCTATTTAAAAAAATATTCTTCTCTAAAACTTGATGATTTTCTTCATATGGATATTCCTTTCATCTTTAGGTATGTAACACTTTTTATTGATAATAAGAATTGAAGCTTGTTTCAATGGTATTTTCAGTTAGGTTTTTGTTGACACATAGTGAGGCTGAAAACTCAGTCTCTTGCACCTGCCAAATCGAATCTTGGAGACAGGTTACTGGATGAAGTGGAAAAGAAGCGCTTTATAGCTTTGCCAGGCAAAGGGGAGCACAGCAAGCTCCTTCCTCTCAAAACCCTGTGTTCCCAATCTGGAGGGATTTGGTGAGAAGTTTTATAGCAAGGTTCTAGGTTTAGGGTGAGTGCGGTGTCTGTACTCCTTTAATCCGGCCTCAGGTGACCTAATGAAGTTCTGTGGTTTCTTTAATTGGCACCATGCGGTCTCCTAGTGAGCTTCTCCAGTTCCTCTAAACTGGAGTGAAGAATGCTAACATTTTCCATTTTGGGGGGATTGTAGTTCTGCAGAAGAGCTCAGAGATATTGTTATGCACATTGAGGCAGAACCAGGACCCTGCCCCAAGGCTGCACTATTGTTTCTTGGCTGCTTCTCACTTGTCACTGCATCCCTTCCTTTCCCTGATTAACAACTGTCTCCATCTGCCCTCAGGAAGGTCATAGAGGCAGAAGTCCGTTCCCTACAAACAAGAAATGGGAGATATGGAAAGGCTCCCTTGCCCAGGAACCCCACAGGGTCCTGCTCAGTTCTAAAATTTTGTGTATTGATCGTGTATCCAGTCTACGTACTATTCTTTAGTTCTCACATTTTCTCATTTTTGGTTCTTGTGCATTTTATTTTCAGTTCAGTTCAGTCGCTCAGTCGTCTCTGACTCTTTGTGACCCCATGAACTGCAGCACGCCAGGCATCCCTGTCAATCACCAACTCCCAGAGTCCACCCAAACCCATGTCCATCAAGTCGGTGATGCCATCCAACATCTCATCCTTTGTCATCCCCTTCTCCTCCTGCCTTTAATCTTTGCCAGCATCAGGGTCTTTTCAAATGAGTCAGCTCTTCACATCGGGTGGCCAAAGTATTGGGGTTTCAGCTTCAGTATCAGTCCTTCCGATGAACACCCAGGATTGATTTCCTTTAGGATGGACTGGTTGGATCTCCCGGCAGTCCAAGGGACTCTCAAGAGTCTTCTCCAACACCACAATTCAAAAGCATCAATTCTTCTGCACTCAGCTTTCTTTATAGTCCAACTCTCACATCCATACATGACCACTGGAAAACCATAACCTTGACTAGACAGACCTGTGTTAGCCAAATGTCTCTGCTTTTTAATATGCTGTCTAGGTTGGTCATAACCTTCCTTCCAAGGAGTAAGCGTCTTTTCATTTCATGGCTGCAATCACCATCCGCAGTGATTTTGGAGCCCAGAAAAACAAAGTCTGACACTGCTTCCACTGTTTCCCCATCTATTTCCCATGAAGTGATGGGACCAGATGCCATGATCTTAGTTTTCTGAATGTTGAGCTTTAAGCCAACGTTTTCACTCAAGAGGCTCTTTAGTTCTTCATCACTTTCTGCCATAAGGGTGGTGTCATCTGCATATCTGAGGTTATTGATACTTCTCTCAGCAATCTTGATTCCAGCTTGTGCTTCTTCCAGCCCAGCATTTCTCATGATGTACTCTGCATTAAGTTAAATAAGCAGGGTGACAATATATAGCCTTGACATACTCCTTTTCCTATTTGGAACCAGTCTGTTGTTCCATGTCCAGTTCTAACTGTTGCTTCCTGACCTGCATACAGGTTTCTCAAGAGGCAGGTCAGGCGGTCTGGTATTCCCATCTCTTTCAGAATTTTCCACAATTTATTGTGATCCACACAGTCAAAGGCTTTGGCATAGTCAATAAAGCAGAAATAGATGTTTTTCTGAAACTCTCTTGCTTTTTCAATGATCCAGCGAATGTTGGCAATTTGATCTCTGGTTCCTCTGCCTTTTCTAAAACCAGCTTGAATATCTGGAAGTACACGGTTCACGTGTTGCTGAAGCCTGGTTTGGAGAATTTTGAGCATGACTTTACTAGCGTGTGAGATGAGTACAATTGTGCAGTAGTTTGAGCATTCTTTGGCATTGCCTTTCTTTGGGATTGGAATGAAAACTGACCTTTTCCAGTCCTGTGGCCACTGCTGAGTTTTCCAAATTTTGCTGGCATATTGAGTGCAGCACTTTCACAGCATCATCTTTCAGGATTTGAAATAGCTCAACTGGAATTCCATCACATCCACTAGCTTTGTTCGTAGTGATAACTTCCTAAGGCCCACTTGACTTTGCATTCCAGGATGTCTGGCTCTAGGTGAGTGATCACACCATAGTGATTATCTGGATCATGAAGATCTTCTTTATTTTAGGTGATAATTATCCCATCTATAAATAGCAATTGTCAATTCTTTTTTCACCAGAATCCTTATTTCTTATACTTTTGTGGTTGCAGTTGTTAACTTTTAATACAGTGGTGCAGAGCAGGAAAACCTTGACTTGCTCTAGCATAAATGAGAGTATTTTTCTCATGTGTCAAGTATGACTTTTTAATTTTGCTAGATAGTATTTATCAAGTTAGAATGTCATCTTTTCTTCCTAACTTTAAGATGAAAGCTAGAGTTTTAACCTGCTGAAAGTGTGAGTTACATTAATAAATTTTCTAATGCTGAAATGTCCTTGTCTTCATGGGGAAAGATTTTTGTTGATGATATCGGATTTAATTTATTCATATTTTATAGAAGATTTTTTTTTACAGGATTAGTCTGTACAATTGGCCCCTGAACAATATGAGGGTTAAGGATGTCAACCTTTACAGTGGGTTTTCTTTTCTTATGCTCCATCGACTGCTTAAAATCATGCCACACTTTAGTTGGCTTTCAGTATGGACCAAGATTTTTTTTTTCTCCTATGGTTATGGTTTATCTTGTAACTTTAAATTGCCCTTGTCTCTTGCATCAGATTATTTTTTTTATAAGAGTTTCCTCATTCTTTAAATTATATGTTGTTTTGGTGATACCGTATTTCTTGAGCTCTGGTTCTCTTACTCCATACTGGGCTGGTTAATCTTTAGCTCTGCCACATAGCATTCACTCTGAGATTTCACTGCTCTCCTGGGCAGAAACCACTGATTTTGGTTCTCCACATCTTCTACTTTTGGGGTTTATTTCCCTGGGCTCTGGAATATACCTTCAAGTAGCTTGCAGAGAAAAGGGTGGGAGGTAAACTCATCTGAGTAAAAAGATCCTTAGTTTAGCCTCATAGGTCATAGTTTGGCTAAAATATACACAACTGGATAAAACCATCTGCTTCCACAACTTGGAAGGCCTTCTTCCATTTCTCCAGTACTCAGTGAAATTGATCAGAAATGTGGTGTTAGGGCTCATTCCTGGTCCTTCTGAGTGACTGATTTTCCTTTTGGAGAAGTTTTAAGATTTTCTTCTTTATCCTCAGTATTTATACATTAAAAAAAAAAATCCATCTTGTTTGGCACTTAATAGGATCTATTTGAAGTAGGTCTTTTCTCAGTTTTGATAGAAGTTCTTTGATTTCTATCATCATTTTCTTCTTCAGTCTCTAAATTCTCCCTGGAAATCATAATAGTCTAATACAGGGTTTCCTGGACTGGTCATCTAAGCCTCTTTACTTTTTACTCAGTATTTTCCATTGCTTTCCTTCTGGCTCTCTTTTATTTATTTATAGTGTTGACTAAAAAAGATGTACAACTTGAGAGTTGTGAGTTAAGTTTTATTTGGGGCAAAATGAGGACTGCAGCCTGAGACTGCTCCAAAGAGGAAGTGGGGGAAAGTCAATATATAAGGTTTTGGTGAAGGGGGAGTCAATACCATTAAGCACTCATTTTACAAAAAGGTTTTTGTTAGTCATGAGGATCTGATGTCACCACGAAGGGATTTAGGGCTTCTCTGGATATGAGGAGATACAAGGATTGAAATCATAAAATCTGTTCCTAAAAGCATCCAACTGTCTAAAGACCTGACCCACCAGATTCCCTGGAGCACAGAGCGCCTCACTCCACCCTGACCTCCCTCAGGGGGTGTTGAAGGTCTACAGCTATAGCAGCATGGGGTTCAGTCTCCATGGCAGGTAAGCAAATGCCTTTGTTGTTCAGTTCATGATGCTCTTGATAAGTGCCAGTTTGTAGTTGACAATAGCTTGTTTTATTTGTTTTGACCATGCCACACAGTATTCAAGATCTTATTCCCTGACCAGGGATTGAACTCACATCCCTTGCAGTGGAAGTGCAGAGTTCTAATTACTGGACTGCCAGAGAAGTCCCCTGGTTCTGTGTTTTAGAAGAATTTCTCCTCTTTATTTTCTATTCTACTAAATTTTTAATTTAAAAATCATAGGTTAATATCTAAAAACCTTTTATATTCTCTGATCTAACTTGCTAATAGCTGAAATATCCTTTTGATTCTTGCTGAGTATCAGAACAAGAGCTTTTGTGTTCCCCTGTATTATCTGTTTTAATCCCTACTTGGTCTTTCTCTTTCATGCTGCGTTCTCTTCCTATATTTCTGATGTCCATTGGTTATCTACTTAAGAGAAAGGAAACAAACGGGAGAGCTAGTGTAAGCTGTGTAAGCAAGGTTCCCCAGTCTGTCTCTCCCTTGATGGAAAATATTGATTGGGAACTACACCTGGGTATAAAGAATGGCTGGCTTCCTCTGCGGGCAAGAAGACAGAGAATCAGCTATCCAGTTATAGTTCTTAAAAATTCCAAAAACCAGGAGAAAATTCACTTGGAGAACCGACATCATCCATCTACACTGGAAGGCTCAGCTTTCACTCCTTACTTTGTTCCATCTCTCCATAAGACTTGCTAATGGGGACAGCAGTTCAGGTAAACCACTTGTGCTCAGCCATTGGATTCATAAGAGTGAAAGTTAATCTGCTATGACAAGGATGCCTCTCTGGTTGCATATAGTGCAATTTACTTGGTGACTTAAGCATAAAAAATTGCATTTCTCTGTCATATGGTGGTTCAATTCTGCTTCCTGAGCTCATTCATGGACCTTTCCTCTTGTTTCCCCACTGTCCCCTAGAAAAATGTTTCTCCACCCACTGAGTCATCCTTCCTTATCCATGAAATGTGTTTACAGTTGAGTCATTTTATCATCCTGTTTCCTATCAGTCCAGTTTTAAAGGTTCTACACCCTTCTTTCATTTTATATTTTCTCTGCTCCTTTTTGTCCAGACTGGCAGTATTTCTGTTGAAATAATTTTCTTAAGAGTTTTGTGAGTCTTGTACTGATTTCATGGGAATTCATTCCACTCACACAAATGTTTCTGAGATGAGCCTTTTTCCATTTTTGGCTCCTGCTGAGTGGCTGAGGGGTGTCAACAAAAAGATGCACAATGTGAAAGTTGCGAGTTATGTCCTATTTGGGGTAAAATGAGAACTGCAGCTTGGGAGAAAGCAACTGCTCCAAAGAGGCAGTGGGGGAAGGTCAACATATATGAGATTTTGGTGAAGGGTGCGTTCAATGCAATCAATGAATGGAGCCAAAGCAAAAACAACATCCAGCTATGGATGTGACTGGTGATAGAAGCAAGGTCCGATGCTGTAAAAGGAATATTGCGTAGGAAACTGGAATGTTAGGTCCATGAATCAAGGCAAATTGGAACTGGTCAAACAGGAGATGGCAAGAGTGAATGTCAACATTTTAGGAATCAGCAAACTAAGATGGACTGGAATGGGTGAATTTAACTCAGATTACCATTATATCTACTACTATGGGCAGAAATCCCTTAGAAGAAATGGAGTAGCCCTCATAGTCAACAAAAGAGTCCGAAATGCAGTTCTTGGATGCAATCTCAAAAATGACAGAATGATCTCTGTTCATTTCCAAGGCAAACTGTTCAATATGATGGTAATCCAAGTCTATGCCCTGACCAGTAATGCTGAAGAAGCTGAAGTTGAACAGTTCTATGAAGACCTACAAGACCTTTTAGAAATAACACCCAAAAAAGATGTTTTTTTCATTATAGGGGACTGGAATGCAAAAGTAGGAATTCAAGAAACACCTGGAGTAACAGGCAAATTTGGCCTGGGAGTACAGAATGAAGCAGGGCAAAGACTAATAGAGTTTTGCCAAGAGAACGCACTAGTCATAGCAAACATCCTCTTCCAACAACACAAGAGAAGACTCTACACATGGACATCAGGTCAACACTGAAATCAGATTGATTATATTCTTTGTAACCAAAGATGGAGAAGCTCTATACAGTCAGCAAAAACAAGACCAGGAGCTGACTGTGGCTCATGTATTGAACTTCTTATTGCCAAATTCAGACTGAAATAGAAAAAAGTGGAGAAAACCACTAGACCATCCAGGTATGACCTAAATCAAATCCCTTATGATTATACAGTGGAAGTGAGAAATAGATTTTAGGGACTAGATCTGATAGACAGAATGCCTAGTGAACTATGGATGGAGGTTCATGACATTGTACAGGAGACAGGGATCAAGACCATCCCCAAGAAAAAGAAATTCAAAAAAGCAAAATGGCTGTCTGAGGACGCCTTACAAATAGCTGTGAAAAGAAGGGAAGTGAAAAGCAAAGGAGAAAAGGAAAGATATTTCCATTTGAATGCAGAGTTCCAAAGAATAGCGAGGAGACATAAGAAAGCCTTCCTCAGTGATCAATGCAAAGAAATATAGGAAAACAATAGAATAGGAAGACTAGAGATCTCTTCAAGAAAATTAGAGATACCAAGGGAACATTTCATGCAATGATGGGCTCAATAAAGGACAGAAGTGGTAGGGACCTAACAGATGCAGAAGATATTAAGAAGAGGTGGCAAGACTACAGAGAAGAACTGTACAAAAAAGATCTTCATGACCCAGATAATCACAATGGTGTGATCACTCACCTAGAGTCAGACATCCTGGAATGCAAAGTCAAGAGGGCCATAGGAAGTATCACATGAACAAAGCTAGTGGATGTGATGGAATTCCAGTTGAGCTATTTCAAATCCTGAAAGATGATGCTGTGAAAGTGCTGCACTCAGTATGCCAGCAAATTTGGAAAACTCAGCAGTGGCCACAGGACTGGAAAGGGTCAGTTTTCATTCCAATCCCTAAGAAAGGCAATGCCAAAGAATGCTCAAACTACTGCACAATTGCACTCATCTCACACACTAGTAAAGTAATGCTCAAAATTCTCCAAACCAGGCTTCAGCAACACGTGAACCGTGTACTTCCAGATATTCAAGCTGGTTTTAGAAAAGGCAGAGGAACCAGAGATCAAATTGCCAACATTCACTGGATCACTGAAAAAGCAAGAGAGTTCCAGAAAAACATCTATTTCTGCTTATTGACTATGCCAAAGCCTTTGACTATGTGGATCACAATAAACTGTGGAAAATTCTGAAAGAGATGGGCATACCAGACCACCTAACCTGCCTCTTGAGAAACCTGTATACACGTGAGGAAGCAACAGTTAGAACTGGACATGGAACAACAGACTGGTTCCAAATAGGAAAAGGAGTATGTCAAGGCTGTATATTGTCACCCTGCTTATTTAACTTCTATGCAGAGTACATCATGAGAAATGCTGGGCTGGAAGATGCACAAGCTGAAATCAAGATTGCTGAGAGAAGTATCAATAACCTCAGATATGCAGATGACACCACCCTTATGGCAGAAAGTGAAGAAAAACTAAAGAGCCTCTTGATGAAAGTGAGAGAGGAGAGTGAAAAAGTTGGCTTAAAGCTCAACATTCAGAAAATGAAGATCATGGCATCCAGTCCCATCACTTCATGGGAAATAGATGGGGAAACAGTGGAAGCAGTGTCAGACTTTGTTTTTCTGGGGTCCAAAATCACTGCAGATGGTGATTGCAGCCATGAAATGAAAAGACGCTTACTCCTTGGAAGGAAGGTTATGACCAACCTAGACAGCATATTTAAAAGCAGAGGTATTACTTTGCCAACAATGGTCCTTCTAGTCAAGGCTATGGTTTTTCCAGTGGTCATGTATGGATGTGAGAGTTAGACTATGAAGAAAGCTGAGCACCAAAGAATTGATGCTTTTGAACTGTGGTGTTGGAGAAGACTCTTGAGAGTCCCTTGGACTGCCAGGAGATCCAACCAGTCCATCCTAAAGGAAATCAATCCTGGGTGTTCATGGGAAGGACTGATGTTGTAGCTGAAACTTCAATACTTTGGCCACCCGATGTGAAGAGCTGACTCATTTGAAAAGACCCTGATGTTGGGAAAGATTGAAGGCAGGAGGAGGAGGGGACAACAGAGGATATGGTTGGATGGCATCACCGACTCAATGGACATGAGTTTGAGTAAACTCCGGGAGCTGGTGGTGGACAGGGAGGCCTGGCGGGCTGCGGTTCATGGGGTTGCAAAGAGTCGGACTCGACTGAGTGACTGAACTGAACTGAACTGATGTCACCATGAAGGGATTAAGTGCTTTTCTAGATATGAGGAGATGCAAAGATTGGGATCATGAAATTAGTGTCTGAAAGCATCTATCTAAAGACCTGTTCCCCCAGTTTCCCTGAGCACAGAGTGCCTCACTCTCCACCCTGAGCTGCTTTCAGGGCATGTTGAAGGTCAGCAGCGCCACCAGCACAGGACTCAGTCTCTGCAGAGGCAGATGGCAAATGCCCCTGGCAAGCTCCAATTTGTAATTGACAAGGGCAACCCTTGAAGCTTCATAGAGGACCTTTGTCTGTTTAAGAGGATCTGTGAGACACATCCTTGAATTCTTGAAAAGACTTTCAGCTTGATCTCTTGAACTTTCTTCAGTTTTTGCAAAAGTTGTCCCTTCCATCACACACTCAGCTTTTTCTCTATGTCACATTTTTTGAGTTTTGTTGTTGTTTTTTTGTTGCTTTTTAAAATCAAAACGTGGGATTTCTCTAGCGATCCAGTGGTTAAGACTCTGTGCTCCCAATGGAGTGGGCATGGGTTCAGTCCCTGGGTGGGGAACTAAGATCCCACATGCCATGTGACACCACCAAAATAAAAAAGGATTGGTTTTTAAAAAATTACTTTAAAATCAAGACAGTACTGGACCAATGATATGCTGTACTTTTGGCTGCCATCTCTGATGTGTGGCATCTATTGCCATCTGGAGAGGCTGAGAATTTTTTAAATTCTCCCATTCATTCTTGCTTCATTTTTGTTGAACTGTTCTTTCCTCAATTTATCTCTCTTCAGTTGCACTTTGTTACAAGTGCCAAAAGGAAACCAGGCAGCACCTTTGTTGCCAACATCTTGGCTGTCTGTGCACCAATGCCAAAAAGAAATGCAGAGACAGAATTATGGAAGAGGAGAGAGTAACTCTATTACTTTGCCAGACAAAGGGGGAACACAGTAGTGCCTGAGGTTAGTGCCTCAAGAACTGTGCCCGTTCCCTTCCTGGTGAGTTGCTGTTCCATCACTAAGTCATGTCTGACTCTTTGCAACCCCACAAACTGCAGCACTCCAGGCTTCCTTATTCTTCGCTCTCTCCCTGAGTTTGCTCAAACTCATGTCCATTGAGTTGGTGATGTCATCCAACCATCTCACCTTCTGTTGCCCCCTTCTCCTTCTGCCCTCAGTCTTTCCAAGCATCAAGGTCTTTTCCAATGAGTTGGCTCTTCCTGGTGAGTAGGAAGAGATTATGTAGTCAGGCAGGTGTATTCGATAAGGATCAAGACAGTAAAAGTCTTCATTCCTTTTTCTGCAAAGTTTCAAAAGGGTGGGGTGGCTGACAAGATTAGAATGTGCAGAGGAACAAGAGATCAAATTGCTAACATCTGCTGGATCATAGAAAAAGCATGGTAATTCCAGAAAAATATCTACCTCTGTTTCATTGACTATCAATGTGTGGATTGACTATGATTGTGTGGATCATAACAAACTGTGGAAAACTCTTAAAGAGATGGAAATACCAGACTATCTTACCTGTCTCCTGAGAAAACTGGGTGTGGGTCAAGAAACAACAGTTAGAATCCTGCATGGAACAAGTGACTGGCTCAGGATTGAGAAAAGAGTATGATAAGGCTGCTTGTTGTCACCCTGTTTATTTAACTTATACACTGAGAACATCACGAAAAATGTCGGGCTAGATGAGTTACAAGCTGGAATCAAGATTGATGGGACAACCTCAGATATGTGGAAAATACCACTCTAATGGCAGAAAGTGAAGAGGAACTTAACCTCTTGATGAAGGTGAAGGAAGAGAGTGAAAAAGCTGACTTAAAACTAAATATTAAAAAAAACTAAGATCACGGCATCCAGCCCCATCACTTCATGGTAAATAGAAGGGGGAAAAATGGAAGCAGTGACAGGTTTCCTCTTCTTGGGCTCTAAGATCACTGCCGATGGTGACTGCAGCCATGAAATCAGAAGACAATTGTTTCTTGGCAGGAAAGGTATGACAGACCTAGACTTGAAAAGCAAAGATGTCGCTTTGCCAACAGAAGTCCATATAGTCAAGGCTAGGGTCTTTCCAGTGGTCACGTACAATTGTGAGAGCTGGACTGTAAAGAATGCTGAGTGCTGAAGAATTGGTGCCTTTGAACTGTGGTGCTGGAGGAGACTCAAGAGTCCCTTGGACAGCAAGGAGATCAAACCAGTCCATCCTAAAGGAAATCAGACCTGAATATTCATTGGAAGGACTGATACTGAAGCTGAAGCTCCAATACTTTGGTCACCTGATGCGAAGAGCTGACTCGTTAGAAAAGCCCCTGATGCTGGGAAAGATTGAGGGCAGGAGGAGAAGAGGATATCAGAGGATGAGATGGCTGAATGGTGTCACCGATGCAATGGACACAAACTTGAGCAAACTCTGGGAGGTGGTGAGGGACAGGGAGGCCTGGCGTGCTGCAGTGCATGGGGTCGCAGAGAGTCGGACACGACTGGGAGGCTGAACAGCAACAGCAGGATTTCAGGTGGTCCTCTCCTAACCGTGTTAGGCCTCTCTGGTCCCTTTAATCTTGCCTCAGGTGGTTTTGTTGCTGTTTCTCTTTGCTTAGCAACTATGCTGCCCTTTGGAACTCAGAGAAGGTCATGGAGCCTAGAGTCTTGCCTAGGAATGGGAGACAAAAAGGCCTCTGTGCCCAGGACCCACACAAGGCCCTGCTCCGCATCGCCTTCAAAACCTCTCTGAAATTCCTCAGCCGTACATTCGAGTTCATCACTTACATATTCTGCTTTCAGTCTAAATACAGAAACAATTCCGCTGAGAATCGCATTTTATTTTTAAATATTTTATTTTTATTTGGTTAATTTAATTATTTTATTTAAAATGAAATGCAGGTACAAGTGAAGTGCCTATTAACTGATGAATGAATGAACAGTGGTATAGCCATATGATGAAATATTATTGTCCTAAAAAGGATGCTGCAACATAGATCAACCTTGAAAACATGCTGAATGAAATAAGGCAGATGAAAAGGACTACATATTATATGATTTCATTTATACTAAAGGTCCAGAGCAGGCAAATCCGTGGAGACAGAAAGTAGGTTAGTGTTTACCGAGGACAGGGAATAGGGAATGACTGCTAATAGGTATGGCGTTTCTTTTTGGGGTGATAAAAATGTTTTAGAATTCAAAAGTGGTGATAATTGTACAACTTTGTGAATGTGTTAAAAGCACTGAGTTGTACATTTTTTAAAAAGTGTAAATTTTATGATTTTTGAGTTTTGCCTCTGTGTGTTTCTTCATGACATCTGAACAACAGAAGTTAAAAAAAAAAAAAAAGAAAAGACCCTGAAGCTAACAGTTTCTGTCTTTTCTAGATTTGATATTGTTTTTAAGGATTACAGTGAGAAAATATAATAACCACTTTGTAAAATAAGTTGTATGATAAAAGTATCAGTAGAAGTATAATTTTTAAGTTTCTAGCAGACACTAAGTTATTTTGAAATAAAGTGTTCCTCTTGAAACATAAGAAAACTAACAAAAAAACCTCAAGCTATTTGAAAATCCAATGGGGTCTCCCTGCGCAGGTTCGGACCCTGCTCGCTGCGGAAGCAGTTATGGGGCTTCCCCAGAGGCTCCGTGGGTAAAGAATCTGCCTCCAATGCAAGAGACCCGAGAGACACAATGGGCTCTATCGCTGGGTTGGGACCATCCCCCTGGAGGAGGAGATGGCAGCCCACTCCAGTATTCTTGCCTGCAAAATTCCATGGACAGAGGAGCCTGGTGGGCTACAGCCCATGAGGTCGCGAAGAGTCGGACAGGACTGAGTGACTGTGTTTTTGTTTTTGTTTTTTTACTGGTGTGTGGATTTGTGAATTTTAGCTGCTTCTGAGAGTGAAGCACAGGGGGTCATGGTTCTGCAAATGTTGCAGAAGTAAAAGAAGCCGTCTCTGCAATCAGGGCATTTATTCTGGGGGCACAGGAGTAGGCAATGTAATATGATATAGAAATGAGTGCTAAATTGTAGGATACAAACTAGAAATCTCTAGCACCTTAGTGGGGAAGCTCAAAGAGGGAAATCTGAATAAATTCAGCTAATTCCTTGTTACTGAAATGAATTTTGGCATTTTATTAGAATCTGAGGGACATGCAGAGATCACCATTGTGTACGCTGGGTTAGCCAAAAAGTTTGTTCCGGTCTTTCTGTAACATCTTAACTTTTTGGCCAACCCAATACATAATGGCTGTTCCACCAGCCCCCTCTAAACTCTAATTAAGTTGCCAAATATTAAAATATAACCAAAGTCTGGATTTAATTTTTTCAAAAAGTAATACGTATTTGCAAGGTATACAAAATTTTAGAAAATATATTATTTCTCTCAGGTACTTAGATATGAACTTGAATTCTCTGGTTTTTACGCCCCCCAATTATTTTTTTTAAATTTTTTATCAGAGTATAGTTGGTTAACAATGCTGTGTTAGGTCCAGGTGTACAACTCAGTGATTCAGTTATACATATACAAGTACCTATTCTTTTTCAAATTTTTTTCTCATGTAGGTTATTACAGAATACTGAGCAGAGTTTCCTGTGCTATAGAGTAGGTCCTTGTTAGTTTTTTATTTTTATTTAAAAATAAAATGTATTTTATTTAATATATTAAATATATTTTAAATATAGCAGTGTATATGTGTCAACCCCAAATTCCCAATCTATTCCTCCCTCCCTTTTCTCCAAGGAGCCATAAATTCCTTATCTAAGTCTGTGTTTATGTTTTATAAATAAATTCATTTATTTCATTATTTCTAGATTCCATATATAAGCGACATCATATGATATTTGTCTTTCTCTGTCTGACCTACATCACTTAAGTATGATAATCTCTAGTTGCTGCAAATGGCATGATTTTATTCTTTTTTATGGTTGAGTAATATTTCATAGATGGAGGAGCCTGGTCGGCTCTAGTTCATGGCGTCGCAAAGAGTAGGACACAGCTTAGTGACTAAAAACAACAAGAAATAATCCAATTCCACTCCTTACTAACTTCTTGACCTTCGTTTCTCTGTGTCTTGTTTGCTTTATCTGTAAAATGGGAACAAAAAAGTAATGACCATTAGCATTGTTTGGGAGATTGTTGTGAGGATTCTTTTGAGTATTAACTGACACAATATATGTACAGTACTTATGGAAGGACTTATATAAATATTAGCTATTATTATTACTGTTTTGGAAACTGTAGCATCTTATGGAACAATTTGAAAATCTCTACTGCAAGGAACTGAAATATTTGTCAGGTAGCTCTATGTTCCTGGGCTAGAGAGGAGGGCTTGTAGGGAGTTTTGGCAGTGTGTTTATATCAAATACTTACTTTTGATTTCTGGTTGTGTTAAAGCCACAGAGCAACAAATATTAACTGAAGTCCACTATCAGTGCAAGTCATTAAGCTGAGTGAATCTCCCTGTAAATTCCTTCATTTCTCATGCTGTATTTCTTCTCCCCTCATTTCTGTGCCCCATTTATCTTCTCTTCCCTGTATCATCTCTTCTCTTGCATTTCCTTGATTATAATCTCTTAAATCTCTACTAAATTGTTTTCTATATTGGAGCTGGGAAATTAGGAACCTCTGCAAAGGTAATACTGAAAGCACACCTAGTTAGACTGGGGTTATAACCAGGAAATTAAACTTTGAAGTTATTATTCTGCCTTGATATTATTTTCCTTATTCTTAACTGTGGAAAAATGAGTGATCTACTTGAAACATGGCCACATTTGACTACAGAGGAAATTGCTTTTGTTTCTGAGGTTTGCAAATCTGGATGTATTTATATTTAGGCATGCCATTTCATCTTAGTTTCCTACTGGCTGCAAGTCAAAGAGAACACATACTGTATTTGCTCTCTTTTGTTAGAAAATCCTCCTCTTCACATACTATGATCCCAACGTGCATTTATTTTAGGGTTTTAATATCAACATAATGATTGGAGATGTTAACAGAAGAGTTTTTATTCTTATGCCAGTGGTATAATTAGTATTACTTTCCGGATTTCAAATATTTTTCTACGTCCTTGAAATGATAGATGGGCACTAACACTGGGGATGAAAGGGACAATTTAAGATTCCGTGATCAGGACATGATACCACAAGTTAAAAGTGTTACTCTTGGTTTTTAAATGACACTCGGATTTGAATGTTATTATTGTATTCTCAGTTCTCATTCTACATATGGAGCACAGAAGTAGTTATGTTGCAACTAGAAAAAAAATAACGGAAAGGCTGTGATATGTTATAATCACCATGGTAACCTAGCAGAGTGCATATGGGGAAACACAGCACATAGCATGATCACAGCATCCTTTGTATATCAAGATAGGCTTTAGGGACCGAGCTAAATTCTAGGAAGAATACCAGAAAAACACAGGCTCATTCACTCACTACTTTAAAATTATTTATTTATTTATTTGGCTATGCAGGCATGTGGAATCTTAGCTCCCCGACCAGAAATCAAGCCTGTGTCCCCTGCCCTGGAAGTGCAGAATCTTTAACCACTGGACCACCTCAGAAGTCCCACTCAGCACTTTTTTTGAGAGCTCTTTGTGGCAAGGGCAAGCTTGCAGTGAGATGATAAATTAGAAAAAAATAAAAGAAAAAGAAAAAAACTCCTTGTCCTGAGGGACTTGCCCTGTAGTTCACTTAATGATGAATTCGCTAATTTCTTTGCAGCTTTCATTTCAACTAATTAGCCCAGCTATATTCTGTAAGCCCACAGCTGTGCCAGGAATCAAAAGAACGGAAGTAAGACTCAGTCTCTACCCATGAGAGAAAATGAAAGTACAGTTTGAGATGTTATATCATTAAGTCCTAGAGGTTTTCTTTGTTCTTTCTATTCAATGTTCTCAAATCCGTCCCATCTCAAGGGAAGGGATGGCATATGTCTCATTCACTTTATTTTTCCCATACCTAGCCCTGCCTCTGATTCAGTAAGTGAAAAGTGTTAGTAACTCTGCTGTGTCCAACTCTTTGGGACCCCCGGACTGCAGCCTGCCAGGCTTCTCTATCTTTGGGATTCCCCAGGCAAGAACGTTAGACTGGGTTGCCATTCCCTTCTCCACCCAGGGATTGAACCCAGGTCTCCTGCATTGCAGGCAGACTCTTTACCATCTGAACCACCAGGGAAGGTTCAGTAAAGATATGTTGAAAGAATGAGCACATTTCTCCAAAGAGCCAAGGCTATGACTGGCAAACATCTCATTTCCCAGGCACTCTGCTTGTGCTATGCAGAATTAAGTGTTCTCTGGCTTTTGAAGTAGCTACTCTTAAAAATATATTAGAATACCTATTACCAAACCAGTCAATCCTAAAGGAAATCAACCTTGAATATTCATTGGAAAGGCTGATGCTGAACCTCCAATACTCTGGCCACCTGATGCAAAGAGCTGACTCATTAATTAGAAAAGACCATGATGCTGGGAAAGATTGAGGACAGGAGGAGAAGGGGGCGACAGAGGATGAGATGGTTGGATGGACGTCATCAACTCAATGAACGTGAGTTTGAGCAAACTCTGGGAGATAGTGAAGCACAGGGGAGCCTGGTGTGCTGCAGTCCATGGGGTCACAAAGAGTCTGACGTGACTTAGTGACTGAACGAGGATTCTTTTTCACATTTTTTCCCAATATATCTCATTACATAACATTAAGTAGAGTTCTCCATGCAATAAGCCCTTTCTGCTTATTTATTTTATATGTAGTAGTGTGTTACTGTTAACCCCAAACTGCAGAGAAAACCATCACGTGAAGATACATGCACCCAATTTAGCCGACATAGCGACTGAACAACATCACCAAATGTTAGCAAATCTTGGATTGTGATCACCATTATTTATTTCTGGAAATGCCTTATTTTCTTAGGAACCATTTTTAAGTCTGGAAATTACAAAAACCAGAAGAAATATGATGACAGTTCTAATTTAACCTTCTAACTGGTCTCTGATGGCTTAATAGTATGTTAATCCCTTTTGCTTTGGTCACATACTGCACAGTTCAGGAAAACATTTGCCAAGTTTCTGAATATGAGTAAATCTATAAAAAGATTTACTGCTTCCACAACCTCTATAGAACTCATATTGATTTTTAAAATGTAGAACTGTTACCTTAAATACGGTTACCATGTTATCCCCTCAATTTAATGGAGCACTGTTAATGAAGTCTGCACGATGAGCCACATGAATATGTAGAAAGGTATGTAGCAGTTGTTGGTTTTCCTTTTTGCAAATGCGGGTCATGTCTCAGAAGACAAGAAAAGTTTTACGTGAGTTGCAAACCCCCATGTTGGCCTGCTGATGCCTGAGCATCTTTTGCCAAAAGCAAGCAGGGTGTGGGGACTTGGAAAAGACAGAACGAGTTGGAGCTGACAGTTGACCCCCAGGGACCAAAACAGTCAGGATCTCAGGGAGTAGGATTTGCCTCTAAACATGTTGGCATTGCTCTGATTGGCAGAATCTGCTCTGAGGAAAAGAAGACAAGGAACATCCCAGGAGGTACATCCCAGGAACACTGACCACAGATCACACAATCAAGAGTGGCTATGAGGGGACTTGCCTGGTGGTCCATTGGCTAAGAACCCATCTGCCAATTCAGGAAACATAACACGGGTTCGATCCCTGATCTAGGAACCAATATCCCTAAACTAAACCTGTGCACTGCACCTATTGAGCCTTTGAGCCCCAGAGCCTGTACTCTACAATAAGAGAAGCCACAAGAAGGAGAAGCCCCCACTCTCTGCAACTAGAGAAAGCTCATGCAGCAATGAAGACCCAGTGCAGCCAAAGTAAATAAATTTAAAAAAAAAAAAGAATGGCTATGAATCCTCCTGTTAATTTCCTATTTTATACTCCCACTGGGCTTCTTTGAAAGGGGACCATAATCTCTTCTGAAGGACAGATGTGAAATTTTGTTTTAACTTGATTAATTGTTGAGAAATGAAACAGTTCCACAGTCCCTTAGTTAAAGCCCTTGGGGCTACAATTCAGCCTGTCCTTCTTTTGGATTTTATATTATATAACATTTTCAACAGGACCTGAGGCAGAGTCCAGAAATCAAACACATTAATACTTCTTCACTGAAATGCATGAACATTTGCACTAAGTGGGATAGAACTTACTAATAGCCTCACGTTATTTTAGCCAAGTCAATTGTGACCAACTTTGAGTTTTGAGCTAAATTTGGCTTTGGAGTTGCAAGTAAGGGATTGACAAGAACTCAGCCCCTCTCCCCCTCCCCCCACCTCTCACATCACACCAGCCCTCTGCTCCACCTCACCCCACCCCACCATTGTGGGGGTATACAGTCCAGAGTATTCTAGACTACGGGTCTTGCACCTGCTTTGCCAGGGAATTTACTACAATGATGAAGGGGCCTCACATCTCATTACTCTTTACGGACACAAGAGACATGGGTTTGATCCCTGGGTCGGGAAGATCCCCTGGAGGAGGGCATGATACTCACTCTGGTGTTCTTGCCTGGAGAATCCCATAGACAGAGAGCCTGGCAGGCTACAGTCCACGGGGTCATAGAATCAGACATGACTGAAGTGACTTAACAGGCACATATCCAGGAAGTTCCCATGACCCATAATTGGGATTCAGCTCTAATGGGTCAGTAATGTGAGGGGTGGTCCATTTCTCTCCCATACAAATCAGTTTTGTAGTCTTCTCAAGCATTTGAGTATATATATATTTTTAAAAAGCCCAAATGTAAAAAAAAAAAAAAAAAAAAGCCCAAATGTCTACAATGAGGTGGTAGTTACTCATCTAAGGGACAGGAAAGGTACAGGGCAGAGGTGCCAGCATTTTCCAAGGCCCAGGGCTACAAACACAGGCTTATTTTGAGGGATATGTTAAATATAGTTAACACCATTTAATGCCTTTATCAAGCTTCCCAGGTGGCTCAGTGATAAAGAACTTGCCTGCCAATGCAGGAGACATAAGAGACATGGGTTTGATCCCTAGGTAGGGAAGATCCCCTGAAGTAGGAAATGGCTACCTACTTCAGTATTCTTGCCTGGGAAATCCCATGGACAGAGAAACCTGGTGGGTTACAGTCCATGCGGTTGCGAAGAGTCAGATATGACTTAGAAACTAAACACTACATATAAAATAGATATCCAACAAGCACCTACTGTAGATCATAGGGAGCTATACTCAATATTTTGTAATAATCTATAAGGGAAAAGAATCTGAAAAGGAATATGTGTTTATATATATACACATATATGGAATATATATAACCTATATATAAACATATATATAACCTATATATATTTACACATATATGACATATATATTATATATATATACCATATATATGTATATATAACTGTGTGTGTGTTTTATATATCTGTATCTATATATATAACTGAACAACTTCACTACACACCTGAGACTAACAAAACATTGTAAATCAACTATACTTCAATAACACTTTAAAAAGAATTAGAAAAAAAGTTAATCTCATATAAAGAGTCCAGAATATTTGGGTACCTTGGACTAGCCAAGTTGACACAAAAAATTCACCACCACACCAGTAATGGTTGAATTGTCAGAGTTTGCAAGCATATTGCTTTTATCAGTAAAGAAGAAGAGCTGTTCATCCCTCTCAACTTTGCATTCCCAATACAATTGAATAGGACAACAGCTTGTCTGGAATACCCTTGCGTGTATGCTGGAAAAAGTTGGCTCTGGTGTTGGAGAAGTCAGACAAGGAATCTACAACTCGTATTGCCTTCTGGGGAGATCCTTGTGGGCCTCAGCTCTTTTCTGAAGAATCCCTCATGCTTTTGTCAGCATTCTGTATAACAAATGCCCTGTGCATAGTCGCTCAGTTGTGTCTGACTCTGCGACCCCATGAGGCTTAGCCTGCCAGGCTCTGCTGTCCACGGGGATTCTCCAGGCAAGAATCCTGGACTGGGTTGCCTTGTCCTCCTCCAGGAGATCTTCCCAACCCAGGGATCGAACCCAGGTCTCACACATTGTAAGCAGATTTTTTACCATCTGAATCACCAGGGAAGAGCACCAAATGCCCTACTACCCTGAAAAAGTGGACTTGCCTGGGCTGGCATCCTTGGATAGGCAAAGAAGGGTTAGTTGTATGTTGTGTTAACTTCCTGAACCACTCAGATCTTTGAAGGGTGGGTGAGGAAGAGGTTGAATGTGTTGTATAGAAAAAACATAACCATAATGCAGACAGATGCTATATGATATCTAGAAAGACAGTGGAAGGAAAAGAACAGTAGAAACTAGGATAAGTGAAATCAGAAGGGAAGGAGAAGGATGGAAGGGAAAATAATTAGATACAGTAGAGTGGTTGTACTTCTCTGGTAGTCCGATGGTTAAGAATCCACCATCCAATGCAGGGGACACAGGTTTGATCCCTAGTCGGGGAAGATTCCACATGCCTTGGGACAGCTAAGAGCCCACGGGCCACAGCTACTGAAGCCCATACACCTAGAGCCTGTGTTCTGCAACAAGAGAAACCACTGCAATGCAAAGCCCCTGCTTGCCACAACTAGAGAAAGTCTTTACACAGCAATGTAGACCCAGCACAGCCAAAAATATATAAATACATAAACATTATTTTTAATGAAAAAAAATTAGAGTGGCTGAGTCACTCTAACAATAAAGTATTGTGAGTAGAGACCATCTGTAGTTGAAGACACTTTTAAGATAAGCTGCTCACAAGCTTGTCTCCTAAAAGACCTAATTACCCAGTATCCACTATAATCTTGCTTCCCATACGTCCTTCCCTGAGGTGATCCATGGCTCTTACCCTGAAGTAACCTAAGTACCTCACCACCCACTCACATCCTAAAAGAAAAGTCAGATTCAGAAATACATGCTGACTTAGTCTCAGGTGCAACATTTGAGATCCTGCCAGATGATAGTCAAAAACCTCTTGAGCTCTAACCTTTATTTTGATACAAGATAGCACTGGGACAAAGTGGATGGTTGACACAGCAATGCCCTAAGAATATGAAAGAAAGAGAAGTCACTGGTCTGCAGTTGTCTTTTCTGGTTGTCCAGACCTCCACCTGATGCTACATTTGACCAAGGCTCAACTGGAGTGTACCAGGGGTATGAGCTAGTTCAATTCTTTTGTGCTACTGTCTCTGCATAAACAACTTTTCCTAAAAATGTGGGTGTTTTTCCATGATAAATACGTATTTATTGCAAGGAAACATAAGATGAGAAAAATAACATCATAGTCACTTCCACTATTTAGACATAAAATGATCTCTCTTCTTTATTTTCTGTTCATCATGAACATTTTAAAAAGATTTTTTTTTTTTTTTGTCCAGGCTGGGTCTTGGCAGCAGTGCACGGGGGTTTCTCTTGTTATAGCACAAGGGCCTCTCATTGTGGTTTGCAGGCTTCTCTAGTTCTGGAGCATGGATTCTAGAGTGTTCAGGCTTCTCTTATTGGAATACGGGGGCTTAGTTTCTCTGTGGCATGTGGCATCTTAGTTCCTTGACCAGGGATCAAACCCTTGTCCCCTGCATTAGTAGACAGATTCTTAAACACCAGACTACCAGGGAAGTCCTTACATGAACATTTTTTGTCACAAAATGTTTTATGGAAATTAGATGTTCATAGTCACATAGCATTATATCATGTGGCTATACCAAAATTATGGGCTTTCCAGGTGGCTCAAATAGGAAAAGGAGTGCGTCAAGGCTGTATGTTGTCACCCTGCTTATTTAACTTCTATGCAGAGTACATCATGAGAAATGCTGGGCTGGAAGAAGCACAAGCTGGACTCAAGATTGCCGGGAGAAAATCAATAACCTCAGATATGCAGATGACACCACCCTTATGGCAGAGAGTGAAGAAGAACTAAAGAGCCTCTTGATGAAAGTGAGAGAGGAGAGTGAAAAAGTTGGCTTAAAGCTCAACATTCAGAAAGCCAAGATCAAGGCATCTGGTCCCATCACTTTATGGCAAATAGATGGGGAAACAGTGGCAACAGTGGCAGACTTTATTTTTCTGGGCTCCAAAATCACTGCAGGTGGTGACTACAGCCATGAAATTAAGATACTTACTCCTTGGAAGGAAACTTATGACCAACCTAGACAGCATATTAAAAAGCAGAGACATTACTTTGTCAACAAAGGTCAGTCTAGTCAAGGCTATGGTTTTTCCAGTGGTCATGTATGGATGTGAGAGTTCGACGATAAAGAAAGCTGACCACCAAAGAATTGATGCTTTTGAACTGTGGTGTTGGAGAAGACTCTTGAGAGTCCCTTGGACTGCAAGGAGATCCAACCAGTCCATCCTACAGGAAATCAGTCCTGGGTGTTCATTGGAAGGACTGACGTTGAAGCTGAAACTCCAATACTTTGGCCACCTGATGCGAAGAGCTGACTCATCTGAAAAGACCGTGATGTTGGGAAAGATTGAGGGCAGGAGGAGAAGGGGACAACAGAGGATGAGATGGTTGGATGGCATCACTGACTTGATGGACATGGGTTTGGGTGGATTCCGGGAGTTGGTGATGGACAGGGAGGCCTGGCATGCTGTGATTCATGGCGTCTCAAAGAGTTGGATACAACTGAGCGACTGAACTGAACTGAACTGAACGCGTGTCTCAGTGGCTAAAGCATCTGCCTGCAATGCAGGAGACATAGGAGGCTCAGGTTTGATCTCCAGGTTGGGAAGATCCCCTGGGGAAGGGCATAGCAATCCACTCCAGTATTCTTGCCTAGAGAATCCCACGGACAGAGGAACCTGAGAGGCTATAGTCCACAGGGTCGCTAAGTGTTGGACATGGCTGAAATGACTGAGCATGCATGCACATACCAAATTGAACTAATTCTCTTATTGAAGTTTCCTCATTTCTCAATAATTTAAATAATGCAGCAAAGAATGTGTTTATACACAAATCTTTATGTATATCTTTGTTTTTTTTATATGAGCCAGTGAAAGCAAAATTTTGAATATTTATGGATTTGACATCCACTGCTAAACTGCCACCCCCCCAAATTGTGCCAATTTATGGTCTTATCAGAAGAGACTTTAAAAACACCCCATTTCCTTACACTCAAGTCCACATTGAGTGTTATCTTTTTCTCTGAGCTTTTGTCAAATTGACATGTGAATGTGATATCTCACCTGGATTTGTGTTTCTTTGTGAAATGATCCTCTCTTCATATATTTAATGATCATTTAGAGTTCTCCTTTCACGAGTCATCTCTTCAAATCATTCACCTGTTTTTCTCTATTGGTGTGATTATCTTTTTTCTGATTGATTTTCAGAGCTGTTTATATATGAAAGATGTTATCAATGGTCTGTATAAAGTAAAAACAAACAAACAAAACCCCTGAATTTTCCCTGTTGCTAAACATGTAAATCCATGGCTGATTCATGTCAATGTATGGCAAAAACCACTACAATATTGTAAAATAATTAGCCTCCAACTAATAAAAATAAATGAAAAAAAGAAAGAAAGAAAAAATGTCCTCCCACTTCTTTGTAAAGAACATTTCCTTGGAAATAACTAATATTTTAAAAACCTTCCTCTATGAATTTGATATGTGTGTAAATCTTTTTAGAGGCTAAAGAAGCCTCTTGCCAGCATTGCAATTCTGGAACGTTTCTCTTAAGAAACTGGGGCTCTCTTTTTGAAACATTAAGGAAGAGAGGGCCTCTGACACTTACTTAGGTGGAAGGTGGGAGGTTAACCTGAGCTCCTTGCTCTAAATCTGCTTGTCATAGAGACACAAGATGTTTTATTTTTCCTTCAAATACAGGCAGTTAACTAGCAGAGATGGCTGCCTCAGTTACCATGGAAACAGTTTTAAAATTAATTATTTTATTTATGTTTTGGCTTCGCCGGTTCTTCATTGCTGCGTGTGGGCTCTCTCTGGTTGTGGTACGTGGGCTTCCCATAGGGAGGTTTCTCCTGGCGCAGGGCACAGGCTCTAGGGCGTGTGGGTTTCAGTAGCTGTAGTGCACGGTCTTAGTTGCCCACGGCACGTAGAATCTTTCCGGACCAGGGATTGAACCCATGTCCCCTGCTTTGGCAGTCGGATTCTCAACCACTGGACCACCAGGGAAGTCCACCATGGGAATATTTAACAAATGGCCTTGTCAAGTCCACTTATAAGAGGGCAAGTTACTGTTACTCCTGAGAACTCCTATGTGATGGGTTGCATCTGCTAGGTCATACACAAAGGTGGGGTTTCTTTCTGTCTATGCAATCTCATTAGCATATTGTCTGTGATATGCGTGGTCGTCTGTTCTAATGTGAATTCAGTAGTGAAATGGTTTTCTTTATTTTGTACATTTGTGATTTCCCAGAATGGACTGGAGATATTACTCAATTTTTTTCCCAACAATTTATGTTCCAAATTGGTTGTGTACTTTGTTTATTTCTGTTTCTTATGTGTTAATTGATGATAAGATGTTTGATTTTTGCTTTTCCACCACTGTTTGAGTTGCCTTCCTCCCCTTTAAGGGCCTCCTAGTGGCTCAGCTGGTAAAGAATCAGCCTGCCCACACATGGGTTTGATCCCTGGGTTGGGAAGATCCCCTGGAGAAGGGAATGGAAACTCACTCCAGTATTCTTGCCTGGAGAATCCCACGGACAAAGGAGCCTGGTGGACTACAGTCCTTGAGGTTGTAAAGGGAGTCAGACACTACTGAATGACTAAGCATGCATGCACCTCCCCTTTAAAGTCCCAACCCTCTTTTGCCTTTAGCTGAAGATGATGTTTAAGGTGAGGACTGGGGTCATTTTGGCAAGTTGACTCAGTTTTCCTGGGTCTCTCACATCTTCACATATTATTAATCTTTGTTTGATTTCCTCCTGTTAATCTATTTCATGTCAATTTAATTCTTAGACCAGTCAGAAGAACTTGGAATGGTAAGGAAAATTTTTCCTCTATGACAACGTCAAAGCACATGATGGATTAGTTTGCTAGGGCTGTCACAACAAAGTACCACAAAGTGGGTGGTTTAAATAACAGAAACTTGTTGCTTCACAGTTCTGGAGGTCAGAAGTACGAGACCAAGGTGCTGGCAGGTTTGATTTTCTTTGAGTGCTATGATGGAAGGGTCTGATCCAGAACCCTCTCCTTGGCATGCAGATCTTTTCGTTTTGTTAAATTTGTTTGGCTGTGTCGGGATCTTTGTTGAGTTATGTGGGCTCTCAGGTGCAGGGCGCAGACTCTCAGGTTGTGGTGGCGTGCAGGCTTAGTTGCTTGTGGCATGTGGGATCTTAGTTCCAATCTAGGGATCAAATCACATCCTCCTGCATTGCAAGCTGTATTCTTTACCCCTGGACCACCAGGGAAGTCCCAGCATGTAGGTCTTCATGTTCACAAGGCATTCTTCTGTGTGGCTGTCTGTGTCCAAATTTCCCTCCGTTGTGTTGAATTAAGACACACTGTCTTTGTTGTTGTTGTTTAGTCGCTGAGTCATGTCCACCTCTTTGCGACCCCATGGACAATAGCCCGCCAGCCTCCTCTGTCCATGGGATTTCCCAGGCAAGAATACTGGAGTAAGTTGTCATTTCCTTCTCCAGGGGATCTTCCTAATCCAGGGATGGAACCCACGTCTCCTGCTTGGCAGGCAGATTCTTTACCATAGAGCTACCTGGGAAGCCCCAGGACCCACAATAATGACCTCACTTAAAGACCCTATCTCCAAATAATGTCGTATTCTGAGGTACTGGCAGTGAGGACTTCAACATATGGATTTGGAGGAAAACACAGTTCAACCTACACCACACAGTAAAGCCCTCTATCTTGTATGTCAATAGCTGGAGGTGACCTTTTCGAGCAGCACCAAGGTGGAGTCTCTCCACAGGTCATTTCTGCAGCAGACAGTCCTGATGACCAAAGGAAACAGGTATTTGCAAGCAGAAGGCTCAGCATCGTTGTCCTGTTTCATTTTAAAAGAGGCTTTATTTTACTTACTTACAAAACTGAAAGAGACTCTCAGACTTAGAAAACGAACTTAGTTAGGGACTTTGGGAAGTTCTTCTCTTGTGTCTCAGCTGGTAAAGAATCTGCCTGCAATGCAGGAGACCTGGGTTCAATCCCTGGGTTGGGAAGATCCCCTGGAGAAGGGAACGGCTATCCACCCCAGTATTCTGGCCTGGAGAATTCCATGGACTACAGTTCATGGGGTGGTAAAGAGTTGGACCTGACTGAGCAACTTTCACTTTGGGAGGGTCATATACACATTGCTTTATCTAAAATGGATAACCAACAAAGACCTATTGTATAGCACATGGAACTCTGTTCAATATTATGCGCCAGCCTGGGTGGGCGGGGGGTTTTGGGGCAGAATGGATACATGTATATGTATGACTAAGTCCCTTTGCTGCTCACCTGAAACTACCACAACATTGTCAATTGTCTGTACCCTAACACAAAATGTTTTTGGTGTAAAAAGAGGAAAAAAATTGATACCAAATTTTCCTGGTTTTAAAAAACAGAGATTATAGGAAAAATTATTCACTTTTCAGAAAAAATAAAAAATAAAAGAGGCTTCATTTTCACTTGAGGTATTGAATTACAAAATATTCACAACCTAAAAGTTGAGAGTTATATTTTATTTGGTGGGAATTTGGGGGACTTCAAACCAGGGAGGCAGCATCTCAAGTGACCCTGAGAGAATTGCTCTGAGGAGGTGAGGGGAGGAGCCAGGTTATACAGAAGTTTTGCAACAAAGGGCATATAGTCGGGAACATCAAAAGATTATTGTTAATTAAAGAAAACCAGATAACCCAAGTTAAGGAATTTAGTGCTTTTCTACGTATGGAAAGATGCCAGAGTCTGGGCTCACTGAAATCATTCCTTTGACGTGCACTTCAGCTGTCTGCAGTGTTCTGCATTTTCACATCCTGAGCTTCCTTTCTTCAGGGCTCACTGCTGGGAGTGGCTGCAGTCTGGTGGCTGCTTGATGGCAGGTATTCTCCTTCCTGAGTCCCCTCAGAGCTCACCAGCTCACGTTGGAGGGCTGCAATTGCTGATTACTGTGACATCTTTGCTTATTGATGTGACAGGAGTATTCTGTTTTTCCAGGGAATGGCCTTAACTACAGAGACAATCATTAATTGTTTTCTTCTTCGCTTCATCTTTCCGTATCTGTTAATTAAGAATAAAATCTCACATATGTGGACACAACATAAATTTTAGAGGAAATTAGAAAACCTTTGTGCTAAAATCCTTAGTAAACCTTATGTATCCAGAAAAACTGTCAAGTTCTAGCATAATTAATGTGTAACCTACATGTCTGCGTAGATTTTTCTTACTGCTAACAGCCTGTGCTTGAATTGATTTACCAGCATCAGATGGAGGATAAATAGGAGAACAATGCTATTGAGATTTTTTTTCTTCTAAGGGCAGCTGTAAATCCTATTAAGTTCTTCCTAGTAATGACAGCTTATGCCAATCAGACTCAACAAAAATGTTATCAATTCTACAGTACTTTGGTGTCTGCTCCATGGCCTAACATGTGAATTATTAGAGAGCTTTTGAGGAGAATTAGTCATGAACATGAACCAAAAAAGAAAAAGCTGTAGGACGGTGAGCAATCTGAGGCATATTCTGTCTATTTGTAAGGAGGAGGGTGTTGGTGGAAATTCTCATAACCCTCCTTCTTATCCTACTCTTTCTCTTCCACCTGGCCATCCTCCCAGGGTTAATTTGGGACATCTACTTGAAACCTTGCAACTCAGATTGCAACCCGCAGTCTCGTTTTTCTGTTTCTGGCTGCTCTATGTCTTCGTTGCTCGGGCTTAGTTGCCCCAAAGCATGTCAGATCTTAGTTCCCCAACCATGGAGCAAACCTGTGTCCCCTGCATTGCAAGGCAGATTCTTAACCACTGGATACACCAGGGCAGTCCCAAACCCATGGTCTTTTCATTGTGATCACACACCCAGTCTCAGGATTCAGTGAAGCTCAGGCTCTTAATGTCTCGTCACAGAAGGAATTCAGTGAGCGACAAAGTGGTAACTAAGAAGTGAATTCACTTAGACAGAAACACACTCCACAGAGTATGGGCTACCTTAGAAGGTGAGAGGCCCTGAAATATGGCGTGGTTAATTTTAATGGGCTAGATAATTTCATAGGCTAATGAGTGGGAGGATTATTCCAACTATGTTGGGGAAGCGGTGGGGGTTCCCAGAAATTGGGCCACCACCAATTTTTGACATTTTATGTTTGACCTCAGGACTGTCGTGGCCTCTGTGGATGTGTCATTGTCATTTGCTAATGTATTACAATGAATACATAATGAAGCTCAAGGTCAACTGGAAATCAAATCTGCCATCTTGGACCTTGTTGGTTCCAGTCAGTTTTTGTCATGTACTATGGCTATGTCATTCTTTTAAAAGTTGTGCCCTGTCCCCTTCCCTCCTGTTTCATACTGACAGCATGAAAAGAAGAAGAAAATGGAAGTTCTCAGGATGGGAGGTGGGCCAAAGGGGGAGGGAATGTAGCTAAGGAAAGAATAGGATGCAATTAAAGGACTGTGTGGTAGAGGGAATTATGGACTTATCTTTCTCCAGTGTAAAAGATCAGCGCTCAAGATGGTATAGCTATTTTATCTGAAGTCAGATCTGGATTGTGTTAGCTGAAAAAACAGGCACAACCTAAAAGTTGAGGGTTATGTTTTATCCAGCAGACTTGTTGAGGACTTCAGCCTGTGAAGCAACCTCTCAGCTCGGAGGACTGCTCTGAAGTTAAAGTTAAGGGAGGGGCCAGGGTATATAGGAGTTTTGCAACAAAGACCAGGTAGTTGGAACATCAGAAGATAAATATTAATGAAAGAAAACCAGGCATCTCAAGTTAAGGAATTTAGTGCTTTTCTATATATGGGAAGATGCAAGAGTCTGGGCTCATTGAAATCATTCCTTTCATATGCACCTTAGCACATCTAGGATCAGTATCTTAGTTTCACCATCCTGAATCCCCTCAGGGTGCACCTTGGTTGAGTGGGTGGAGTGGAGTGCTGCAGTAGCTGATGGCCTGATGGCCACACCTTCCTTTGCTTACCGATCTGGCAGGCAACATTCTTTGTCCACACTTGGAATCCTAGTCTTTCTACTTATGGACCCTGAATAGCCATTCAGTTTCCCTGAACTTCGTGTGAATAGTGTCCACCCTGCAGAATTACTGTGATGACTCTCAGTAATGGAGATATGGAACAGATATGGAAGCAATCAACAGATGCCCAATCTGCACCTGTGGTTCATTTCCAGGAAAGTAAGGAAGTAAATGAAATGATTAAACAATTCTCTAAGCTGTGGCAAGACAAAGTGTTTCGTTTTCCTCAGGGGTGTTAAATGGGAGTGGATGTCATGGACCAGAGAAGAAACAGCAGAGGTAAAAAGTGATTCAGGGTCTTATAACTGCTATTTGCAAAAATATTTTTCCCTGTTTGTAATTTTCAAGAACTGGATTATTAGAAAAAGCCAAAAGTAATGGACCGACAGTGAATTAGCTATTTGATTGTAGTCAACGGAGGAAAAAGCTATTAATGTAATATGACTTAATCACCAACCGCAATGTGGCTTTTTTAAAGACGATCTTGTTTAGCTGGTTCCACAGTTGTCTGGAAGAGGATTGTGGGTGTAGGAGGGGACTGTTGCACATGGTGCATGCTTCTGTGGGCGCAGAAAGTGGGCAGTCTGGAAAACAAAATCCTGCTATTATTTTCTCCTTAAAGGCCAAGCTAAATAGAGGAGGTGGGAGTCATTTGGGTGCCTCCTGGTACAGAAAATGCATTTCAAAAACAAGCTAACACTGCCACTTTAAATAGAAAACAATATATTCTCTTTGATAGATTGCATTTCGTCTTTGTTTGCTTTCCAAATTTATTCTGCGTAATATAAGGAATATTTCTCAATGTTTTTCCCTGTAGGCAATTTATAGTTGACTTTGCTAATCACTGCATTGAAGGACTACTTCGTCCTGGTAACCAGTACCCTGGAGGGGAGGTTTCATCTTTTTGTCTTAAATATGTCTGTTTAGAAAATATGTGTTGAGCTTTTATGCATTTGAAAAACTATCAAACATCTTCCCAGGAGGGGCATAGGGTTCATCATACCAGTGGAAAGAGGGAGTGTCAGGAAAATTTTTAGTTAAAATCAAAGAATGGATAAATAAGATGGGGGAGTTATTCTAGACTGAAGGACCATATTGAAGAAAAACAGGAAGTGAATATTGTCCATGGATGGAATAAAAATTTATGCCACATTGTTAATAAATGATCATCACTCATATACTATGTCTACTAAGGTGTATACCCCACCTTAGCAAGGGGTCCTGTTTAACAACCAGACTGGAGGAAGATATTGAGGGATGGGGACCATTCATTATATCCTCCAGTCACACTCTGGAGTAGATCTGACTAGACAGGAGCAGGAGCTGGCCAAGTGAAAGCAGGTGGCCATTTACTTTCTCTGTGTTCTCTCTAATTCTTGACACTTTAAAAAAATAATGCTACTGTATTTAGTTTTAATTTTGTTTTCAAAAAAGCTCAAATCAATCATCCACACAGAATAGCAAAACTTCACCTTGTATAAGTGACTGTCTGTACTGATCAAATAACAAACTTCAGTGAACATAATATATACAATTGAAAGGTCAATGTCAAACATTTCCATTATTCTTTCTCAGTATTTCTTCAGTATTTTATAGAGAGGAGTCCTGCACTGGTCTGGCTGAAAGAGACCACATGCAGGAAAGACCACATGCCCATTCCAGGTCCCAGGTCTCTGAGAATCTTCTTGTTCACAGACTAGGGTAATGTACATAGAAGCCAGGGAATTCCAGAAAAACATCTACTTCTGCCTCACTGACTACACTAAAGTCTTTGACTGCGTGGAGATCACAACAAACTGTGGAAAATTCTTAAGGAGCTGGGCATACCAGACCACCTTACTGTCTTCCGAGAAATCTGTATGTGGGTCAAGAAGCAACATTTAGAATAAGACATTGAAGGACTGACTGGTTCAATATTGGGAAAGGAGTACTACAAGGCTGTATATTATCACCCTGCTTGTTTAACTTCTATGCAGAGAACTGCAACCATGAAATTAAAAGACGCTTTCTCCTTGGAAGAAAAGCTATGATAAACCTAGACAGCATATTAAAAAACAGAATCATTACTTTGCTGAGAAAGGTCCATCTAGTCAAAGCTATGGTTTTTCCAGTAGTCATGTATGGATGTGAGAGTTGGACCATAAAGAAAGTTGAATGCCAAAGAATTGATGCTTTTGAACTGTGGTGTTGGAGAAGACTCTTGAGAGTCCCTTGGACTACAAGGAGATTAAACCAGTCAATCCTAAAGGAAATCAGTTCTGAATATTCATTGGAAGGACTCATGCTGAAGCTGAAACTCCAATACTTTGGCCACCTGATGTGAAGAACTGACTCATTTGGAAAGACCCTGATGCTGGGAAAGATTAAAGGCAGGAGGAGAAGGGGATGACAGAGGATGAGATGGTTGGATGGCATCACTGACTCAATGGACATGAATTTGAGCAAGCTCCGGGAGTTGGTGATGGACAGGGAGGCCTGGTGTGCTGCGGTTCATGGGGTCGCTAAGAGTTGGGCAAAACTGAGTGACTGAACTACAACAGTGTTAAAGTTAGGGGAATATTCTCAACTCAGAGGCTCTTCTGTCAAAGGATAGGAGAGAGGGGATGCAAAGAAGATCATCCTGGTGGCCTGAGGAGAAAACAGAGCTATGGGGAGAAGAGGAAACAAATGCTATTATGCTTGTCTTTGTAGAACCCAAATCCTCACTATTCTACATTACATGGAAAACATATTTTTCTAGTCTGTAATTCCCAAACTGAAATGTAATGTATTATTATCATTAAGAACCATTATTTTCTGGTGATTCATTTTCAGCAATGTTTATAGTTCTCTGAGCTGGATTAGAAAAATATGGTATCATTTTAGACTTAAGTGAGAATCGTAAGATAGCCCATTGGCCTCTCATATTTGCTTTATAGGACAATATATTCCATTATAATTTTCTTTTTATTGTTTCATATTCAGATAGAACAGGTCAATAGCTCGGTAAGTGTCATTTTCTCAATTGGCTAAAATCACAAAATGAGTACAGATTTCAGCCTCTAGGCAGAAGAATGCCCTGAATTTTGTAGCATGAAGCACCCAATATTATCAAAGCCAGACAGGACAATATTATGTTCCATTACAGGAAATAATTAGGGCTCCTTGCATTCCCCTTTCCTTATAGCAATTTTCTCTAGGATGATCTTTTACTTTTAAATTTTAATCTAAGTGGAAATTCCTATCAATACAGCAATTTGAGATAAACAACAACAAATCCTTACCATTGTCTTGGACAATGAGCCTAAAAGGCCTTGAAGACTTATGGGTCCCACTTGACTTCATGTCCTAGAGTATCTGATGGCCAGAGAGAAGGGTCTGGTTCAAGGTCACAATGAATCATTTTTAGCAGAGCCAGAACCAGAGGTGGATGAGAAGTCAAGCTGATGTGAGCTGAAGCAGGAGAGACACAAATGTGAGCAAGTATTTTCACTGTCTTGTCAGTGGAGGGGATGAGGTGTGGGGGGGAGCGGTGCGGGCAGGCAGGCTGAGCCATTGCCTTTAACGGATGGGAGGCGCTGGTACCTTAAGGGCTGAGGGAAGAAGGTGACAGAGGGCGGAACTGAAGTTCAGGAGAAGCAGCACGGAGAGAAGGAAGCTGGCTGCCCGAAATATTGGAGGACGCGGGGCTGGGGAGCAGGGTGTCAGAGGAGCTGGCAGCCCAGGTCACATGCCAGCACCTCTTGGTTAGAAACAAAGAGACAAATCTTCTGCTGAGCAAACTAGAACAGAAATAAAACCCGAGGGCACACAAGGTCAGCACTGAAAATAAATAATCAGCAGTCAGGTCTGAGTCTGTGGTCCAAGAGTCAGTGGCAGGGTGTTGGGAGGACAGTAGGCGCTGCTAGGTGATGCCAAGGGCTGAAAGGGTGAGATGCTGAAAGCCGCAGTCCACAGAAGGACATAAATATAGGGAAGCCAAACCATCAAGGAGCTCGGGGCTGGGAAGATGAAAACTGCAAAAAGGAGACAATTACTAGAAGGGTCCAAGAAATTCTGCCAAACTATGCTTCCCTTACATGGGACTAGAGTTTCTTTGGGGAAGGCCACATTAAAAAAAACAACAACTTTATATTTATACTGGAGTATAACTGATTAACAGTGTTGTGATAGTTTCAGGTGTAACAGCAGAGAGACTCAGCCATATATATACCTGTATCCATTCTCCCCCAAATGGAGAGGATCACATTTATCGAGCATTTATATTCTAGAATAACCCATATTTACAAGTGAGGACACTTAGGTACCAATGGGCTTAAGCTCCTTGCCCTAGCTCATGGTGATGGGCAGTGCTGGTGATGAAATCCAAGTCTGGTCTGACCCCAGACCACGTGACCTTGCCTCTCAATCCTATCAAGGTGATTGAACTAGGTTTACTTCACTAAACGAGATTTGCAGCAGGAAGGAACTGGATGACTAGAATAACATGTATTTAACCTCAGCTTTCAGAGGCTCAACAAGCCCCAGCATGAACAGTCAGGAACATAGGTGACGTTACTATGAGAAATGCTTCCTCCCTACTCCCATGTGGACAGAATTTGGTTTAAAATATAGATTTAGGGACTTACCTGATGGTCTTTGCATTTCCACTGCAGGGGACCTGGCTTTGATCTCTGGTTGGGGAACTAAGAGCCTGCGTCCTACATGGGGTGTAGCCAAAAAAAGTAAAATCAAATAAACATAATGCTTTAAAAATAAAAAATATATAGATGTATTATTATTTGGCTACGAGAAGCCCAATAGCATGGGAGAAAACTGACAGTGAAAACGCAAGTTGTCAAAGTTCCCGAGAGGAAGGGGACGCCATGCCTATGCGGGCCACTTGGAGAAGCACCAGTCAGTCTCAAGGCAGAGGAGGAGAGGGAACTGACGCAGGAGCCTTTGCTGTGGTCTCTTTAAGAAGGAACAAGCAAGACAGAGCCAGCCAGCTCAGGACTGGCTGGTTTGAATCATTTCAGGGCTCTGAGGCAGGGGGGCTGTCCCTGGTTGTCTGGTACCTGGCTCTGGGGGGGATTAAAGGAGGGGGAGTGTGACCCAGAGTGACAGCTCAACACAGGAGGTGGGTTCTGAACTGGTTGGTTTGTGTTTGAGAGATGTGCTCAAGGGTGAGATATTTACCATCTCTAGCAGTTAGCTGAACCTGGGAGGGGCAGTCCCTCCAGGGTCAGCCTGGCCACTTATGTCCCCTGACTGGCAACCTGTCTGCCAATACAGGAGACAAAAAAGATGAGGGTTCAGCCCCTGGGTTGGGAAGATCCCCTGGAGGAGGGCATGGCAACCCACTCCAGTATTCTTGCCTGGATGATCCATGGACAGAGGGGCCCGGCGGGCTACAGTCCATGGGCTCACACAGAGTCAGACGTGACTGGGTGACTTAGCACAGGGAAGGACAGGCCCTCCAGGATCAGCCTGGCCCCACATGTCAAAGTGTCAGAAGTACAGAAAATAAATGGCATGATTTACCTACATCTCCATCAGCATCATACCCCTGGCCAGGGAAAGTAAATGACTTGTCTGTTGAGAACTTGGAAGACTGCTGGGCATCATTTTCATCCTTTCCCTCTTGGATGGGTTGCTGATGGCAGAGAGCACATCCCCTTTTCCATCAGTCCTGTGGGGAGCTCAGCCACAGAAGCTTTGTCCCAGTGGTGGAGAGTGACTTGGCCCAGCAATGCATGTAACTGGAAGGGGAAAGAAATAATGTCCAGTTCTGTAGCTGAGTATTAGGAAGTCCACTTGCCTGCAGATCCAAGCTGCATTCCCCAGTGCCAACTTACTCAGAAAAACCCATCTGATAGTCAGTCACTTTTCTTCATTGTTCAGAACTCTGGTGAGGAAGAGATGTGGTTATTTTTGTCCCTGGAACTTGGAAGGGTAACTGCTGCAATAATATGGACACAGATTTTGATCCTGAACACTGCTCGGCAAAATGGCTAAGACACTAAATACCTTTTCTACCTGGCAAAGAAAACTGAGTGGCTCAAAGAATCTGGACTGTCATTTAACTTCTTCTGCTAAGATTTTGTTGTTCTCTTTGTGAACATGTGACATAGTTCCTTGTAGAACACAAGGCATCCAAAAGGACCCTTTTTGTCACTAGTCAGTTCATGACAGAATTCAACTCTCTCGTCCATTACGGTGAGCACATATTAGGGTGCATTTCTGACCCAAGATTTTCTAAGAATGATCAACAATTTCCTAAGTCCTTTCTCTTCCTTCAAGAATCTTAATCCCATGACCAATCATAAATCCTGACGCCTTCTTCATTAGTCTCCCCAGGCAGTCTACTGCGTCTTCTGAAATTGAACTCAATTTAGCATTCCCTGACGTGCCAGAGTCAGCACGAGATGGCAGAGTTCTCAATTCAGATGAAAGATTTGAAAAGAGAAGAGGTGGAAGAATGAGGGAGATTGTGGTTAACTAGTTTGAAAATACTGTAAAATACACTACATTCTGTTTATCATAAAGCAATAAATTATCCTAGCTTTTTATACAGATTTACACACAATAAAGGGCTTCCCAGGTGGCACTAGTCGTAAAGAACCCACCTGCGGATGCGGGAGATACAGGAGACCTGGGTTTGATTCCTGGGTCAGGAAGGTCCCCTGGAGGAGGGCATGGCAACCCACTCCAGTGTTCTTGCCTGGAGAATCCCATGGACAGAGGAGCCTGGCGGGCAACAGTCCATAGGGTCACAAAGAGTCAGACACAACTGAAGTGACTTAGCATGCATGCATGCAGAACCATTTAATACCTTTATAAGGAATTCCCTGGCAGTCCAGTGGTGAGAACTCTGTTGAAGCCTGGGTTCAATCAGTGGTAGGGGAACGAAGATCCCTATATGCTGAGCAGCCAAAATTAAATTAAATAAATAAATAAAGTCTTTATCTGCTAATTTAAAAAATTTAAAGCATTTGTGGATCTGCTGATATTGATAATTTTTCATATTGCTTATTGGACACATTTTCTTGTTTATTTGTGTAATAATTTTGTATTGTACAATAGGAATTGTGGATTATGTGCTGTAGACACTACATTCTATGTTCTTATGAGAAGTGTTCAGTTACAGTGTAGCAGGCCGTTAAATAGTGGATGGTTCACCTTGAACTTGTAAAGGCTCTGTTTTAGGCTTTGTTGGGAGAAATCGATTTTAATTTTCCCCTAGTCCTTGGATGCATCCCCTGGTCCTGGAATGTAACCCTCATTCCCAAGGCATGTCCCTTCTTGTTCCATAGAAACCCCGGGCTGATACCGAGTCCTGCTTTCCCGGTACCCCAAGCTGTAGCTCCCGTGTGATAGGGGTCACCTGAGGGTTGTGCTACACTCAACTCCTGGTTCCTGTCTTTCCCCGTGGCTTCTCAAGGTATTGCACTCAGACCAAGCCAAACAGCATCCCTGTCTTGTCTTGGGTCCTATGCTTCAGGACACCATGGATTTTTAAAATACTTTCCACAAAATATTCTGAATCCTCCTCCGGTGCCTGTGACCGGCTGGAGCTAGTTGTACCAGCTTAGAGAAGTACTTTAAGCCTGGACTGAAATCTGCATGCTCATTTCTCTTTTGGGGGAAACTTTTTGATCCCCTGCTATGCAGTGGGATTGACCAGATTCCAGACTGACCAGAAGTCTAAGGCTTGGAGTTATGGGGGTACCCTGGATCCTGTAGCCAAGTCCCAGTTCCAGAGGAACAGTCCAACAGCCTGCTACATTGTTAAAAGCAGTGGGATGTGCAGAAGGAGAAGGAGAATGAAATATTAAATAAATCACATTATCTTCTTAGAAGTTTCATTCTGACATCCCTTGGTCATGTGCTGTAGTAGTTCTAGTTCTAGGAACACTGAATAGAACTTTATCTGGAGGTCTCTATCAACTCGCCATCAAAAATAGCCATGTAGAAAATCTCCTCCATTAGCTTTCTAGTCTCAAGTGTGTCAGTTGCTAGGTAGATTACCCATACTTGCAATGTTATTATTTTTTCTCCTTTTGTTAGGCACATGATTCTAGGGATCTGGGATCTGTATGTCTTATCCCCTGAAGGAACACCTCCACCCAACTTCAATGCCTGCTCAAGGACTGGGCTTTCTTTTTGTTTTAATTAAATTTTTTTTAAATGTTGGCTTCACTAGGCCTTATTGTGGCTCTGGCTTCTCTTGTTGCAGAGCACAGCCTCTAGAGTGCACGGGCGCAATAGTGGGCTTCTTTAGTTGCCACACTCAGACTCTCACTTGCAGGGCCAGGGTTTAGTTGCCCCAGGGCATGTGGGCTCTTAGTTCCCGCACAGGGATCCAACCAGCATTCCCTGCATTGGAAGGCAGATTCTCAACCACTGAACCACCAGGGAAGTCCCAGAAATGGGCTTTAAAAAAAAAAAAGCCATTCTTGATTTTCTTTCTTTCTAAAAAAAAAATTCATCCTAATTTTTTCTTCAATTCCTTTTGCATGTGTTGTCCGTCCCACACAGTTAACCTGTTATTATAGCCCTCTTTTTTGTTTCATTGAGTGGCAGCATTAGCAATAATGAAGAGAACAGACTTGATTCCAGACTCCCAAGATTCAAATTTCAGCTGTGCCCTTCTCTAGCTGTGTTTTTTTGCCCAGTTCACTAAATCTCTATGTGCCTCTGTTTTATCATCTGGAAGATGGGAGTGATAATAGTGCTTTCCTCAAGGAATTTCCTCATTGTGATGATTAAATGAATTCACACATTGTTCACCCTCACTAGTCAAAGATCACAAGAAACACACCTATAGTCAGAAGTGGGTTTAATACTTAGCTCAGCAGTAATGAAGGAGGCAATAAATAAATAATAATACATAGGGACTTTTCTGGGGGTCCAGTAGCTAAGAATCCACCTTGCAATGCAGGGGGACACTGGTTTGATCCTTGGTTGAGGAACGAAGATCCCACTTGCTGAGGGTCAACCAAGCCTGCACCACAGCTTAGAGAGTTTTTGCACCCCAAGGAAAGATCTGAAAGATGCAGTGAAGATCCTGCATGCCGAAACTAAGACCCGACACAGCCAAATTAAAAAATAAATAGATAACATGTGGGCTTCCCTGGGGGCTCTGGTAAAGAGTCTGCCTGCTAAGGCAGGAGACACAGGTTCTATTCCTGGTCCGGGAAGATCCCACATGCCACAGAGCAACTAAGCCCATGTGCCACAACTACTAAGCCTGTGTGCCAGGAACAATTCCGTGATTGGGTGGCTTACATTTTCTTTCACCTGGAAGGTTTAGGGAGCAAGGCTAAACTATAGTTGGTAAAGAAGCAGCAGTCACTCCCGTTAGCTGCGAGACAGGAATGTTTGGTTACTTGGGTGGTTTGCATTGTCTTCTTGTTTTTATGGACGAGTCTTGTTCTGTCTCCCTGCATCACAGACACAGTGGCCTCACCCAATATTACTGTTCCATGAAATCGTTTGTGATTAGCAGACCAACACGTTTGTTGGCTCTGAATACCAGACCAGTTAACAGCTACCAGGGCTGCTTGTATTTCCATGTACGTTGGGATGTATATGCCTTGTCTCCCCAGATACCCTATGGTAAACAGAGATACCTCACCAGCTCTCCATCTGCCATTGTGGTCATATCCACGGGTACCACTTCCCAGGAGCCATCATCCCTCCCACAGGGCAGAGCATGACTTTCCTTTGCTGTGGTCAAGTCAGCAGCTTTCTCATTATCATTTTTTTTTAATTATTTATTTTTGGCTGCACTGGGTCTTCCTTGCTACTCACAGGATTTAGTAGTTGTGGCACATGGGCTTAGCTGCCCCAAGACATGTGGGTTTCCCCTGGACCAGGGATTCAATCTGTGGTCCATGAATTGGCAAGTGGATTCTTAACCACTGGATCACCAGAGAAGTCCTTTTATTATCATTTCTGTGTTGTTCAGTTGCTCAGTTGTGTCTGACTCCCTGCGACCCCATGGACTGCAGCACGCCAGGCTTCCCTGTCCTTCATCATCTCCCAGAGTTTGCTCAAACTCATGTCCATTGAGTCAGTGATGCCATCCAACCATCTCATCCTCTGACATCCCCTTCTCCTCTTGCCTTCAATCTTTCCCAGTATCAGGGTCTTTCCCAATGAGTCGGCTCCTTGCCCAGAGTATCAGAGCTTCAACTTCAGCATCAGTCCTTCCAATCATTTCTGTGGCCCATCCTTTATTAAGTATCAGAACACACAGGGTCAGCATTGTCTGCAGATGATTAGACACACCATATTTTGACATATTATGGCAAAAGTGAAGAAAATATTTTCTACTATGATAGGATTTTACTTCTCTCTGTTATTTCTCATGCTATTTCCACAGTATCTGACAAATCACTGTCTATATGAGAGAATAAGCTAGAATAGAACATGTAAAGAAAGATGTTACCCTGTCAAAGTCTGTAAAAGTATAGGATTTTCAAATATACCTCCCACATTTCATCCTTCTGAAGGGATCAGGAGGTGGGGCAAGCATTACCGCTGTAGCCATTTCCCTTTGACTCTGTTCCTCTTCTACCTTAGAAGAAATTTCTCCCTCAGAGACTCCTGTGCTGAGCTGTGCTAAAGCACTAAGTCGTGTCTGACTCTTTGTGACCCCATGGACTGTACCTACTAGGCTCCTCTGTCCATGGAAATTCTCCAGGCAAGCATACTGGAGTGGGTATCCATGCCCTCCTCCAGGGTATCTTCCCAACCCAAGGATGGAACCCAGGTCTCCCACATTGCAGGCAGATTCTTTACCATCTGAGCCACAAGGGAAGCCCAAGAATCCTGGAGTGGGTATTCTATCCATTCTCCAGGGGATCTTTCCAACCCAGGAATCGAACCGGAGTCTCCTGCATTGCAGCCAGATCCTTTACCAACTGAGCTACCATTGTGCAGTTAATTCAAGATTCAGATTGAGTCCTAAAGGAATATTTCAATCACAGCTCTATATAAGACGGGTTGGCATCCACTGTCACTAGAGACCAAACACATCTAGTGAGACTCAGCTTGGGTCACTTTATTTTTTTGTTTGTTTGTTTTAATTTTTAGTTATTTGTCTGTGGCTGTGCTGGGTCTTCACTGTTGCCCAACAGGTTCCTCTAGTTTTGGGAAGCAGAGGCTACTCTCTAGTTGCGGTGTACAGGCTTCTCGTTGCTATGGCTTTTCTTGTTGCAGAGCGCAGCCTCCAGGCTCAGGCTTCAGAGGTTGCGGTTTATGGGCTTAGTTGCCATGCAGCATGCGGGATCTTCCCAGTCCAGGGATGGAACCTGTGCCCCCTGCATTGGCAGGCAGTTTCTTAACCACTGGACCACAAGGGTAGTCCTTGGGTTACTTTTCAGTGCTTATTCCATAATACTGATGAAGTCTATTTGTGAAAATTGATATGTTAATATCAGAGGGAAAAGTCAGGATATAAAATTATGCTTACTTAAAATGATAGCTTGTGAAAATGAGGTAACCATATAGATAAATTCTATTAAAGAACATGGGGAAATGGAATATGTTCACTACTTAAGGTATATCTATAGGTGCAGGTTCAATCTTTAGGTCAGGAAGATCCCCTGGAGGAGGGGATGGCAACCCACACCAGTATTCTTGCCTAGAGAGTCCCATGGCCAGAGACTGGTGGGCTAGGGTCCATGGGGTCGCAAAGAGTTGGACACGATTGAATGCATGCACGCATCTATACATAAAATAAAGGCAAAACTGAGTAAATCTGTGGGAACGGGCAGGTGTCTAAACATTCTCTAACTATGGGGTTTTCCCTGAGGCCCACTTCTCTTAAATTCAGCCCCCTATGTTCCCACAACTCCTCATGATATGACTGTAAAAATACTGTATTATATTTAAACTGCTTTGCACAAGTTGAACTTCGTTCCATTTTTAGAGGAAAAAAATTGTATTATGTTTTGTATTATAGTGGCTTATTAACAAATCAACCTATGAACTCTTTGAGAACAGATACTGTCTCTTATTTATATTGAAATCTGTAAAGTACCCACCTAGAGCTTGCGTTTGTCAGTCACTGATTTAACTAGTTGCTCATATCACTCCACCTGGTGGCCTTAACCTTGAAGTGCAGGAACTTCTTTTAAGAGTCGCATAACAATTTTTGAGATTCACGTGAAAACCTAACCATCCAGTGATAGCTTTGTGACAACAGATTTCAGGGGGAAAGGTATTAGGGGCACTAGTAGTTGCCTTACCTATAATCTTTAAACATTTTTGCCCGCATACTTCTTAAAATTTATTTGAAAAAACAATGTATTTTTAAGTTGCAATAAAAATTTTCCTATTTTAAATTTAAATAGCTGCAACGTATGTTAGTTTAGAGTTTTAAACATATTTTTAAAATATTTATATAAATAATAACAAATTATTATTTTATTCAGATAGTGTTATGTTGGATTTATATAAATTTAAAATAATAAAAAATAATTCTTTTAATTATTTCCAAAGGATAAAGACTATATATCCATTGAATTCTAAATACCAGGACAACTGATATCCTCCAATATACATAAGTACATATATGTGTATTTTTTTCAATGTGACCCCAAGATCTGATAAAAATAATTTCTTCTAAATTGAATTATGTTTATACATATTAATAGGATAATATCAATAAAGGGGCTTCCCAGATGGTACAGTGGCAAAGAATCTACCTGCCAATGCAGGAGACACAAGAGACATGGGTTCGATCCCTGAGTCTGAAAGATCTCCTGGAAGAGGAAATGGCACCCCCCTCCAGTATTCTTGCCCGTGAAATTCCATGGATAGAGGAGCCTGGCAGGCTATATTCCATGGAGTTGCAAAGAGTCAGACATGACTGAGCACATACAAAATATCAATAAAAATAAAATGATTATATATTTTAGTAATGCTAAGTAGAAAATATAAATTTTTATTAGAAATGTGTTTTAAATAAATTGAGTAAAAATGTTTAGATTAGTTTATGTTTCCATGGGTGAGTATTATAAATTGCTATCGTGAGACAGTGTACACCATCAATTTTATTTTTTTTTTCATGTTTCACAGATAAAAAGTAAGAAACATATATACAAGTAGATGGGAATAGAAGGAATTTTGTTAAAACAATATCACTTTTAAAAATGCTCTTCTTCTCATTTGAATACCAACACTAACAGTGATCAATCTTTGTATTTATTTTTTTGATGATTAGCTGATGAAGTGATTCATTGTACATTTAATATTCATGAAAACGAAGTATTTGAAACCATATGACATGCAAAAGCATTTATTTCTAGTGTTTGGTGTCATTTCCTTTTTTAGTCTCTAGGACTATGCCAAGAAGGATTTTTAAGTTATTCAATATCTACTAATTACACATGACATTTTTTCCCTTAGAGACATTTATTTAACCCAGTATAAGTGGAGAGATTAAGAAAATTGAAATTTTGGTCATTTCAAAACATTATTTTTAGGACTTCTCTGGTGGTCTATTGATTAAGACTCCAGACCTCTTCTGCAGGAGGCATGGGTTCAATCCCTGGTCAGGGAACTAAAGATCTCACATGCCACACCGCAAAACAAAACAAAACAAAACAAAATAAAAACAAAAAACCCACTCAACAGACAAACAGAAAAACCAAAAAAATCCATCATCATATTTTAAAAAATGAAATACACTTACTATGTAGTTTTAAAAGGTTTTCCTCAGTACACTGTTTCAGATTTACCTTACAGAAATTACAGAAAATTGTCACTATATAACCTAAATGCTGAATCCAGTCCTTATTATCAATCAAGTCATCAAAACCAGAATAATATGCCAGAAAATTTCCCTTGATTTTCTAATTTAAATAAACTTTTTTCATTTGCATTTCAATGTCCTTCCTCTTACTTCTACGTCCTAATTCTGAGAGACACACACACAGAGATAAAGACACATAACCTCTGTTGCTGAGAGAGTATAACACCCCTCCCTACCTTCTCTATTCCTTACAGGTGTTCTCTTTGCTTTGCTCTCAAACACTTTTATTCAAAAGCAATAAATTCTACAAGCACCAGAAGGTGGAAGACATAAGGGCCAGCAGATAAAAATAGTCAAAACTCTATTGCTCCACTCAACAACATAGCTGTGTATTTAAAATATTTATGATATTGGCCCAAATCTCTCATTTCTAGTACCATGCCTTGCTCTTAATGTAAATATGGCATAATATATGAAAAGACTAGAAGTCTTACCAGGATGATTCTGCTTTAGGAAACGAAGCTTTGAGATACCATTATTTTGACTTGTCCTTTTGATTATATCCTAGAGATTTTATTTATTTATTTATCTATTTATTTTTATTTTTTGGCCACGTTGTGCAGCATGTGGGATCCTAGCTCCCCGACCAAGGATTGAACCTGTGTCCCCTGAACTAGAAGTGCAGAGTCTTAACTATTGGTTAAAGGTTCTTAGATTCCCTGGACAACGTGAAAGTGAAAGTGTTAGTTGAGTCTGACTTTTTGCAACCCAATGGCTCCTCTATCCATGGGATTCTCCAGGCAAGAATACTAGAGTGGGTAGCCATTCCATTCTCTAGGGGGATCTTCCTGACTCAAGGATTGAACTCGGGTCTCCTACAATGCAGGCAGATTCTTTACCGTCTGAGCCACCAGGGAAGCAATGTACCATAGTAAATTTTAGGATTGGTTATGGGCATGTGGTTATACATTTCAATGCGGGATGAAGGCAGTTTTAAAAGCAGAGGTGATTTAAAAAGACGACTATGCTTTTAAAAGCAGACCGCTTTTAGATAGATTAGATAAATCGAAGTCAAAATGGAAACAGATTTCCAAGACTCCCTTAGAAAGTCTCCATGAACCCCTACAATCATACCTCCCCATGACTGGAAAGCACTGACCCTCTTAATATCCATTCTTCTCTTTATTGTTACTAACAGAATCCCAGTTTCCCCAGGGGTGGCACTGTACACAGTTCAAATACTCACTGTGCCAAAGTGCCTTGCTTTATGACCCATTTTTGCTGATGAAATGTAAGCTGGGGTGACTAGGGATGGGGGTTGTCTTTGGAGCCATTGTTTTTCCTATAAAATGGGACCAATTCAGCTGGCAGACCCCTGGTCTTTCACTTGCCCCCTACCTTTGTCTTTTTGGAAGGCAGACACACCCTCTGGAGGTGTAGGAGCTGTCTTATAACCTGCAGAACAAAGCCAGATGTTCATAAAGGGGAACAGATTAATAGAAGGAGCCTGGATCTGGGCTGATAACCTTGAGAGTTGCTGCAGACACACACTGTTCAAGTCTAGATGTCACTGCATGAGAAAAATAAGCCCCCTCGTCTAAGTCTTTGCTGTCAAGGTTTTTATTTCCTGACTCCAAATCCTAACTGAAACAAAGGATTCTTCTCTTATTCATACCTTGGGGAATACATGATTTAATTTTCTTGCCTCAACGATTTTCACTTTGGGGAATTACTGTAGGGAAGCTAATATAATCATGTTTACACATTATTATGGGTATGAGTTTTTCTGATCAAAATAAGATAAATTTATAAAATAAATATTTGAACACCAGTTAAAACATCACAAGCTTTTTGTAGGCACCACATCTTTGTAACTTTTGTTCCTTGAAATAGTAGGAGGTTGGAAATATTTCTCCAACAGAAGACTGTCAAGACTAAAAAGACCAACTCTAACATTATTTTTTGGCACAATAATAATAATAGGGAATTTTAATGACTATTTCAGAGTGACTTATGAAGAGCTAAATTCAATTCTAACTATTGATGAAGTAGTTATAAATAATGATATCTGAGACATTGGAAATAAAATACAATGAAATATAATATATGAATAACTAGAGAAACATTACCTGAAATGAGAATGGTGGTTTGTAATTAAGGCTTTAACACGTTTATGAAAACTCATCAGGGAAATTCATCTAGTGCTATCCTAAATGATAAATTGCCTGAAAATTTGAAGTAAATCACAATAACTATTCATTGAGCAAATGACTAAATGCATTGGTAGAAATATCAAAATGACACAAAAGTAGCATTCTCAGGTATATAGTAATAATAATAACATTCCTAAGCACTTCAGATGTATTTTCTTATTTAATCTTTTTAACAGTTCTAAACATGGAATAATAGTATCTTCCCCGTTTTGCAGACAAGGAAACAAAGACAAAGATGAAATAAATAACTTGCCTAAAAGTCGGACATGACTACACAACAAGTTTTTATATGTAGTATTTCCATTATTATTCAGTTTCAAATATTTTTAAGTTTAATACTATGCTTTCTTTTTGGTTCATTAGACATTTAGAAGGGTTCTTTTCCCCCATATGTATATATATATATATATATATATATATATATATATAATATTTAAAATTGTCTTTTTGAAATAAATGTCTAATTTAAGTGTTTTGTGAGCAGAGAGCCTATTATAGTGCTTATACTTTAGAATGGGGCTTCCCTGGTGGCTCAGATGGTAAAGAATCTGCTGCAACATGGGAGACCTGAGTTCAATTCCTGGGTTGGGAAGATACCCTGGAGAAGGGAATGGCTACCCACTCCAGTATTCTTGCTTGGAAAATTCCATGGACAAAAAAGCCTGGTAGCCTACAGTCCGTGGGGTTGCAAAGAGTCAAACATGACCGACCCACTTTCACTCTCTTCCTTTCTTTTATACTTTAAAATATATAGGGAGATTTCCTGATTAATTTTTATGAATGTTTCATGTATACTTAGAAAAAAACATGTTTTCTAACTGTTGGATGTCAAATTTCAAATAGGTCCATTAGAACAACAACAACTAAATGCAGTCTTTCTGGCTTGAAAAACAGGAAGACAGACTTCAGGATAATCATGTGTACTGACAAAAGTGTGAAAGTCACTCAGTTGTGTCCGATTCTTTGTGACCCCACGGACTATACAGTCCATGGAATTCTCCAGGCAGGAATACTGGAGTGGGTAGTTGTTCCCTTCTCCAGGGGATCTGCCCAACCCAGGGACTGATCCCAAGTCCCCTGCATTGCAGGTGGATTCTTTACCAGCTGAGCCACAAGAGAAGCCCAAGAATACAAGTGTGGGTAGCCTATCTCTTCTCCAGAGGATCTTCCTGATCCAGGAATTGAACCAGGGTCTCCTGCATTGAAGGCGGATTCTTTACCAACTGAGCTATCAGAGAATCTCACTTTTCAGTGTACTGGAAAGTGAGAAGAAAATCCTGAAAATCATCAAAAGGGAAGCATCAAAAATATGCAATTTTTATAAGTCCCTGATTGACCCCTGAGTTCAAATGGAAGCTAAGTCCCTTTACTAAGGATGGAAGAACCAACCTGAGAGTTGGGTTGTCATTTTATTTATGGCTTGAGTCTCACCTAGTTTAATGGAGGAGTAGAACACAATACGTGCCTCCATGACATCACACTCATAACATCAAGGACACAATTCAAAAGTCCTCCACATCTGTAGAATCAAGAAAACATGCCCGATATTCAAGACAAACAGCCACACTCAAAATGAGCACTGCTCTTGCATAAATATAAGATCTTGCCAAGTAATCTAACCTGAATATAAGATAAAAACATGACAAGCAAAAGTTAAGAGAATTCAGTACCACCAAACCAGCTTTAAAACAAATGTTAAAGGGACTTATATACTCAGGAAATACAAGAGAAGAAAGATCTACAAAATCAACCCCAAATAATTAAGAAAATGACAATAGGAACATATATATTAATAATTGCTTTAAATGTGAGTGGATTAAATGCACCAACCAAAAGACACAGACTGGCTGAATGAATACAGAAACAAGACCCATATATATGCTGGCTACAAAATACCCACTTCAGACCTAAAGACACATGTAGACTGGAAGTCAGAGGATGGGAACATATATTCCATGTAAATGGGAAGCAAAAGAAAGCAGGAGTAGCAGTACTCATATCAGACAAAATAGATCTTAACATAAAGAAGATTACAGGAGACAAGGAAGGACACTACATAGTGATCAAGGGAACAATCCAAGAGGAAGACCTGACAATTGTAAATATCTATGCACCCAACATAGGAGCACCTCAATACATAAGACAAACGCTAACAGACATAAAAGGAGAAACTGACAGTAACACAATAATAGTAGGAGACTTTAACACCCCACTCACACCAACGGACAGATCATCAAAACAGAAACTAATAAAGAAACACAAGTCTTCAATGACACAATAGATGAGATGGATCTCACTGATATCTTCAGGACATTCCATCCAAATGCAGAAGAATACACCTTCTTCTCAAGTGTACATGGAACATTCTCAGGGATAGAACACATCTTGGGTCACAGATAAAATTTCAGTAAATTTAAGAAAATTGAAATCATATCAAGCATCTTCTCTGACCACAGTGTTATGAGACTAGATACCAATTACAAGAAAAAAAAACTGTAAGAAACACAAACACATGGAGATTAAACAATATGTTTCTAAATAACCAACAGGTTACTGAAGAAATCAAAAGGGAAATAAAAAAATTTCTAGAAACAAATGACAAAGAAAACATGGTAACTCAAAACCTATGGGATGCAGCAAAAGCAGTTCTAAGAGGGAAGTTTACAGCAATACAATCCCACCTCAAGAAACAAGACAAACATCGAATAGACAACCTAACTTTACACCTAAAACAACTGGAAAAAGAAGAACAATAAAACTCTAAAATTAGTAGAAGGAAAGAAATCATAAAGATCTGAGCAAAAATAAATGAAAAAAAAAAATGAAAGAAACAATAGTAAAGATTAATAAAACTAAAAGTTGATTCTTTGAGAAGATAAACAAAATTGATGAACCTTTAGCCGGACTCATCAAGAACAAAAGAGAGAAGAATTAAATCAACAAAATTAGAAATGAAAAAGGAGAGGCTACAACAGACAATGCAGAAATACAAAGGATTATAAGAGACTACTATGAACAACTATATGGCAATAAAATGGATAACCTGGAAGAAATAGACATATTCTTAGAAAAGTTCAATCTTCCAAGGCTGAACCAGGAAGAAATAGAAATTATGAACAACCAAATTACAAGCACTGAAATTGAAGCTGTGATAAAAAATATCTCCCAAAACAAAAGCTCAGGATGAGAGGGCTTCTCAGGAGAATTCTATCATTTAGAGAAGAGCTAATGCCTATCCTTCCAAAACTCTTTCAAAAAATTGCAGAGGAAGGAACACTTCCAAACTCATTCTACAAGGCCACCATCACCCTGATACCAAAACCAGACAAAGACAACACAAGAAAGAAAACTACAGGCCAATATCACTGGTGAACACAGATGCAAAAATCCTCAACAAAATTTTAGCAAATGGAATTCAGTAACACATCCAAAAGCTCATACACCATGATCAAGCTGGGTTTATCCCAGGGATGCAAGGATTCTTCAACCTATCCAAATCAATCAATGTGATATACCATATTAACAAATTGAAAGATAAAAACCATATGATCATCTCAATAGATGCAGAAAAAGCCTTTGAAAAAATTCAGCACCCATTTATGATTAAAGCTCTTCAAAAAATGGGCATAGAAGGGGCTTACTTCAACATAGTAAAGGCCATATATGATAAGCCTACAGCAAACATTATTCTCAGTGGTGAAAAACTGAACTCATTCCCACTAAGATCCAGAACAAGACAAGGGTTTCCACTTCCACCACTATTATTCAACATAGTTTTGGAAGTCCCAGCTACAGCAATCAGAGAAGAAAAAGAAATAAAAGGAATCCAGATCAAAAAAGAAGAAGTAAAGCTCTCACTATTTGCAGATGACATGATACTATACATTGAAAACCCTAAAGATGGTATCAGAAAATTACTAGAACTAATCAGTGAATTTTAAAAAGTTGCAGGATACAAAATCAATACACAGAAATCACTTGATTTCTATAAACTAACAAGGAAATATCTTAAAGAGAAATTAAGAAATCAATCCCATTCACCATTGCACCACAAAGAATTAAATATATAGGAATAAACTTACCTAAGGAGACAAAAGAACTGTACACAGAAAATTATAAGACACTGAATGAAAATTAGAGATACCAAGGGAACATTTCATGCAAAGATGGGCTCGATAAAGGACAGAAATGGTATGGACCTAACAGAAGCAGAAGATATTAAGAAGAGGTGGCAAGACTACAGAGAAGAACTGTACAAAAAAGATCTTCATGACCCAGATAATCACGATGGTGTGATCACTCACCTAGAGCCAGACATCCTGGAATGTAAAGTCAAGTGGGCCTTAGAAAGCATCACTACAAACAAAGCTAGTGGAGGTGATGGAATTCCAGTTGACCTATTTCAAATCCTGAAAGATGATGCTGTGAAAGTGCTGCACTCAATATGCCAGCAAATTTGGAAAACTCAGCAGTGGTCACAGGACTGGAAAAGGGCAGGTTTCATTCCAATCCCAAAGAAAGGCAATGCCAAAGAATGCTCAAACTACTGAACAATTGTACTCATCTCACACGCTAGTAAAGTAATGCTCAAAATTCTCCAAGCCAGGCTTCAGCAATACATGAACCGTGAACTTCCAGATGTTCAAGCTGGTTTTAGAAAAGGCAGAGGAACTAGAGATCAAATTGCCAACATCTGCTAGATCATCAAAAAAGCAAGAGAGTTCCAGAAAAGCATCTATTTCTGCTTTATTGACTATGCGAAATCCTTTGACTGTGTGGATCACAATGAACTGTGGAAAATTCTTCAAAGAGATGGGCATACCAGACCGCCTGACCTGCCTCTTGAGAAACCTGTATGCAGGTCAGGAAGTAACAGTTAGAACTAGACATGGAACAACAGACTGGTTCCAAATAGGAAAAGGAGTATGTCAAGGCTGTATATTGTCACCCTGCTTATTTAACTTATATGCAGAGTACATCATGAAAAATGCTGGGCTGGAAGAAGCAGAAGCTGAAATCAAGATTGCTGGGAGAAATATCAATAACCTCAGATATGCAGATGACACCACCCTTATGGCAGAAAGTGAAGAGGAACTAAAAAGCCTCTTGATGAAAGTGAGAGAGGAGAGTGAAAAAGTTGGCTTAAAGCTCAACATTCAGAAAGCTTAACATCCAGATCATGGCATCTGGTCCCATCACTTCATGGGATATAGATGGGGAAACAGTGGAAACAGTGTCAGACTTTATTTTTCTGGGCTCCAAAATCACTGCAGATGGTGATTGCAGCCATGAAATTAAAAGACACTTACTCCTTGGAAGGAAAGCTGTGACCAACCTAGATAGCATATTAAAAAGCAGAGACATTACTTTGTCAACAAAGGTCCGTCTAGTCAAGGCTATGGTTTTTCCAGTAGTCATGTATGGATGTGAGAGTTGGACTGTGAAGAAAGCTGAGCACTGAAGAATTGATGCTTTTGAACTGTGGTGTTGGAGAAGACTCTTGAGAGTCCCTTGGACTGCAAGGAGATCCAACCAGTCCATCCTAAAGGAGATCAGTCCTGGGTGTTCATTGGAAGGACTGATGCTGAAGCTGAAACTCCAATACTTTGGACACCTGATGCGAAGAGTTGACTCATTGGAAAAGACTGATGCTGGGAGGGATTGGGGGCGGGAGAAGAAGGGGACGACAGAGGATGAGATGGTTGGATGGCATCACCTGACTCAATGGGCATGAGTTTGGGTAAACTCCGGGAGTTGGTGAGGGACAGGGAGGCCTGGCATGCTGCGGTTCATGGGTTCACAAAGAGTCAGACACGACTGAGCGACTGAACTGAGCTGAAAGCTAGAATTGCTCATGAAAAGCCCTTCCATGTGCATGAAAAGCCCCAGGTCCTTGCTCTAGAGCAGGTAAAGGGAACTTGTCCCATTGTCACACATGTATAGCACGTGATGTGTTATCTAATCTATAGCAATTATATGTCTGGTGATATAGAACTATGAATTTAAAGGCAACAATTTATCATCTGACATGGCTGTCTATTCCTCTACATTCAATGTCTAGATTGCCAAATTTCAGGTGTACCTCTATGAGAAAATTAAAGAGGCAACAGAGAGCCTCAGCTTTCTACCTGATTGCTTATCTGTATATGAATGCATATCATGTATATGTTTGCATTGCAATGGGAGTAAGTCCAAGGAGAAGCAACTGTGAAGCCGTCCAGGCCACTGTTCTTGTTAATCCTTGATCCTGGGTCAGAGGTAACAGCAACATGGACTGAGTGGCAGAGGAGGGAAATCATCGGATTCTGCTGTGACCTCTCGGCCAGCTTGAGAGATGAATACTGATCACCTGTACCACTGTCCCTTTGCTTGCTAGGAAAGTCTCAGAGGAATGACCAATTACCACCTCCATTTTTGCCTTGAGGAATAGTTAATTTACAATGTTGTATTAGTTTCAAGTGTACAGCGAAGTGATTCATATATATATATAAATATATATATGTGATTCATATAAATATATAAATATATATATATTTATAGGTTGTTTTCCATTACAGGTTATTACAAGCTATTGAATATAGTTCCCTGTGCTCCACACTAGATCCTTGTTGGTTACCTATTTTATATATAGTAGTGTGCATATACTAACCCCAAACTCCTAATTTATCCCTCCCCTGCCCTTTCCCCTTTGGTAATCATAAGATGGTTTTCTGTGTCTGTGAGTCTGTTTCTACTTTGTAAATAATTATTTGTGTCATATTTTAGATTCCATATATAAGTGATACCATATAATATTTGTCTTTCTCTTTCTGACTTACTTCATTTAGTGTGATAACCTCTAGGTACGTCCTTGTTGCTGCAAATGTATATATATTTGCACATCTTCTTTATTATATATAATAATATATATATAGTACATCTTCTTTATTCATTCATCTGCCAATGGATGTTTAAGTTGCTTCCACCACTTCCATTTTATGAAACAAAAATTATGCCTTTTTATTCTTTTCTGTTTTCACATCTTTTCCTCTTCTTCACTGTTATGTAGCAGTGGTTAAATGTTCCCATTGCTTCCAAGTATATTGATTTGAGACAGAATCATAGTGCAGCTACCAGAAGAGTTACTATCAAGCTAACATCCTGGCCTGGGAGCAGAAACCCTGATGATGTTAATGCATCTTGAGGTAACAGCTGGTTGTGACTTTGTCCCAGGTTGAAGAGGGGATGTGCAAACTTGTGCAGTAATTAGGTTATGTTGTGGAGTTGGTGATGGACAGGCAGGCCTGGCGTGCTGCAATTCATGGGGTCGCAAAGAGTCGGACACAACTGGGCGACTGAACTGAACTGACTGATGTAGAGACATTTTTGGAAACATGAGTATAAAGATATTATGTGAGGTGGGCAGCCAACATATAATTTGAGAAAAAGATCTTGGAGTGACTCCCTGATTTGCAACAGCTACCTCTTTTGGAAATTTCCCTGACACCCCAGAGTGAACCTGCAGCAGCCATGCCTCCCCATGTAACTGCAAATCTCTGACCCAGTTACACCATTCGATTCTCTGTAATGAAAAAGTGGAAATCTATGGGAGGCACAAAAACACTGTTGCCTCTGGAACTGAGTCATGCAATAGCATTTGCTACAGGAGAAAAGTCCACAGGCTGACTGAGTTCCCTGGGAGGCCTCTGGCTTCTGTCTTTTTGCCATCCAGGCTCAGTGGTTCACTTCCTTCCCGGATTTGGTGAAAAATGGCACCACCTTTTCAAAGCATATTGATTTTTGCCGCTTGAACTACCAAGGATCAGTTTCAGTCGCTGTCACCAGATAAACCACACTCTTCTTATTTAGAGGACAGAACTAGTGAGGAATGGCCCTAAGCAGTATGCTTTTGAGAATGGCCAAAAGGTCACGACCACGGACAGTCATCACTGTTGGACCACTGGCTGCCCGTTTTTTCCACCATTAGAGTAACTTTTGGAATTAATGGCATTGCTTCTGGAATGTCTCTAATAAAAAATTCATATAAGAAGTAATATGTTGGGTGCAGCTCCCTGACAGAGCACCGGGAGGGCACTGCGGTGAAGGGGGATTTAGGAGTTCACTTTCTCAGTCTAATGACTGCTGTGAAATCACTGTGGTGTTGAGCTTCACTTCCCCACCTGTAATCTGAGTGCATTAGACCACGTTATTCCTACAATCACATCCTGCAGTAAAATTTTATGCTTATTAGGCTAGAACTGTAGATCCAGCTTTCCTAGACTCATTTGTTTCATAGAGATAATCTCGGATTGCAATCTGCCAGCGGTATCTCAAAGCGCGCCCCTTGCAGGTAAATGCGTGACGATCCACCTTTATCGCTGGTAAGAATCTTGCAAGTGTTTGATTGGCAGGTGGTGGGTGAATGAAGTCTGGTTGACACATGACATTTTCAAATGGCAAACTCACAGAGGGAAGTGAACATGTGAAACAGAGAACATCAGACTCGAGTTTCCGAAGGTCTGTCGGACTAGCAGGAGCTCCTCAGCTCAGTCACTGACCTAAACCTCTTCAGTTCTCAGCGCTGCAATTTCCTGCCGATAAAGAGCAGGCTAATAATAGCTTCCTCCTGCCTTTCTTGCCAGCGGCCTTGTGAGCAATGTGGTACAAAATTTGGGTGAATACGAAGAGCACGAGTTGGTGATTTATAAGTATTTGGATTCTCCCCACCCCCCAAAAAAACTTCCTTGCAGGTCCACCAGACAACTTAAAATTTTAGGGACAATGATAAAGAATGAAGTGATATTGGCTTATAGAAGATTTTAAAGTTTTTCATGAAATAATTTTATGTATTTGTTTATTTTTGGCTCTTCTGGGTCTTTGTTGCTGCACGGGCTTTCCCCAGTTGTGGTGAGCGGGTCTACTCTCTAGTTGAGGCGTGCAGGCTTCTCATTGCCTGGCTTCTCTCTCTGCCGACCACAGGCTGTAGGGCACACAGGCGTCAGAAGTCACAGCACCTGGGCTCACAGCTGTGGCTCCCAGGCTCTGGAGCACAGGCTCAAGAGTTGTGGTTCACAGGCTTAGCTGCTCCAAAGCAACTGAGGGATTAATTAATCAATTAATCCTTACCGGATTAGGGATTGAACCTCTGTCTCGCATTGGCAGGCAGATTCTTTACCCCTGAGTCACCAGGGAAGCCCCAAGAATTTTAAAGTTTTGCAAGAAGTTATCCTGAAGAGTTTATATACAGGTAATAATACTGACATTTCCTTCCAACTCAAGCTCTTTGCAGAGCACTTTGCCTGAAATAAGTAATTTTTTATTTTTACAGCAGCATTTTATAGAAGTATTAATGTCTTCTCCTTCTTATAGAAAAGACAACCATAGCTCAGAGGACTTAACTAATTTGCCCAAGACCACACAGTTGTCTAAGTGGTAGTAATGGGATGAAAACTCAGAAATTCACATATACAGTGAGTAACGGAGCCAAGATTCAATCCAGGACTTTCTGTCTCTAAGATCTATGTGTTTAGATATTAAATTATGCATTCAATAAATAAATATTGAATTCCTAGTGCAAAGAGAAGAAGAATACTGTAGGCACTCATAGCTTGGGCTCGGGGGCCAGAGCTTCTTCATTTGAATCTAGCTCTTCCAATTTCAAGCTGTGTGACCTTGTGAAAGGTACTGACCTCTCTGGGCCTCAGTTTTTTCATTTAGAGTGGGAGTAATAACATAATAACTTAACTGAATATGAGAAATGACTCAGTGTTCATGTAAAGTGCCCTGGGCAGTGCCTGGCACATCATTGTTAGCCATTTCTGGGATATGCATGGTGAAGAAGTCTGGAAAAGTCTTGGCTCTATATGCTGGGGGTGAAAGTGGGAGGGGGCTTTCTATTCAGAGGTCCCATTGCACAAGGTCCCAACGCTTGTGTAGAAATGAGATGTCCAAAGATCCTGGAGGTGAGAGCTCCGGGGATGGGGAGCAGCAATAGGTCTTAAGTTGGGGAATTAGGCCAGGGGGTGACAAAAAGCTAGGGTGACTTCAGTAGAGGAGTAGGGTCGGGTGTGATGGGGTGGAGGCAGGATGTAAGGTCAGAGAGGGTGCTGGGCACCAGTCATGTAAGGCCGTGGGGACCTGGGCAGAGTTTGGATTTTTTTTTTGGTCATGCTGTGTGGCTTGCAGGACCTTATTTCCTCAACCAGGGACTGAACCCAGTCCCGGTAGCGAGAGCATCGAGTTCTAATCACTGGACAGCCAGGGAAGTCCTCAAACAAATTCTTTGTTTTGGGTCTTAAAAAAAAATTGTTTATTTGGTTGAGATGGTGAAGGACAAGGAAGCCCAGTGTACTGCAGCCCCTGAGGTCGCAAAGAGTTGGATACGACTTAGCGACTGAACAACAACAAATGTCTTGGCTGGGCTGGGTGTTAGTGGTGGCACATGAGCTCTTCCGCACTAGAGTTCCCTTCCAGGTTCTAGGGTGCACCGGCTTAAGTGCTCCTTGGCATGTGGGATCTTAGTTCCTCTATCAGGGATTGAACCTGAGCCCCCTGCATTCCAAGGGGGATTCTTAACCACAGGACCACCGGGGGGAAGTCCCATTTTGGATCTTTTTAAAGTATAAAGGAAGCCATCTGAGAGTTGAGAACAGAAGAGGGACATCATCTGACTGAAGGAGCCTGGCGGGCTATAGTCCAAAGGGTCACAAAGAGTCGGCTACAGCTGAGCGACTCAGAACCAGCCCCGGCAACCCAGCCAAGCATCACAAAGTAGGAGATGGAAGGGTGGGGTTCAAGATGACAGACAGTTGAACAACTGACACAGATAACTTGGCTTGGGGTTCCCTTTGAGTACGAAGAATCAAGAATTTTATTTGCTGGATCTGTTACGATGCCAGATGGAGGTCTTGGGGATATAATGGTTGTATAATCAGGAGGTTGAGGAGAGGTTGAAGCTGAGATAGGAATTTGAGGGCCAACAACTTCCACACTTGATTTATATCCATAAACAAAGGAAACCAAAATAAGGCTTCAAAAACTAGGTCTCAACATTTAATGCTTCCTGTACCGAGCTGTACACAAGCATACGTACTGTCATATGTCAGTTCAGGAAATGCTTCTTTTTGCTTAAAAATCTGGTGCTGTGGAATTTAGGGGCTTCCCCAGTGGCTCAGCAGTAAAGAACCCGCCTACAAGGCAGGAGCCACAGAAGATGTGGTTTCACTTCCTGGGTCAGGAAAATGCCCTGGAGGAGGGCATGGCAACCCACACCAGTATTCTTGTCTGGAGAATCCCGTGGACAGAGGAACCTGGCAGGCAATAGTCCATGGGGTCGCAAAGGGTTGGACTTGACTGAAGAGATTTAGCATAGACTTAGCATGCATGCATGCATGTGGCATTGAGAAAAAAATACAACAATCTAGATAAGATGTTTCCATCTGGCAAAATAAGTTTAGGGCTTGGTGCAATGGGTGGAAACAACTTCCCAATGTCCTCTATTCTAAGATCCTTCCTTTGGTGGGGGTTATGTATAAATGATTCCAGAAATATAGCTGTCTACTCCATTTATTAGCGGTCCTTGATTTAGAGCATGAAATTTTTCTTCCATGGCATTTTTTGTAAAGTATAGCATTACACAAAAATCGAAACATTCATAAATTTATTGAACCAAGCTAAAATGAAATGGAATGTATTAACTGGATATTTTCTACTTACATCATCATCATTCAAAAGGACCTTAAAATGCTTTGCAAAAGTTTCAAGTAATTAATCATTATAGGAAGCCTAGATATTGATCAAAGCAGATATTATAATTCCCTGTAATAATTATGGAAAGAGCAAGACTATACATCTTGCAGAGTCTCAAAAGTTTTAGGATTTGGACAAACCGATCATGTTTCTCTGGTTTTGGAGTGGCCTGCCGTGGGTTTAATACACGGAAGATTAAGGAGTGTCCTAGAAAGAACTCATCCACAAGAAAGAGAGTTAGCACATCTGTGTGCAGGGTTACAGCCCTGGTCATAGTAGAGGATGGGAAGCTGAAAAGTAGAGTCTGCCACTAGGCTGTGCCTCCGACCCACCTCCGTGGATTCATCTCTGAGTTACAGAGACACATAGATGGCAAAGGTAATTTAAGACTTCCTCACCCAAAACTCCATAAGACATTTATTTGCCTTATCAACTGAGCATTTATTGCAGTTTTTTCTCCCCAGCATTCCTCACTTCCTTCTTCTCATAGCAATGCTCTCCCTTTTTTGTGGCGTTGTCCTACCCTACCTTTTGTGAAAACTGAATGGTGCTCCCAAACCCAAGATCTTATTCCCTCTCTGCAGTGACTCACCCAAGGAAGAGTGCCTGACCCTATCTGGGTTATATTGTATCTTTGGTGAATTTTTACATATGGCTGTTGAAAGTGATGTAGTGTCTGTCCTCTGAGGGGGCTAAGCTGGAGCAATGTAAGCCTGGGTCAGCTGGGGACTGTTTCTCGTCAAACCCACGCTTACGCAGCAAGGATCTCTCTGCAGTGTAGGAGGGAATAAAGCTGACAGATAGAGAAGTGGAGGGCTTTGAAATGTTATGGTCAGACATGGAGACCAAGAAAAGAGGGAGAGAGTAAGAGTGAGAGAACAGGGATGGGGGAGAGGTTGATTCTAACATTGTAAAGCCTCTGAGGACTCTAAAATCACATTGTAGATTTTCTGGCTGTATACAATCTCATACATTCCCACTTTCTAAATTTCAAAGAGGTGCTGAACAGATATGAAAGTGAAAAGGAACTTTCCTGGTGGTTCAGTGGTTAAGACTTTGCCTCCCAATGCAATTGGGGGTGTGGGTTTGATTCCTGGTTAGGGAACTAATATCTCACATGACTCGTGGCCAAAAAACCAAAGCATAAAACAAAGCAATAGTCAAAAAAGAGTTTTAACATGGTCCACATTAAAAGGATCTTTAAAAAAAAGTGGAGGAAAGGAACGTTCCTATGATACCAGGAGTATTTGGCCCCATGGGGCCTCTATACTGTTGTTCAGTTGCTCAGTCATGTCTAACTCTGCGACCCCATGGACTGCAACATGCCAGGACTACAACAAGCCAGGCTTCCTTGTCCTTCACCATCTCCTGGAGCTTGCTCAAACTCATGTCCATTGACTCAGTGATGCCATCCAACCATCTCATCCTCTGTCGTCCCCTTCTCCTGCCCCCAATCCCTCCCAGCATCAGAGTCTTTTCCAATGAGTCGGCTCTTCACATTAGGTAGCCAAAGTATTGGAGCTTCAGCTTCAGCATCAGTCCTTTCAATGAATATTCAGAGTTGATTTCCTTTAGGATTGACTGGTTTGATATCCTTGCTGTTCAATGGATTCTCAAGAGTCTTCTCCAGCACCACAGTTCTAAGGCATCAATTCTTCAGCACTCAGCCCTTTTTATTGTCCAAGTCTCACATCCATGCATGACTACTGGTAAAACCATAGCTTTGACTATGGGGCCGCCATCGGATGTGGCCAGGCTCTAGCACCTCAATGCCTTGACACATTAAAAGCATCCTCAGAGGGTTGAACCCAGAAGAACTCTACGGGAAGAGACCAGTGCTTGAGAAGTGGAAACCATAGGAATAGTGTTGGGGCATCCCATGTGGCACAGTGGTAAAGAATTCGCCTGCCAATGCAGGAGACACAGGAGACATGGGTTTGATCCCTGGGTTGGGAAGATCCCCTGGAGGGGGAAATGGCAACCCACTCCAGTATTCTTGCCTGGAAAATCCCATGGACAGAGAAGCCTGGCAGCCTAAAGTCCATCGGGTTGCAAAGAGTTGGACACAACTGAGTGACTGAGCACTCACACATGTCAGGAACAGTATTAGCAGCATCAAGAAGCAACAAATGTGGTTAGGAAGGGCAAGGGAAGCTTTGGAGGAAATAGAGGGTAAGGTGCCCTTGGGACATATGGCAGTGTCCCTGACATTGACCAGGTACGGCCATCCTCACAAAGCTTATAATCACTGATGTACCCAGCCATAGACATATCACCATGAGAAAGCTGGGAAGTCTTCCAAAGAGGAGAGAAAAAAAATGATCAGACCCCATGTAAAAGCAGAAGTGAGAAAGCTTCTGTGGTCTCAGAGAAGCAGATGGGAGCAGGAGCAGCCCTTTGAGGGGCAGCAGCGTTCGTGGTGGTCATAGCTGTAAATGTGACCCTGCTTTCACTCTCAGACTGAAAAGTTCTGGGGAGAATGGGTTCCACAAAGTTTCATTTTCCCAACTGGCAAAAACAAAAATAACGTAATGACATCCCCACTAAACACAAGAGCAATGGGCTCATCTTGAGTTGTGTGGGGAGGTCAGACTCGTCGAGCCACCAGAACTGACACAGGAAAATTAAAGCTAGAAACAGGTGCTGAGGTTGTATCATCGGGAAGCTCATCAAGTGCTGAGTTGGGCCCAAGATCAGGGTGGGAGTCAACATCTAGAGGGAGCTGAAGAGTCGGATTGTGAGGAATGACCAGAGGACAGAGCTGGCCTGGGCTGGCAGAAGAAGCCAAGTCCCCACTTGTCCGGAAAAATTTACTGTAGCAAGGTCACATCAGAGTCCCTGTCTGAGATGCTGAACTCACACGGTGCAAGGGTGAAGGCCTCAACCCAGCATCTGGGAAGCAGTTTACTTCCAAGCTGTTCACAGAGGAAGAACTCTAACTCTCTGACCTAAAACTTAGAAGATTATTTTCTAACCTCATCTCTCTAGTTCTCTACTGATGCTACTCAGTAAGGCTACTTTTCTATTTTTGGTTATGAAGATAAAATGAGATGGGGTGAAAGCACTTCAAAAAGCTGAACACTTTTAGAAGCTAAGAAATCTTTATAAATATGTGCATGCTAAGTTGCTTCAGTTGTGTCCAACTTTTTGTGATCCTATGGACCATAGCCCCCCAGGCTCCTCTGTCCATGGGATTCTCCAGGCAAGAATCCTGGAGTAGGTTGCCATGCCCTCCTCCAGGGGATCTTACTGATCTAGGGATTAAACCCGCATCTCTTAGGCATCGTGCATTGGTAGGCATGTTCTTTACCACTAGCACCACTCAGGAAGCCCCATTATTTATTATATTAATTGCCAATAATGTGATAAATATTATTATAATATTAATTATATTAACTAACAATAAATTATACAGTCTGTCAGCCCAAAAGAAGAAAAAAGAGACAATCACACAAATTACATAAACTGACTCAAGAAAAAAATAAAGAACCTCACAGACTTAAAACAAGAGATGGAATCAGTAATCAAAAACCTCCCAACAAAGAATAGATCATAATGAGATGGCTTCATTGGTGAATTCTATCAAACATTTAAAAAAGAATTCATAGAAATCCCTCCAAACTCTTCCAAAAAATAGACAGGTTTATTTCCTAATTCATTCCATGACGCCAGTAATATCCTAAAACCAGATAGAGATGTTGATATTAAAAGAAAGAAAAATTACAGACCAATATCCCTTAAGAATAGGGCTTCCCAGGTGGCCCTGGTGGGAAAGAATCACTCCAGTATTCTTGTCTGGAGAACACCATGGACAGTGAAATCTGGAGGGCTACAGTGCACAGGGTCACAAAGAGTTGGACATGACTGAAGCAGCTTAGCACGCACGCACATCCCTTAACAATACAGGGGAAAATTTTCTCAAGAAAATACTGGAAAACTGAGTCCAGCATCATATTAAAAGGATTATACACAGGGACCAAGCTGGATTCATTGCACCATGAGTACAATAGTGGTTCAAAATAGAAAATCAATCAGTGTCATAGGCCACATTAACAAAACAAAATAGTAAAATGTGATCATCTCAGTTAACATAGAAAAAACATCTGACAAAATCTACGGCTTCCCAGGTGGCTCAAGCGGTAAAGAATCCACCTGCCAATGCAGGAGATGCAAGAGATGTGGGTTTGGTCCCTGAGTTGGGAAGATCCCCTGGAGGAGGTCATGGCAACCCACTCCAGTATTCTTGCCTGGAAAATTCCATGGACAGAGCAGCCTGGAGGGCCACAGTCCATGCGGCCACAAAGAGTTGGACACGACTGAAGTGACAGCACTCACACAATGCTTTTTTTATGATAAAAACATTCAGAAAGGTAGAAATAGAAGGGGACTTCCTCAACATGGTAAAGTGTGTTTGTGAAAAATTCTCATCTTATTAAATGGTGAAAAACTGAAAGCTTTCCCCCTAAGGTCAAAAACAAGACAAGGATGTCTGTATTCATCCATGCTATTCAATGTTGTAGTGAAAGTTCTAGCTAGAGGAATTGGACAAGGTAAAGAAATAATAATAAGGAAGAAGAAAACTATTTGCATAGGATATAGTAGTAATGGTTTTAGTTGCTCAGTCGTGTCAGATTTTTTGTGATCCCATGGACTGAAGCCTGTCAGATTCCTCTATCAATGGGATTTTCCAGGCAAGAATATTGGAGTGGGTTGCCATTCCCTCCTCTAGGGAATCTTCCCAACCTAGGGATTGAACCCAGGTCTCCTACATTGCAGGCAGATTCTTTCCCATCTGAGCCACCAGGGAAGCCCTATTCACATAGGATATGATCCGATATAAAAAGATCCCAAATAATCCACAAGAAAAATAAAAAAAATTAGCACAGTTGCATGTGAAAAATTAACAAAAAATCAGCTTTATTTCTATCCTCAATGAACAGTCTGAAAAGGAAATTAAAAAGCAATTTCATTTGTAATAGCATCTAAAAGAATAATATACTCAGGAATAAATTTCACTGAAGAGATGAAAGACTTATACACTGAAAATTCTAAGACATTGCTGAATGTAATGCAAGACTTAGCGACTGAAGAATAACTACCCAAAGCAATCTGCCATTTCAACCTCATCTCTATCAAAATTCTAACAGAGAAAATATATGTACCTTGTAATTTCTGTTAGTGATAAATTCCATCAAGATAACAGAGTTGGGCAATGTGATGGGATTGAGGAGAAAAGGGTAATTTAAAGTGGATGCTCAGGAAGAGCCTCTTGAGAGGGGCGTGGAAGCCAGAGTGATCGGAAAGGGTAAGTCCCACAAATGTAAGTGCACATTTTCAAAGCCAATTTCATTACAACCCTTAGGGGAAATGTGGCTTCCATATTAATACAGTGTACATAATTGAAAGTCAATGTGAATAATAGAAATAAAGATCTAAGGATTTAATTATTAATTTGCTGAGCTTCTTACATTTTCAGTTTTTGGGAGGGTGATGGTGTAACTAATTCAAAATAAAACATAGCAGGCTTTGGAGAGCAGCTAAAATACACACATACACTCATGTCTTCAAAGTATCTGGTGTACTCACACATAGGCACTTTCCCTTCAGGTCTGTCTCCGTGGTGAGTTGCCAAAGCACCATATGGACAATGGTGATGATGGGATGTTATGGATATTCCCCTAAATTAAATTCATATAATGGTCACCATAGTGATTTAAAACCTGGAAAGCCTGAGAGTCACACTTAGTCAAGGGCAGCTATGCCAGTTTGGAGAATATGATACTGACAGACTTAAGTGATGTGGATGGCAAGCATTTACACATGCTTGGTCAAAATGCTGTTAGAATTGATCTGTTTCCACAAAGACTGCTTCCAAACTAGATGCGACGCATCTGGAAACTTGGCACTGTGTGTTGAGACAGGCCTTGACCTGCAGGGGCACTGAATACAGATTGCTCCAGAACGCAGCAGCCACACAAGCCAGAACTCTGGGAAGCACCCCCACCCCACCCACCTCCCACCCAGCCCACAGAAAGCCAGGTTTCCTGTCACTACTTTATACTTCGCTTCCCAGGGCTGGTCCCATGGCCCAGGATGCAATTCTGTTGGGGATAGACAAATACTTTGTGCTTCCTTTGGGGCCCAATTTACCTAGGAAATGAGCAAAATAGTTTATTAATACATTCTCTCAAGAACTTAAAGAGTAATTTATAAACAGCATTTAAAAGATGGGAGATTAAAGAGGACAATGGGATGGTGATGGACAGAGAAACTGCAGTCCATGGGGTCGCAAAGAGTCAGACACATCTGAGGGACTAAACAATGACTCTGGTTCCTTCGGAGGATGCTGTTTAATGTGCTATGTCTGCTTTACCCGCTTCGAGTTACCCCTTGTCACAGGCAAGGAACACAGCTCACAAGCACACCCTCCTCCAGGCATGGAGATGAAGTGCTGTTCAAAGAAATGATGCAGATGAGCTTCTGTGTGGACTACTTACACTGAGCTGAATGCTGCTTCCAGAAAGATCTCGCATAACAATCTAAATTTTCAAAATACGTATATTGATGACAATGATTTCTGTAGAAATGAAGATCTGCATATGAGATGCCTAAAGACTGGAAAGTTAGAAGTACTTCCTTGACCTAAGGCTTCCCTGGTGGCTCAGATGGTAAAGAATCTGCCTGCAATGCAGAGGCCCGGGTTCAAATCCTGGGTCGGAGAGATCCTCTGGAGAAGGGAATGGCAATCCCGTCCGGTGCTGCAGTCCATAGGGTCACAAAGAGTCAGACACAATGGAGGGGCTACCACTTTCAATTTTCACCTTGACCTATATACCTTCACAAGACCCAGGAGGCCAGGCTCAACTTTAGAATTCTTGGACTCGTGGAGTTTTGCTCTGGAATGTGATGGCCCTGCCCCAATCTCATCTCTTCCACCACTGGTCCTGCCCAGAAACCAGAGGGGCTTTTCACCCTCGTGTCACTCCCTAGCTCATTTATCCACCCTTTGACCCCAAAAGGAGCTTCCCTTCAGCCACCCCTCACACACATGGGCAGGTGGGCCTAGACTCTTGCTCAAGGTGTAAGGAGTGGGCCAGGGATTGTTTACCCAGGGAAACCCAAGATGCTGGGATGCAGGAGTGTAGCTTCAAGGGGGTACTGTAGGCTTTGGACCATGTCTTACTGGCACTGGTGATTCCTCGCCCCAGGGACCACAGAGATAAAGTGTCATTTCATCATGTCACCTCGAGGGTACATACTCTCAAACTGACATCCCTGTAATGTTGCCTTAAACACCTGCAGGTTGAGGTAGTGTTGACCAGGTTTCCCCACCGTGAAGTTACCGTTTGCCCTCCTTTCCTTACCGTCCTCCTTGGAAAGACATCACTTAAGGGACAGGGAGTTATGCCCCACCTCCCAGAGGGGTGAGATTAATGTGAATTACATGAAATTTTTCTGTACAGGAGATATTTCCTTTCTTCCCCATTTATTAATTTATCCCATCATTTATTGACATCAGTGTGAACTCATAGATATTTATTTTATACTTTGGGCTATAATCCAGTATGAAAGTGAAAGTGTTAGTCACTCAGTCGTGTCTGACTCTTTGTGACCCCGTGTAACCTGCCAAGCTCCTCTGTCCATGGGATTCTCCAGGTAGAGTGGGTAGCTCTTCCCTCCTCCAAGGGAATCTTCCTGACCCAGGGATTGAACCTGGGTTTCCTGCCTTGCAGGCAGACTCTTTATCATCTGAGCCACCAGTATTCCTTTTATTTATTTATTTATTTTGGCTGTGCTGGGTCTTCATTGGGGCTGAGGGCTCTTTGTTGAGGCATGCGGGCTTAGTTGCCCCTTGGTGAGTGGGATCTTAGTTGCTGGGCCAGGGATGGAACTCACATTCCCTGCATTGGAAGATGCATTCTGAACTACTGGGCCATCCGGTGAGTCCCTATAATTCAGTACTCCTTTACTTACATTTGTTCAAGCTTTGGTCACCAGGGGCTCTTTCAATGTCTTCTGTGTCCCTTTGACATAACCCCATCTATGTGGTTCTTCTGTTTTTTTGTGGGTTGTTGTTTTTTTTTTTAACATGCTGTTAGTTTTCATTACAGAGTATCAATTTGCTTATGAATAACAAATTCTTATAAATAGTTATGAAACTGTGGGCCTTGTCTAGGTTTTATAGCCAGTATTAGAATATTCAGAATGGGTAAAATCAGGAGCCAATAAACAGTCCACTCTGGAGAATAACCAGTGAACAAAGTGCCTTTCTTCCTGAGTTTGCTACACATTAAACTTATATTCCCCAAGGTATAAGATAAAATAAGAAATAGGAAGCCAATATATTTTTGTTCAAGGAAGGATATGATAAAGATCAGATTTAAGACATTTAGGGAACAGGAAAAATATGGATGAATTGTATGGACACGTAATTGTCTGTGCATTCTTTTTGGAAAGGGGAGAAAATAAAATTTTAAATGTGCTTTAATTTAAGCAGGCAAGAAACTTTAATTAAAGAAAATTGGGAAGGCTGGCCCTTGGACTGAGAAGTACGTTTATTTGTTTTCAGCTCCATCTTGTAAATTAATTCCTCTGTCTAGAAGAGAAACCAAGGATTTCTCATGTTTACCAGGAAACTCAACAAGGAGCAGGGCTGCCAAGTAATTGAGTTGAAACAGATTTCTAGTGAAGCTAAAATATGACTCTGATGTTAGAAGAAATCTTCCTGCATTCTGTTTTCTTGCCTTCAATACAAAAAAAAAAAAAAAAAAGGATCAGATCACTGTTATCATCAAATTGTTTTATTATTCATCCCAAGTATGAAAAAGCTTAGATTACTGTGAGAGGTAATAAAATCAGCAGTGACAGAAGATAAGATAGTTCTTATTGTTAATTATTTTCAGTATAACTGAACTTAAACTTACTGTGATTAAAAAAATTACTTCCCACCCAAATTTTGCTTCATTTTCCCTGGCATTATAATAACTTTAGTACAATTTTTAATATTCAATGCAGTTGCTTGATATTATCTCTCTAAGGCAAAATTTAAAAGTAAGCTTAAAAAATATTTTTCTTACATATTTAGAACAAAAACATAGTGCATAACTTTGTTTATACAAATAAAATTTGTTGCAAATCACATATGAGGTAATGAAAAAAAAACAGAACTAGAATGAAGATACTGCAAATAAAGAGGAAAGATAAATATTAAAGACACTCAGAGAATCTGACAAACATAATTCTGATTTTCCCAATGTGGAGAATTTGGAAACCATTTCACACAAGACTTTTAAGGTTGACATTAATCTCTGGGGAAATTTGAGAATAAATTATTAACTTAACAGATTATGACTTACTGGAAAAAGAAATGTTGTTTACTGGACTCTTATATGAATCCACTAAACAAGGTACTCTAAAGTAACTATTTTTTTGCCACTAGAGTTAGGGTAGATAAGAGATGTATCAAGGCCATTGTGTAACTTGATATCAATAAACCATTTGTTTAAAAGTCCTACAATTTCCCTGTGAATAAGAAGTTGATTGGTAAGTGGAAGGAAGGCTAGACCCAGAATATATCACTTAGATATGTTACCCACCAGGGTTCTTGGCCTCTTTAATCCATAGAAATTGATCAGAGGCAAGGCAGGAAATTCAGGCAAGGTTTTACTGGGACCCTGCTGCAGCGCTGTGGAGGGAAAGCAAACACCTGGGTTCCTTTGCTTGCTGGCTCTTTGATGGGGGCGAGCTTTTTCCTTAGTGGAGTGAGGGTAGGCTGTGTCCAGGGTCTGTCGGAAGGGCAGCTTGGGTGCTTTGTCTACCCTTTAGCTAGGGTTGTGTAGGGTCATGTGCAGTACCCTGCTTTAGCTCATGGCTCTTCAGAAGAGGCGGTTGGGTTTTTTCGTCTCTTTGATCTTTGGTCCAGAATGTGCCCTAACTGCACATGGGTAAAGTTGTTTTAGTTCCATATAGTGTCTTTGTATTTTCTTTCTCAAGAAGAGGTGTGTCCAGGTGCAAGCATTGCCGCACTGCAGCAGAGGATCCCAAGTCCCAGCTGGTCTCCCATACACCTAGAGTTACAGAAACCTACAAGCAGAGATTTGGTTTGATGGCTCCTTATCGACCTATAAGAAGTCTCTAGCAAAGCTTCTCCAGACACCTGTCTTGGTCCTATGCCCTTTACCATTTTTCAAGACTGAAGACAAAGCAAAGTCGACACACTGCACTTGCATCCTTGTTTGAATGGATAGCTCCTGGGCTAAGTGCTGTAGTCAAGCCAAAATCATCTTTACAAGGAAAGCAAAACCAATAAAAGGACATTCAATAGGAACAAAGTCCTGGATTTAATACAAAAAGTCAAGAATATAAATACAGAATGAAGATTTGTCTTGGCAGCAATACATTTTTCAAGGAAATTTGACACTTTTGTTGACCACAATTTTAAAATGAGTCAATTTATGAGGCAGATATTCTCCAATCCTCCCCTCAAAAAGGTAATGTTATTTTGGTCTGTGTCCAAGGGATAGAAATAAGATTATAGATCAATATTATCTTAAGCAAAATATAAACTCTAAGCTCCCCGAGTAATCAGGGAGCTTACAGTTCAACAGGGGTGAGTATGGGGTAGAATCCTTTATCTTAAATACAGCTATGCTACTTATTGGATTATTTTCAAATTCAACTCACCCTGATCAGGTAATACTTTATCTGTGGTCCTCTTAAGATTTCAACTGCAAGGTCTCTTTTTCATTTTCACTGTCATTGCATCCTTGCAATTTTCAGATTTTCATGATGAAATAACTCTAATGCAGCTTACTGAACATTATTTGTAATGTCTAGTCTTCACATGTTTTGGTAAATTAATAAGCAGTTAAATGTTTGATTGTTACTATAATAATCTAAAAAACGTCTACAATTATGCAAGAGGGAGGTGAAAAGGATAATTTGTAGTGGAAACCAAGATTAAGCATATTTTTCTCTATTCATTTTCTCTGGATTTTCTAACAACCATGGCAAGGGGAAAATTAGTAGATTATCTAGGTGCTATTGGACTTCCCAGGTGGTCTAGTGGTAAAGAACCTGTCTGCCAGTGCAGGAGATGTAAGAGAGATGAGTTCAATCCCTGGGTGGGGAAGGTCTCCTGGAGGAGGGCTCGGCAACCCACTCCACTGTTCTTGCCTGGAGAGTCCAATGGACAGAGAAACCTGGCGGGTTAAGAGTCAGACATGACTGCAGCGACTTGGCATGCATGCATAGATGCTATTATCATTTTAATGAGCACATTTATTTTTCAGGGTAGATGGATATTTTGACTTTTGATATTCTTCAAAAGAGGAATAAATTGCATTAATTTTACGTAAAAGTTTTCAACAATATAATAGATCATATGTGTTTTTTATTAACATGTAATTGACATATACATATATTAGTTTCAGGTATACAGCACAATGATTTAATATCAGTTCAGTTCAGTGGCTCAGTCATGTCCGACTCTGCAGCCCCATGAACTGCAGCACGCCAGGCCTCCCTGTCCATCACCAACTCCCGGAGCTTACTCAAACTCATGTTCATTGAGTCGGTGATGCCATCCAAGCAGCTCATCCTCTGTCGGCCCTTCTCCTCCTGCCCTCAATCTTTCCCAGCATCAGGGTCTTTTCAAATGAGTCAGTTCTTCACATCAGGTGGCCAAAGTATTGGAGTTTCAGCTTCAGCATCAGTCCTTCCAATAAATATTCAGGACTGATTTCCTTTCAGATGGACTGGTTAATACCAGTATCTATTGTGAATGGTCATCCCAGTAAGTCTAGTTAGCATCCATCACCATGCATAGCTACAAACTACTCTTCTTTTTTAAAATTCTGGCTGTGCCAGGTCTTCATTGTTGCATTCAGGCTTCTTTCTTTTTTTTCCCTCTTGTTGCAGTGCAAAGGCTTAGTTGCCTCATAGCATGTGGGATCTTAGTTCCCTGACCAGGGATAGAACCTGTGTCCCCTGCAATGGAAGGTGGATTCTAACCAGTGGACCACCAGGGAAGTCCCACAATCTATTTTTCTTATTGTGAAAATATCAAGCTCTACTCTCTTAGCAACTTTCAAACACAAAGTACAGTGTTCAATACAGTGTTCTTAACTATAGAACTCTGCTGTAAGTTACTTGCCCAGGACTTATTTACTTTGTAGTTAGCAGTTTCTACTTTTTGACTCCCTTCACCCATTTCAGCTCACCAGCCTGTTCTTTGTGGTTTTTTTTTTCTTTTTTTTCTTTTTCTTTTTTTTTTCATTTATTTTTATTAGTTGAAGGCTAATTACTTCACAACATTGCAGTGGGTTTTGTCATACATTGACATGAATCAGCCATGGAGTTACATGTATTCCCCATCCCGATCCCCCCTCCCACCTCCCTCTCTACCCGATTCCTCTGGGTCTTCCCAGTGCACCAGGCCTGAGCACTTGTCTCATGCATCCCACCTGGGGTGGTGATCTGTTTCACTATAGATAATACACATGCTGTTCTTTTGAAACATCCCACCCTCACCTTCTCCCACAGAGTTCAAAAGTCTGTTCTGTACTTCTGTGTCTCTTTTTCTGTTTTGCATATAGGGTTATCATTACCATCTTTCTAAATTCCATATATATGTGTTAGTATGCTGTAATGTTCTTTATCTTTCTGGCTTACTTCACTCTGTATAATGGGCTCCAGTTTCATCCATCTCATTAGAACTGATTCAAATGAATTCTTTTCAATGGATGAGTAATATTCCATGGTGTATATGTACCACAGCTTCCTTATCCATTCATCTGCTGATGGGCATCTAGGTTGCTTCCATGTCCTGGCTATTATAAACAGTGCTGCGATGAACATTGGGGTGCACGTGTCTCTTTCAGATCTGGTTTCCTCGGTGTGTATGCCCAGGAGTGGGATTGCTGGGTCATATGGCAGTTCTATTTCCAGTTTTTTAAGAAATCTCCACACTGTTCTCCATAGTGGCTGTACTAGTTTGCATTCCCACCAACAGTGTAAGAGGGTTTCCTTTTCTCCACACCCTCTCCAGCATTTATTGCTTGTAGACTTTTGGATAGCAGCCATCCTGACTGGCGTGTAATGGTACCTCATTGTGGTTTTGATTTGCATTTCTCTGATAATGAGTGATGTTGAGCATCTTTTCATGTGTTTGTTAGCCGTCTGTATGTCTTCTTTGGAGAAATGTCTGTTTAGATCTTTGGCCCATTTTTTGATTGGGTCATTTATTTTTCTGGAATTGAGCGTCAGGAGTTGCTTGTATATTTTTGAGATTAATCCTTTGTCTGTTGCTTCATTTGCTATTATTTTCTCCCAATCTGAGGGCTGTCTTTTCACCTTACTTATAGTTTCCTTTGTAGTGCAAAAGCTTTTAAGTTTCATTAGGTCCCATTTGCTTATTTTTGCTTTTATTTCCAATATTCTGGGAGGTGGGTCATAGAGGATCCTGCTGTGATTTATGTCGGAGAGTGTTTTGCCTATGTTCTCCTCTAGGAGTTTTATAGTTTCTGGTCTTACCTTTAGATCTTTAATCCATTTTGAGTTTATTTTTGTGTATGGTGTTAGAAAGTATTCTAGTTTCATTCTTTTACATGTGGTTGACCAGTTTTCCCAGCACCACTTGTTAAAGAGGTTGTCTTTTTTCCATTGTGTATCCTTGCCTCCTTTGTCGAAGATAAGGTGTCCATAGGTTTGTGGATTTATCTCTGGGCTTTCTATTCTGTTCCATTGGTCTATATTTCTGTCTTTGTGCCAGTACCATACTGTCTTGATGACTGTGGCTTTGTAGTAGAGTCTGAAGTCAGGCAGGTTGATTCCTCCAGTTCCAGTCTTCTTTCTCAAGATTACTTTGGCTATTCGAGGTTTTTTGTATTTCCATACAAATTGTGAAATTATTTGTTCTAGTTCTGTGAAAAATACCGTTGGTAGCTTGATAGGGATTGCATTGAATCTATAGATTGCTTTGGGTAGAATAGCCATTTTGACAATATTGATTCTTCCAATCCATGAATATGGTATGTTTCTCCATCTGTTTGTGTCCTCTTTGATTTCTTTCATCAGTGTTTTATAGTTTTCTATGTATAGGTCTTTTGTTTCTTTAGGTAGATATACTCCTAAGTATTTTATTCTTTTTGTTGCAATGGTGAATGGTATTGTTTCCTTAATTTCTCTTTCTGTTTTTTCATTGTTAGTATATAGGAATGCAAGGGATTTCTGTGTGTTAATTTTATATCCTGCAACTTTACTATATTCATTGATTAGCTCTAGTAATTTTCTGGTAGAGTCTTTAGGGTTTTCTATGTAGAGGATCATGTCATCTGCAAACAGCAAGAGTTTCACTTCTTCTTTTCCTATCTGGATTCCTTTTACTTCTTTTCTGCTCTGATTGCTGTGGCCAACACTTCCAAAACTATGTTGAATAGTGGTGGTGAGAGTGGGCACCCTTGTCTTGTTCCTGATTTCAGGGGAAATGCTTTCAATTTTTCACCATTGAGGGTGATGCTTGCTGTGGGTTTGTCATATACAGCTTTTACTATGTTGAGGTATGTTCCTTCTATTCCTGCTTTCTGGAGAGTTTTAATCATAAATGGGTGTTGAATTTTGTCAAAGGCTTTCTCTGCATCTATTGAGATAATCATATGGTTTTTATCTTTCAATTTGTTAATGTGGTGTATTACATTGATTGATTTGCAGACATTAAAGAATCCTTGCATTCCTGCGATAAAGCCCACTTGGTCTTGGTGTATGATTTTTTTTAATATGTTGTTGGATTTTTAATATGTTGTTGAATTTTGTTAAGGATTTTTGCATCTATGTTCATCAGTGATATTGGCCTGTAGTTTTCTTTTTTTTGTGGCATCTTTGTCTGGTTTTGGAATTAGGGTGATGGTGGCCTCATAGAAGGAGTTTGGAAGTTTACCTTCTTCTGCAATTTTCTGGAAGAGTTTGATTAAGACAGGTGTTAGCTCTTCTCTGAATTTTTGGTAGAATTCAGCTGTGAAGCCGTCTGGTCCTGGGCTTTTGTTTGCTGGAAGATTTCTGATTACAGTTTTGATTTCCTTGCTTGTGATGGGTCTGTTAAGATCTTCTATTTTTTCCTGGTTCAGTTTTGGAAAGTTATACTTTTCTAAGAATTTGTCCATTTCATCCAAATTGTCCATTTTATTGGCATAGAGCTGCTGGTAGTAGTCTCTTATGATCCTTTGTATTTCAGTGTTGTCTGTTGTGATCTCTCCATTTTCATTTCTAATTTTGTTAATTTGGTTCTTCTCTCTTTGTTTCTTAATGAGTCTTGCTAATGGTTTGTCAATTTTGTTTATTTTTTCAAAAAACCAGCTTTTAGCTTTGTTGATTTTTGCTATGGTCTCTTTCATTTCTTTTGCATTTATTTCTGCCCTAATTTTTAAGATTTCTTTCCTTCTGCTAACCCTGGGGTTCTTCATTTCTTCCTTCTCTAATTGCTTTAGGTGTGGAGTTAGGTTATTTATTTGACTTTTCTCTTGTTTCTTTACGTAAGTCTGTAATGCTATGAACCTTCCCCTAAGCACTGCTTTTACAGTGTCCCATAGGTTTTGGGTTGTTGTGTTTTCATTGTCATTCATTTCTATGCATATTTTGATTTCTTTTTTGATTTCTTCTATGATTTCTTGGTTATTCAGAAGCGTGTTATTTAGCCTCCATATGTTTGAATTTTTAACATTTTTTTTTTCCTGTAATTGAGATCTAATCTTACTGCACTGTGGTCAGAAAAGATGACTGGAAAGATTTCAATTTTTTTGAATTTTCCAAGACTAGATTTATGGCCCAGGATGTGATCTATTCTGGAGAAGGTTCCGTGTGCACTTGAGAAAAAGGTGAAGTTGATTGCTTTGGGGTGAAATGTCCTATAGATATCAATTAAGTCTAGCTGGTCCATTGTGTCATTTAAGTTTTGTGTTTCCTTGTTAATTATCTGTTTAGTTGATCTATCCATAGTTGTGAGTGGGGTATTAAAGTCTCCCACTATTATTGTGTTACTATTAATTTCCTCTTTCATACTCGTTAGCGTTTGCCGTACATATTGCGGTGCTCCTATGTTGGGCGCATGTATATTTATAATTGTTATATCTTCTTCTTGGATTGATCCTTTGATCATTATGTAGTGTCCTTCTTTGTCTCTTTTCACATCCTTTATTTGAAAGTCTATTTTATCTGATATGAGTATTGCGACTCCTGCTTTCGTTTGGTCTCCATTTGCGTGAAATATTTTTTTCCAGCCCTTCACTTTAGTCTGTATGTGTCTCTTGTTTTGAGGTGGGTCTTTTTGACCAGCATATATAGGGGTCTCATTTTTGTATCCATTCAGTCAATCTTTGTCTTTTGGTTGGGGCATTCAACCCATTTACATTTAAGGTAATTATTGATAGGTGTCGTCCCGTTGCCATTTACTGTGTTGTTTTGGGTTCACGTTTATACAACCTTTCTGCATTTCCTGCCTAGAGAAGATCCTTTGGCATTTGTTGAAGAGCTGGTTTGGTGGTGCTGAATTCTCTCAGCTTTTGCTTGTCTGTAAAGCTTTTGAATTCTCCTTCATATCTGAATGAGATCCTTGCTGAGTACAGTAATCTAGGTTGTAGGTTATTCTCTTTCATTACTTTAAGTATATCCTGCCATTCCCTTCTGGCCTGGAGGGTTTCTATTGATAGATCAGCTGTTATCCTTACGGGAATCCCTTTGTGTATTATTTGTTGTTTCTCCCTTGCTGCTTTTAATATTTGTTCTTTGTGTTTGATGTTTGTTAATTTGATTAATATGTGTCTTGGGGTGTTTCGCCTTGGGTTTATCCTGTTTGGGACTCTCTGGGTTTCTTGGACTTGGGTGGCTATTTCCTTCCCCATTTTAGGGAACTTTTCAGCTATTATCTCCTCAAGTATTTTCTCATGGCCTTTCTTTTTGTCTTCTTCTTCTGGGACTCCTATGATTCGAATGTTGGGGCGTTTCACATTGTCCTAGAGGTTCCTGAGGTTGTCCTCATTTCTTTTGATCCTTTTTTCTTTTTTCCTCTCTGCTTCATTTATTTCCATCATTTTATCTTCTACCTCACTTATCCTATCTTCTGCCTCCGTTATTCTGCTCTTGGTTCCCTCCAGAGTGTTTTTGATCTCATTTATTGCATTATTCATTTTTAATTGACTCTTTTTTATTTCTTCTAGGTCTTTATTAAACATTTCTTGCATCTTTTCAATCTTTGTCTCCAGGCTATTTATCTGTAACTCCATTTTGTTTTCAAGATTTTGGATCATTTTTATTATCATTATTCTAAATTCTTTTTCAGGTAGATTCCCTATCTCCTCCTTTTTTGTTTGACTTGGTGGGCATTTTTCATGTTCCTTTACCTGTTGGGTATTTCTCTGCCTTTTCATCTTGTTTAGATTGCTGTGTCTGGAGTGGGCTTTCTGTATTCTGGAGGTCTGTGGTTCCTTTTATTGTGGAGGTTTTACCCAGTGGGTGGGGTTGGACGATTGGCTTGTCAAGGTTTCCTGGTTAGGGAAGCTTGCGTCGGTGTTCTGGTGCGTGAAACTAGATTTCTCTCTCTGGAGTGCAATGGAGTGCCCAGTAATGAGTTTTGAGATGGGTCTATGTGTTAGGTGTGACCTTGGGCAGCCTGTATGTTGACGTTCAGGGCTATGTTCCTGGGTTGCTGGAGAATTTGCATGGTATGTCTTGCTCTAAAACTTATTGGCTCTTGGGTGGTGGTTGGTTTCAGTGTAGGTATGGAGGCTTTTGGACAGTCTCTTATTACTTAATGTTCCATATAGTCAGGAGTTTTCTGGTGTTCTCAGGTTTTGGGCTTAAGTCTCCTGCCTCTGGATTTCAGTTTTATTCTTCCAATAGTCTCAAGACTTCTCCAACTATACAGCACTGACAATAAATCTTCTAGGTTAATGGTGAAAAGATTCTCCCCCGAGGGACACCCAGAGAGGTTCACAGAGTTACATGAAGAAGAGGAGAGGAAGGAGGGAGATAGAGATGGGCAGGAGGAGACAAAGGGGGACTCAAGAGGAGAGAGACAGATCTACGCAGTTGTCTGTTTCCAGAGTGTTCTCTGTAGCCCAGACACCCACCAAGATTCACAGAATTGGATTGGGAAGAGAAGGGGAAAGGAGGAAATAGAGGTGTTCTGAGGTAGAAAACAGAGAGTCAAAAGTGGGAGAGAGTAATCAACACACTCCTGAATAAAAATGGGAACTGAATATTGGATTCTTAAATGTCCACAATTTATATCATATACTGAAAAACAGAGATTAAAAATCTAGAGTAGAGGTTAGACTCTTAAAAATACAATATTAAAGACAAAAACCAAAACACAAAAAAATTTTAGAAATATATATGAAGTTCGGTTTAAAAATAGGGCTTCTCTCTCTTTTTTTTTTTTCAAGGTTATAGTGTAATGAAAATGAAAATTAAGGAGTAGTAGAGGAGTAATAGAGGACTTTAAAAGGAAATAAGAGAAAAAGAAAAATAGAAAAAAGAAGACAAAAAGGAAAAAGAAACAAGAAAAAAAACGTTTTCCTAATTAAAAACATCATAAAAATCTATGAAAATGAAAGTTAAGGAGTAATGCGGGAGTAATAGGGAATTTTAAAAGAAAATAAAAGAGAAAAAATAAAAAAGGAAAAAAAAATTTTTAAATTAAAAAAAAAAGTAAAAATATATCTAGGAATTTCTCTGGAGCTGTTGCGGTCAGTGTGGGTTCGGTTCAGTTTCAGATAGCTCCTCGTTCCAGCTTACACTTCTCGATATCTACAGGCCCCTTCTGGTGTAGTCGAGGCTATCTACAGGGATTTTGATCTGTTGCACCGGTCCCTTCTGAAGCGGTTCCGTTTGTTTATTTGGCCGGTCTCTTCAGAGCCTAATTTCCGCCCTGACACAGGCGGGCGGAAGTGGTCTCTTATTCAGGTTGCTAGTTCCGTCGCGCCGCAGGGATGGGCTGGCGCTGCTTTCCGTCTGCGCTGCTCAGGCTCCCGGCTGCTCTATATGGAGCGTGCCCTGCGCTGCCCGCGGTTCCAGCCCTCGGGTGTTCCACAAAAGCGTGGAACAAAAAGCTGCGCCTGTTTTTGTGCCTTCCCCGTCCGAGCGGCTCAGGCAGCCAGGAGCTTGACGGGAGCACTCTCCCCGGGTGCGGCGTGCCTTCTGCCCTCCCCGTCCCCAGCCCAAGTCCCCGCCCGCGCCGGTCGGTTGCCTGCGCCCTGTGTCTCGCTGTGACCCTCCCGGCGGATGTCAACCATCCAGAATCTCAGGAGGTCTTTGATTAGAAACTGGAGGCCTGTTTGCAGTGCGGTAGGGGATGCGGTCCTTGGGGCCGAGCCTGCCCCCTTCCCCTCCCCCCTGCCTCCTGCCTCCGGCGGGGCTGGGCCAGTCTGCTGCCTGCAAGCTCTTCTCTGGACTTGCTCAGACCCTTTGTTCTGTGAGCGGCTGGCAGTGTGTTCGGGCCTGTTAATTTTCTCTCTCTCTCTCTTTTGCTATCCCACAGTTTAAGTTGGTAACTCACCAGAGCTCCTTCCGATTGTCCTCAGGGCACTCAGGCCCGGTCCTTACCCTAAGCAGTGCCGCCCGCTCCTCTCCATTCTGCCCCCACTTGCTGGTGGCGGATGCGGGCGTCTGGGGTACTTTTCTGCTGGGAGTTGCTTTTAGGCACGTAATCTGTGGGTTTTATTTATTCTTCCCCTCCCAGTCAGGTTGCCCTCCAAGATTCAAAAACTTCCCCCAGACCCGCCACTGCGAGGGTTTCCTGGTGTTTGGAAACTTCCTCTATTAAGACCCCCTTCCCGGAATGGATCTCCATCCTTAGCTCTTTTGTCTCTCTTTTTATCTTTTATATTTTGTCCTACCTCCTTTCGAAGACAATGGGCTGCTTTTCTGGGCACCTGATGACCTCAGCTAGCGATCAGAAGTTGTTTTGTGGTTTGCTCTGCGTTCAATTGTTCTTTCGAAGAATTTGTAGGAGAGAAAGTGGTCTCCCCATCCTATTCCTCCGCCATCTTGGCTCCTCCCTCCAGCCTGTTCTTTGTATCTATGAGTTCATGGTTTTTTGTTTTCTTGAATTTCATATAAAAGTGAGGTCATATGGTAATTGTCTTTTTTTTTTAAAGAATCTTTCTTTTAAAGTCATTTTTATTGTATTTTATTCAGTTATTATCATTATTGGCCATACTGTGCAGCACGTGGATCTTAGTTCCCCAACCAGGGATCAGACCCATGTCCTCTGCACTGGAAGCATGGCATCTTAACCACTGGACCACCAGGGAAGTCCCTGTCTAACTTATTTCACTTGGCATAATGCCCTCAATGTCCTCAAAGTCTACCCCAGTCATCCCAAATAGTAGGATTGTTACAGATGGTGATGTCTCTTTGAAATGGACTTCACTTGCTATAATCAGCTTGGGCCTCTTTATTAGCTGTTGGCACATGAATGGCTCTACATTTAGAGCTCCTAAATTCTGGAAACATACTCCTTTGCTGCTTTATATTCTCTTACCAAAGAGCATTTATCCTCTTTACCACTATTTTTAGTCTTAACAATCCATTTTAATTTCTGGATCTTCTGAGGAATTTTATTTTAAAAGGCTAAAGAGTTATTCTGTTTCAGAATTTTATTGTTTTTGTGGTATGCATAAAGAATAAGAAATTTATATCTGGGAAAATAAACCTCTCTTTATTGCCCCTTTACTTGGGCACTTTGAGATTTCAAGGTTGCTTTGATCTTCCTGCCACGACTGTCACCATCATTTTTACGTTCAGTTTAACATTTTCTTCTCTGTTCAGAAAGGCGTGTTGCCTGGGTATAAGAACTTGACTTTTTTTTGGCTTTACCCTGAAACCTTCTCTTTTTCATCCAGATTAATTTTCCTAACTGGCTGGGGAAAGCCACAGGCTCTGTCCTTGAGAAACACATGGCCATATGCTGTTCATCTGCTCACAGGAAGGGGGAGTAAGCTGCCACCCTCGGGGGCTGGGATCCTGGCATCAGACAGTAGCCAAGAGAAGCCACCTGCTATGTGCAGGAAAAGCTCTCTCTCTCCATAAAGAGTTCGTGGGAGGGTCCTGGTAACCACCTAGATGGGAGTTGTCCTTGGGATGAAGGTCGTCTGAAATTCTCACTCGCATCTGAAACTGATCAGTATTCTTTCTGCAGTGTCCCCTCCTGCCATCCAATGAGGCCACAAGTTCATGCATGACCCTGATTTCTGAAATGTAATCGCTACTGATCTGTAAGTGATGTTTTTGCAACCATGAAAAAGAGTGATGAGATACACAAAAGATTGATAATTCATTTCACATGCTCTTCTCACCCTAAATATTAAAATCTCATTTACTGAATGCTTAGAATAGGCTTATTTCCTGCTACACAATTGTTTCCAGGGGCACTTTATCCCTACAGCTGATGCAGTATATCAGGAGAGCCCAACCTGAGATGGTTTGAGCAACTTCTCATTTGCTGCCCTGGAATATCTGAGTCCTGGCGGTGGGGAGCAGCAAAAAGAAGCTAAGCCATTTCAAGTACAAAATGCCTCCCAAGGACGACGTCATTTAAATTTTACCTAATAGAGTCCATTTTGATTGCTGGTAATGTTATAATATGTCACTGTTGAAAGAATCAATGAAGTTTCCTTTTCCTTCTGGAGTCTAAAGAATATTGAGATTTTTCAAGTCAGGGCACACAGTGGGGTCTGAAAAGTAAGTCATTAGCCTTACACTGGCTCACTTAATCAGACTGCCTATTCCTAGACTGTAGTCTTCAATTGAGTGGAAAATGAAACTTGGCACCTTCAACAAAAAGGACAGGATCAATATACCCATTTGTGTGCCAGCCGTGGAAATCAATATCTGCTACCTAGAGTTTCTCAGTCCCCTAAAAAGTATACCTATTTATCCTCTCTTTTTTACTTCTCCTTCAATTTGATATACACTTCTGGAAGAATTAGAATAGCCAGTTTTCTTGCATTTTCTACGAGGTCATCACTAAAGAGAAGCTGAACCATGTCCAGAAAGCAGAACTACAGCACGCTGAGTCAAGCCAAGCAGTCCTTTAGCATCTACTGTTTGTAGGCTTTTTGATGACGGCCATTCTGCATGAGGTGATGCCTCACGGTGCTTTTGCATGTCTTTAATAATTAGCAATACCAAGCATCTTTTCATGTGCCTATTTCAGCAGCCAAAATTTTAAACATCTTGTAAGCCACATTTTTTCATCCAACTGATTATTTCCATGAGGCTGTAGGAACATTTGTGTTCATTTCCCAGCCATCCTGTTCCACAGCCTTTCCCAGATGGATCCACAAGTTTCTCTCCCAGAGGGTCAAGCCATCCTAATTTCTGAGTCATCTGTGTCCATCCCCTGGGATTTGGAATGATGTCACTCTCACAGACTGGGAGCACTGTGGTCCATTACCCCTGCTAAGTTCCTGAACCTGGCTCTTGTGTCCCCAGGAATTTATTCCTCTTAGTCATAGTTGTGCCTGCCTCTGCTTCTCTTGATCCAAAAAGAGCAGGACCAAGGGACTAGGACAGATGGGTATTAACTGAAAGGGCCACAAGGGGAACTTCTAGGGTGACACAGGCATATCATATGTAAAAGGCATTAAGCTGGGCCCTCAAGATATGTTTTACTGTATGTAATCTACTCCTTAATAAAGTACTAGAGAAAAAAAAAGAAATGAAACAAACCCCCAAAAGATGATGCATTATTGATTCAATGAGAAGTAAAAACTTACATTAAAAAAAGCAAATGTAATCATAGTACATTCCCTGTAATATGGACCTAGCTTGGCTGTGAACAATAATTCAGTTCAGTTCAGTTCAGTTCAGTTGCTCAGTTGTGTCCAACTCTTTGCGACCCAATGAACCGCAGCATGCCAGGCCTCCCTGTCCATCACCAACTCCCGGAGTTTACTCAAACTCAAGCCCATGGAGTCGGTGATGTCATCTAGCCATCTTATCCTCTGTCATCCCCTTCTCCTCCTGCCCCCAATCCCTCCCAGCATCAGGGTCTTTTCCAATGAGTCAACTCTTCACATCAGGTGGCCAAAGTACTGGAGTTTCAGCTTCAACATCAGTCCTTCCAATGAACACCCAGGACTGGTCTCCTTTAGGATGAACTGGCTGGATCTCTTTGCAGTCCAAGGGACTGTCAAGAGTCTTCTCCAACACCACAGTTCAAAAGCACAGTTGTAATAATGGTTAAATACACTATATAAGGATTCAACCAGAAATCTACATTGGCAGGATGGGCAGAAGGGCAGTGTTTGTGTATAGTAGAGGGTTGAGTGAGGAGCAGAGAGAGCTAACTCCCAATATTTTATAGTAGGAGGTCAATAGATAATGTCTAAAATCAAATAAGCAAGTAAACAAGGAAAATCAAAACAAAAAACAATGACCCGGATGGGAGGATCCCTTATCTATGGTGCTCACCTTCCACTGGCTTCTATGGAACCATCCTCTTTCTCCTCAGCTGGATGATTACCTCACCTTGAAACATGAACTTTTTGACCAGAGATCCACTGGCCAAGCCTGTCTCTCATCACTGTCCCTCTCTAGAGCCCAGATCCTCTGGACAGCCACCAGGGATATTTTGCCACAAGCAGACAGACCTAAAAGGATTGAGATGGATATCTATCTGTATGTTTAGTATTGTTCCCCACCCCAACTTCACCCCTGCCCTCTGGGTGGCCAGCTTTCCAGTCCTGCCAGTTTCTCTTTGACAGCCCCGCCTAGATCTCGTTTTTCAAGTCCAATAAGTCCCAAATGGTTGACTCATTGCTTAGCAGTCATTATTTACCCAGTGAAGGCCACAGTTCTTCTTTCAGCACTTCCTGTCAGTTTTCAGAAATGTATTGAATGTCTCAGGTTGTTCTAGCAAAGGATTTGGGGTTTTGAAACATAAGGGGTTTGAAGTCCCTTCTCCCTGGAAAATAAGTAATCATTGTCCTAGAGCACTCAAGAATAATCTTATAAATGTAGCCTGTGTTATTGGCATTGCTGTTCTTCGGTCACGAAGCTGTGTCTGACTCTTTGTGACCCCGTGGACTGCAGCAGGCCAGTCTTCCCTGTCTTTCAGTATCTCCCAGAGTTTGCTCAGTTTCATGTCCATTGAGTCAGTGATGCCATCTAACCATCTCATCCTCTGCTGCGCCCTTTCCCCTCTTGCCTTCAATCTGTCCCCGCATCAGGGTCTTTTCCAGTGTGTGGCTGAAGTATTGGAGCTTCAGCATCTGTCCTTCCAATGAATATTCAGGGTTGATTTCCTTTAGGATTAACTGGCTTGATCTCCTTGAAGTCCAAGGGACTCTCTTATTTGGGGTGAATGGCACTAAGTTCCCATTAGGGATGAAGTCAGGCACGGTGGCGAGTGTGAATCCTGAGTCCCCACTGTCCCCACCTCATGGGAGGAGGACTGATGATGACACGAATGTGGAGGAGATCTGGGTATTCTCTGGGTGGGATTCAGATGTTGCTTTGTGTTCAGAGAGCAAGTGTGGCAGATGGAATGTTAATAAAGCTCAGAACTCCTGTGGCTTCCATTCTTCAATGAGTGGGATGAGAAAAAAATTAGCCAATTGTATTTTCCCTACTGAGTTCAGCACAGCAGTGAATCTAGATAGTGTGGGACCTGAGGGACATCTCTTTAAGAGAACATGCATCAAATGAAGTATAAATGTGAATTCTTTTAGGATGGGTAAAGAGTTTGTAACAAATTACAGGAGCTAAAAAACTCAGGCCTCTTTCTTCTGAGATATTTTTAGACTCCTACAGAGAAATACTTCCACACTGAGCCTGGCTCTTCCTTCCCATACAGAATACTTTAGTTTGTTTTTAGATTATTTATTTATTTTGGGCCATGCTGCATCTTCATTGCTGTGTGAGAGCTTTTTCGAGTGGGAAGCGAGGGCTACTCTCTAGTTGCGGTGCATGGACTTTTCATTGTGGTGGCTTCTCTAGGTTTGGCGCACAGGCTCTAGGGCACACGGGCTTAGCAGTTGTGGTACACAGGCTTAATTGCCCATGGCATGTAGAATCCTCTAGGAACTCGGATTGAACCCCTGCATTGCTGGGTGGACTCTAAACTACTCGACCACCTGGGAAGAACATTTTGTGATTCCTTTTAGCTTCTAAGAGTCTCCAGCCGGGGCAGTTGAGAGTCTCTGAAGCTGAAGACTTATCAGCACCACAGTGAATCTGCCTTTAGGCCAGAGCACAAACCCGACCAGGATGGATCTAGCTGGAGTCCAGGCCTTCACATCAGGGCTGGCTTCCTGGGCATGTGGATGGTGTGGTTGCCCAGGACTGGTGTTCAGAGTGCAGGCTTGGTTTAATGCTCTGCTCTTTGCCATCATCTAGGAACTTTTGATTTTGTCTTTCAGGTGGTGTTTGTAAGCGAAGGCGATGGGACGGTGGAGCACAGAGGTAGGCAGGAAATGTGCATGCCCTCCTCATTCACATAGAGCATTCACAGTGCCCGGGGGGCACAGACTTCCGGCAGGCCCACAGTGCGCGGACGTGCAGTTAAACTCAAAGCTGAATATGTCACGTGTATCCCTGAGCAGGTAAGAGCTCTGACAGCCACGAGGTCATACTTTCTGTTCAAATCACAATGAGAAAGAGTGTAGCGGTGCTTTAAGAAATGTGGTACAAACAAGTGACCAAGAAATACTCTCATAATCTTTCTTACTCGCATCATAACTCCCCTGTATTTGCCAATTGCTTAGGCTAAAAATGACTTTGAAGGAAAGGGAAAGATAGGAAAAATGCAGTCCCAAGTTCCTACTGTATATCATAGGGAGCTCTGCTCAATATTCTGTAACAACCTATAATAATTGGGAAAGAATTTGAAAAAGAACATACATATGTATCCATATAACTGAATTGCTTTGCTGTCCTGAAACTAACACAACATTATAAATCAATATAAAGTTTTAAAAAAGCAAAGAAGGAGTAAATGTGTGTTTCATGCACGCATGAATACTCAGTCGCTCAGTCATGCACAACTCTTGGCAACCCCATGGACTGTGGCCCGCCAGGCTCCTCTGTCCATGGGATTCTCCAGGCAAGAATACTGGAGTGGGTAGCCATTGCCTCCTGCAGGGACTCTACCCAGGGACTGAACCCAAGTCTCCTGTATCTTCTTCATTGGCAGGCAGATTCTTTTTTTTTTCATTTTATTTTTATTTTTTTTTAACACCAAAAACATTTTGTATTGGGGTATAGCCAATTAACAATGTGATGGCTTCAGATGAACAGTGAAGGGACTCAACCATACATATATATGTATCCATTCTCCCTCAAACCCCGCTTCCATCCAGGCTGGCACATAACACTGAGCAGAGTGCCATGTACTCTACACTAGGTTTTTGTTGGTTATCCATTTTAAATAGAGCAAAGTGTACATGATCTTCCCAAAGGCCTTCATTCTCTGACCACTGAGCCACCAGAGAAGCTTGTGTGTTTCATAACAGAAAAAAAAGGTAACGGGACTAATGTTTGCAGAATAATATTTGCTGGAAGGTCCTGCCTGGTGCAGATCTCTCATTTTGTAAATGAAAATACTGAGAGCCAGCCCACGGGAAGTGCTAGGAAGCCTGAGTAGTTACCAGACTTGAGGTCCCTTTCTCTTTTGATCCATCCTCCCAGCCTCTGCCAAGGGAAAGGGTGATGGGAGGAGAGGAGGTCCTTGAATTTGTGTTGGTATGAAGAGCTCTGATGATAGCAGCCAAAGCATGAGACCCCTTAAGTCTGGGGTAGGTTGCCTGTGGCTCCCAATGTCACAGACCTCGTGGGGTTCCAGATCACTGGGGTCTCCTCCTTCTGGCTATGATCCTCCCCGTGCCAACCGGCATCCCCAGCTTGCCTGACAACTTGGAAGGTCCTGCCAGCGGTGGACTGCAGGTCTATACTTACAGAGTTCTGTATTTAGTCTGCATTTGGACACCAACCACCAGATTTTCTTTTTTTATTTTTAATGTTTATTTTTATTTATTTACTAGACTACACTGGGTCTTAGCTGTGGTGTGCAGGATCTTTTTAACTGTGGCAAGTGGAATCTTTAGTTGTGGCATGCAGACTCTTAGTTGCGGAGTATGGGATCTAGGTCCCTGATGAGGGATTGCACCTGGGCCCCCTGCTTTGGGAGTGTGGAGTCTTAGCCACTGGACCGTCTGGGAATTCCAACCAGCAGCACTTTCCATGTCATTAGGAAGGAAGAGGTTCCGTGGCTTTGATGTACTCTTCTCGAGCTATTTATACAAATGGAACAATGAAGAAAACACAAAAGCAAGGAAGTAATTCTTGTGTCTTGTCCTTCACCCCCAAATCTGGCTTATCACTCTCTTAATTACCTGAGTAAACCATGGAGTTTTGGGCCGTGGTTCCTGCTCACCTGATTTATAGTGAGTCTAAACACATCCATAGCAAGAGGAGGGCTCTGTCCTGGGCCTGTGATGTTCACGGTGTCTCCATTGTTCCATTTAAAACATTGTCCACCCCCAGTCAGACAAATAAATAAACAGTTGAAAATGAAGTAGGAAGAGGTTACTCTTACAATGAGAAGAGAGCTGTGGGCAAGATGAATGATCCTTTGAAAATCATAGAAGGAGGCCTGTAGTTACTTAGAGAGAGAAACTGCATGTTTATGAAATCTCAGCAGCGGAGAGGCTCAAGGTAGGGAACTGTGATGGTGTCTTGGTTCCCATCTCTCACCTTCCATGCCATGCCTACTGCTCAGCTCTGCCTTGGGGTTCTCTGCTCTGATCATTTCTATAATCACTACCCTCCACCTGTGACTGGGAACTTGCGGTCCATGGACCTGTGTTACCTTGGTCATGATGCTTCCTCTTGCTAATTAACTGCTTAAGAGCAGTTCTTGTCCGAAGTCTGATCCTCCTCTCTTGAGACTCCCTCCGCTTTTCCCCAGATAGCCCAAGCTCCCCCTGGAGGTTTGGTCAAATATGGTGGAGTTAGTCTTCTGACAGTTCTAAGGAGGAGGAGACATGACATCTGTGGGACCATTCCCACTGGCCGTAGCTTCTGTTTGCCCCACAGTTGCCGACACATGCCCTGGAAGGCATGGCAACCCACTCCAGTCTTCTTGCTAGAGAATCCCGTGGACAGAGAACCTGGCGGGCTACAGTGCATGGGGCTGCAAAGAGTCGGACAGGACTGAAGCGACTTAGCATGCACGCACGCCCTGGAAGGGGGATCACACTTCTCTCCTCTGAGCACAGCCTTGCTGGTCCGCTGCCCCGTGCTTTGGGGCAGTGGCCTAGCACAACAGGAAGCCACATTACTCTTCCTTCACATCTGCATGCGTGGGTGTGTCACACTTACATGTTATTCTCTGAGGCATCACCACTGAGCCCAGCGCCTGGGTCCAGGAGATCTCACACACTCGCCTCCCCCATAGGCCACCCTGTACACAAACCAACCCTCTCAGTGACTAGCAGGGCCCTCATTTAAAGCCTGAGCCATCAGCATGTTTTATTTTTATTTATTTTTTGCCACGCCCTGCGACCTGTGGGACTTCCCCGCCCAGTGATTGAACCCAAGGACCCTGCATGGGGAGTTTGGAGTCTTAACCACTGAACCAACCAGGGAAACCCCACCAGCGTGTTTTAAAACAGTGTATTAATAGAAGATTTGAGGTATAGTAAGGCCAGCAGATCAGGAGACCATTGCCATTGGGAAGACGGTTTGCTACTCAGTCTCCAAGGAGAGGGCGAGGTGGGGGGCGGGGGGAAGCATCGGTGCCTGTCAGGAGGCCGGGGGAGGAGAGGGAGCCATGGCCAGAGTTTTCACCGTGGTCTCTGAAGGCGAGCTGAGCAGGTTTAGGATTGGCTCATGGGCGTCGTTTCAGGGCTCTGAAGCATAGGGCTGTTTCTAAGGGTCTGTTACGGGGCCTCGGGTGAGAGGGCAGCGGGAGGCTGACTTGGAGAGTGCGAGTCCAGCACAGAGATGACTGGGTGTGGCCTTCGGGGGACGAGTTTGTATCCAAAGGGACACTCTTGGGGGCATTATTTACTGTCTGTGGGAACTGACTGACTCTGCAAGGGGCAGCCCTTCCAAGCTCAGAAGAGCCCCGCAGGTCAAAGCACCAAAAACCAGGAAAGAAGAGGGAATCCTGGCCGCCCGGCAGTGAAGATTTGGGCTTTCACTGCTGTGGACCCAGGTTCTGTCCCTGGTTGGAGAACTAAGGTCCCACAAGACACACAGTGTGGCCAAAAAAATAAAGGTGGGGGCAACTTTAGGATTTCCCTGCTGGTCCAGTGGTTAAGACTCCAAGCTTCCAGTGCAGGAGTACAAGTTCAATCCCCAGTCAAGGAACTAAGATCCCATATGCTGCACAACATGGCAAAAAATAAGTAAACAAAAATGTTGAAAGAAAACAGAAAATAAGAGACATGGTTGGTATGCATCTTAACTTTCTCTTTCCTCATGACTGTTTTCTGTCTGGCACTTTATTTTACTTCCCTGTCATTGGACACAGTTCAGGAATCCTCTGTGGACGACCTCCCTGACTTTGCAACTCAAAAATCGGGCTTGAGTTCATTCCCTCACAGGAAGGCCCTGGATTCCTTAATTTCTTAAAGGACCAGCTCCCATCCCAATGAGTGAGTTAGTTTTTGCTAATGAACTCAAGGGAGATAAAGTCCTGTATCGGGAAGATGCCCTGGAGAAGGAAACGGCAACCCACTCCAGTATTCTTGCCTGGAGAATTCCATGGACAGAGGAGCCTGGAGGGCTACAGTCCATCGGGTGCAAAGAATTAGATACAGCTTAGTGACTGAGCACACATATACCGTTACTACAGTGCAGATGAAGAAAGGAAATCATCCTTTGAGTTTCCACTTTTGGGGGACCACCTACCAAGCACCAGCATTTTATTTTCTCTTTAAAATAGCAGACCAGACGCTGATCTAGACTCTTTTGTTCCTTGTGGACAGCTAACCCAGACCAACGTTGGAAGAAACTCTGATAAATACTAAAGGAAAATATTGAGACAAAGCTTAATTTTCCTTACACTTTAAAAACATAATTGCTCACATTGTCTAATTTTCTCTTTCTTCAGAAAACTCAGTGAAATAAACAGTATCATTAGCCAAACTTTACAGGAAAGGAAGCTGCACTTCAAGAGGTAGTGTGACCCCCAAAGATTAGCCTTGTTGTTGTTCAGTCGCTCAGTCGTGTCCGACTCTTTGCGACCCCACAGACTGCAGCTCGCCAGGCTTCCCTGTCCTTCACTATCTCCTGGAGTTTGCTCAGATTCATGTCCATTGAGTGGGTGATTCTCTAAAATCTCATCCTCTGCCACCTCCTTCTCCTTTTGCCTTCAATCTTTCCAATGAGCTGGCTCTTTGCATCAGGTGGCCAAAGTATTGGAGCTTCAGCTTCAGCATCAGTCCTTACAATAAATGTTTAGGACTGATTTCCTTTAGGATGGACTGGTTGGATCTCCTTGCTGTCCAAGCGACTCTGAAGAGTCTTCTCCAGCAGCACAATTCAAAAGCTTCAATTCTTTGGTCCCCATCCTTCTTTATGGTCCAAATCTCACATCCATACATGACTACTGGAAAAACCATAGCTTTGACTGTACGGACCTTTATCAGCAAAGTGATGTCTCTGTAGCCAGTTAGTATAACAACCAGGGCACATGCCCAGGGTTTCATGAAATCCAGTCCTCTTTTCATCAGCCCATTGCCAAACAACACAAATAGGACAAAAGCAGTTGTTGCTGGAGAACATAGCTCTGATTAGCTCCTATTTATCTCTAAGGGGAAAGCTGCATAACATCTGGAATAAGGATTTTGAAGCCAGAGAGACCTGGGTTCCAGTCCCAACTCTTTCACCTGCTAAATGGATGACTTTAAATAAGTTCTTCCTTTTGAGCCTCAGTTTCCTCCTCTAAAAAATGAGGATGATAATCATGGCACTTTCCTAGTGGCATTGGTCTGAGGATCTGCATCCACAAACGTGTTTGGTACCAAATGAACTCACAGTAAGAGTATCTATAAATATTGTTCTTATACACTGAGAGTGGGAACAATTTCAGATGTTCATCCCATTCATTCAGCAGACATATATTGAACACCAACTGCATGTGAAGAACAAAGAAAAATTTTCTAAATTAAATTAATACCATTTAGGAGATGGAGATGGTTACTGAAACAAGAAAATGGAATGAAGTGTCCTGTGTCCCCAGGCCAGGGTGGTGGTGGCGGGGGAGACCCCAAGTGTCTCTGAGGGAGCAGGAGAGGGTCCAGAGGGGATGTGGACAGCTTCACACACCAGGTCAAGGGTAGTAATTAGTTTATAAAGTGTCTTCCCTTAGTCTGACACATCATCGTCTAAGATAAAGTTAAGATCTAAAATGAATTTATTTAAACAACAAAATTAGTTTGAAAGCAGACACGTTCACTGAGTTGTCACAAAATCACTCAGAGGCCACATGAGTTATCAGTGCTTGAATTAATGATTGCGTGTGTGTATGTGTTCTCAGCCATGTCCGATTCTTTGTGACCCCACAGACTGTAGCCCACCAGGCTCCTCTGGGATTCTGCAGACAAGAACACTGGAGTGGGTTGCCATGCCCTCCTCCAGGGGATCTTCCTGGCCCAGGGATCGAACCTGTGTCTCTTATGTCCCCTGCATCATTAGCAGGCAGGTTCTTCACTACTATTCTCATCTGAACCAATGGTTGGACATACACATTTTTAACCAGTTTACTTTTGGCCAATTTATCTTGCTCCAAAGGAAAAATTCATAAAAACGTTGCCAGAGGCACACCAAGACACATCTGACACAAGATGATGTCCAAAGAAGACAAACACTCCATGGTCAATCTCTGGCAAATTAGCAATAAGCCCTTAGAAAATCTGGACCAAGCTACTAACATAAATTTGAGGAATAGAGCATAAAACTTATCAAGGAATGAGAAAATGAATGACTTAAAATGTTCCTTTCTACCAGTTCATCATTTTGGGGTTTATTATTTATTTTGTGTTTTTTTTTCTTCCAGTAAATTCTGTTCTCTGTCCAATGCGTATTGAGGCAAAAGGAAAAAAATAGCAGAAGCAGAGTGGAGAGTTGGAAGGAGAGACAGAGATGGGGAAGGAGAGGTGAAGAGACAGAAAAAAATGAAGCACAAGTGGAAGAAAGATGTGTACAATTTGAGGAGTGAAGCAAAATTTATGAGACATCCCGCCCACATACCAACCTGCACACACAAACACACTTCTTTGATAATAGACACCAGGTCTCATGTGGCTTACAGATGGGTTTTCCTTTCATTGTTCACCTGGCATTTAATGGAACAGCTGTTCGGCCTGCTGGCGGATGCCCTGCTGGCACCGGTTCCCTGAAGTTTCTGGGCAGGAATTGCTCGCACCTGATGCAGGCCCTGGGCAGTTGTGGGGCAGCTGCTGACCTGGTGTGTCCAGCAGTCGGGACAATAAACAACTAGCTGCTCCCAGGAGAGCCAGGACTTACTCTCCAAAGTGTCTTCTTCAAAAAAAAAAAAAAAAATCACTTGTATTTATTTGGGCGGTGCCAGGTCTTAGCTGCGGCACAGGGGATCTTTAGCTGTAGCCTGTGGGATCTGGTTCCCTGAGCAGGGATCGAACTCGGGCCCCCTGCAGTGGGAGCACGGAGTCTTAGCCACTGAACTGCCAGGGAAGTCCCCCGAAGGTGTCTTCTTATTCTACTTTATACACAGCAATGCCCACTGTTAAAAGGATGCTCATGGAGTGCAAGTGACACTGTCAGGACCACATTCCTATCGCCTCGGATTTTACAAACAGACTAACAGCTGGGAAAGGGGCCTCTGGAAGCATGTCAGCGTGGCTGTCCAGACCCCTCTTAGCACTGCAGGCCTGGTGGAGGGTGGGCAGGCTTCCACCACACAGGGGCTCTGCCTTGCAGTCTGGAGCGGCAGTGACCATTCTGAGGCTGCTGCAGTGATCCAGGCGGGAGACGAGGAGAGCCTCATCTGCTGCAGCGGCTGTGGGGAGAGTTAAGACACATGAAGGGCAAAAAAATAAAACTAGCAGAGCTTGTGACAGCAGCCAGGTCACAAACGGAACAAGCTGTTCAAATATTTAGCATCTCAGATACCTGTTGCTGGGTAACAAGCCACAGAGAACAGTTTGAAGTTGAAGGCTGATCTGATACAGATGCTATAAAGAAAGCCTGTTTTACAGAACATGCTCACAGACATAGAAGATAAACTTGTGTTTGCCATGGGGGAAGGTAAAGGGATAAATTAGGAGGCTGAGATAAGCAGATACAAATTAGCATACATGAAATAGATGAACAGTAAGGTCCTACTTTATAACACAGGGAACTATATTCAATATCTTTAAATAAACCATGATGGAAAAGACTGTGTACACCTGCATAACTGAATCACTGTTCAGTGTACCAAACACTAACACAACATTGTAAATCGGCTATACTTCAGTTAAAAGAAAACCTGCTCTAAAACAACTCCTAAATAAAGGATGAACCACTCTATAAATCTAGAATTCTTATATCCTTCAAGACTTTGTTGTGGTGCTTGTCACTTTTTTTTTTTAATTATTTGATCCTTTCTTCTCTGAGAAAGAAGTTTAAAGGAACATAGAGAGATCTTGAGAGTTTTATACACTTAGAGGACCAAATTCAAAATATGATGAGTTCAAAGCAAAGGCATTGATATTAGTCAAGGAATAAGGAAATTCTCTCCGCATTTATTCAGCAGTGTAGAATTATGTCATTTAAGTGAAATTTTCAGTTAATGGAAATATAAGCCAAGTACTTATTTGAAACATTTCTAATTACTTAAGGCAAAATATTAAAAAAAAAAACAGCCTTTAAGAGTTAGATGAGGCATAGTAATCATAATTAATTCATTATTATTTATTACTTCAATTAATAATATTAATACCATTAATTATGGTGATTGAAGGAAAGTGAAAGTTAGTCACACAGCTGTCGTCTGACTCTTCAATCCCATGGACTGTAGCCTGCCTGGCTCCTCTGTCCATGGGATCCTATAGGCAAGAATACTGGAATGGGTTGCCAGTTCCTTCTCCAGGGGATCTTCCCGATCTGGGGATCGAACCTGGGTCTCCTGAATTGCAGGCAGATTCTTTATCAACTCAGTCACTAGAGAAGCCCATGGTGATTAATTTGTACTATTAATTAATCATTTAGGATTATTCCTGGGTCAGGACCACAAGGGTAGTCATCAACTGGTCCTTGTGGTCATGACACTGGGATGCCCCAGGGCCAGCAAAGAGCAGGCAGTGGTCTACCGCTTTGGCATATGTGCCTAATTATACAGTTTTATTGACCTTTTCTTATGTGGTCTTATAGGAATCAGAAGAGCAAAAACTAAGTACTGTCTTCACTTTGACAATATAATCATAGAGCCAAACAATATAATCATGAAATAGTCTATGTGCCAGCAAACTAGGTAATTAAATTTAGTGAAACTTGTGTATTAGGAGAATGGGCAAATAGGGACTCATTGCAATAAAAACGTGGCAGTCTCTTCTGTTGACTGAAATGCATGGGCCTTTCAAAAAAATTCTTGGTGGTGACTTTTTTATTGCTCAAATGTTTCCCCCACCTCCTTCCCTTTATTTATAGTGAATCAAAATAATTTATTTATTTCATTGTTTTCCTCCGGGCTTCTAAGAGAGCAGGTCACCTGAAGACTGACACCTGGATCCTACGTGGTGCTCCTCTGTCCTCTCTCTGAGCTAAGGTGAATTACAGTATAAGTCCCTCCTCTTCCTGTCCCACTCACCTGGGCAGCAAAGAAGCGGCCAACAGAGCGTAAGTCCCACCCAGAGATGGAGGAAGTGCAGAGATCTGTCATGGACGCGCCATTCCCTGGCAAAAGCAGGAACAGAATTCAGTCAGATAATTGAAAGAACAGTTGCAAAGAAGGTTATAAAACCAATTTCTCAATGTGTTTTGTGGAAATGATATATTTTTTAAGACGCATTGTACAGCATATGGGATCTTAGTTCCCCATCCAGGGCTTGAACCTGTACTCCCCGCAATGGGAGGTCAGAGTCTTAACCACTGGACCGTCAGGGAAATCCTGATTTTTTTAAATTACACTGGCCAAAAAATAAAATAAAATAAAATAAAATTACACTGGCCATCTGTATTTATATGAATAGATCCGAAAGTAACTGGATATTAATATTATATGGAAATACTTAGTATGATAATATATGGATCATGAAAAAATAAATTTCTCTGAAATAATTGTAAATAAAAGTAAAAAATGAAAACAATTTCTCTTTTTCTACCAAGAGCTCTATCACCTGGGTCTATGGGGACACCAGCAGGAGCAAGACCTAATTTGCTGCTGCTGCTGCTGCTGCTGCTAAGTCACTTCAGTCGTGTCCGACTCTGTGCGACCCCATAGACGGCAGCCCACCAGGGATCCCGTCCCTGGGATTCACCAGGCAAGAACACTGGAGTGGGTTGCCATTTCCTTCTCCAATGCATGAAAGTGAAAAGTGAAAGTGAAGTCACTCAGTCGTGTCCAACTCTTAGCGACCCCATGGACTGCAGCCCACCAGGCTCCTCCGTCCGTGGGATTTTCCAGGCAAGAGCACTGGAGTGGGTTGCCATTGCCTCCTCCGACCTAATTTACTAGTCCACTTTAATTCGGCATCGTCCCCTCGGCCGGGCCTTGCCTTCCGCTGCAGGAGATGGACTCTCCTCCTGTCTCACAAGGAGCCAAGGAATCTTGGCCCCGCAGATGCCACTGCTGATTTCACCCACCTCATCAGCTTTCTCATCTCTATCAGGCTTCGTTCGAATTTTAGTCCTTCCACAGTCGGAAAATCATCCATGGTCATACAAATGTGAGTGTTATAGTTCCTTCGTAATCGTCTCTCAAATGAATTGATAAATTGGCTTTCCACTTTCCGGATCAATCTTTTGAGTTTAGTTAATACGTATTTTCTTCTAAGAGACAAGTGGCAAAACTAAATTTCCAAGTCAGCGGGCTGAAGGCGGGGCCTGGCGAAGCTGCCGAGGCATGGAGCGCCACCGTGTGGTGTTTCTGGGGAAACACCAGGCAGTCTTGGCGACTGCTTTTAGGACAGACCCAGAAGGGCAGTTTATTTTTATTTATTTATTTTTGCATGCTATGCTTCTTGTTTACAAATGCATGTTTTCCCATCTGCAGTGCAAATTCCCAAAGGCAGCAGTCATCCCTAATGGATCTTAGATCTTTGCACAATACTGAGTGCAAAATATCAGTTTAAATTCTCACTGAGGGGAAATGAGTGTTCACTGAGGGAGCACATTTTGTATTTCTAATTATTCTGACCCAATAAATGCAACATCCAAAAAATTAAGATCATGGCATCAGGTCCCATCACATCATGGCAAATAGATGGGGAAACAATGACAGATTTAATTTTCTTGGGCTCCAAAATCACTGCTGATGGTGACTGCAGCCATGAAATGAAAAGATGCTTGCTCCTTGGGAAAAAAGCTATGACAAACCTAGACAGCATTTTTAAAAGCAGAGGCATTACTTGACTGACACATGTCCATATAGTCAAAGCTATGGTTTTTCTAGTAGTCATGGATGTGAGAGTTGGACCATAAAGAAGGCTGAGGGCCAAAGAATTGATGCTTTTGAACTGTGGTGTTAGAGAAGACTCTTGAGAGTTCCTTGGACTGTAAGGAGATCAAACCAGTCAATCCCATAGGAAATCATGCCTGAATATTCATTGGAAGGGCTGATGCTAAAACTGTGGCCACCTGATGTGAATAGCTGACTCATTGGAAAAGACCCTGATGCTGGGAAAGATTGAGGGCAAGAGGAGAAGGGGCCGGCAGAGGATGAGATGGTTAGATGGCATTACCAACTCAATGGACATGAATTTGAGCAAGCTCTGGGAGATGATGAAGGATAAGGAAGCCTGGAGTGCTGCAGTCCATGGGGACGCAAAGAGTCAGATATGGCTGAGCGACTGAACAACAGCAACAAAATAAATGCAATGTTCATGTGGACTGGTAGATGCAGACAACAGCAAAGAGGAGCTTTGGTCTGTCATTTTGGTGGTTTTGCTCCTCCATAAACACCAGCATTTGCAGAGCACTTCCTGTATGCTCAGCTCATAGTTAGCCTCTGTTAAGCGGCAGAAAATAAACGAGGCAGAACTTCCTTGGTGGTCCAGTGGCTGAAACTCCACCCTCCCAATGCAGGGGTCTTGGGTTGAATCCTTGGTCAAGGAACTAGATCCCACATGCCATGACTTAAGATCCTTCATGCTGCAGTGAAGATTGAAGATCCCTAACACCTCAACTAAGACCTGATGCAGTCAAATAAATATAAATATTTTTTTTAAAAGAAAATCAAGAAAATAGAGGAGGAAAAGAGATGGGATGCTGATTATGGGCAGATAAGGGAAGTTGTGGAGAAGGAAATGGCAACCCACTCTAGTGTTCTTGCCTGGAGAATCCCAGGGATGGAGGAACCTGGTGGGCTGCCGTCTATGGGGTCGCACAGAGTTGGACACGACTGAAGCGACTTAGCAGCAGCAGCAAGGGAAATTGAGCTTATAAGGTGGTGGTGGTGTAGTTGCTAAATTGTGTCTTGCAACCTCATGGACTATAGCCTGCCAGGCTCCTCTGTCCATGGAATTCTCCAGGCACAAATACTGGAGTGGGTTGCCAAGCCCTCTTCCAGGGGATCTCTACATACTTCATCAGCTTTCTCATCCCCACCAGGCTTTGCACATCAGTCCCTCGACAGTCGGAAAATCATCCATGGTCATACAAATGTGAGTGTTCTGGTTCCTTCGTGATTATTACCCAAATGAATTAATAAATTGGCTTTCCACTTTCCGGGTCAATCTTTTAAGCTTAGTTAATATGTATTTACTTCTAAGAGACAAGTGGCAAAACTAAATTTCCAAGCCTGGGGGGTTGAAGGCAGGGCCTGGCAAAGCTGCTGAGGCGTGGAGCGCCACCGTGTGGTGTTTCTGGGGAACACCAGGCAGTCTTTTTAGACTTTAAAAGACTCTTTAGTTTTAAAAGCACCAGGTGACAGGGCTTCTAGGACAGATTCAGGAGGGCAGTTTAAATGTTTTTTCTTTTTGCATGCTATCCTTCTTGTTTACAAATGCATATGCCTTCCCATCTGCAGTGCAAATCCCCTAAAGGTAGAGGTCATCCCTAATATATCTTGTAGATCTTTGCACAATGCTGAGTACAAGATTTGAGCTTAAATTCTCACTGAAGGGGAATCACTGTTTGCTGGGGACCACATTTTGTGATTCTGGTTGTTTTGACCCAATAAATGCAATGTTCGTATGGTAGATGCAGACAACAGCAAATAGGAGCTTCCGTCTGTCTCTTGGGTGGTTTTCTCCTCCATAAACACCAGCATTTGCAGAGCACTTCCTGTATACTCAGCTCAGAGTTAGGCTTTGTTAAGTGGCAGAAAATAAAGGAGGCAGAACTTCCCTGGTGGTCCAGTGGCTGTGATTCCACCTTCACAGTTCGGGAGACCGAGGTTCAATCCCTGGTCAAGGAACTAGATCCCACCTGCTATGACTAAAGATCCTGCATGCTGCAGCGAAAATTGAAAACCCCTCATGCCTCAACTAAGACCCGATGCAGCCAAATAAATATAATTTTTTTTAAAGAAAAACAAGAAAATAGAGGAGGCAAAGAGATGGGATGCTGACTATGGGCTGATAAGGGAAGTTGAGCTTATAAGGTGCTGGTGGTGTAGTTGCTAAGTCATATCTGACTCTTGTTACCCCACAGACTATAGCCTGCCAGTCTCCTGTGTTCTTGGAATTCTCCAGGCAAGAGTATTAGAGTGAGTTGCCATTCCCTTCTCTAGGGGATCTTCCCGATCCAGGAATTGAACCTGCATCTCCTGCACTGCGGGCAGATTCTTTACCGTCTGAACCACCAGGGAAACTGTCAAAAGCTGGTAACCATGGCCCAATTCTGTAGCATCCAGCCAGAAGCATCAGGCAGTCAAATTAATGCAGGAAGAAAGATACCCATTGCCTTTTTTGTTCTTAGATTGAGAACTCCACCTGTGTGTGTATTTTCAGTTTAAAAAGGTTGAATAATACATGATTACCACACTAAATAGTAGGAAAATCTACCCTCAATCGTTGTGCTCACCAGTCTCTCATGAGTATCCTCCCTTGTCAGGACAGAGACCTGGTCATTCTTTTTTGGCAGTGTCGACTTCCTTCGCTGTAGGAACCACGGGCTCTCCTGTCTGGAGCTGTGGTTCCCCTTCCCTTATCACTGATCCTGCTGCCTCCGTACAGATATATCACAGGGTTAGACCCCACATGTGCTCATAGGTGTCCGAGGCTTTGGTTGGAGATTGTGTTACCCCCAAAACTGGGATTGCCTCTTGGTAGATGTCAAGCCAAAAGACATAACCAAGCCAGAGATTGGGAGAAGCAAGGATTCATTACTTGCAGCAAGTAGGGGGAACACCAGAAATCTTTTCCAAGGCAGTATCTCCCTGAATGGCAAAACTTGGGCAAGTTTTTAAAAATATATATTTACTTATTGGGTTGCACCAGGTCCTAGTTGCAGTCTTCGGGATCTTCGATCTTCGTGCAGCAAGTGGGATCCTAGTTTCCCAATAGGGGATGGAACCAGGGGCCCCTGCACTGGGAAGCAAGGAGTCTTAACCATTGGACCAACAGGCAAGTCTCAAAACTGAGAAAGTTTTAAGCCACGGGTACATGCATATTCATGAAGGGGCTTAGGCAGTGAATGGAGTCCAAGCTTTATAGTTGATTGAAGTCATGAAGGTCAGATAAGGTCAGCATTATCACCCCTTAGATTCCAGGTGGTCTGGTGGTTGAACTTCAGGCTAATTTTTACCATTGAAACAAAACTGGGTGTCTTCACACCCGATACATTATCTTGGCTATTGTTACTTCTCTTGCCTGAAAATAGTCTTTTGTTCCAGCATTCTTTGGTTCCCTTAGGATCATTAATTACCAAGACCTGTTCAAGGGCAAGCACTGCTGCCTGGCTTAGAGCACAAAATGTCTTAGGCCAAAAATGGCTTCTGTTATGTCAAGAAATCCATTACGGGTTCCCTGTTTCCAGGGATGCCCTACTCTATCTCCTCACAGTTGTGGGTTCAAGGGTGGTCTGCCTGCTTACCTAGAAGCCTGGGTCACGTTGTGCTATTTCCAGCTCACAGGGGCAACCATCTTCCCTTGGTGACTGCTGACTTGGGACCTGGTTTTTCTTCTTATCCTTTTTTTTTTTTCCCCACTTTTTTCCTACTTCCAGTTGTTTTTGTTCCTTAGTTTGACCTCTGCTTCCCTCAAGCCCTGTGTGCTCCTTCCCAAATCCTAAGGCCCAAAGGCCAAAAGAGGAGACTTTTATTTTTGCCTGTATTGTCTTTTTTTGTGGGGAGCGGGTGTGGGAGGTGGGTGGGGGCTGGGTGGCTCATCTCAGTTCAGTTCAGTTGCTCAGTCGTGTCTGACTCCATGAACCACAGCACGCCAGGCCTCCCTGTCCATCACCAATTCCCGAAGTTTACTCAAACCCATGTCCATTGAGTCGGTGATGCCATCCAACCGCCTCATCCTCCATCGTCCCCTTCTCCTTCTGCCCTCAATCTTTCCCAGCATCAGGGTCCTTTCAAATGAGTCAGCTCTTTGCATCGGGTGGGCAAAGTATTGGAATTTCAGCTACAACATCAGTCCTTCCAATGAACACCCAGAACTGATCTCCTTTAGGATGGACTGGTTGGATCTCCTTGCAGTCCAAGGGACTCTCAAGAGTCTTCTCCAACACCACAATTCAAAAGCATCAATTCTTCTGCACTCAGCTTTCTTTATAGTCCAACGCTCACATCCATACATGACCACTGGAAAAACCATAGCCTTAACTAGATGGACCTTTGTTGGGAAGGTAATGTCTCTGCTTTTTAATATGCTGTCTAGGTTAGTCATAACTTTCCTTCTGAGGAGTAAGCGTCTTTTAATTTCATGGCTGCAGTCACCATCTGCAGTGATTTTGGGGCCCAGAAAAATAAAGTCTGACACTGTTTCCACTGTTTTCCCATATATTTGCCATCAAGTGATGGGACCAGATGCCTTGATCTTGGTTTTCTGAATGTTGAGCTTTAAGCCAACTTTTTCACTCTCCTCTTTCACTTTCATCAAGAGGCTCTACAGTTCTTCTTCACTTTCTGCCATAAGGGTGGTGTCATCTGCATATCTGAGGTTATTGATATTTCTCCCGGCAATCTTGAGTCCAGCTTGTGCTTCATCCAGCCCAGCATTTCTCATGATGTACTCTGTATATAAGTTAAATAAACAGGGTGACAATATACAGCCTTGACATACTCCTTTTCCTATTTGGAACTAGTCTGTTGTTCCATGTCCAGTTCTAACTGTTGCTTCCTGACCTGCATACAGGTTTCTCAAGAGGCAGGTCAGGTGGTCTGGTATTCTCATCTCTTTGAAGAATTTTCCACGATTTATGGTGCTCCACACAGTCAAAGGCTTTGGCATAGTCAATAAAGCAGAAATAGATGTTTTTCTGGAACTCTCTTGCTTTTTCGATGATCCAGCGGATGTTGGCAATTTGATCTCTTGTTCCTCTGCCTTTTCTAAAACCAGCTTGAACATCTGGAAGTTCACGGTTCACGTATTGCTGAAGTCTGGCTTGGAGAATTTTAAGCATTACTTTACTAGTGTGTGAGATGAGTGCAATTGTGTGGTAGTTTGAGCATTCTTTGGCATTGCCTTTCTTTGGGATTGGAATGAAAACTGACTCGTCTAGCTTCTGCCTAAAACTAATTTTGATATCTTCCGAGGGTTGGGGGTCTGAGCAATCTAGACACAAAGAGAGATAAAAAGATTTTATCTTAATCCATTTTCAGTAAATGTATTATTAAATATTCAGCTTTTCAGAGACAAATCAACTGAGCCCGGGCAAGCACAATGGTAAGCAATTTTCGGATGTTAATTGTGTTTCCTTTTCACTGAAACCTTCACAAGCAAATTCTGTGAGATCAGATGGAATTTTCAGTAGACTTTTCCAGCCAATTTTTTAATGTTGAAAAGCATGATGTTTTTCAGCTTGCATTAAAGCTCCAGTGAGATAATTCTCTCTTGCCAACAAGGTCAATGGACAGCTCAGGATCTGTTCCTCTAATTCTAAGTTAATTTCAGCTGTTAATAACTGAGCTCCAGAGGAAATTGTCACAAACGGATATCATTTGTAAATGAAAGTACAAGTTTCTTTCAGTGTGATGATGTCTCCATGGCCACCACCTTATCCTTATCACCCTTATCCAAACCCATCACTCATCTTGTATCCTGGAGGCAAAGCACAGTTGGAAGAAGCTGATTGTCACATTTTATTACTTGTGTGTTGGAAGAAAAGGGAAGCTCTACAGATAGAGCTGCCATGAACTTGGCCATCCCTAGTCCAGGTGCTCCAAATGATGCTGAAAACTCAGCCAGTGCTGAATCAAATCTTGGAGTTGTGGGTGAAGTGGGAAAGAATAGCTTTGTGACTTCCCAGGTGGGGTTAGTGGTAAAGAATCCACCTGCCAATGCAGCAGACTTAAGAGACACAGGATCAATCCCTGGATGGGGAAGATCCCTTGGAGGAGGGCACAGCAGCCCACTCCAGTATTCTTGCCTGGAGAATCCCACGGAGAGAGGAGCCTGGTGGGCTCTGGTCAGTAGGGTCACACAGAGTTGGACGTGACTGAAGTGACTTAGCACACTTGCTTTGCCAGACAAACGGGGACACAGCAGGCTCATGGCCCTCAAATCTGTGTTCCCCAACCCAGGGGAGCTTGATGAGGAGTTTCACAGTAATGGTTCAAAGGCAGAGATGCTGATAAGGATCAGGGTGTATACAGGGCCTGCACTGCTTTAATCTGGCCTCCAGTGGTCTTCTAATGAGCTTCTCTGTTTTCTTTCATCTGGAATGAAGAAAGAGCAAACATTTTCCATTTGTTGGGGGTTTCAGTTCTGCAGAAGAGCTCAAAGATAGTGTTATGTGTATCCCTTGAGGTGGAGCCAGGACCCTGCTCCAAGGCTGCACTATTGTTTCTCCGCTGCTTCTCCCTTGTCTCTGCATCCCCTTCCTTCCCTGATCAATAACTGTTTGAATCTGCCCTTTAGAATCCAGGGAAGGTCATAGTGGCTGGAGTCTGCTCCCTACAATCAAGAAACAGGGGACATGGAAAGGCATCTGTGCCAAGGTATCCGAGAGGGTCCTGCTGGGTTTCATAACCTAGACCTAGAAAGCTGATTAGGTCCTGGGAGGAGCATGTGTGTTGAAGGCCCAACCTAGTGTGATGTAACAGCCCCTGCCCTTGCAGATTTTCTCTCAATCCAACCTGGACTGACTGGGGAAGAGCAGAAACAGTGGTGATAATGGGATTCCCAGGTGGGTCAATGGTAAAGATTCCACCTGCTAATGAACAATCCCAAGAGTTGCAGAAAACTCAGGTTTGATCCCTAGGTTGGGAAGATCCCCTGGAGAAGGAAATGGCAACCCAGTCCAGTATTCTTGCCAGGAAAATTCCATGCACAGAGGAGCCTGGTGGGCTATAGTCCATAGGGTTGCAAAGAGTCAGACATGGCTGAAGCAGCTGAGCACAATGTCATAAATATGTATTTGCCCCTCCTCAGCCCACAGAAGGCACAAGGGAAGATGCCAGAACAGGGGTCAGAATATGTGGGGCATGGAGTCCTGGTTTGTCATTTACTGTCTGTGTGATTTGGGGCAAAACACCTAAAATCTCTGAGTCTCAAATACTTCATCCTTAAAATGACTGAAGTGTGTATAGTTTTGAAGGATCCAAAGAGATGTGAAAATGAAAGTACTTGATTACATTTTTAAAAACATTTTGTACATGTCAAGTTTGTATAATTGTTGCTAATGAAAGCCTCCACTGCCAATTCAAAGGCTGCCAACAGCCAAGTACTAGCCTTCTGGCTAGCAGGCTGATTCCAAAGTAAAGCTACTTTTCTCCCTAAACCAGTGTAAATTAAGTTTGTCATTTTAGTCTTTGTAATATGGAGTCAAATACCATCCAGGCAGCCCCTATCTCACTTGGGTGCTCAGCTCAGGATTTCTTCTGGGTCTTTTAGTCTCCCACGTGTAACTGCTGGGCCTTCCTGGTGGTCCAGTGGTTAAGACTGTGCTTCCAATACAGGAGGCCTGGGTTCAATCCCTGGTCTGGGAACTGAAATCCCACAAGATGCTTGGGGAAGCCAAAAATGTGTAGGTGGCAGTTAGGGTTAGGGATTAGGGGACTTAAGTGTAAAAAAGAGTTTATAACTGTACCTGGAATATTAATATTTACTTAAATGATTTGTACATTCTCATGGGCAAAGATCTTCATGACCAAGATAATCATGATGGTGTGATCACTCCACTCTGTCTCCTAGAGCCAGACATCCTGTAATGTAAAGTCAAGTGGGCCTTAGGAACCATCACTACGAACAAAGCTACTGGAGGTGATGGAATTCCAGTTGAGCTATTTTAAATCCTGAAAGATGATGCTATGAAAGTGCTTCATTCAATATGCCAGCAAATTTGGAAAACTCAGCAATGGCCACAGGACTGGAAAAGGTCAGTTTTCATTCCAGTCCCAAAGAATGCTCAAACTACCACAATTGCACTCATCTCATATGCTAGCAAAGTAATGCTCAAAATTCTCCAAGCCAGGCTTCAGCAATACGTGAACTGTGAACTTCCAGATGTTCAAGCTGGTTTTAGAAAAGGCAGAGGAACAAGAGATCAAATTGCCAACATCGGCTCAATCATCGAAAAAGCAAGAGAGTTCCAGAAAATCATCTGTTTCTGCTTTATTGACTATGCCAAAGCCTTTGACTGTGTGGAGCACCATAAATCATGGAAAATTCTTCAAGAGATGGGAATACCAGACCACCTGATATGCCTCTTGAGAAACCTGTATGCAGGTCAGGAAGCAACAGTTAGAACTGGACATGGAACAACAGACTGGTTCCAAATAGGAAAAGGAGTATGTCAAGGCTGTATATTGTCACCCTGTTTATTTAACTTATATGCAGAGTACATCATGAGACATGCTGGGCTGGATGAAGCACAAGCTGGACTCAAGATTGCCGGGAGAAATATCAATAACCTCAGATATGCAGATGACACCACCCTTATGGCAGAAAGTGAAGAAGAACTGTAGAGCCTCTTGATGAAAGTGAAAGAGGAGAGTGAAAAAGTTGGCTTAAAGCTCAACATTCAGAAAACCAAGATCAAGGCATCTGGTCCCATCACTTGATGGCAAATATATGGGAAAACAGTGGAAACAGTGTCAGACTTTATTTTTCTGGGCCCCAAAATCACTGCAGATGGTGATTGCAGCCATGAAATTAAAAGATGCTTACTCCTTGGAAGGAAAGTTATGACCAACCTAAAGAGCATATTTAAAAGCAGAGACATTACCTTCCCAACAAAGGTCCATCTAGTCAAGGCTATGGTTTTTCCAGTGGTCATGTATGGATGTGAGCGTTGGACTATAAAGAAAGCTGAGTGCAGAAGAATTGATGCTTTTGAACTGTGGTGTTGGAGAAGACTCTTGAGAGTCCCTTGGACTGCAAGGAGATCCAACCAGTCCATCCTGAAGGAGATCAGTTCTGGGTGTTCATTGGAAGGACTGATGTTGAAGCTGAAACTCCAATATTTTGGCCACCTCATGCAAAGGCCTGACTCATCTGAAAAGACCCTGATGCTGGGAAAGATTGAGGGCAGGAGGAAAAGAGGATGACAGAGGATGAGATGGTTGGATGGCAACACTGACTCAATGGACATGGGTTTGGATAAACTCCAGGAGTTGGTGATGGACAGGGAGGCTTGGCATGCTGTGGTTCATGGGGTTGCAAAGAGTTGGACACGACTGAGCAACTGAACTGAACATGGGCACACACATACACATACATACAGTATATCAGGATGAATGTATATGGTGTGGAGAAAGAAATGAGCAAATAGATTTGTGTTGGAAGACAGAGGCTCAGGAATTTTGTTAACCAGCTCTTGTTCATATCCATTTTTTTCTCTTGGGGTGTTTTCCATTTCTGTCACCCATTGTATTTTTGGTGGAGAGGCACTGTGGGTAGAGGGTATATTTTTATTCTCAAGGGAAGGCTTATTATAAGCAAAAGAAGCAAAGTAGGAGACAAAACATGCTATTTAAATGGGCACTTCAGGCAAGTTACACCTACATCCCTCTGTCTCCTGGCTCCTAAAATTCCAGATGTTTGTTTAAGGAAACCCAGGCTTCAGAAAGAAATGAGGAGCGTCCTGGGAGCACTAGGAGACAATAAATCTCTGAGTCACTGTCCTGCCTCTATGTCCCAAGTGAGAATCACTACATGGAGGGAAGGCATAACCAAGACCCCAAGGAGATTTCAGAGTAGAAACAGGCAGAGACAGAGCCAGGAACCTGGGTGTGAGATCTAAGCTTCCCGCCCTCCCTAAATGCTCTACCATATTTAAAACTTAAGCTGATGGTAATCATAGGGGGTTCAGGTAAACATGATCTCACTATTTCCAGTTCTTGTGTGGTATTTGTGGAAAGGGGAAATTTATTTGAAGGGCTAAATCTATTCTATTTCTGAAATCCTAGTTGAGGCTTAAAATAATAAGATGATAGAAAGTACAATATCCAAAACTGCATAAAAATTTAATTAAAAATTCTCACCAGGGAATTCCGTGGTGGCCCAAGGATTAGGATTCCATGCTTTCACTGCTGAGGGCCCTGTTTCAACCCCTGGTCAGGGAACTAAGGCCCCACAAGCTTCCTGGTGCAACCAAAAAGATAAAAGAAAAAATTCTCACTGAAGTGTTGTTGTTGTTGTTTAGTCACTCAATCATGTCTGACTCTTTGCAACCCCATCTATTGTAGCCCACAGGTATCCTCTGTCCATGAAATTCTCTAGGCAAGGATGCTAGAATGGGTTGCCATTTCCTTCTCCAGGGCATCTTCCTGAGCTAGGGATCAAACCCACATCTCCTGCATTGTAGGCAGATTCTTTACCACTGAGCCACTGGGGAAGCACAAAAGAAATGTTTAGTATTGAAAATAATGAAAAGTCATTTACTGACTCTTTCAACAGGTATTTCCTAAGCATGGGTTATGTGTCAAGTCCCAGATACTTAAGAAACACTTGTAAACAACTTGGGAAAATACATGATTACAATAGAGTTTGCTGGTGTTTTGACACTGGTAGTGAAGCAGGAGGAAAGGGGCAGGGCACATGCTTTGAAAGAATGACACAGCCCGAGTTTAGTTCAGTTCAGCTCAGTTCAGTCGGTCAGTCATGTCCGACTCTTTGCGACCCCTTGAACCATGGCACTCCAGGCCTATCCATCACCAACTTCCGGCGTCCACCCAAATCCATGTACACTGAGCCAGTGATGCCCTCCAGCCATCTCATCCTCTGTCATCCCCTTCTCCTCCTGCCCTCAATCTTTCCCAGCATTAGGGTCTTTTCCAGTGAGTCAGGTCTTTGCACCAGGTGGCCAAAGTATTGGAGTTTCAGCTTCAACATCAGTCCTTCCAATGAACACCCAGGACTGATCTCCTTTAGGACAGCCCGAGGACACAATATAAACTGATTAGAACCAAGTAGGTCCAAGATGGCAGATGAGTCAACTTCCACTAGACCTTGAGTCTCAGTATACACTTGATGTAACACATCGGCAAGCTAAATGATACATTCCCAAGTGCCATGACAGTTACAAGGCTGACAATAAAGGTCAAAAAGTGGGCAGTGGTCCAATTCCTGGAAATCTCCAAACCTTTCCCAAAATAGCTGGAATACCCCTCCTACTCATTAGCCTAAGAAATTAACCAGCACTATAAAAACTGACAACCCCACACCCTGGGGCCACTCTAACCTTCTGAGATTGCCCACAGTCTATCTGTGGAGTGTTTCTCTCTAAATAAAACCATTTTTACCTATCACTTGATCTCTCACTGAATTCTTTCTGTGAAGAGACATCAAGAACCCAAGCTTTGTTAAGTCCTGAAACCAGGTGTGATCTCAGTTAAAAGACCGTGGGTTCAAGTCGCAACATGAGTTGCATGGTTTCAATAGGGTGGATGGGAGGGCACCAGGAAGGGAGAAATTTTCCTCTACCCTTCTAAGTTCTTCTGACTGGTCTAAGAATTAACTAGCTTGTGATACATTAATAGGAGAAAATCAAGCAAAAATTTTAATAACATATATGCATGGGCTTCCCAGTTGGTGCCAGTGGTAAAGAATCCACCTGCCAATGCAGGAGACATAAGAAACGCAGGTTTGATCCCAGGGTCAGGAAGATCCCCTGGAAGAGGAAACAGCAACCCACTCCAATATTCTTGCCTGGAGAATCCCATCAACAGCCTGGTGGGCTACGGTTCATAGGGTCACAAAGAGTTGACCCTCACACACGCATGGGAGACACCCAGGAGAACAAAGCAACTCACCAAAATGGCCCAAGTCCTCAATCTTAAACACCACTGTTGACTAAAAAATATGTACAACTTGAGAGCTGCAAGTTAAGTTTTATTTGGGGCAAAATGACTGCAGCCTGGGGAGCAGTCTCTCAGAGCTATCTTATTTGGGGCAAAATGAGGACTGAAGCCTGGGAGACAGCATCTTAGATAGCTCTGAGAGACTGCTCCAAAGCGGCAGTGGGGGAAGGTCAATATATAAGGTTTTGGTGAAGGGGGACCATTAAGCACTCATTTTACAAAAGGTTTTTGTTAGATGGATGATTCTTATCCATCATGAGGATCTGATGTCACCATGAAGGGATATAGTGCTTCTCTAGATAAGAGGAGATGCAAGGATTGAGATCATAATACCTGTTCCTAAAAACATCCAACTATCTAAAGACCTGTCCCACCAGATTCCCTGGAGCACAGAGCGCCTCACTCCACCCTGATCTCCCTCAGGGGTTGTTGAAGGTCAGCAGCTATAGCAGCTTGGGGTTCAGTCTCCATAGAGGCAGATGGCAAAATGCCTTGTTGTTCAGCCATTGGCAATGCTCTTGGTAAGTGCCAATTTGCAGTTGACACCACCTTCAGCTAAAGAGGAGATAACAATGGTTTGGGATTTGAAAGGAGAGGAAGGCAATTCACATGAAGATGAAAAGTAACTGTTTGGTAAACAAATGTTTGCTGGGACACAGAGTGGACTCTGATCTCTAAACTGAGTTTCCCTACCACACTCAGACCATATCCTCACATGATAGCTCTATTCTGGGAACTGGTCCTTTATCTAAATTCTTTAGGCAGCTAAGAGAAGTGTAACAACACTTCCTGAGACTTCTACTTCTTAAAGATAATCAGCCTAAATTAATCTTCATGCCAATGAGACACATTGTGGGGTGATAAATTCTGCTCCTTTCAAGGAAGAGATGAGGTAGGCATGGAGGAGCTGTGGGAGTGGCCCAGAAAGGACATATCAATCCTGGACTCAGGCAGAACTACCTACTCAAGATCTTTTTTGTACAGTTCTTCATTTCACTCTTGTGTAATTTTATATAGTTCTTCTGTGTATTCTTGTATTGGACCTAACAGAAGCAGAAGATATTAAGAAGAGGTGGCAAGAATACACAAAAGAACTGTACAAAAAAGATCTTCATGACCCAGATAACCACGATGGTGTGATCACACACCTAGAGCCAGACATCCTGGAATGCGAGGTCAAGTGGGTCTTAGGAAGCATCACTATGAACATAGCTAATGGAGGTGATGGAATTCCAGTTGAGCTATTTCAAATCCTGAAAGATGATGCTGTGAAAGTGCTGCACTCAATATGCCAGCAAATTTGGAAAACTCAGCAGTGGCCACAGGACTGGAAAAGGTCAGGTTTCATTCCAATCCCAAAGAAAGGCAACGCCAAAGAATGTTCAATCTACTGCACAATTACACTCATCTCACACACTAGCAAAGTAATGCTCAAAATTCTCCAAGCAAGGCTTCAGCAGTACCTGAACTGTGAAATTCCAGATGTTCAAGCTGGATTTAGAAAAGGCAGAGGAACCAGAGATCAAATTGCCAAAATCTGCTGGATCATTGAAAAAGCAAGAGAGTTCCAGAAAAACATCTATTTCTGCTTTATTGACTAAGCCCAAGGCTTTGACTGTTTGGATCACAACAAACTGTGGGAAATTCTTAAAAAGATGGGAATACCAGACTACCTTACTTGCCTCCTGAGAAATCTGTATGTGGGTCAAGAGGCAATAGTTAGAACTGGACATGGAACAACAGACTAGTTCCAAATTGGGAAAGGAGTATGTCAAGGCTGTATATTGTCACCCAGTTTATTTAACTTATATGCAGAATACATTATCCAAAATGCCAGGCTGGATGAAGAATAAGCTGGAATCAAGATGGCCAGTAGAAATATCAATAACCTCAGATATGCAGATGACACCACCCTTATGGCAGAAAGTGAAGAAGAACTAAAGAGCCTCTTGATGAAACTGAAAGAGGAGAGTGGAAAAGTTGGCTTAGAGCTCAACATTCAGAAAACTAAGATCATGGCATCCGGTCCCATCACTTCATGGCAAATAGAAAGGGAAACAATAGAAACAGTGACAGACTTTATTTTCTTGGGCTCCAAAATCACTGCAGATGGTGACTGCAGCCATGAAATTAAAAGACGCTTCTCCTTGGAAGAAAAGTTATGACCAACCTAGATAGCATATTCAAAAGCAGACACATTGTTTTGCTGACAAAGGTCCATCTAGTCAAAGCTATGGTTTCTCCAGTAGTCATGTATGGATGTGAGTGTTGGGACTATAAAGAAAGCTGAGCACCAAAGACTTGATGCTTTTGATCTGTGGTCTTGGAGAAGACTCTTGAGAGTTCCTTGGACTGCAAGGAGATCCAACCAGTGCATCCTAAAGGAAATCAATCCTGAATATTCACTGGAAGGACTGATGCTGAAGCTGAAACTCCAGTACTTTGGCCACCTCATGTGAAGAGTTGACTCATTGGAAAAGACCCTGATGCTGGGAGGGATTGAGGGAAGGAGGATAAGGGGGCGACAGAGGATGAGATGGCTGGATGGCGTCACTGACTTGATGGACATGAGTTTGAGTAAATTCCAGGAGTTGGTGATGGACAGGGAGTCCTGGCGTGCTGTGATTCATGGGGTTGCAAAGAGTCGGACACAACTGAGTGACAGAACTGAACTGAACACATCCATAGGCACCAATAGTTCTCAGGCTAACCATCAAAGGCCAAAAAGTGGGTGGCCCAGCTACTGGTATTTCCCGCCTCTTCCCTGAAATAGTTGAAAGAATCCTCCTACTCATTAGCCTGTGAACTTACCTAGCCCATTAAGACTAACCAAACCATACTTGGGGGCTGCTCTCACCTTCTGAGATGACCCACACTCTGTCTGTGGAGTGTGTTCCCCTCTAAATAAACCTCCTTCTTACCTGTCACTTTGTCACTGAATTCTTTCTGCAATGAGACATCAAGAACTGAGCTTCATTTAGTCCTGAGACCAGGTGTGTGTGTGTGCACGCACACGCTCAGTCACTCAGTAATATCTGACTGTTTGCAACCCTATGTTCTGTAGCCCGCCAGGCTCCTCTGTCCATGGAATTCTTCAGGCAAGAATACAGGAGTGAGTTGCCATTTCTTCTTCCAGGGCATCTTCCCTGACCCAGGGATCGAACCTGCATCTCCTGCATTGGCAGGCATATTCTTTACCACTGCACCACCTGGGAAACCTAGGTGTGTGATCTCAATTAAAAGACTGAGTCCAAGACCCAGTTTCAGTTTTGGTTGGGTTTGAGTCCTGGGAGATGGGCTTAAGTTCAACTTGAATTGCACAGCTTCATTACTAACAAAGAAAGAACTGAGCTAAATAGTGTGTTTAGTGAATTAGTCATTTTATATTCTTACCTCATCACAAACCAGTAACAGATTGGCCTAGACCAGCAGCTGGTGTGTGGTACATACTTCCAGCACTGTAGCAAAGACCAATTAAGACTTATTCAGGGGAGAGGAGAGTGTGTCTTACAGACAGAACCGCCTGGCCAGAGTCAGAAGGGCCTCCACAATAGAACAACTCCTCATGATTCAGGTGACGTGGAGGGTGAGGGGCCAGAAAGTCCAGCAATTCAGGGGCCAACCTTATTTTAAATGAAGGGAGTATGCTTGCATGCTAAGTCACTTCAGTCATGTCTATGGGATTCTGTAGGCAAGAATGTTGGAGTGGGTTGCTATGCCCTCCTCCAGGGGATCTCCACGATCCAGGGATTGAACCCATGTCTCTTAAGTCTCCCTCACTGTCAGGGAGGTTCTTTACCACTTCAGCCACATGGGAAGCCCGAAGGGAGCATAGACAGAAAGAAAATTTTATTTCAGCCTTCAACTCAAGCTCATACCAAACTCCTGTGAAGTTTTCCTGGAGCAAACATTCTACAGAAATGTTTTTCTGAAAAAAAGGATTTTTTTTTTTTTTTTAAAGACTCAACCTAAAAGTTGAGAATTATACCTTATTTGGTGGACTTTCTGAGGACTTGAGCCTGGGAGGCAGCCTCTCAAGTATCTCTGAAGGACTGTTCCAAAGAGGTAAGTGAGGAGCAAGGTTATATAGGAATTTTTGCAATGAAGACCAGGTAGTTGGAATGTCTGTTAATCAGAGTTAATTAAAGAAAACCAGACATCTCAAATTAATGAATGTAGTTCTTTTCTATGTTTGGGAAGATGCAAGAGTCTGGGCTCACGGAAATCATTCCTTCTATATGCACCTTAACTATCTAGGGCCAGAATCCTGCCTTTTCCATGCTGAGTTCTCTCACACTGCAGTGCTAATGGCTTGATGACAGCATCTTTTGTTTGCTGATATGGCAGGTGACATTTTTCATCCGCAGAAGATTTCTTCCTTAACCTCAGAGGCCCAAGGTCCCCCCTCTTAAAGGGAAATCTTGCATTTAAGAGAAACAAGATAAAACTCAACAGCGACACCTATGGACCAGTCCACCCAGGTTTTGGTCTTCAAAAATTGCATTTCCTCAAATAGGGTCTCTGTATCAACCTAGAAGGGTGGGATGGGGAGGGAGATGAGAGGAAGGTTCAAGAGGGAGGGGATATATGGTATACCTATGGATGATTCATGTTGAGGTTTGACATAAAACAACAAAATTCTGTAAAGCAATAATCCTTCAATTAAAAAAAATAAATTTAAAAAAGTGCAGTTCCTATCTGCTTTGTTGGGTCAGTGGGGGGTGGGGGAGTAGGGTGTTCCCAGGTGGCACTAGTGGTAAAGAACCTCCCTGCCAATGCAGGAGACATAAGAGACGTGAGTTCAGTCCCTGGGTTGGGAAGATCCCCTGGAGGAGGAAATGGAAACCCACTCCAGTATTCTTGCCTGGAGAATCCCATGGACAGAAGAGTGCAAGCTGCAGTCCGTGGGGTCTCAAAGAGTTGGACCTGACTGCAGCAACTTAACACACACGTCTGCCTTGTCTGTTGAGTTATCAGAGTACTGAGAAGGTCTAGCTACTTCACAAAGAAAGAGAGGAGGAGAGAGGAGGGGAGAGCTGTCTTTGTTCACAGCCCTAGTCTCAGACTGGACATCCAGCAACCACGCATGTGGAAAGGATCGGGGTTCCTGGGGTGGGGGTGCCACATATCTTCCTCACTGTGGCTAGAAGTGCCATGTTTATGAACCCTTCCCTTTGAATTATGTATGTTCCTGCTAATAATTAATTTTAAAAATCCAAATCTCCCTGGAAAAGGACATAGTTAAGCTTGACTTCATTTTAAATCCATAGACTGAGTTAAGACTCATTTATTAACTGCTTTTCTCTGGGAACAAAGAGATTTGTTCAGTGGGTTTGGTGCTGAAAACTTGGCCTCTCTGCACCAGGGCTGAACTGAATTTCAGAGATAGGGTTTTGGGTGAGGTAAGAAAGAATAACTTCATTGCTTTGTCAGACAAAGGGGCCATAGCAGGCTCTGTACTGAAAAGTTGTATGTCCCAACCTAGGAGGATATGTTGCAGTGGTTCAAGGATGGGGTTTCTGATAAGATTATGGTATGTGCAGGGCCTGCACTGCTTTAATCTGAACTCAGGTGACCTTCTCTGGAATTAAGAATGCTAACATCTTCCATTTGTTGGGGGTTTTAGTCCTATAACTCAATAATATAACTAAATTCTATAAATAAATAAAATAATTCTATAAAATAACTAAATAATATATAAGTTCTATAACATAGTTCTATAACTATATTTGTTGGGGGTTTTAGTTCTTCTTGGGAGAAAAGCTATGACCAACCTAGACAGCATATTAAAAATCAGAGACATTACTTTGCCAACAAAGGTCCATCTAGTCAAAGCTCCGGTTTTTCCAGTGGTCATGTATGGATGTGAGAGTTGGACTATAAAGAAAGCTGAGTGCAGAAGAATTGATGCTTCTGAACTGTGGTGTTGGAGAAGACTTTTGAGAGTCCTTTGGACTGCAAGGAGATCCAACCAGTCCATCCTAAAGGAGATCAGTCCTGGGTGTTCATTGGAAGGACTGATGTTGAAGCTGAAACTCCAATATTTTGGCCACCTGATGTGAGGAACTGACTCATTTGAAAAGACCCTGATGCTGGGAGAGATTGAAGGTAGGAGAAGAGGACGTTGGAGGATGAGATGGCTGCATGGAGTCAGGGACTCGATGGACATGAGTCTGAGCAAGCTCCAGGAGTTGGTGATGGACAGGGAATCCTTGTCTGCTGCAGTGCATGGGGTTGCAAAGAGTCAGATACAACTGAGACTGAGCGACTTAACTGAAATGAACTTAGTTCTTAAAGAGCTTAAAGATTGTTTATGCATGTTTTATGTATCCCTTGAGGTGGAACCAGGACCCTGCCCCAAGCATTCACTATTGTCTCTTGACTGCCCCTCCCTTGTCTCTGTAACCCCCTACTTTCCCTGATTCAGTTCAGTTCAGTTCAGTTCAGTCACTCAGTCCTGTCTGACTCTTTGCAACCCCATGAATCGCAGCACACCAGACCTCCCTGTCCATCACAAACTCCCAGAGTTTACTCAAACTCATGCCCATCGAGTCAGTGATGCCATCCAGCCGTCTCATCCTCTGTCATCCCCTCCTCCTCTTGCCCCCAATCCCTCCCAGCATCAGGGTCTTTTCCAATGAGTCAACTCTTCGCATGAGGTGGCAAAAGTATTGGAGTTTCAGCTTCAGCATCAGTTCATCCAATGAACACCCAGGACTGATCTCCTTTAGGATGGACTGGTTGGATCTTCTTGCAGTCCCAGGGACTCTCAAGAGTCTTCTCCAACACCACAGTTCAGAAGCATCAATTCTTCAGTGCTCAGCTTTCTTCACAGTCCAACTCTCACATCCATACATGACAACTGGGGTTCTCCAGGCAAGAACACTGGAGTGGGTTGCCATTTCCTTCTCCAATGTGTGAAAGTGAAAAGTGAAAGTGAAGTTGCTCAGTCGTGTCCGAATCTTAGCGACCCCATGGACTGCAGCCTACTAGGCTCATCCATCCAGGGAATTTTCCAGGCAAGAGTACTGGAGTGGGGTGCCAGTGCCTTCTTCAAAGGGAATGGCAGGACGTACTTAAAGTGATGAAAGAGTAAAGCCTACAACCCAGATTACTGTATCCAGCAAGGATCTCTTTCAAATATGAAGGAGAAATATTTTACAGACAAGCAAGAGCTGGGAGAATTCAGCAAACCAGCTCTTCAACAAATGCTAAATTATCTTCTCTAGATAGGAAAAACAGAAAAGGTTTATAAACTCGAACCCAAAACAACAAAGTAAATGGCGATGTGATCATACTCATCAATAATTACCTTAAATGTAAATGACTGGATGCCCCAACCAAAAGAGAAAGACTGGCTGAATGGATACAAAAATAAGACCCCTATATATGCTCTCTACAAGAGACCCACCTCACACCAAGGGACATATACAGACTGAAAGTGAAGGGCTGGAAAAAGATACTTCATGAAAATGGAGACCAAAAGAAAGCAGGAGTAGCAATACTTGTATCAGATAAAATAGACTTTTAAATAAAGGCTGTGAAAAGAGACAAAGAAAAACACTACACAATGATGAAAGGATCAATCCAAGAAGAAGATATAACAATTATAAATATATATGTACCCAACATAGGAGCACTTCAATATATAAGGCAAATGCTAACAAATATGAAAGGGGAAATTAGCAGTAACACAATAATAGTGGGAGACTTTAATATCCCACTCACACCTGTGGATAGTTCAACTAATCAGAAGATTAGCAAGGAAGCCCAAACTTTAAATGATACAATGGGCCAGTTAGACCTAATTGATACCTATAGGATATTTCACCCAAAAACAATGAATTTCACCTTTTTCTCAAGTGCACACAGAACATTCTCCAGGATAGATCACATCCTGAGCCATAAATCTAGCCTTGGTAAATTCAAAAAAATTGAAAGCATTTAAAGTGTCTTTTCTGATCACAATGCAGTAAGATTAGATGTCAACTACAGGAAAAAAACTATTAAAAATACAAACATATGGAGGCTAAACAACATACTTCTGAATAACCAACAAATCACAGAAGAAATCAAAAAGGAAATCAAAATTTGCATAGAAACAAATGAAAATGAAAGCATGACAACCCAAAAACTATGGAATTCAGTAAAAGCAGTGCTAAGGGGAAAGTTCATAGCAATACAAGCTTACCTCAAGAAACAAGAGAAAAATCAAATAAATAACCAAACTCTACACCCAAAAAAACTAGCAAAAGAAGAAATGAAGAACCCCAGAGTTAGTATAAGGAAAGAAATCATAAAAATTAGGGCAGAAATTAATGAAAAAACACAAGGGTGACCATAGCAAAAATCAACAAAACTAAAACCTGGTTTTTGAGAAGATAAATAAAATAGACAAACCATTAGCCAGACTCATAAAGAAAAAAAGGGAGAAGAATCAAGTCAACAGAATTAGAAATGAAAATGGAGAAATCACAACAGACAACACAGAAATACAAAGGATCATAAGAGACTACAATCAGCAACTATATACCAATAAAATGGACAACTTGGAAGAAATGTACAAATTCTTAGAAAAGTATAACCTTCCAAAACTGAACCAGGAGGAAACAGAAAATCTTAACAGACCCATCACAAGTTCGGATAGCAAGACTGTAATAAAAAATCCTACTCAAACTGTTCCAGAAAATTGCAGAGGAGGTTAAACTGCCAAACTCATTCTATAAGGCCACCATCACCCTAATACCAAAACCAGACAAAGATGCTACACAAAAAGGAAAACTACAGGCCAATATCAGTGATGAACATAGATGCAGAAATCCTCAACAAAATTCTTGCAAACAGAAACCAACAACATATTAAAAAGATCATACATCATGACCAAGTGGGCTTTATCCCAGGGATGCAAAGGTTTTTAGTATTTGCAAAGCAATCAATGTGACACACCACATTACCAAAACCATATGATTGTCTCAATAGACCCAGAGAAAGCCTTTGACAAAATTCAACATCCATTTATGATAAAAGCTCTCCAGAAAGCAGGCATAGATAATAAAAAGACATCAACATAATAAAAGCCATATATGATAAACCCACAGCAAACATTATGCTCAATGGCGAAAAATTGAAAGCATTTCCCCTAAAGTCAGGAACAAGACAAGGGTACCCATTCTCACCACTACTATTCAACATAGTTTTGGAAGTTTTAGCCACAACAATCAGAGAGGAAAAAGAAATAAAAGGAATCCAGATTGGAAAAAAAAGAAGTAAAACTCTCACTATTTGCAGATGACGTGATCCTCTACATAGAAAATCCCAAAGACACCACCAGAAAATTACTAGAGCTAATCAATGAATATAGTAAAGTTGCAGGATATAAAATTAAAACACAGAAATCCCTTGCATTCTGTACACTAACAACGAGAAAACAGAAAGAGAAATTAAGGAAACAATCCCATTCATCACTGTAATGAAAAGAATAAAATACTTAGGAATAAATCTACCTAAAGAAACAAAAGACCTATATATAGAAAACTATAAAACACTGTTGAAAGAAATCAAAGATGACACAAATAGATGGAGAAATATACCATTTTCATGGATATCAGAAGAATCAACATTGTGAAAATGAGTATACTACCCAAAGCAATCTATGGATTCAATGAAATCCCTATCAAGCTACCAATGGTATTTTTCACAGAACTAGGAAAAATAATTGCACAATTTGTATGGAAATATAAAAAACCTCGAGTAGCCAAAGCAATCTTGAGAAAGAAGAATGGAACTGAAGGAATCAACCTGCCTGACTTCAGACTATACTACACAGCTACAGTCATCAAGACAGTATGGTACTGGCACAAAGACAGAAGTATAGATCAATGAAACAAAATAGAAAGCCCAGAGATAAATCCACGCACCTATGGACACCTTATCTTTGACAAAAGAGGCAAAAATATACAATGGAAAAAAGACAACCTCTTTAACAAGTGATGCTGGCAAAACTAGTCAACCACCTGTAAAAGAATGAAACTAGAACACTTTCTAACACCATACACAAAAATAAACTCAAAATGCATTAAAGATCTAAATGTAAGACCAGAAACTATAAAACTCTTACAGGAAAACATAGGCAAAACACTTTGGCATAAATCATGGCAAGATTCTCTATGACCCATCTCCCAGAGTAATGGAAATAAATGCAAAAATAAACAAATGGGACCTAATTAAACTTAAAATCTTTTGCACAGTGAAGGAAACTATAAACAAGGTGAAAAGACAACCTTCAGAAAGGGAGAAAAAATAGCAAATGAAGCAACTGACAAAGAATTAATCTCAAAAATATACAAGCAGCTCATGCAGTTCAATTCCAGAAAAATAAACAGCCCAATCAAAAAGTGGGCCAAAGAACTAAACAGACATTTCTCCAAAGAAGACATACAGATGGCTAACAAATACATGAAAAGATGCTCAACATCACTCATTATCAGAGAAATGCAAATCAAAACCACAATAAGGTACCATCTCACGCTGGTCAGAATGGCCACCATCAAAAAGTCTATAAACAATAAATGCTAGAGAGGATGTGGAGAAAAGGGAACCCTCTTACACTGTTGGTGGGAATGCAAACTAGTACAGCCACTATGGAGAACAGTGTGGAGATTCCTTAAAACACTGGAAATAGAACTGCCATATGACCCAGCAATCCCACTGCTGGGCATGCACACTGAGGAAACCAGAGTTGAAAGAGACACGTGTACCCCAATGTTCATCGCAGCACTGTTTACAATAGCTAGGACATGGAAGCAACCTAAATGCCCATCAGAAAACGAATGGATAAGAAAGATGTGGTACATATACACGATGGAATATTACTCAGCTATTACAAAGAATGCATTTGAATCAGTTCTAATGAGGTGGATGAAACTGGAGCCTATTATACAGAGTGAAGTAAGTCAGAAAGAAAAACACCAATACAGTACACTAACACATATATATGGAATTTAGAAAGATGGTAACAATGACCCTATATGTGAGACAGCAAAAGAGACACAGATGTGAAGAACAGACTTTTGGACTTTGTGGGAGAAGGCGAGGGTGGGATGATTTGAGAGAATGGCATTGAAAACAACTATATTACCATATGTGAAATAGATCACCAGTCCAAGTTTGATGCATGAAACAGGGCACTCAAAGCTGGGGCACTGGGATGACCCAGAGGGATGGGATGGGGAGGGAAGTGGGAGGGGTTTCGGGATGGGGGACACATGTACACCTTTGGCTGATTCACGTCAATGTATGGCACCACAATATTGTAAAGCCTTCAATTAAAATAAATAACTTTTTTAAAAAAGAAAAAGCATGCACATTGAGCAGCTAATGCATACCAGGCACTGTGTTAGGCTCATAGCATGCAATATGTTCTCACTTCAAAGGTGAGGGGCAGAAAGGACCAGCCTACTATATTCACTTGTTAAAGAAATATTTCCTGAGAGCATTCAACATACTAATTTTTTTTTAGGGTCTAGAGACACAACAGTCAATGGAAGGAACAAAGCTATGACATTATATATACAAATCAACTTATTCTACAAATATTTAACAAATACCTATCCTATGCCCCAAATTCTGCTAATTGTTGGAGACACCAGAGTGAGCAAAACTCTGACCTCAAGACGTTGACAGTTCAATAGACAGAAACAACGAAAGGACAACACTGAAAAGTGCTCTGGAAACACCAGATAGGTAGATAATAGAGAGAAATGTACCTCTATCACTGTCTGGTCAAAATATGAGTTATCTATATGATTTGAGTGAAAGTGAAAGTCACTCAGGATCGTCTGGCTCTTTGCAACCCCATGGACTATATAGTCCATGGAATACTCCAGGCCAGAAACTGGAGTGGGTAGCCTATCCCTTCTCCAGGGGATCTTCCCAATCCAGAGATCAAACCCAGGTCTTCCGTATTTGCAGGCAGATTCTTCACCAGCTGAGCCACAAGGGAAGCCCTATATGCTTTGAAGTTACAAATATAAGATGATCTCGCTGCTTATTTAGTCCCGTGCAGTATTCTGCCATTGATCTGCCTACATTTAAAACATAAATTTAGATAAATAGTAATTAACTATAGCATCTCCATCTGTATATCTTCATTTCCCTCTCCTGTTATAAAATAATAATTATTTTTGTTTTCAATACTGTTTGTCTTCTTTTGTGAGAAAGCCCTGATACACTCACTGTTCAAGCCCCCTTCTTCAAGGTACTGGATTCCGGAGCCTTCCCTGGTGGTTGAGTGGTAAAGAACCTGCCTGTTAATGCACAGAACACAGGTTCGATCCCTGGCCCAGGAAGATCTCACTTACTCAGAGCAGCTAAGCCCAGCACCACACTACTGAGCCCTGGCTCTGGAGCCCATGTGACACAACTACTGAGCTCACACTCCCTAGAGATCGTGCACCACAACAAGAGAAGCCACTGCAATGAGAAGTCTGTGACCGCAACTAGAGAAAACCCCCATGCATCAGTGAAGACTCTGAGCAGCCAAATATAATTTCAAAAAGATATTAGATTCTGAATAACCTTGGGTCCTCACGGCTCAACTTACTATGAATTCCCCAAGGCAGCAAGGTCACTAACAGAGCATCATCCTTAATTCAGCTCAGTCTGGAACTATTGGAAAGTCATCCCACTTTACATTCTCCTCAGGGACCCTCAGTCCCTGGCTCCAGTGATGGATCAGATCTGGGAAGCAAGGGAAAGCTTTGCAGAAAAGTGAATCCTTAAGCTGGTTCTCATGGGATGTGTAGGAGCTTATCAGGAGGACAAAGCGTATTTTGGCCTCAGCAGGGAGAGGCGACTGAGGCCAGGGATGGAGGGAAATGAGGAAAAACAGCCTCAACAGAGGTAAGAGCCTGCATGATGGCCAGAGTCACATAGCCACATAGCAAGTTGAGGGAGATACGCGTTCCTGAGTTTGGGAAGGGAGAGAGTCTTAGGAGACAGGCTCAAAACATCAGCTGCCACTGGTACTGAAGGAATCCCTGGTGCTAAGTGAACTTCTACCAAATTCTGTACCTGAGGGGAGCCACTGAGATTTTATCCAAAGGCATACAGGATAACATGATGTGTTAGGAAGGTTCGTTGTATTACTGTTTCATTGTGCATGTATTTGGCAGTTCATTGTCCTAGCAATTCGGACCTACTGTCTTCACTTGAATAGTTGATTAATTTCCCTTTGGCAGTAACTTCTCTGACTCCCAAACTCTTTTAAGCTGCAGTGGCCAAAAGTTTTCCCCTCAAGAGGTAGACATCTTTAAAGGCTTCCAGAACAAAAGAGTGAATTTCGCTATTGAAAACAGATCCAAGGCTTAACACTTTTGTAAGGCAAAGAGTCAGCCACTTGATTTTTATCCGTCTTATGAATTTTGACTTTTTAGATGTGAATTAGAAAGCAGTGACGTCATGTTCTCTGGTTTCAAAGTCAATTATACATGTAAAATCTGTGCCTCTGTGCTAAACCACTGAGCAGACTTATTATATTGCATGCTTTCAGCGAGCAGACCTGATCTTTGTCTTCAAGGATCTTTTTTGGATAAAGGTATTAGCCCAGGCTGATGAATGGAATTGTTTAGTCTGTCTCCTTCTGGTGGGTTTAGTTTCTAACACACTGAAACTTGGGCTTGTGTGCTTATGCTCAGTCGCTCGGTCATGCCTGACTCTTTGTGACCCCAGGGATTGTAGCCTGCCAGTCTCCTCTGTACAAAGGATTTTCCAGGAAAGAATACTGGAGTGGGTTGCTGTTTCCTACTTAGGCTGGGTCATGCCTATTTACTACATTTGTTTTTCTTTCAAAAGCCCAGTGATTCCCAAATAGGTGGATTTGGGCAAGTAACAGATTTCAGGCAATTTTAAATGATCTGATAAAAGGTTTTGCAGACATCTGGGGAGATTGTGCTCAGTATTGACAAACAAGGGCCATTCTCATTTCAGGAGGAGCCCACAGGAGCCTGGCCACAGTCCAGATTCTCATTGGTACTTGTCGAGTAAACATAGACTTCCATGAATTAGTATTTGGGTTCTGACTGTCTTTCATTAATGATGAAAGAATGTACTATAATTAGATAATCAAGGAAAGGAAATATTGTGAATCAAGACAAAGAAATACCACGTTATCTTGGTCGTCAGCTAAAATTTGAGTCTTCTTTTTTAATAAAAAAATTTTTTTTTCAGGGTAAAGGGGAGAGTGCAGGTATAAGGATAAGGGGGAGGTAAAGGGAGCAGGAACAGATAAGACTGAAAATGAGAAAGAGACAGCAGCAAGATAAAGGTGAGGCTTCTGGGGCGATAGGACTGCCCGCCACTACACAGAATGAAGTTTAAACCTCTATGGCTCTCGTTAATCTCTCGCAGGGGAGAATCTGCTGAACCAGGAACTACATGGTGTGAGGCAAGCCTCTCCCACCTCTGCTTGTCATTCTTCAAGGGGAGCCATTGCCAACCAGAGGGAGCAGGTCTCACAACCTGAGAGGAGGGATGCTGTAGCTGCCCAAAGTCCACTCTCTCAGAAGGATAGGACAGGAGTAAGCGGGGACAGAGAGAGGAGAAGACAGAGGGAGGAGAAATAGAGAGCTATCAGGAATGGGAAAAAACAAAGGGAGGGGAAAGCATTTCGTGAATGAGGGTCCTGAGGCTTCCAGGGGCTGGGAAGGCAGCCTTAACAAACATGGTGATGCTAAAACAAGAGGTTCAAGTGGCCACTTGTCACCCAGGGGGAAGCTGTGTTCAGTGGTCCCAGAGGTGCCCAAATCCTCTTCCCAGAAAGGGACAACTGCCCCGCGTTGAGTGCCATAAATCAGATACTGACCAGGGTTCTTGGCCTTCCCCAATAGGTGAAAATTGACTAGAGGCCAGACAAGAAATTCAAGCAAGGTTTTATTGGGGTCCCTGCTGCAGCAGGGGAGCAAGAACAAACAAAAGGTTTTTTGATGTTAGCAGTGGGTTTATCATAAATGGTCTTTATTATGTCGAGATATGTTCCCTCTATATTAACATTGATGAGAGTTGTGTTTTTTTTTTCTGATGAGAGTTTTTATCGTAAATGGATATGGAATTTTGTCAAATATATTCGTCTGCATTTACTGAGATAATCATGTGATTTTTAGTCTTTCTTTTGTTAATGTGGTGTATCACATTGAGTGATCTGTGAATGTTGAACCATCTTTGCAACCTGGAATAAATCCCACTTGATCATGATATATGATCCTTTTTATATTTTGTTGATATCAGTTTGCTAATATCTTGTTGAGAATTTTTCATTTATGTTCATCAGATATGTTTGCTTGCAATTTTCCATTTATGTATTGTCCTTGTCTGGTTTTGGTATCAGGTGGCCTCATAGGACCAATTGGAGAGTGCTCCCAGCACCTCAGTATGGGGGAAGAGTTTGAGAAGGATAGGTATTCGCTCTTCTTTATATGTTTAGTAGAATTCCCCTGTGAAGCCATCTGGTTCTGGACTTTTGTTTGCTGAGATTTTTTTTTTTTAATTACAAATTCAATTTTGTTACTTGTGATAGGTCTGTTCAGGTTTTCTTCTTCTTCCTCATTCAGTCTTGGAAGGTGGTAATGTTTCTAGAAATTTGTCCATTTCTCATAAGTTGTCCAATTTGTTGGCATCTAACTGTAGCAGTCTCTTACGACTTTTTGCTTTTACATGATATCAGTTGCTATTTTTCCTCTTTTATTTATTATTTTGTTTATTTAGGTCTTCTCTAGTTTTTTTTTTTTTCTAGATGAGCCTGGCTAGATATTTAACAGTTTTGTTTGACTTTCCAAAAAAGCCAGCTCTTGGTTTCACTGAACCAGATGGCTTCACAGTACCTTTCCTTGATGATCCATAATAGCAACCGGTTTGTGGGTTATTGCTCTTATTAGCCTCTCCTATCTCTTGAAATCACCTCTGTTCCAGATCAGAAGGTATACAGCCAGTGGTTATACTAATCAAGTACTCTGCACACTTATTTAGGAGTTCTTACATATTCTTGGAGGAAAACAAATCTTTTTCCTTTTGAAAATATTATGTTTCCCCTCCATCTGTATTTCTGTATTAAATTGGAATAAATCTTTGTTCTGAAACAATTTTGTGAATTTTACTCCATCACTTGAGCCAATTGGAAAAATCCTAGGGAATACAAACTTGACCTTTCTTTGTGTGCATGCACTTCTTGTATCTGTCAGTCCCACATGTGATTATATTTTCCAGCTTCCTCAGTAGTTCCTTCATGGCCAGCAAAGACATAGCCAGACTTTCTAGTGTTACGGGCAATGGTCTGATAAGCACCCAGAGCTTGTTCTTCCATAAATGACAGCAGCAAAGAAGCCACTGTCAAGAGATATTTTTGGTGATGCTGTTTTTAGGAAATGCTAGTAAAATGCTTCCTGTGGTAACTTACTAGCATGAGGGAAATCACCAAAAAACTTTCATATGTCATGGCAATTTTCAGATGATTAATTAGATTTGAAATTTAAAGAAAAATAACCACTTTTGTTCATGCCTTTACCTACCTGCTTAAGACAATTTCAAAATGCCTTCATTGAAGATCTAATTGTAGTTGTGCACAATTAATCATCACTGGAGAACTTGTCTATTATTAGTCTCTTATCCAGGTAATTGATTTGAACTGCTTGAGTCTTCCCTACCAGTGACTCAGCTGGTAAAGAATCTGCCTGAAATGCAGGAGACCTGGGTTTGATCCCTGGGTTGGGAAGATCTCCCTGGAGAAGGGAATGGCTACCCACTCCAGTATTCTGGCCTGTATTCCATGGACTGTATAGCCCATGGGGTTGCAAAGAGTCGGACATGACTGAGCAACTTTCACATTTCACTCACTTGAGTTCATATGCTTGAGTAGTATCCCAAGTTGACAGAAGCTTGGAAAAAATTTTGGCCTAAGAGTCAAGAAACAAAAAAACCTGGGAAATGTACTGTTTGTGCAGTTGAGTAAACAAGACAGTTGAGAAGAATTCTGTGTTGGATATTATCTATCGGAAGCCAGCAACATTCCCACTCCTTCCTATAGCCTCTCCTGTCTTACAGCAGCTGGAGGTTTGGGAGTTGTATTCTCTAGACTCTTGACAGAAGAGTTTTAAATATGGTTTTACCAATGAGGTTGACTCACACTAGCTTTAGGAATGAGAAGTTTAAACCAATTCTACCCTGTCCATCAGAAGGCATGGACGTACGGGTTCTATATAGATCAGTGTCTTTGTCTGAGACTCCTGATCAGCTCTGTCTCCTGCTGGTCATCTACTCAGGACATTGGTAGAGGTTTTCTGCAGATTTCTGACCGATAGGTGATAGAAGCTATGCCCTGGCCGTAACCAAGCCAGTGGTGATAGACCTGAAATATTGTGTAGATTCCTCACTTTTACCTCTGCTGCCCTTCCAACAGTTTTGTAAACAGCTAATTCCCTTTATTAAGTCTTTTTCTATTTGAAACATTTACAGTGGTTTATGTTCCTTCTTTATCCTGACAGAGAGATTTTATTTAAATTATTTCTCATCTTATTTGACATTTCAAGGATCAAATGTTAGCACTTCTTTTTAAGATTATTTATCATACATTATTAAAAGACAACCTAAATTGCTTGGAATTAATCTCATGCTGTTTGCTCTTGCAAACCAAACATTTTACTTATGAAAATTAAGCCCTTTTCAATTATTTTACTTTAACTTGGTGGTTCATTATAAAATTAAGTTCTCCAAGAATTCCTTCCTGACTGATTGGATCCCTATTTGCTAAGGATGATAGTTTTAAAGCAGTGGTTCCCAAAAGAGTTAGGGAGTCCCCCACCCCACCCCCAAGAGACACCTGGAGAAACTGTTGTCAAATTGTGGGGGAGTGTGTTATGGGTATCTAATGGTGCTGCTAACCATCCTATAATGCACAGAAATGACCCCACACGCACACCTTGCCATCAACAAAGACTTATCAGATCCAGAATGTCAATGGTACTAAGGCTGAAAACTCTTAGTTTAAACAAATGATGTATGTACATGCTAAGTTGTTTCAGTTGTGTCTGACTCTTTGCAACCCTACAGACTGTAGCCCACCAGGCTCCTCTGTCCATGGACTTCTCCAGGCAAGAATACTGAAATGGGTCGCAGTATCCTCCCTTCCTGCAATTACACATCTATTGATTCTAAGCTAGGACTCCTCTGTTGACTTTTACTGTACCCTCCAAATGATTCATTTTCTTCTTGCTTTACATCTGATAAAACACAACACTTTGGCTCCCTCTGATCCCTGCAAAGTCCGCTCCTTATCCATGTAGCCTCTTCTCCTGTGAGGACCTAGTTCTCACCAGATATCCCACGGACCATGTCTCCATGTTTCCTTGAGATGTGCTAACTGGCCGTGAGCGGCTGTCGGAGTCACCCATGTGGACAAAACAGAAGAACTTCATTTATTTCTGTGTACAGAATCATGGAATTACGGGAGAGAGACGTCTAAACATACATTCCCCCTAGCTATGAGGAAACTGAAATCCAGAGAAGTAAATGTACTCCCCCAGAGCTATCCATTTCTAAGTTGCTAAAATTCTCTCTGATAGCGTTCACAGGGAGGCTTCCTTGGTAACTCAGGTGGTAAAGAATCTGCCTGCAATGCAGGAGACCCTGGTTCGATTCCTGGGTCAGGAAGATCCCCTGGACAAAGGATAGGATACACACTCCAGTATTCTTGGGCTTCCCTGGTGGCTTGAACAGTAAAGAATCCACCTGCAATCTAAGAGACCTGAGTTCAATTCTTGGTTTGGGAAGATCCGCTGGAGGAGGGCATGGCAACCCACTCCAGTAATCTTGCCTGGAGAATCCCCATGGACAGAGGAGCCTGGTGGGCTACAGTCCATGGGGTCACAAGAGTTGGACACAACTGAGTGACCAAGCACAGAACAGCATTCACAGGACTTATAAAAGCTCTCACCTTATTCCAAGACAGAATGTTCCTGAAGACAAGACTTAACTAAAGATGGAAAAAATATTCTGTTCAATGTCAAGCCCATTTGTCACTTCTCAAGATCATTTATGCTCCCAACACACCTTAACTTGGGATTAACCCAGTTTTGAGAGGGAGGTTTTCAATACTCTTTGGGTTAAATACACTTCTCCCTAAGGACAGAATGACAGCGAATATGTGTTTTCTCCAGAGGCTTGCCGTGCCTAATGCAGACCTGGCTGGTTCCTTTTCCAAGGGGATCTGTAAGAACTCATTAGTCAACATTAATCCTGCTTGAGTTTCAGTCTTGTTGATAATATATTTTTAAAAAAGAAACAAACACCTAAGAGTGGGAAAGAAATAAAATAAGTTTTAATATATCAATATGATGATCAGATATGCTGGTATGAAAAAGGTACTGCAGAAGAATATTTATTGGCATGAAAAAATATCCATTATATATTAAATGAAAAAGGAAACAGATGAGCAAAGGATATGTAGTGTAATATCAATTCTGATTTAAAATAGTATATAAACTATGGGAAAAAATATGGGAAGAAGACAAACAAAAAATACCAACAGGTAATTATTTGTGAGTATTGTGATTACAGGTGAGGTTTTTCCTCCTCTGCACTTTTCAGAACTTTTCAAATTTCCTGAAAGGAAGCATTTGTAATTTTAAAGGAACCTTTGACTGGCCATGTTAGCACAAAAGAGACCCAAAAAATAAGGGCTGAAAAGGGATACAGACCTTTGCAATCAAAAGCCCATTGAGGTCCTTAAGGCTATGGTTTCCATGGAGAGGAGAGAAGCCAGATTTGTAAGGAATTCCAAAGGCAGAAATTAAGAAGTGGGAGAGTGACCACAGACCACAGATCCATACATAAGAGAGACAGTGAAATGGGGAAAAGAAAGATCACTGCTAGAGATGGCATTGGGGTCCAATAAGATGATAAATTTTATTTTATTTTTCTAATAGACAACAAAATTCACTCAACAAAACATTTTCTTTTCTTTTTCTTTTTTAAGATACAGAAGGAACATATAGTAGTCAAGATTCTACAGAAAAGCAAAATCAATAGTATATATATATAACCTATATGTCTATTTAATTTATCATCTATCTATGAAGAAACACCCAGAATACATCTGGGTACCTTGACCAAACATCTGGGTACCTTGTGACCCAATCAAACTGATGCATAAAATTAACCACCACAGACTCAATGGATGGAAAGAGACTGAATATGAGAAGAAGGACCTGACTTGCAGAACACAGTCCTGAGAGGGAAGGGGAATCACAGGGGAGAGAAGTGAGTGGTATAACTGTGTAGAGGAGGTCTTCACAGAGATGAGGTGAACAGAGAGGCAATCATGGCGTGTTCGAGGAAAATGAAAGGCTTCAAAATGAAAAATGGCCTCACTTTTATGGATGTGAGCTCACTGGACCCATTTCTCTAAAGTATAATTTTTTTTTTTTACTACTTATTTGCAAATTGGCTACCACAATCACAAATTAACTGTTACATTTTTAAATTGTATTCAATCTCTGAAAATGCTAAAGAAGAAAAATATATTATCCATCTCCTTGAGGTGGTCTTAGATCGTCATTTTCATTAAATTTTATTTAAATTAAATGTATTTATTTAATTAAACATCTTTTACTGCAGAAGCCTGAGTGTTCTGTTGAAATTCATCCCTTGAGCAGACAGAGAGTTCACAAATGATGACTCCAGCTTTGTGACTCTTGCTACCAGGCAGGAAGTGAATACATAACAAGAATCTACAAAGATGTGAAAATCGTTTTTTGGGAGGAGCAACTCCGAAGCATCCTATACAAGAGAGAAATTTCATAAGGAAGCCAAATGTATAGAATTCTATCGAATTATTCACATATAGCTGAAATATAGCTGAGCATTTTGCTCCAAACCTGCAGAATCTCTTCAGCGTTCATCCTACAGTCCCCTCTCCTTTACATATCTAGAGTCACTTTAAGACTCCTGCTGCACTGAGTGGGGAATTCTGAGCATCTAGTTTTCTGAAGAGACTAATTTTGTCACATTTGAACACCTGACCCACGTTATAAACATAAGCATGTAAACACGCTTCTGCCTGTGTATGTTGACTGTTTGCTCTGCCCAGTTTGCCTTCTGCTTATCCCAGGTTCATCAGATGTAGCCTTGCAGAAGTGCTTGCAGTTTCCAGAAAAAGACACTCAGGATGGCTTAGGTAAAAAGGGACTATATTAGATCACACAAAGTAAAAATTCTTGATGTAGAGCTAACCTTGGACATGGTTTCATTCAGACCTCCAACAGCACAGGACTGTATTATGTTCACACCTTGGCTCTGCCTACCCTGAATGCAGAAACCTGTTTTCAGCCAGTGTCTGATGATGGTGAGACCCTTAGGATTTCAGGCATTTGATTCAATTCTGCCTGTGCTGGAGATAGACAGTTGGAGATCTGACCTAGTTTTGTCTTTGTTTTTGATCAACCCTGTCCTACTCTTTGCAACCCCATGGACTGCAGCACACCAGGCCTCCCTGTCCTTCAACATCTCCCAGAGTTTGCACAAGTTCATGTCCACTGAATTGGTGATGCTCGCTTACAGCTATAAAACTCCATTCTTATCTCCCTATTTGGAACAGAGGTATATAAAAAAGATCACTTTATAAAGATCATCCTTGTATAGCACAGGAAAGTATATTCAGTAGTCTGTAATAAACCATAATGGAATAGAATATGAAGAAGAATACATATATATAACGGAGCCACTTTGCTATACAGGAGAAAGTAACACAACATTGTAAATCGACTATATTTCAATAAAATAAAAAATAAAGATCATCTTCTTGTTCCTCTGTGATTGTCACTGGGAAGCCATTTTCCTTTGCTCCCTTCATCTTTCGGATACCTTTCAAATTACAACCATTGCTTTTCCTTTTTCTCCGAAGGGTGTAAATTTGGCTGCAATTCTTCAAATAATCGAGTGAGGTGTGTTCCTTCTCTGTGAAATAATGTGTATATAGTGCCACCTAGTGTCCAGAGAGCAGAAAATCTAACTCAATGCAAATAGGAGGCTTCGTTTTTGAAACAGGTATGCTGAAACTCCAATACTTTGGCCACCTGATGCGAACAACCGATGGATTGGAAAAGACCCTGATGCAGGGAAAGATTGAAGGCAGAAAGAGAAGAGGGCGACAGAGCATGAGATGGCTGGATGGCATCACCGACTTAATGGATATGAACTTGGGCAAACTCTGGGAGCTGGTGAGGGACAGAGAGGCCTAGCAGCGCTGCAGTCTGTTGGGTTGCAAAGAGCCAGACACGACTTGGAGACTGAACAACAACAGCAATGCTGAATTTGGGCAAAACACAGATTGGAGGAAAAATTATTACCAACTCCACTGATTTGAATTATGTCTACACCTGTTCCAGCAAAAAAGACTTGGCTTATTGAAAAATTCAATACTTAAGCCATAAGATGCAGAAATTTTACCAGATTTTAGAGCTTTCACACATCAAATAACTCACATGATCACACTCAGAGTTAATAAAGAGTTTATTCTTATATAGAAACTTATTTGAAATAGTATATTTTCCAGCAGTTTTATGTAATAAAATTGGATTTGTATTTCCTATGGAAAATATTCCTTAATATGTGTATTAGTCACTCAGTCGTATCCTACTCTTTGTGACCCCATGGACTGTAGCCCGCCAGGCTCCTCTGTCCATGGAATTCTCCAGGCAAGAATACTGGAGTGGGTAGGCATTCCCTTCTCCAGGGAATCTTTCTGACCCAGGGATCGAACCTCGGTCTCCTGCATTGCAAGCAGACTCTACCATCTGAACCACCAGGGAGAATATTCTTTAACAGACGAAGTAAAAGTTTTTGGAGAAACTATGTTGCAGGGGAGAAAAGTGCTTCCTAGGTACAGCTCCTTGTCAGCAGGCTACCTCTGCAGATGTGTCCGGGGGTTTCTCCTGCCTCTAAACAGTGCCGGGCAGACTGACACCCTGAGGAAAAGGACGCTGCAGACAGACCCACGCACCATTGGTGGGGAGCGGCAAGGGGCAAGATGGCCGCCGAGGCTGGAAAGTTCATCAACATGTCTAAGATCAGATGATAGTAAAATATTAGTTCCCTGTTCTCCAGTTTTAGGCATGCAGAACTAGAGCTGGGTTGTGTCTCTTCACACTTTGGAAAAGCACAGAAAGGAGGAAGGGGTAATGGGTAGAGGGTGCGCTGGCTCATGGTCTTACATACTTTGACTCCCCCTCTGGAGTCAAAAGGAATATAAGAATTCCGTGAATAAAACTGAAGAGCGTCCACTCCAGTCAGAAGGGAAATAAGTGCTGATAGCTCTAGGGAATGGTGTCATTCCCAGACAATATTAGTCTAAAAAGTTTAGCTTTTTGTTCCTAAGAAAAGTTTTTAGTATATGGCTCTTTGAACATTGTTATGGATTAAGGGAAGGTATTTGAGGAATTGTGATCTTCTATTGCCTTGTACTCTTTTTAAATTTTTTATTATTATTATTTTTATGACTGTGCCACACAGCATGTGGGATCTTAGTTCCCTGATCAGGGATTGAACCCGTGCCCTTTGCTGTGGAAACGTGGAGTCTTAACCGCTGGACTGCTGGGGGAGTCCCTGCCTTATACTCTTCTGGGTCTTTTTTAACCTATATGAGTCGTCCATCCTCTTTCCATCACCCTCTGGATCTTCTCACTCTCCCGAAGAGCTTTCTTCAGGTTTCTTCTCTCTGCCTTTCTCACCTGTCCCACCCAGCATCTTTATCACCAAAATTTAAATGACTGCAGAATCTGTCTCCAACTCCAACCCCAGTCTCAAATTCCAGCGGCAAATTTGGGCTGATAGTTGGATATCTCTAGAATTTTCCATTTTTCAGAACTGCAAACTTTGCCTCCCTCCCTCTTTCCCTTCACCCAAATCCTCATTTTATGTAAGCACCAGTTCTCCTCTCAGTGTTTTATTTCTGGCTTATCCATAACATCCCTATTGGCTAACTGTTCCACTCTGACTTCTCGCTTCTTTACCAGTTGTCTCCAATTTTGAGATTGTAAAGTTCCTCTTGAACTTCCTTTCCTCATTATTATTACTATAAGACCCGATAAAATCACTGCCTCTAGTCCCTCTCTATTTTACACATCACTGTCATATTCAGTATTTGGAAGCATCTTCTAGTCTGTTTGGAGAAGGAAATGGCAACCCACTCCAGTATTCTTGCCTGGAAAATCCCATGGACTGAGGTTCCTGGTAGGCTACAGTCCATGGGGTCGCAAAGAGTCAGAAACGACTGAGCGACTTCACTTTCACTTTCTAGTCTGTCATGGACAAACTGCATGCCCCCAGTTTTCTATGTGGGAAGCTATATGGTCAGGCCCCCCAAGAAGGCTGCTTGTTTGATCTCTGTCCATCTCTTGCTCAATCAGTCCCTGCCTCACCCACACCCTACTCACCTGACTGACCTTCCTTCTTCATCATAAAGCCTAACTGGGAAAAGCCTACACACTGGCCCCCTGCTCCAGACAGTGACTATTTTAATCTTTAGACGAGAACAGCTCCACTATGATAGTTGACCAAAGGGAAGATATCTGGCCTGTGGAGGTTGTTAGCCCGAGGGGCGGTGAGGGATACGCCCTCTGCTGGTTTCCCTGGTAACCAATGAGCCAACCTGACGTCACATTCCCCTTTAACCGGCAAGCGCGCTCCCATGCCCTGGGGCCAAGACTGCGGCTGAGTCCTGCCTGCCATCTGCTGCACGTGGTGGGGTGTCACTCCAAGACTTTGCTTCTGTTGCTGACTCCAGGACTCTTTTTTTTTTTTAGTTTTTAAATTTATTTATTTTTAATTGAAGGATAATTGCTTTACAATATTGGTTTCATTTATCATTCCTAGGAGATTAGCTTGCCATTTTGGAGGCCTGGGGTCTTCTGCTGTCACTTAGAAGTTGCTCTCTAGGAGCTATTCCATATTCTGATGAGCTTTTAATGTATTTGTAGGGAGGCAGGCGATCTCCCCCGTCTTATTCCTCCCCCATCGGCCCCTTCTCCCAGGGCTCTTTCTTGAGGCTGGGCAAGTATAGGCTTGCAGGCCAATGGGTTCAGAGGCATGATTCCCAGTACCACAGAATATGACTGTACTTGGAGATGGAGTCTTTCCAGAGGTAATCAAGTTAAAATGAGTCATTGGAGCAGGCTCTCACCTGATTGTATCCTTAATAGAAGAGGAGATTGGGGAAAGAGACATGCATGGAGGGAAGGCTATATGAAGACACAGTAAGAAGACCTGCAAGTTGAGGAGAGAGGCTTCAGAAGAAACCAACCCTGGGGCTCCTCTGGTGGTCCAGTGCAGGGGGGTGTGGGTTCAACCCCTGGTGAGGAAGCTAGGATCCCACAACTCAAGGACAAAAAATAAAAATATAAATGAATGATTCATGTTGGTGTTTGGCAGAAACCAACACAATTCTGCAAAGAAATTATCCTTCAATTTAAAACATAAATAAATTTAAAATTAAAAAAATTAAAACATAAAACAGGAGCAATATTATAGCAAATTCCATAAAGACTTCTAAAAAATAAATAAATTGAATTCAAAACAAAGAAGAAACCAACCCGGCCAACACCCTGGTCTCAGGATTTTGCCTCTAGATGGCCTTCAGACTCCAGCTGCAGCATCAGCCCTGCGCCAGGCCTCCAGTCTGCCAGGCTACCCTGCAGAGTTCCACCTTGCTAGTCCCTACGATCGTGTGAGACAATTCCTTAAAAAAAAATCTCCCTCTCTCTGAAATACATATATGTATATCCTATTTGTTCTGGTCCTTTGGAGAACCCCAATGGCTTTTTTAAAGGCAAAATATAGTGCCAAATCTTTAGACAAGTAATCAAACTCCTTTATGATATTTCCAAAGCCCCACTCCAGTTACACTTTATATTACTTCTTTCAATTATCCTTTGATGTTAACAATAACATTTATTGAAAACCAGCTAGTTAACATTTAAGAAACATTTTTTCCTGTCATCTAAAAGGACCAATCCAGCAATTTACTTAATGTCTTTAAGTTTCAGTTTCTTCATCTGTAAAATGGGAATGATTCAGCCAATTATTCTATAAGTGGTTGTTGAACCACTGTGGGTGATACAGATGCATTCATGATGTTGATACTTTAAAGACTAGTCAGTGTAGGCCTCCAACTGACTAGTCTTTTCTATTTACTAAATGCTGTTTACTAGGAAGAGGACTAGTGAAGAGCAAATTTAGGGAAGGAGGTGAATCGCAAGTTTTATTTGGGCCATGTTCAGGATGAAAGGTATCTCTTAGATATCTAAAGAGATGATAAATAAGCAGCAGAATATGTACAAATGGAGCTCTAAGATTAGAACAAGTGCTTGCTTCGCCAGCACATATACTAAAATTGGAAACATTAAAACAGGGCTAGAGATAGAAAACTGAGAGGGACCTGCCTTGAAATGCTTTTAGAGTCATGAGATAAAGAACATGATTTCAGATGTGTGGTGTCCCATGAAACAACAGGACAAAATGCTTCAGGAGTTTGAGCAGCTTTGCAAAATGTTAATAAAGATGTTCCGTTATGGGATGGTTGCATGAGGGGCTCTGAGTACCCACTCTCCAAGGCAACAAGCACAACTGCTAAAAGCAGTCATCATTATCCATAGTTGCTACAACATATTACCTAAAATGTCCAATTTTCAACCAAAAAAAAAAAAAATGAGACATTAAAAAAAAAACCCAGAAAAGTATGATCTATATATTGGGGAGAACAGAGGCAATAGAGATGGCATGTGAAAAGGTCCAGATGTCAGATTTAATAGACTTCAGAGTGCTATTATGAGTTTGTTCAATGAGTTAAAGAAAAACACACTTAAAGAAGGAAGGGATAATGATAATGTTTCATCAAAAAGATTATCAAGGAAGAGATAAAAGTTTTCGAAAAGAATCAAATGGAAATTATGGAGCTGAAAACACAATAATTAAAATGAAAAAAAAAGTCATTAGAAGGGTTTGACAGTAGATTGGTGCTGAAGAAAGGTAAGAGAATTTGAAATCACTATAGATTGTTCAGTTGCCAAGCTGTGTCTGACCCCATGGACTGCAGCATTCGAGGCTTCCCTGTTGTTCACTCTCTCTCTGAGTTTGCTCAAACTCGTGTCCATTGAGTCGATGATGCCATCCAACCATCTCATGTTGCCCCCTTCTCCTCTTGCCCTCAATATAGATTATGTAATCTGAAAACAGACAGAGAAGAATGAATAAAAATGAACAGAGCCTTAGAGAAATGTGGGACACCAGTGAGTACATCACTTTAGGTGTAATGAGTCCCAGGAGAGAGTAAAAGGAGCAAAAAAAATATTTGAAGAAATTATGGCTGAAAACCGCAAATTTGCTGAAAAAAACTACCCATCCAAGAAATTAAAAACTCCAAGTATGATATATCCACAGCAGAGATCTACACCAAGACAGACCATGGTAAAAATGCTGAAAGGCACAGAAGAAATCCTGAAACTACCAAGAGAAACATGACTTGAGTCACAAGCTAGCAACTCTCCAGGGATCGCCTCTTACCCAGCAGAGGTCCTGGTTTCTGAACACCCTGGTCAGGTCTGCTCTGAAGTGCTACTATGCAGCAACTTCACCTTTTATAACGCTCTCTTCTCTTGTTGTCAGTGTGTGTGTTAGTCACGTGTGTCCAGCTTTTTGTGACCCCATGGACTGTGGCCTGCCAGGCGCCTCTGTCCATGGGATTCTCCGGGCGAGAACACTGGAGTGGACTGCTATTGCCTTTCTCCAGGGGATCTTCCCAACCCAGAGACTGAACCCAGGTCTGCTGCACTGCAGGCAGATTCTTTACCATCTGAGCCACAGGGGAGCCTGGTAGTCAGGTTTGGCCACAGAAGTTGTCGGGCCCAGTGCAAAATAAAAATGAGGGGTCTCATGTTCAAGATCTCTTAAGGATTTCAAGATGGTGTTAGCAAAGCATTGAAATCAAGCTCAGGGACTATTCCGAGTGTGATGCCAAAGCCATGAACCCACAGAACTGGCCCTGCTTAGCTTCTCTATGTCTGTCTTCTTGGATCTTAAGAACCATGCAGCAAAGTACACAGTTGGTATCTCTCTTGCTCATTACTGAATTCCTTTAGTTCTTCACAGTGGCTATGGAAAGTCCTTAATTCAATTTAGTTTTTGCTAAACAACAACAAAATTTTGCTCTGCTGTATGGTACTTATTACATTGTTTCACCTATAAAAGTCTCATGTTTTAGCATATTGACCTTTTTAGAAGAGTACAGACAGCTTAAGTCCAAATATTTTATATTCATATTGCAGTTCCTAAATAATTTCACCATACTTATAAATCCATTGAAAAAAAAAAAACAACCATTGAACAGAATCCTACTTTTATCTGAGTTGATCTATTAGATATGAAGTTTGTAGTACTTTCATTTTACAATTACTTAGGAAGTATCCCACCATATGACACTGTTAAGAACTCATCCATTTCCATAAAACACTGATAGAAAACTATAAAACATTTCTAGAATTAAAATTTTTTTTCTTAATATCTTGACCACCCACATGGAATATGGGATCTTAGTTCCCTGGCCAGGGATTGAACATGCCCCTGCTTTGGAAGCTCCAAGTCTCAACCACTTGACCACCAGGGAGAACCCTAGAATTTTGAACTTTTTGATGAGTGAAAAATTACCTTAACTTTGGATTCCATTTACAAAGTCACCCTTCAGATGTCTCCATCTTCTATACTATATGACAGCAGTGAACAGGTAAATGTTGGTGGGTCTTTGGAAGTTTATCATATTTCTCTGCCTGTTTCATATCTAATAAAATAGGGATACTACTACCTCCCTCACAAACTCTGCTAAAGAGAATTAAAGGAAGTGTCTTACATGGCACCTAGGAGAGGTCTTAACACTTAGCAGCTATACAATAGATGTTACATTTTTCTCCCTCTTAAATGATAGTTTGTTGCCTTGATCTGCATGAAATGCTTCTTTCCTAATTCACCCAAGTCTTTATTGCCTACCAAGAATCACCAGATGTTAGATTGTTTTTTGAAATTCTTCTGATTTAAACATGCTAATAATGAACACGTCTCATTAACCACATCCCTCTAGCATCAACTGATATTTACTTCATACAGTAATTCACTCTGCCAAAACGTGCCTTCTGAAAAGCTAGTTGCAAAATTCTCACAGTGGAATTAAATACGTTTCAATGCACATGTAAACCAAACAACATTTGAAATAAAGCATTTCATTATACTTTAAAAAAGATATTTAATCCCATGGTTCATTTCATGATCCTTCCATTTAATCAATTTAGCAGGTTAATACCTGGCTTATTAATAATCTTATTAACATACTTTCCCTTATTGAATAAAAAATAAACTATTACAAACTAGTCGCAATCATCAGGAGTAGACCAAAGCCACTGAGCAAATAGATAAACTATAAAAAAAAGTTTATTAAAAAAATAGACAACATATGTAAACATCTTTTTCAGTCACAAAGCTTCATAATACAGCATACCAGGCCCAGGCCTCAAATCTCTGCAGTGGGAGCACCGTAATTGTTGACTAATAAGAATCAGTTTAATTTATCTTTCAGTGAGTTATTAGGTCTATATGAAAATAAATAACCAGATTCTGCTAAGTATACTAATATACATAGAAAATCACAGATGTACAGTGGATCTCAGCAAAAAATAACTATCTGCAGTAACATGTGAGATTGAGTCCTTTTATCATAATTGTCTTTTTAATATAGCTTCATTTCTAAATTCATAATGTAAAGTTGACTGAATAAAGCCAAACAGGAACAGAGTAGAGGAACCAGACAGATGGACACCCATCACTCCCCACCCTCACATGCCATGCCACGCACATGCCACACACACACGCCACACACACCTGCCACCCTCACATGCCACACCACACACACATGCCACACACACATGCCACACCACACACATGCCACACACACAAAGACACACACAAAGACACACACATGACATGCACACATGCCACACCACACACACATGCCATGCCACACACACAAAGACACACACATGGCACGCACACACGCCATGCCATACACACATGCCAAAGACACACACATGCCACACACACATGCCACACAAAGACACACACATGCCACACACACATGCCACACCACACACACATGCCACACCACACACACATGCCACACACACATGCCACACCACACACACACAAGGCACACCACACACACATGCTACGCCACACACACATGCCACACAAAGACACACACACCACACACATGCCACACCACACACACATGCCACACACACACAAATACACACAGGGTTTTGGTAGAAGCAAAATTGAAAACATAATTTCTATATTTCATGTTTCATGTATTACTGTAGGCACATATTTCCTTTACTTTTAGCTGGAAGTTACATGCCCCCAAGTGACTGAGTATGAAGTAGTCAACCATAGTTTCAAGTGTGATACAATTTTGAGGAAACCAAATCTGTTACATAATTCAACAGCCACCCCAAAGGGAAGTCAAATCACAGAATGGACCATAACACAACAAAATGTAATTAAGTACCTGAGATTTTGCTGCAAGAATCTTAAATACAAGACTGTTCTCTTTAGGGCAAAATGCGCTTATATTAACATAATCCTTTCATGCCCTGTTCTTTATTTGCTGGGGCATACTTATTAGATGACTAAGATGTTCCAAAATGGCTAAATAATACAATTTTACTTTTTAAAAATCTACTATAGGTAGATATTTTATCACACTTGATTTAATTTAAATTGCTGACCTTTCAATTATTCAGTAACTTTTAACCAAGGAAAAATTTTAAATGAAGTATCAAGTAATATTTGCAATTAAAGTTTTTCACTGTATGGAAAATTTAAGATAGTTATTATCTGTCATCTGAATAATCATATTCTAATGATTAGCATAATATATTTAACAGAAGAACCCAGATAATTTACCAAGTTCCTGGATAGCCATTTCATAGCTTAATAACTCAGTAGTCTATTTGTAGCATATCTGTATAATTCATAAAAGTGACTCATAAAATAATTTTAAATCATTTAAAAATCTGATCTGCTATCCAAAGATTCATTTTATAAATCCACATCTAAAAATAATCTATAGTTCTCCTTTCTATGACATCAACTTATCTCACCCAGCAGATATCTAACATTTATCCACAATTAAGTGAAATGTGAAATAACTATTATTTGAAAATACTTAAATTCTAACATACTGCTGTTTCTTGACTTTGCAGTGTTTCTCACTGACTGTATTTGAGGTTACTGGGATGATTATGCATTTAAATAGAGAAAATAAAAATTAAATGACATCAATGTTTACAATGCATGACACAATTAATTTTTAAAAACCCCATGGCAAAAGGAAAATTTTTACACTTCTGGATGCCAAATCAATGGCTACTGCTGACAGGGGACCTTTTTCACAGGGAGAACCCACAGGATAATGTGTCTCAACTGTACACAGTATGGTCTAAGTCAAATGTTAATGACTGATTTGTTTTAAATCTATTTTGGAGTTCCAATGGATAAAATTTTTTAAAGTTACATTCATCAAAACTTTCATAAATTACATTCAGTAAAACTTTCTCAAAGAGAGAAACATTGCATATTTTAGATGAGATTTGGACATACTTGTGCATTATAAGCCTATTGCTGAACTTAAGTAGCTTAAATAGGACTCTGCATCTATTCTAGTTATCAAATTTTTAAAAACAGACACCTTTACTCACTAATATCACATTATTCTTGGCTTTTGTTGCACAAGTAACAAAAGAAAAGAAAGAAATGAAGAAAAAAAAGGGAAAGGAAAATAGAAAATGAAGGAAGGCAACAGGAAGAAAGGAAACAAAAATGGCACACTCACAATTTTTGTGTTGTGGGGTCGCCAGGAGTCAGACACGACTTAGCGACTGAACAACAATACCAGAAAAGAATATAAATGGGAAAAAAAGCATTTAGAGTTGTGCTTAAACACAGATTCACTTTGTTGTGCAGTTCTTGCTTTATAGTATTGTAGTATTTCAAGTTGCTAGGTAAGAATCCAGTGGACAAACAATATAGTCAGCCAACAGCAATGACTTCCATTTCTGGAGAAGTTAAGACATCCATTACTATTTCAGTAACACGGCCACAGCTTTGAAAACACAGCAGCATGAAACAATTAAAAGGTAGACACCTTGTTTTCATTTGTTCACCTTAAAAAAACAAAAAGAAATGCTTGAACAAGAAGGCACTTAAGACAGAAATTCTTTCTCGAGTTCGTGCAGAGACGGTCGGCTCACTCTGCCTCTCACCCTGCACAGAGGCGCCGTGCGGTCCCGGCTCTGGCCTTCCACGTCGGTGTCCAGTAAGGAGGGCACGTGGGGCTGAGTCCTCTTCTTGGGGCCGAGAGGACAGCTGTGGGCTGGTCCTGGACCACCCACTGCAGGGCCAGCCTGTGAGGGCTGAGGCTCTGTGCTCGGCAGGAAGGCCTGCAGGGCACCTCCTCGGCTTCTTAGAGGGGGTGGGCGAGGCAGTGGCACCATATGGATAGCTCTTTGCTTCTCAGGTGGGACCTCACTTGGCAGGTCACTGGGAGGTCCAGACAGGGAGGGGGGCATCCCCCAAACCCACTCAGGAGGCAGTTCAGAGGCTCCGGGGGCTGAGATGAGAGCTGCACCAGCTGGCAAAGAGAGTGTGTGATTAGACAGTGACATTGAAGACGATGGATAGCAAGGAAAATAAACTGGGTGACTTCACTGAGGTGACCACCTTAAGTAAGCTTTGACAAAAGAACCTGAGCACAAACCTTACTTTACAAACTGTTAGGATATAAGGTTTGTTTTTATTGAAAAGCACCTCAAAGTTGGAAAGATTGCTTGAATCTATGGAAACTACAGCTGTAAAGAGCTAAATCATCATCAGATACTCGGAACAATGATCATTAAAACTGTTTAATAAACAGGATAGATTTCAGAATGGGATTAGACTGGACTAAAATTAAGGCGTAAAATGATGGTGAATATGACTGAATTCACTTTCAGGTGATAATTTGAAAAAATTAATGAAAATAAGGAAGCAGCTATGTTTCTACATGTTACACCTTCCCTGTTTTGTTCTGAAGAACTGACTTATTACCACTCTTGTTGTTTAGTTGCATCCGGCTCATTGCAACCCCACGGACTGTAGCCTGACAAGTTTCTCTGTCCATGGGATTTCCCAAGCAAGAATGCTGGAGTGGGTTGCCATTTCCTCCTCCAGGGGGTCTTCCTGACCCAGGGATTGAACCCAGGTCATTTGCATTGGAAGGGGGATTCTTCACTGCTGAGCCACCAGGGAAGCCCTATTACCACTCTGCTACTGCTACTGCTAAGTCACTTCAGTCGTGTCCGACTCTGTGCGACCCCATCCCTGGGATTCTCCAGGCAAGAATACTGGAGTGGGTTGCCATTTCCTTCTCCAACGCATGAAAGTGAACAGTGAAAGTGAAGTCGCTCTGCTGCTACTGCTAAGTCACTTCAGTCGTGTCCGACTCTGTGCGACCCCATCCCTGGGATTCTCCAGGCAAGAATACTGGAGTGGGTTGCCATTTCCTTCTCCAACGCATAAAAGTGAAAAGTGAAAGTGAAGTCGCTCTGCTGCTACTGCTAAGTCACTTCAGTCGTGTCCGACTCTGTGCAACCCCATCCCTGGGATTCTCCAGGCAAGAACACTGGAGTGGGTTGCCATTTCCTTCTCCAAGTCGCTCTAGCAGATAACTATTGGCTTTAAATTAAGGAAAAAAGTTCTTATGGGATTATCGTGGTGGGATTTCACCATGTGCAATTATAAATTACTAATACTTTATTGCCTCATAAAAGAGCAATAAACCAATTTATTTAAAGACAATGAAAAATAATATGAGAAAAATTGTGCCTACTTGTAGCACACCTAAAGAGATAAAGGAAAAGATAAAGCACATGGAAGTAGCTTCAGTTTTAATACACTTTATAACCAATCCCAGCATAACATTTTATGATCTAAAAAGCATTTTTCATATGCATTATCTCACTTAATCCTCATGATTTATATCTGATGTGATTGTATTCACATTTACATACAAAAGAAATAGTAGTTAATCCCCACATAGCATCTACTGTCCATTTGATTTTTATACCCCCTGAACTCAATCTCAACATGACTGGACAGTGAAGTCAGGGGATGCGGAAGACGTGGTACCACAGGGGAAGTAGGACAACCAGTTTCAGCAGCAGCTCTCCCATTAATTATTGGTTCAGACTTTGTCAAATGATTGTCTTCCTAACATGAGGGGCTTAGAGCAGTTATTCTCCACATGCTCGCTCTGCTTTAATATGCTATTAAGTATTTAAGTTTAGTTGTATTTTCCCCAGAATCTAAATGATAGTTAAGGTCAAATCAAAGAATAAAATGAAATGAAAGTCAAATGAAAGGGTAAAATGCAAAGATCTCTGTAAAGAGTGAAAACAGAGTTGTAAATGTAATCGCGTGGAAAAGAGAATCAGAGAGTCATAGAGTTTCACGGTCCAGTCTCCGCAGCGGTGTCTGGTACTGTCAGCCGTGAACGCAGCCTACCTGGGGGCCGGGGAGCGCTTCCGTCAGACATGGTCCTGCGGTGACGAGCCGCTCTCTCTCTGGAAGCAGCAGCGTGAGACGCTGCCGTCCCCCCACGTGTCAGCTCCGCGAAGGAGGGAGGCAGGTTTCCGCACCCGTCACGGCTGGTCTCCAGTCCGGGCGCGGGGGCGCACTTCCGGCCCCTCCCTCCAGAGGCAGCGCAGGGGTCTGGGGTGGGCGCCCGAGGGGCACAGGAGACGTGCGTGCTGCTCTCGAAGGAGTCTTCGCCGGCCGCCTGCAGCAGGCACTTGGTGGAGAGGGAAGGCGCCGACAGGAGGTTTGCAGTGGTGGACGGTGGGAGTGAGAGGGTGCTGCCGGCTCCCTCGCCCAAGGCCAGCAGCCTTGGGGCAGGGCTGGCACTGCGGCGGGACTTCGGTGCCCGCTGGAAGATGCCTTCACGTTTCTTCCTGTCTTCCTTAGGCAACGGGTCTTCAGGAGCCTGTGCTTTTGAGAGCTCCCTTATGTCCAGGCCCAGGGCCACCGATGCCAGCAGCATGGTGCAGCCGTACAGAGCGGACTCCGTTTTCTTTCTCTGGGGGGATCTGCTCAGACTGTTTGGAGGGCTCCCCTGAGGAGTGTCGGCAGCAGGGCTCACTGGGGTTCCCTCCTCCCAGCTTTCGGGTTCCACTGGGTTCTCTCTCTGGCCATCTTTCCAAAGAGGTAGATCGATGTAGGCCTGAGTTGGCGATTTTATCTGCTTTGGTTTTCTGTGTTCCAACCCGTCAGGGGCAAGTTTTGGCTCTTCACAAGCACCTACAGAGAAGGATAAACACACACGCTATGACCATTTTACAGCAAAAACCATGAAAACTACATTGTAAAACAAAGCTGAAATCTAATAAATACATATTCTACATTATGACACATGGAGTCCTTTTCTGTTTAGCAAATGGTTCGTCCAGGAGGATCCTGCAGAAGGGGTATCCAGGGTGCTATGACTCAGGCTCCCTGCAGAAGAGCCGGCAAGCAGGGGCATTTGCAAGCCCTGAAACCAAGGTAAACATGATCAATATCTGCATAAGATCATATCGTGCTTTTGGGAGTCACTTAGGCATTTGAGAGATGCTGAATGCTTGCTAGGCACCAGGCACTGGGAGGACAGTGGTGAACACAGATAAACTTTTTGGCTTTGAGTTGACATTCTAATTTGCAGGTGATGAAGAACACATACATTATGGGTTCCATGCAGACAAATAAGAATTTTAGGTTAAGAGTGATGAATAGGGAGAGAGGTTCAAGAGGGAGGGGACATAGGTAGAGCTATGACTGATTCATGTTGATATATGATAGAAGCCAATACAATATTGTAAAGCAGTTATCCTCCAATTGAAAATAAATAAATTAAAAAAATTAAAACAAAACCAAAAAACGTTATGGGCAAAATGGAGCAACAAAATAAGGCCGCTTGAATCTTCTGGCTTGTGTCACTTTTACCCTACCATATTTTTCTGCATTTCCTTTGTGTGCTTTTGCGTGCTTTTCTTTCTTGAAGAATTAAAGAAAAATCTGCCTCATGATTAAAAAAAACAAAACAGTGATAAATAAATAAAAACGGGTACTGAGGTAGAGGGCTGGGGTGACATACTTCAGCTGAGGTGGTCAGGGAAGGCTTTCCGGAAATGCTTGAGCTGAGACATAAACTCATAGAAGGACCAGGCCACACAGATGGGAGGTGGGAGGGGGCCTTCAGGCAGGACAGACAGTGTAAGCCCTTTGCTCATTGACCCTTCCAATGAACTACAGGGTTAACTTTGTGCAGACCCACCTGGGTCAGCCACATAAATCCTTTGACTTCCTCCAACTGTCCTGTGGAGGAGTTATTAATAGGATCAAAATATTCTAAGAAAGAATAAAAACATTAAAAAAAAAAGGCAGGAGGACTATCCAGTCACAAATAATGAAACATGTACTGTAGAAATAACAGCCTTGTTACTATTAATTGCCCTTCATGACTCCTCAAATGACATTTGATGATGCACTGCAGTATATAGAGAGAACCTCTTGCCTAGAGTCAGCGCACAGTAACCAATCTGGTGTCAGAAGGTGCTCTGAATCCAGGATTCAGAGGGGACCTGCCTCTGTTTACCTCAATGTTTACGCAGATATTTATGCTGAAACCACATGGTTGTGATAACACAGAAGAAGAAAACTAAACATGAACAGTGAGTGATAAGGTGTGTGTAAAATTGAACATAGCACTGATAATAAATCCAATACGTTTATACCATGTTTGGATAAAGCATCTTTCCTTTCATCACAGTATCAAAGAGCTGTCTTAAGTTGTTGAGGGTAAAGACCAATTTTGTCTTCTTTGATGATAGCCACCATTGAAGGTTTTCAACAGCTACCATATCTCTTCAGTCTTTTAATATCTGAACACTGAACAGGAATGTTGAATATTGAAAGCAATGATGACTTACTTAAATTAGAGATTCCAAAGTAACACTCTCCAGCAGTAGTTTTCCACAGCTAACTAGCTTGACAATATTTTATCATGTTGTGGGGTGGGAATATAACCTCAGTAAAATTTCAGGGTGCCTACATTTTCATATTTACTATTTCCTATACTCAATTAATTTGGATGTATCTAATAAATTACACTAATTTTTCTGGTAAAGAATAGGAGTTACAAATTCCTAGTAAACAGTGTGGAGCCTAATGACCACTCTCCGCCACGAAGCCTGCCAGGACAGAAGGTAAGTTTTGAGGTCAGTATACCCCACTGCTACTCTGATGCTGCTAACCCTTCTGACATCACTTCTAGGGCACTCAGATGCTAAGTCTGTTCCCTGAAACCCATTTACCTGGCTGGTCCACAAATAATGAAGCCAATGGCATGGTTTTCTGATTTTTTATTAATATGGTTGACCAAGGACTGTTGCCATCTGAGAGAGGTCTTATTCTACAAGAGAAAAATGTTTATTTTGGTATAATAGAACCACATGAAACACAAATTAGGTTGGTAAATACACAGTAACCAAATTTTTAGGTGGTAAAGAGGACACATTTGGATTCCGTGTTTTACGGAGCTAACAAAGTGCCAATAAAACCTTAACACGAGACAGAAAAAACACTTTAAAATGCTTAACCAAATAATAAGTAATTTAGTGTGATAAGCTCGTTCTAGAAGTTAACTTACTATTCAGGTATCTTTCTATTACTCTGACTGCTTTTTAAAAGGTAAGTCTGGCCAATGCAACATTTAAAAGGCCCCAGTAAAAAAATAAATGAATAAAAAAGCAGTGCTCCGTGTCACAGTGCAGACTGAAATACCGCCAATGTCACACATGTACCTTTCTTTGCAATCAGTTCTTTCTTTCATTTGAATCGAATTTGGACCCCAGGTACAACCCTTTTTCTTGAAATTCCTTTTTATATCTTCAAATTCTTCTTGTCGACAGACGGTGTTTCTGCCCCAAGTTTTATTGCTTTCATCTGAGGTCACTAAACAGAGAGCATCACTCATTAACCAATTACAATTTCTTTAAGTTTTAGGATGAATCAAATCAGTTGTAAAACTATCTTACTCAAAGTGTATAGATGATTGAGAAACATGAAAACAATGAAGAAATTACTTCTTTCACCCTACTCAAGGCAAACGTCTGTCTCTAAATGTAATAGAAAAGTAAAAGATACAAATTTGAGGTAGCCATAAAGGGCTGATTATTTCTTTATCTATGCATTTAACATGATGCGATAGTTAGGATTTCATTTTACTTGGGAGAAAAAAAAGAAAGGCAAATTGAACATTTTAACCAAATCAAAGTTTAAAACTTAAGGAACAAAGGTCTATTTTGAAACTGTAATTTCAGCCACTATTTCATTAGTCATCACAACTATTTGGCTACAATTACCTTTTAAAATCTGAACACATGCAAGTTTTCCCACATCTTGCCTTATTTCATTCCCCTGTGGGGAGGTTTACACTCACGTCTGACCTCCACCTGTTGCTGACACACGTGTGACACAACCGCCTCCTCCCCCAGCCCCTCTCTGCTTGGGAATCCTGGGGAGCGTGGCTGTGGTTACTACACACTTAGAAAACAATCCTGTCACACGCCAGAGGTCCTAGAAACACAGCTGAAAACATTATGACATGTCTACACAGGGGGTAAAAATACACACTTCAGGTCTAACTGAAACTTGCACGGCTTGATGAATTAGTTTATGTATTTTTTCCACTAGGCTGAACACACTAAAAGCAAATACTAAGTGGTATTTTGAAGGACAGATCTTCCTCGACTTATGATGGGGTTACATCCCAATAAACCATCGTAAGTTGAAAATGTAGTTAATACACCTGACCTACCAAACATGGCTTAGCCCAGCCCACCTTAAATGTGCTCATGTACCGCCATGGCTGATTCACGTCAATGTATGGCAGAAACCACTACCATACTGTAAAGTAATTAGCCTCCAATTAAAATAAATTAATTTTAAAAAATGTGCTTAGAAGAGTTACTGTGTTTGCTTAGTTGCCAAGTTGTGTACGACTCTTTGGTGACCCTATAGACTGTAGCCCTCCAGGCTTTTCTGTCCATGGGATTTCCCAGGCAAGAATACTGGAGTGGGAGGCCATTTCCTTCTCCAGGAGATCTTTCCGATCCAGGGAATGAACCCGCGTCTCCTGCATGGCAGACAGATTCTTTACCATCTGAGCCACCTGGGAAACCCGCTTAGAACAGTCACACTGGTCTATAGTTGGGCAAAATCATCGAATGCAAAGCCTATTTTATAATAAAGTTAAATATCTCATGTAACTGATGGAATCCAGTAGTGAGAGGGAAAAACAGAGCGGCTGTGAGTATATGGCTTATTTCTCCTCATGATGGCGGGGCTGACTGGGAGCCCAGCATCTTGAGAGAGAAGGGTGCCTTGCATCACTCCCCAGGAAGAAATCAAAATTCAAAGCATGGTTTCCACTGAATGTGAATCAGTTTAAAACCATCGTAAAGTCAAAAAACCCTAAGTCAAATTACCATAACGTGGGGGGCCATGTGCAGTAGGTTGGTCAATACACACCAAATGAGAGCTAAATCCCCAAAAGCAGAATACTGTTTTCTTTACAAAACAACTGGAAGTAACCCCAAATTCTGGATTTCAGTTTTCAAAATATCCACAAGTATGCTACTGATGTAATTAGGTTATACAAACGTCGCAGGTACAGGCTTCACAACATGTCTCGAGATCTCATTTGAGTTTCTACTCTGTGGCCTGGTAACGTCACCAATTGTGCGGAGTCAAAAAATCATTTACTGTGAAAATAAGAAAATTAGACTAAGAAGAAAATTTTGATTTCCAAATAGTTATGATACCTCCTGTGTTTCATATGCTTAGAAACCAGTTATAAAAACATGTCTGCTTAAATTGAATCCAAGTCCACCAGTGACAGAAACCCACCCAGAAGACCCCAAGGCGGGCAGAGCTTACGCTGTATCGCTCGGAGCCGGGGGATCACCGTGGGGCTGCTGGGCGGGCTGGAGCTGCTGCTCTGCAGACTTCTTCGTTTGTCCAAGTTGGGGGACGCCTGCACCGTTATTTTGTGCTGGAAGTCTGTTGGACATGGGGAAAAGAATGAGAACTGAGATTTGAGGGTGTTAGGTGGTTTTCAGAGCCCCGTCTTTGGTATGTGGCAGTAAAAGCAGAAACTGCCAGGCAGTAAGAATACGGTATGTCTCAGAGTCTGTTCCTGGTTTCTTTCTTCTCTTTCATTCAGGTCCATAAATAATGACTCAGAATCTTGGCACAGGAGGCAGCACACTGGGACGCACATACTCAGAAGGAAATGAACTATTAGTGAGTGTCTGCAGGACCCAGCAGTCTTCCGGGAAAAAGAGCTCTCCCTGCGTTCAGGCCGACACAGTCGACAGGAAACTGAAAGAGGAGACAGCCTGGGTTAAACGTGCCCCGGTTCTGTCACTGACTGTGGACCCCAGCCCGGCAGGGCGCCTCTTGGAGCCGCTTTCCTCGGCCTTTGGCTGGCACGGCAGACACCACCGCGGGGCTGCTGTGGTGATTAAAGCAGAAACCCTCCTCACGTGGGGTTCAGAGCATGCTGCCCCAACGCTTGCTCCTCTGTGGTGTTGTTTAGCCACTCGGTCGTGTCCAGCTCTTTGTGACCCCGTGGACTGTAGCCTGCCAGGCTCCTTTGCCCATGGGATTTCCCAGGCAAGAACACTGGGGTGGGTTGCCATTTCCTCCTCCATGGGATCCTCCTGACCCAGGGATCAAACTCCAGGCAGATTCTTTACCACGGAGCCACTCAGGAAGCCACATTTACTCCTTAACCTGTTACATTTCTACAAGATGGTTCACTCTTCATCAACCTAGCATGGAAATATTCAGGTCTGGTTTTTTTTTTTTTGGGTATTCATTTCCTTATGCAGGCTCCCATGTCACAGAAACTTATATTAAACACATTTTTATGCTTTTCCCCTATTGATTTGGCTTTGTCAGTTTCATCTTCAGACCCAGTTAGGGTCAGCCTAAAAGTTAAAAGCATTTTGTGGCTAAGGTACCTACAGATGATGGTTATTATTATCTAACTGTGATACAGTCATGCCAGACGAAATGCCAAGAACTATGGGAACATATGAAAGAAAAGTAATATTACCAGAGGAAAGAAAACTTTGTAAACTGTCAGAAAAAGTATTGAAAACTTAGAAGCAGGAAAAAGAAATGAATGGGTATTCTTTCATCATGGTGTCAAGCTTAACCTCTGACTAATTTCATATTGATGGGGCTATTTTTACAACTCAGTAGAGACAGAGGTTAACTTGTAGATTTAGTCTGGTGATGATGCAAATAATTTTTGCCTGGTGTGAAAGAAAATCCCAAAGGTTATTATTTATTGCCATATTGGGCATTAACCAAGTTTGTATGTAGCCTAGCAATCGAATGCTAAGATTTCTTTATTAAATTGACCATAAATACTAAGCTCCTCAAATTCCCATGTGAACCAGTTTTAACTGGTTCCCCATTAATATTAATTAATCAATATTATTAATTAAATAAATCTTTGACATGTTCGTTTTCCATTTGCAAGAAAGCTATAATTTACCTTATTGTATAAAATAATTATACTTTCAAGAAGCACATGCTATTGAATGAGGAGTTCGAATTTGGTAGACAAGACAGCTATCCAATTACTCATGTTAGAAATCTGAAGCTTTCCTTGATATTGTGTTCTCCCTAACCTTCCACATCCAATCAAACACAAAATATCTTGTAAATTCTGTTCTGTAGTCTTCTTAGAACTATTGTTGAGAAATTTCTATTCCAGGTTCTGGAGTCAGCAAACTCCACATGTGAAGCCCAACTTACCACTTACTAGCCACATGAATTTGTGGAAAGTGACTTCATCTCTGTAAGTCACAGCATCTTCATTGACAAAAATGGAAAAAATAATGATTCCCACTTCTCAGGACAGTTAGGAAAACTTAAATACAAAGAAGTCAGAAAGTACTTGGGCTTCCCAGGTGGCTCAGTGGTAAAGAATCTTTCTGCCAATGCAGGAGACTCGGGTTCCATCTCTGGAGGAGGAAATTGGCAACCCACTCCAGTATTCTCTCCTGGGAAATCCATGGACAGAGGGGCCTGGTGGGCCATAGTCCATAGGTCGCAAAAGAGCTGGACGTGACTGAGTGACTAAGCAAGTAAGCATAAAAAATACTTAACACACATTAATGACACTTCCTGTTCTATCTCCACCACCACCATTTCACGCTGAGACTGCTCCAATCCTTTGGTCTATCATCTTCCAGCAACTCCACTTGAGCCCTCTGATCTACCTCACAACAGCCAGAGGCCTGCTTGCTTATTTATTTGTGGCTGTGAGGGTCTCTGCTGCAGCATGGACGCAGTAGTTGTGGCACACAGGCTTAGATGCTCCGAGGCACGGGGGATATTAGTTCCGCAACCAGGGGTTGAACCCACATCCCCTGCACTGGAAGGCAGATTCTTAAACCACTGGACCACCAGGGAAATCACAAGGTACATGCTTGTCATTTCCTGCTTAAAGTCCTTTGAAGGGTTCTCATCATTCTTAAAATTATAGGTTGAAATCATAACATCCCCTCTAATTCCTTGCAAATCTGATCTGGGTTGTTTGTGCCACCCATCACTCACCATGGTCTAGACCAGGGGACAGCAGGCTTTTCCTAAGAAGTGCCACCCAGTAAATATTGCAGTTCCTATGAGCCACATGGTCTGCCGACGGAGCGGGAAAGCATTCCAACAAAAACAAAGGCGTGTGTTCCAATGCAACGTTGCTATGGACGCTGCAGTTTACCTTTCCTGGAAGATTCATGGGTCAGAAAATCTTCTTTTCTAGTATTTAAAGTGTATAAACCGTTCTTAGTTTGTGGGCTACAGGAAAGAGGTGGGAGGCTGAATTTGGACCAGCAGGTACAGTCAAAACGGTCTTTTTTCAATTCCTCAAAGAAACGAAACTTCTTCCCATGTGCTTCCTGCCTGTTCTTTGGCTTCCCTTCATATTTGGTGGGGCTTCCTAGGTGGCTTAGTGGTAAAGAATCTGCCTGCCAATGCAAGAGATGTGGGTTTGATCCCTGGTTGGGTCAGGAAGATCCCCTGGAGTAGAAAATGGCAACCCACTCCAGTATTCTTGCCTGGGAAATCCCATGGGCAAAGGAGTCTGATGTGCTATAGTCCATGGGGTTGCAAAAAGTCCAACATGACTGAGCATGCATGCCAGACCACATACTTGGCAGATTCCTACTTTGAGTCTCAATTTAAATTTTTATTCTTGGAGAAGCTATTTGTGATTGCCTTAGATCAGGAGACATCGCTCCACTAATCACTGTCATATGACTTTTCCTTCACAGTAGTTAATAATTACAGCCAAAACAAAAGAACATTTGTTTAATTATTAGCTTAAGACTCAGCCCCTCCAATACAATGTCAGTTCTCTATTGGGAGGGTTGTTAGTTGCCATCACTGCAGCATCTCCCCTAAATGGGCACAGAGCCATGCACAGGAAAGATGCTGAGCATATCTTTGCTGAATGAGTGTTTTCTCTGTTTGAGATTACAGTATTCACGAGCGCAGAGATCATGTTTTGAAGGCAATGCAGATGGAAGTGAAGTGCCAGATGGGAGCTCTGTGCCCCTACCATCTAAGAAAGAATGATCTGACCAGGCAAAGCGGCTTAAGAAAGGGAAAGAATTGATGCAAGAAAACAGTTCATCAGAACAGACTAGTTCTAACTGAACTAGGGGGAAGGGAAATAAGTAGGAAAAGAAAGAAACATTCTCACCCAAAGATATGAAACAATTTAGAGTGAAGAGCTTTATAAAGGTTCAGCTAGCCTGGTGGCTCAGTGGTAAAGAATCCAGCTGCAATGCGGGAGCTGCAGTAAATGTGGGTTCGATCCCTGGGTCAGGAAGATCCCCTGGAGGAGGAAATGGCAACCAACTCCAGTATTCTTGCCTGGAAAATCCCATGGACAGAGGAGCCTGGTGGGCTACAGTCCACGGGGTCACAAAGAGTCAGAAACAATTGAGCACATATAAGCACATGGAAGTTTTTATAGCGAGAGGAGCCTGCAGCCCAGAGTAGAAGGCATGCATGCACTTGCAGGCCTCAGAACTAGAATAACAGAACCAGGCCAGAGCATCTGAATGGAAAACCACGAAGAACAAGTGATGGGAGAAGAGACGACAGGCACAGGTCAGGGAGCCAAAACAGAACGTTTTAAGGCCAAGGGTAGTTGCAAAGGCACAAGACTGGATCTTAATAATTACTAAGATTGAGAGTGCTTCTGGTCTTCTGAAAAAAACCAAATACTTGTACTCAGGGGAAAAAAAGAGCACTCTGTGCTTTAAACATAACAAAACATTCTTTACGATAAACATCCTGTTCCTTTGAAACAGAGAAAGGTTGATTCTGTCCCAGTTACAGATGGAGGAAAACTCAGGCTGAACTGTTAAGGGGTCCTGGTTGATGCCCAGTGTTTTCTGGACTGCTTGCTAGATCTGTTCTCAAGGTATCTGCTCACGGCAGGTTATCACGTGGTCCACAGGCTTTTGATTAAACCTGTATATTTTCACTGGCAATATTCATGTTTCATGAAGGACATTGACACGGCTCAGTGGGAATCCTCATTTTACACTAAAAGTTGCAGTATCCTTTGAAAAGTCCTTTTGGGGCTTCTGCCTTCTCTCCCTAGGCACGTACACATGCTTGCTCACATTCACGCATGCCAGACAGGTGAGTGTGGCAGGCCTCTGGCTCTTGTGAAGTGGTTGAAGTTAGAATACCCTGGCTTTAGAGACATACCAACTCCTGAAAGTTTCAAAACCTCTTTGATCTATTTTATATGTTCTAAAAATACAACTTGGGCTCAAAACAAACATAATACAGAAGGAGTGATATAAAGTGGTCACTGTATAAATGTATCTGCCACAACCATTCTTTCTCTCTCTACAAGTTCCAAGACTGTACACAATTTAATTTACCAACTCTTAGATTATGCTGCCTCATTGTATAAGCGTTCACCTTCCCTATTAGGTAGCTACGCAGGATTGTCAACAGGAATAATTACATTTGAGTTTTCCAGCAATAAATCATCCTAGCTATAAGTAGCCATAAGATGACAAGCTGCCATCTGTGATTATGAAGGACAAAATTACAATAATTAGATAATTATTCAAATTTAATAACAATTTTTTGAAAGAACTTTTAAGCAATGTTCTGGCTTGTCATCTGAATCATTCTCTAACCACCAAAGTGATTCTTTGCTTAACTCCACCTTTTTAGGAGGCTTAGGTGAGGATTTGGCTACTCTAGTCAAAAAGACAATCTAGGTTGATCTGTGTATATGTGTGTGTGTGTGTGAAAGTTGCTCACACACAATGCCCTTGTTACACTGGCTGACCAATTTTTCAAAACAATTAAAAAGAAAAGATAAGGGGGTATCTATGAAAATTATGAACCTTCAATTGCACCAGTTGAGTACACAATGCTAGTTGAAGGTTAACTGACCCCCAACCAGTTTAATTCCCAAACAGTACAGAAAGCTTGAAGGAAAAAATATCTCTTAGAATTCTTACCCTAAGGGAATACCTCCTACTAGGAGAACCTGATTTTTGCTCCCCATGCCTTGAGACCAGAGCTCTCTGGATTACTTATCTAGACCATCTCTTAAAAAAAAAAAAGGAATGAAGTCTTTTAAAATGTTCTTATTTTCAACTGTTATTTACTAATAGTGAGTTTTACTGGAACAAAACCAGAAATATAGACCAATGGAACAAGATAGAAAGCCCAGAGATAAGCCCATGCACCCATGGGTACCTTATCTTTGACAAAGGAGTAAGAATACACACTGGAGAAAAGACAGTCTCTCCAATAAGTGGTGCTGGGAAACACAGCTGTCCTACAAGAATGAAGTTAGAACTCTTCCTAATACCACACACAAAAATAAACTCAAAATGGATTAAAGATCTAAATGCAGGCATACATATTAAGAACCAGTTCGTAGGAGTCTCAGATACATTTCTAAGAAATTCTTTAAGCTAGATAGACATGGAAAAATTCCTGCAAAAGGGATTTAAGTAGTTTGTAGCTGGAAAAATAAGTTATATCACCCTCCAATCTGTCATCTACCAGCCGTTTCTTCCTTAATAATGTACCATGAAATAGTACTAAAATCTGGTAACTTAAAGAATTTTCTAACAGATCATAATATTGGAATCCACTAACTTCACTGAATGTAAGATACAAATAATTGCTTTCTCCACCAAGCAAAACTACTGAAGGAGAAAAATAATTGTTTTTATAGTTCTAATTCTTTTCTGTGGATCTTTGGATGTGTGTCCTACGTTGGGATACTGTGTAAGTAAACTCTGCGTGTTTGTGTTGGTGAGGTGGCTTGCAGAGTTGGGGGATTCTAATGAGTTTCCATAGAGGTACCGGTGTCACAGCGATGTAGCACCATCTTGTGGGCAGAGGAGGTAACTACCACCCTAAATTACAGAAACTGCATTTCATCCTTTAAAATGGATTAGGACTATAGCAATAGATTTTGAGGTTATGTTTTAACTAGAATCTTTTATTAAGTGGCACAAGGTAAAAAAAAATATGTGACTAAAATGACCCCTCTATTCTCAGAAACAGAAAAGGGAACTAGTACTATCCAGGAATGATACAAATCTAGCAAAAATATTCAAATATATTCACTTAGTGCTGAATAAATGCAAGGTACCAGCCAAGCAAAATTTGAGAAGAACCACCCCAGGGACCCTGTGATATTTTGTTTAATCACTCTCTCATGAATTAAAGAATCGCTGGAATGATTTCATTGTTTCCCCCAAGTTTCTTTTCCATCAGTTCCTAATTAGCTCCCCTCTCCAAAGTTTCCCCAGGGAATCAATGAATATTAATTATGGTAATATGGTCACAACACAGATAGAAGAACACTGATATAGCTAAGGACTAGAGAAGAAAACTCACACTGAATGCCTCTCTGACTGTCTATTGTCTATATTAAAAGCAGAAAGAAGCCTTACCTTAAAGAAAATAGACTATTTTAAATTATGTCTGACATGTCAGACAGTCCAGTGAGTTGTCTTTCAAGTTACACTTTGGCTAAAAGCAAACATTAGAAGAGGACCTGGAAAAGCACCTTTTTTTGGTTCCCAAAGAGGTCAGAGGTAAAGTGAATGAGGACCACATAGCCAGTTCTCACCTCATCAAACCACTTAATCAATGATGTATATGCTCTGTACTTCTGACTACCCCATAGCAGCAATTTTCTGATCAATTAAGGACTTCTTCTGCAACCAAAGAAGTCACAATACATGGCAAGCTGCAAGGATTTTGTAGTAAGTATCTTTACAAGACAATGTATATATATTTTACATAAAACAAAACTACTGTTACTGTTATTTAAATCAAATTTCCACACTATTACCAAACATCTCAGGAGAACACTGGAATCTGTAAAGAGCACTCTAAGATGTAATACAGACAGAGAGAGACAGATACATACACAGATATACACATCTACTGCGTATTCTCTATAGGCTGGGCTTCCCAGGTGCTTAGTGGTAAAGAACCCACCTGTCAAGCAGGAGACATATGAGACTCGGGAAGAACCCCTGGCCAGGAGAAGGAAGTGGCAGCCCTCTCCAGTATTCTTGCCTGGGAAACCCCACGGACAGAGGGGCCTGGAGGGCTACAGTCCATAGGGTGGCAAAGAGTTGGACTTGACTGAAGCAACTAGACAGCAACCCTACAGGTGCAGCTCCTGCTCTGTCATCATCCTTCCCCATGAGAAGACGGCTGCGAAACCCAGAGGGGCATCTGAGGTTACCTTAAACAAAGCGCAACACAGAACATCGAAGAACTTTATGGATTGACATATGTTTGCTGTTTTGTATTTTGCTCCGTTTCTCCCAACATGTCATCCATTCCAGTTCAGTCGCTCAGTCGTGTCCGACTCTTTGCGACCCCATGAACCGCAGCACGCCAGGCTCCCCTGTCCGTCACCAACTCCCGGAGCTTACTCACACTCACGTCCATTGAGTCAGGGCTGCCATCCAACCATCTCATCCTCTGTTGTCCCCCTCTCCTCCTGCCTTCAATCTTTCCCAGCATCAAAGCCTTTTCCAATGCGTCAGTTCTTCATAATCCATTTATGTTATATCACAATGATTTAAAATATTTTTTAAAAGGTTGCCTAGAATTACTGGTTTACTTCCCTCATGGCTCAGCTGGTAAAGAATCTGCCTACAGTGTGGGAGAACTGGGTTCGATCCCTGAGTTGGGAAGATCCTCTGGAGAAGGGAATGGCTACCTACTCCAGTATTCTGGCCTGGAGAATTCCATGGCCTACAGTCCATGGGGTCGCAAAGAATTGGACACGACTGACCAACTTTGACTTTCACTTTTTTACCTCAACAATTTTGAACCCTTAGATGAAGGTGGGCAATCACTGAGACACTGAATATACCTTGCTAAGGGTGCGAACAGCAACCTCAGTGCCCCAGATAACAGCCCAGCTCCTTGTGGAAGCAAGAAATTGATGTTCAGATTTTAAAAGGTAACTGTAGCCTAACAATTGTGATGACTAATGAAAAGTTTGCTTAAATTACGATGTTAAAATATACCTCTGTTCCTTCGTTTCAGACTTTGATTTGGTTAAAAAATTAAGTACGAAGTTTAAGTTAAATGTTCCATTTGACTTATCCCCCGCCCACCACAGGACCAAAACCCTAAACTGTTGTAGGTCAAAGAAATCATTTCATTGCTTTTATGTTTCTTGATTGTTTAAGTATTTTGAGAAAGATGTGTTTGTTCTGGATTTTCACCATGTTGTGTAGTGCTGGTTCAATGCAATCAGCTAAAGAGGAATTCTGCTTTGATTTCCAAAGGAGTAAACAATAAACATCATTAGTTAGGAGAGGATGCTCGCAGTCAGATACACTGCTTCTGGTCCCCGGCAATATGCTCCCTCCCCAGGCAGTTTCACACGTGAAAACTCACTAGGTCGTTCTGTTCTGACCACAACTGAAGCAAGAGGTGAAGATGCTCAGCCATAAAATCTCAGCCCCGCTCAGATGCAACAAACAGCAGACAGCAGGGAGAGGCACACCATTCTGAGGGGACGTGGGGGCGGGCCGTACCTGAAGGTAAACTGATGCGGTGGCCGTCTCTGAGCTTCAGGCGGCTCCTCTTAAACTTGCCCTTCCTCTTCTTGACGTTGGGCTTCTCCTGATTCAGCTGGAAGATGAGGATGTTGAGCTCTCGCTCCAGCACGTCGATCTCCCGCGCGGCGAGCTGCTGCTCCCGCCGCCGGAGCAGCTCCTCCTGCGACTTCTGCTGCAGGGCGGCCCGCGTCAGCTCCTCCTCCCGGGAGCGCAGCTCCTGCCGCCGGGACAGGGGACAGGACCACGGTCACTGCAGGCCTCCCGGAGCCTCCCCGCAGCCAGGACAGGCCAGGCTGGACCCCAGCTCGCCAGGGGCTCACACAGGCTCCATCTGGCAATTCTGGGGTGTTTCTGCTTCGTTTTGGGGGTGGGGGTGGGGGGGGCAGGATGGCTTATTTAATCCATGGCTCTTATTTGTATGGAGAAGGCAATGGCACCCCACTCCAGTACTCTTGCCTGGAAAATCCCATGGATGGAGGAGCCTGGTAGGCTGCAGTCCATGGGGTCACACTGAGTCAGACAGGACTGAAGCAACTTAGCAGCAGCAGCTCATTTGTATTAGGGGCCATTAGCATCATTAGCATCATTAAGTATGGGGTTCTGAGTCTCACCAGGTGCGCTAGACGGTAAAGGACCCAACTGCCAATGCAGGAGATGTAAGAGATGCAGGTTCAATCTCTGGGTCGGGAAAATCCCCTGGAGGAGGGCATGGCAACCCACTCCAGGATTCTTGCCTGGAGAATCCCACCGACAGAGGAGCCTGGAGGGCTACACTAAGTCGCAAAAGTTGGACACGACTGAAGTGAAGCACAGCATCATTAGGTGTCGAGTTTTGTGCCTCACCAGGCAGTTTCTCAGATTTGCCCTTCCTCCTGCATGGTTCTTTCTGAAAGTTTTACCCACCTTTTTCAAAGCCCAACTCAGAAGAAGGCCGGGAAGCATCCCCCTGGGCTGAGGCACTACGGGCTGGTCCCCTGCCACAGGCAGGCTGCAGCCCGTCCACGGGATGCATGCAGGGCACCCGGCCACAAGCTCAAGTGTGAAGGGTGTCAAGCTGTGGGCCGCCGATCCCATCTGTCCATAGCCCTTCTAGTTTTAAGACCCAAGAAGAGGCATCACATGTCTTTACACCCAAGTGTAAAGACCCTCTCTCTTGTTTCTGGCCTTTACAATCACCTGGCACACACAATGTATATCAACACGCCGTAACCAACTGCTGATGTGAAGGACCCATTGGAAAAGACCCAGAACTCTAATCAGTGACTGAAATGGGGAGGAAATCTAAAAAGGAGGGGATATAAGATATATACGTAGAGCTGATCACTTTACAGGAGAAACTAACACAACATTACTTCAACAAAAATTAGGAAAAAGAAAAAAGAAAAAAAGAAGGCCCATTAAAGCCAAAGGGAAAGCTTGATTAATTAAAGGAAAATTCTTCTAGTCACCGAAGACTGCAGCAGTTCAGATTTCTTTCCTTAGGGACTTCCTTAGGGCATTTAAGAATTTGCTTAGGGAATTAACACACTGTGGTGGAAAGACTAAGGGGAAAAGCAAAGCTAATGTGGCAGGAGTCAGGTGAAGGCCCATCAGAAATGAAAACGCAACAGCTCTAAAAGGATAAGCCACTGGAAAATACAGTCAGTCCACAGAGAATTATTTAGGTTCCCGTGGATGGATGAAAACTGTCGTTTCACAACACGGATGTCATGAATCAGCTAACAGAAGCCCCTCTGTCATGACACTTACTGAGTAAAATGTAACTTCCTCTCAGTTTTGGTTTTAGAATCATTGAATTGGTAAGAAATAGAAAATCTATGAAGAATACTTTTATTCCTATTATAAAAAAATTACTCACTAGTAAAACGGAGAACACTACAGTTTTTAATCCACATCCCCATTCTTATTCCATTTCTGTAACCTGTTCCGTTCTTTATCAGAGACATAAATACTTCCTTTGGTGCTGAACTGCTTTCTCTTGTAGACTACCCTGCCATAAATCAAGCACTCGCAAAGAAAGCCAGGCGTTTGCAAACTTTTGTTTACACTGCACCAGACAAGTTTAATCTTAGAACATGTGTGTTAGTCTCTCTGTTGTGTCTGACTCTCTGAGATCCCATGGACTGTAGTCCACCAGGCTCCTCTGCCCATGGAATTCTCCTCCAGGCAAGGATACTGGAGTTGGTAGCCATTCCCTTCTCCAGGGGATCTACCTGACCCAAGGATTGAACCTGAGTCTCCTGCATTGCAGATGGGTTCTTTACCATCTGAGCTACCAGGGAAGCCCAGATCCTAATGCCAAAAACTTTGTGAGAAACTCCACCTTCTCAGGCAGAGCCTTGGGCTGTGAACTTAGAGAGCTACAAGCTTGGTGCGAACATGTCACACTTCCTATGAGGCCATACTTTCCAGAGGCCACCTCAAAAGTACTGATGTGAAGAATCACTGCAAGACAGACGCTCTTGGAAAGGAGGAGAGTTGATCCATGGGACTGGAGTCATAAGGGAAAATAAATATGGAGGAGCATCCTCCCACAAACAAATAAGGTAATATCAAGAAAAAAAGGAGAGTCGTAAAAATAAAGGTTCTTTTTGTGGATCAATTCTGATCTTACTACTGTAATCTACCAAAGTAGACTGAAACTCAGCTTTGAAACATTCCTTCAATTTGTTTTTTCTAAACAAATTTCATAAACAAAATGATGAGAGAAATAATTTCCTTAAGACCAATCACTATTCAAATCAGTTCTGCTAATATGTATCAGCTGATTTATAAGGAGAGACCAGTATTTCTTCATTGTATTGTGCCAAATATAAATAACTATTTATTACTTGAAAAGGAAAAAGAAAGAAGAAAACACTAGCTGTTTAAAACAATTCTGGAATCCATTATTTAACTGGTGGCTTTACAGTTTGTTCAAACTGGAGGTTTTACTGTAGTGTATTTGGGGAGAGGATCATTCCAGTCAACTTCTAACTCATTATTGTCTGCCCTTCTGTTAAGATATTACTTTTCAGGAGTATAGATAACAACCCAATTAGCTATTGTAGAATGAAATGGCATAAGGAAGAGATAAAGGCTGTAAATTCACTTAGGCTTTTTGTGTTATTGCTACAGTAATTGAATAAGAAACCATTTTTAACTCCAGGTCTCAAACTAAAATGTAAAACCCTGTGCAGTGACTTTATAAATTTAAAAAAAAAAAAAAATCACTTGCTTAAGACTTCGTAAGAGAAAAAAATAAGATCAAAGAGAAAGTAGCCAAGTACTCTTCCTTCTGAATGAGTTTTAAAGCATTCAAAAGTATATAAAAAAAAATAGTCTGGGGTATCAGAAGCCCTTTGGATTCTTTGAAATTATGAAGCACACAAAAACATTCTTCTGGCTGCTGAGATTACTAGGCAGTGCTATGTGTTTAATTGCTTGGCACAGGCCACTCTAGTAATGGAAAACCCACATTCCTGGCACGAGGTGTTAATCATTAACAGCGACAGGCCTTCCCATAGTGGTTCAAAGACAGGTGCACATACCCAGCGCACAGAGACAGACGTGCAGAGATAAGGAGCCAGGAATTTGGGGAGGCGCCGGTATCTATGGAGGCCACGGTTTACCGAATAACGCAGAGCACGGCCAAGTCACTGACCATTAATTCCAAGTCCGACGCCTCCTACCTCAAGCAATCAGTGAACAAGAAAGGCAGATAGAGCACATCTACTGTGCTTTTGACTCTATCAAAAAAGATGCAACTTGAAACCTTCCAGCAAAAAAAAAAAAGACTATATATTCTTTCATTGTAAATCCAAGACCCACAACATACTGTAAATGCTGTATTTCAAAAAGCACTGCACAGAAATCATATAAATATATCAGAAATCATATATATATATATGTAAAGACACCACTGCAGGATATTGCAAAAATGAACCCAAAGACTAGCAAAGAAATTACTTGTAAGACCTCAACATGGAGAAAGAGCAGACATCCAGTCTTAAAGCATGCTTTTTTAATTTTCTCACCACATATGATAAGAATTGAGCTTCCCTTGTGGTTCAGCTGGTAAAGAATCCGCCTGTGAGACCTGGGTTCAATGCCTGGGTTGGGAAGATCCCCTGGAGAAGGCAAAGGCTACCCACTCCAGTATTCTGGCCAGGAGAATTCCATGGACTGTATAGTCCATGGGGTCACAAAGAGTCAGACACGACTGAGTGACTTTAACTTACGGTAAGAATTAACTCACTGGTTATGCCTCTCTCCTACAATTTCATATATAATTACTAAGTTTAAAGTAATAAGAGTCAGTTATTAATGACATTGCTTCCAAATTTTAAATTCTGTGATGCCAAGTTTTATTTTTCCTCCAAGTCTTTTTCCATTCCCCAAATGTTTTTTACTTTTGCTATTAAGCATCTCATTTTAGAATTCCTGAAAACCATTTGGAGAGGGGTCAAAAAAAATCTTAAGAACATATTAATAATATCACTGATAGTAATCCTTCAAAGAACTGCAAGGGTGCAAAAGTAATGCACTCAGTCATGTTCCAGCTCAGAGCCCCGTTTCCCAAACACCTGGGCTGGGGACAGGGGTGGGGGTGCGGGCAGGGACCCGCCCCGGCTTCAGTCAAAGCCACGCTTTCTTTGTTGCCAGGTGAACACGCACACAGGTCAGCACTTAGGAAGCAGCACGCAGGCCTGAGCCCTCTGGACACCTCGCTCGCGGAAGCCCACAGCACCCCGAGGAGGGGGACGGCATGGCGGTGACACTTTGTGGGGGTGTGGGAGGACGGCAGGACAGTCTCCGTCAGCCAGTGGCAGCGCCCCGACCCCACCAGACAGCCTGGCCCAAGTCCTCGGTCTGCACCACCTTGCTCGACTGCTCGAGATGCTGGCATTCTGCTAAAGACTTAATATAACACGCGGGCAGGGCCGGTCACGGTTTGGCAGACTCCCGTGTGCACACCCCTGCAGTCCGCCTGAATTCCTCGGGGGCAGGGGCAGAACAGCTGGAGCGGGCTCAACCGCACTCCTGCTCAGCTCCGAGAGCTGGGGAGTTGTTGAGACCCGATCTTCATGCCTGGAGCACTCACCTGAGAGTCCTCCTGCTTCTGACCCCTGAACAACCAGAATATCTCTCTTTACGCCCCCATTCTGCACCGGTTTCTCCTCTCCGTGGCTCCGGGCTTGCAGGCCCCTCGCCTGGGTCCCTGGCCGTCCACCAGGGGGAGCTCTTTAAGACGTGGTGGTGCTCGGTCGCTTCAGTCGTGTCCGACTCTTTATGACCCCAAGGACTATTGTCTGCCAGGCTCCTCTACCCATGGGATTCTCCAGCCAAAAATACTAAAGTGGGTTGCCATGCCCTCCTCCAGGGGATCGTCCCGACCCAGGGATCGAACCCACATCTCCCGTGTCTCCCGCACTGCAGACAGATTCTTCACTGCTGAGCTTTTGGGAAAGTCCCTTCCAGACATGGTGCCCTCGGTTGAACGTGACGCTGACGATATGATCTGAACAGACTCAAACAGGATGACTGTTTCTTATTAAGTGAGCTCTAGGTACTTATTAAGGGGATCAGGGTATAAGTTTGCATTTATCAGTTTTGAATTTTTAAACTCACAAAACACTGAAAAATCTAAGGAAGTCAGTAAATTACCTAGAAGTCTACTATTTGAAAAAATGGCTTACACAAAAGAAAAAAAAAGGATTTTAGCAGCTCACAGATTTCCCTCTAACCTTTATTTTTAATTAGTTAAAATTATGAAATATTTTATATATACTACAACTAGAGAGAACAGCAAATACTCATGCACTTACTATCAATATTTAACAGATGCTAAATTTTTACCATATCTGTTTCAGACCTGTTAAAGTCCTCTGTGCGTCACAGTGAATCCTATCCCCCACCTTCAGACCTGCTGTACTTATGCTGTATCCTTTATATCCTTCCTCTGTCTATACTTTGCCTTTCTGTACATTTGAATAATACTGTTTTATGTGGTCTTATAAATTTATACAATGTGATTATCCTTCTGCAACTGCTTTCTCTGCCCAATATTATATTGTCTGAGATTTAGAAGGCACTAGTGGTAAAGATTCCGCTTGCCAAAGTAGATGCAAGAGACACGAGTCCAATCCCTGGGTCAGAAAGATCCCCTGGAGAAGAGAATGGCAACCCACTCCAGTATTTTTGCCTGGAAAACCCATGGATAGAGGAGCCTGGTGGGCTACAGTCCATGAAATCACAAAGAGCTGGACATGACTGAGCACTCACTCACTACTGTCCATGTTGAAACATACAGCTGGAGTTCATTCATCTAAGTACTGTACAGATTTCTACTGTAAGAATATACAATGGTTTAGGCACTTATTTCCCTATTAATGGATATTGGGGTTGTTTCCAGTTTTTCATTATTACAAACAATACTTAAAAGTGAATAACCTTAATTTCCTTGAGCATACATGTGAGTTTCTTATATATAACCAGAAGTTAAACAGCTGAGGTGTCCTCCACGTAAGATTCAAAATAGGATTCATGGCATTTACACACTTTTAAATTCTCTTTTCACTGAGAAAATATGACAGTTGGAACTTCCCTGGTGGTCCAGTGGTTAAGAATTTGCCTGTCAATGCAGGGGACACAGGGTGGATCCGTGGTGCAGGAAGATGCCACATGCCTCAGGTCAACGAAGCCCCACGCACTGCAACTACTAAGGCTGTCCGTCCCAGAGCCCGCGCCCCACGTCAGGAGAAGCCACCACAACAAGGAGCCCACGCTGCAACCGGAGAGCGGCCCCTGTTCGCCACAACCAGAGAAGAGCCCGCACACAGCGATGGAGACTCAGCGCGGCCAAATATTTTCTACAATGACAATAATAGTAAGTACTAATATCTCTCAGCTATTAAGATATATATTAGGAACCTGTAAGGAAATTTTACTTAGGTATTTAACATATCTATTGAACGTCTACCACGTGCCAAGTTCTTTGCTCAGTGTTACAGATGAGTGTGACCAAGGATAAAACAGACAGCTCATGAACTTAACGAGTAGGAAAGGCGGACCAAGGACACACGAAGAAGCAGATAATAATAAAGTATGACCCAGTGCGGCTGTGATAAAGAAAGTGTCGGACGCTGTGCCGCTCTACGTGGTGCAAAAGATGAAGGGCAGGGGGCTCTGGGGGCCTGAGGAGGAAGCAGCAGCAACTGTGAGGAGAGGGTAAGCCAGGCCAGGGACAGACAAAGAATATACACAAAGGCCAAAAGGCAGGACAGCGGCACCAGAGGAAATGGAAGAGTTCAGTCTGGCTGGGGACAAAGGGAGGCTAAATGTGGGAGAACACAGGACGTTATAAGGAAAAGGAGTCGGCCACTGAGGCGAGGTGGTTCTGAGTTGCGTTTTAGAAGTGTCACTGGTGTGCTGAAGGGCTCAGTTAGGGGAGCAAGGCTGGATGCAGGGCACCCAGGTAGGATGCTGCTGCAGGGAGGCAGGTGATGAGTGAGGACCACAGGGGTCAGGGGAGTGAATTACCACTGATGGTCTTTGTCACAGGGGAGGCCACATCTTCAAGACCTTTGAGACTGGGTACCTACGGGAATAATATCTCATTACCACACAAAGGAAGCAGGAGGAGGGAAGGCAGATGGGGAGTGAAAAGGAGGTTCTGACTTCAGTGGTTGACTGGCAAGGGTTATGGGGTAGCACATCAAGCCCCTTTTGAAAACTTGTCAGCGGGATCCAAACCCTTAGCCTGGTGGTCCAGCACTGCTCACGGATATGGGATGCTACATCACAGGGCTCTCACACTTGTCCCAGCACAGAGCAGACATTCAACACATTTGCTGGGAGGAAATTGTAACATGGAAACTGAGAACAATTTCCCCAAAGACATGCTTTTAAGTTGTATTTTTTTTTAAGAGAAAAATTTACTGTTGGGGGAATACCCATGACATATCTTGTATGAATTCCCAATTCAGCCTGGTAATAGCAGAAGTAAGCTACTCACAGACTGAATTTAGTGTCTTGGCCCCATGCACAGTATTATTGTACACTAGCTCAAGAACTGTTATGCATATATATGTGTGTGTATATATATACACACATATATTCAAACCACAACTTTTTTGCTCTTTCCTCTGCACTTAGTTTGGCTATGTGCCTTCAGTATTATGGTCAATGTGAAAGTCTAGTGATGTAATGCTGAGTCATACTACATAAGTCAAGGTAATTTAACATGGGAGAATGACCCAGTTACACTCTAATCCCATATTTTTATGTCAAGCACTGGAACATGCAAATGGACTCTTTATTTAGCAGACCACTATGGTCTATTTAAAAAGAACCCTACTGCTTTAGATAGCTAATGGGAAGCTGAGGTAGTGCGGGGAGCTCAGCCTGGTGCTCTGGGACAACCTAGAGGGTGGGATGGGGTGGGCGGTGGCAGGGAGGTTCAGGAGAGAGGGGATATGTGAATGCCTACGGCTGATTCTTGCCGATGTATGGCAGAAACTAACACAGCTTTGGACAGCAATTATCCTCCAATTCAAAATAAATAAAGAAAAAAGGAGAAGAATTCTATAATTTTAGAATCACAAATATACGGCATATAAAAATGCCTTCCTGGACAATTACATAGCTTTATGAAGTCTATCAATAACTTGCAATGTGGTGTTGCCCAGACATTTATTGTACATTGTTGTTCAGTTGCTAAGTCGTGTCCCACTCTTGGTGACCCCATGGACTGCAGCATGCCAGGCTTCCCCGTCCTTCATTATCTCCTGGAGTTTGCTTAAACTCATATCCATTGAGTCAATAATGCCATCCAACCATCTCATCTTGTTACCCTCTTCTCCTCCTGCCCTTAATCCTTCCTCGCTTCAGGGTCTTGGAAAAGAATAACTGGGTCATTCTTCACATCAGGTGGCTCTTCACATCAGGTGGCTAAAGCATTGGAGCTTCAGCTTCAGCATTAGTCCTTCCAGTGAATACTCAGGATTGGTTTCCTTTAGGATTGACTGGTTTAATCTCCTTGCTGTCCAAGGGACTCTGAAGAGTCTTCTCCAGCACCACAATTTGAAAGCATCAGTTCCTCAGCACTCAGCCTTCTTTGTGGTCCAATTCTCACATTCGTACATAACTACTAGAAAAACCACAGCTTTGATTATATGGACCTTTGTCGGCAAAGTGATGTCTCTGCTTTTTAATACGCTGTCTAGGTTTGTCATAGTTTTTCTTCCAGGGAGCAAGCAACTTTTAATTTCATGCCTGCAGTCACTGCCTGAGGCCTTTTTTGCAGAGCTCTTCTGTGTTTCTTGCCACCTCTTCTTAATACCTTTTGCTTCTGTTAGGTCCATACCATCTCTGTCCTTTACTGTGCCCATCTTTGCATGAAATGTTCCCTTGCTATCTCCAATTTTCTTGAAGAGATCTCTAGTCTTTCCCATTCTACTGTTTTCCTCTATTTCTTTGCATTGTTCACTTAAGAAGCCTTTCTTATCTCTCCTTGCTATTCTCTGGAACTCTGCCTTCAGCTGGGTATATCTTTCTGCTTCTCCTTTGCTTTCACTTCTCTTTTTCTCTCAGCTATTTGTAAGGCCTCCTCAGACAACGACTATTGTCTTCTTGGATTTCTTTTTCTTGGGGATGGTTTTGGTCACTGTCTCCTGTATAATGTTATGAACCTCCGTCTATAGTTCTTCAGGCCCTCTGTTTACCAAATCTATTCCCTTGAATCTATTCATCACCTCCACTGTATAATCATAAGGGTTTTGATTTAGGTCATATCTGAATGGTCTAGAGGTTTTTCCCTACTTTTTTCAATTTAAGTCTGAATTTGGCAATAAGGAACTCATGATCTGAGCCATAGTCAGCTCCATGTCTTGTTTTTGCTGACTGTATAGAGCTTCTCCATTTCTGACTGCAAAGAATATAATCAGTTTGATTTTGGAATTGACCATCTGGTGATGTCCATGTGTAGAATCATCTCTTGTATTGTTGGAAGCAGGTTTTTACTATGACCAGTGTGTTCTCTTGGCAAAACTGTTAGCCTTTGCCCTACTTCATTCTACACTCCAAGGCCAGACTTGCCTGTTACTCCAGGTATCTCTTTCCTACTTTTGCATCCCAGCCCCCTGTAATGAAAAGGACATCTTTTTTTATGTTAGCTCTAAAAGCTCTTGTAGGTCTTCATAGAACTGTTCAACTTCAGCTTCTTCAGCATTAGAGATCAGGGCATAGACTTGGATTACTGTGATATTGAATGGTTTGCCTTGGAAACGAACCGATATCATTCTGTCATTTTTGAGACTGCAACCAAGTGCTGCATTTTGGACTCTCCTGTTGACTACAAGGGCTGCTCCATTTCTTTTAAGGGTGGCCCCCTGGTGGCTCAGCTGGTAGAGAATCTGCCTGCAATGCGGGAGACGTGGGTTTGATCCCTGGGTTGTGAAGATCCCCTGGAGAAGGAAATGGCAACCCCACTCCAGTATTCTTGCCTGGAGAATTCCATGGGCAGAGGGGCCTGGTGGGCTACAGTCCATGGGGTTGCAAAGAGTCAGACATGACTGAGTGACTAACATACATATATATATATATATGCCTACAGTAGTAGAGATAATGGTTATGTGAATCAAATTCACCCTTTCCTGTCCATTTTAGTTCATTGATTCCTAAGATGTCGATGTCCACTCTTGCCATCTCCTGCTTGACCACGTCCAAATTCCCTTGATTCATGGGCTTAATATTCCAGGTTTCTATGCACAAGAGAAGAATTTAATCTGTTGAACAATTATACACCTCAGACAACCAAGAGAAACTCTGAGTCATCCAAATGCTAAAGTATTAGAAAAATAGCTTTTAAAGAGTAAGTACTGCCACTGAAACACAACACCCCCCAAACCTGCAGGCTTCTGGGGGCTGCTGACAGTCGGGAAGTCACTTCCCCACTCGTCTGCCTTCCTATTAGGTGTGTTTCTGCTCGCCTGCTTTACACTGTGTATGTAGTTAGCATACACACAGCTTCAGCTTAGTTAACGCTCGAGTTTATTATTTTCCTTCTCTTAAAATGCATACACCTAGAGCCTCACTCATCATATTAAAAAGTTCAAAAGTTTTTATACAATTTTCCACTTTCTTCAACAAAGTAATGCTTTAAAGACAAAAGGAGGGGGAAGAAGGGGGAACTAGCATAAAAGAAGTTTTGAAGGACCTTATGGAAAACATGTAGCCCATGTTTAAATTCTGATTTGCACCAATCAACTGTAAGAAGACATCTTTCAGACAAACTGTGACATCTGAATATGGAATCTTACATGGTATCAAGGAACTACTGTTATTTTTAAAGATAATGATGGCAAGAAAAATGTTTTTAAAATTCTTACCCATCAGAGATGCATTCTGAAGTATTTAAAGGTAAAATGACAAGAGTCTAGGTTTTACTTTAAAATATTCCAGTTTAAAAAAAACATGATGATAGAAAAAGAAATTAACAAAGTGACAATCTTTCGACAATTATTGAAGCTGGTTGATGCACACAAAGGGTTTAGTATGTCATTCTTTCTCCTTTTTAAAGTTTTTTTTAATATTTGAAAATTCCTTTAATAAAATTCCTTTAATAACCTTTAGTAAAAGGTTATTTCTTTTCCAGTTATACCTTTAGAGTACAGTTCTGTTTTGTTTTAACTGGAAGGAAAGAATCAACAAATATTGATGTGTGAAAATATTTTTAAATAATGGTTTAGTGGTTTAGTCTAGTGGTTCTTGCCTCATGTTCTACATAATCTTCATGAGTGTGAGCATGTTATGCAGTTAATATTTATCACTGACCTTTTCCTTTGTTCTCAACTCATCAAACATTTGTTGAATTTCCAGTTTCCAGTCATCTTGCATGGAATGAAAGGACTCTTGAGGCATTTCAGTCATAACTGCCTTTTCAATTTCAGTCAGTTGTTCAAGAATTAAGGCAAAAGATGGTCGAATGTGAGGGTCTTGTTGCCAGCATTCTAAAATAAATAAGAATCATGGTAAGTCCATTTCTCCACATGGTTCAGATTGTCAGCCTGTGTTGACAGGGTCTGTTCAAGATTTTAAACATCAGTTGATAATGATTTTGAAAATTTTATTTTACACCATGCCTGTGTCAGCAGCCTGTGAAATAATTACTATTAGATAAGGCTCTTGTTGTCTGCATGACTTGACATCAGTATACGGATGTGTGCTTCCTCTGCCTTACCATGAACTCTATCTCGCCTAAGCTGCCCTCATCACGTGACTGACAGTTTCAGAGTTCTAAAAGTCAATCCAAGAAAACCTAGGTCTCTGAAATGTTATAGTCACAAGAGAGGTTCCAAGTAAGGTAACTTACTGCCCACAAAAAGAGTTACCTAACAGTTTTTAAAAAGATAAGACCAAAATAGATAAGGTCATGGCAAAACCATGTCAGCTGAGACTGTAAAGGATTATTGATCATTAGGAAGAATCAAAAATAGCACACATGAAGCCAAATCAATATTGCCTTTGAACTCCACTAGTGTATTTGATGAAAAATTTATTACCATTCAACTGAATTTTGGTATAAATGAGTTATTATTAAACTGGATTGTTTTTAAGTTACTTAGTTCATCAAAACTTAATCTGACATCTGAGATCAAAGACATGATTTGTTTTTCTTAAAACAGCATAATTATTTAAAATCGTTTGAAAATTATAATTACAGAAAGTACCCTTTCGGTTAAAAAAATATGCAGATGTTCTCTTTTTTAGAATATTTGTTGGAGTGCAGCTGCTTCACAAATGTGTGTGAGCTTCTGCTACGTGGCAAAGTGAATCAGCTACGTGTGTGCTCGGCTGCTACACAGACACACGCGTCCCCTCATTTCTGGATTTCCTTCCCAGTTAGGTCGCCACAGGGCGCTGAGAGGAGTACCTGTGCTGTATAGTAGGTTCTCATCAGTCACCTGTTTCATGTACAGATGTCCTAATGAGTGACTCCCTTGATCCCACAGACACACAGAGACAGAGACGCCCAAATACCTTTCATGAGCCTGGCAAACGGCTCGGGGCAGGTGGAGGGGATGGGCAGGGTGAGCTTGTTGACCGCCACCCCGTAGGCCACAGCCAGGCCGTCGATGCCACGGTAGGGCACCTCTCCGGTGAGCAGCTCCCACAGCACCACTCCATAGCTGGGAGGGAGAGTTTTCATAAAGTTAGATGGGGTTTTCTTCCTCACGACACAGTCAATGGAAGAAACATATCAGTGCCTTCACCCAGCTCCTAATAATCTTCTCTTCCAGCAAAGCCCACAGCGGCCCTTATCCCAACGTGAGAGGTAGGTTCTTCCACTTAACATTCCAAACATATGCAACTCCTCTCCTTCCAGAAATCCGTTATGCCTTCTTCTGAGGAATTGAAACTACTTAGTGGATAGGAAAGCTTAAAAGCAGTACATGACTGAATTAAACAGTGTCCAGAACCAGGCCTTTTCATACTGTTGAGATGACATATTGGAAAAGACCCTGATGCTGGGAAAGATTGAGGGCAGGAGACGGGGATGACAGAGGATGAGATGGTTGGATGGCATCACCGACTCAATGGACATGGGTTTGAGCGAACTTTGGGAGATGGTGAGGACAGGAGGGCCTGGTGTGTTGCAGTTCGTGGGATCGCAGAATTGGACACGAGTGAGAGACTGGAAAACATGAACCAGGCCACACATAAAGAGCAATGTGGTTGTTCTGATGTTTGTCCTTCTGTCTCATTTTTTCCACATCTGAGGATCTTCAGGACACTGAAGATTCCAGCCCTACTGAATCTCATGCTATACAGCACGGACTGAAGTCCAAACATGCTGTTTTAAAGCAGGTTTTTGAAATTGCTTCTCTCTGCCTCTCCCTTTATATTTAGGAGATGTGATGCCTACTAGTAACGGACAAAGGAATCCTGTGAGCCTCCCTGCGCCTGCTGGGAGGACATGACACATCTTTTTTATAACCGAGGGAGGTAAAGTGAAAGGAGAAAGAAAAACAAGGAACAGCCGCAGCAGCCAAGCTCTTCAAAGCATCAGCAGATGCCATGCAGGCGTGTGCTGTGCTGTGCCGAGTCACTCGGTCGTGTCTACTCTCTGCGACCCCACGGACTGTGGCCCGCCAGGCTCCTCTGTCCATGGGGATTCTCCAGGCAAGAGTACTGGGATGGGTAGCATATCCCTCCTCCAGGGGATCTTCCCAACCCAGGGATCGTCTCTTGCATTGCAGGTGGATTCTTTACCAGCTGAGTCACTGCTGCTTCAGTTCAAGGGCAAATGAAATTACATACAAGAACCAGCAAACACACAGTAGAAGGATATCGAAATGAATTTTTAAATGAAGCTGAAGGACCAAGTTTCAGTTCACATCCATAGTAGAGACTGTAAGTTGGCCCAGTTCAAGGCAGTACAGGGCAGCATAGAAATAAGCCTTGAACATTGTACATATTTATTCTCTTCTACAAAACCAATCAGAACCTCAGTTTCTCTTTGTTGTTGTTGCTTAGTTGCTAAGTCATGTCGGACTTTTTGTGACCTCATGGACTGTAGCCCATCAGGTTCCTCTGTCCATGGGATTTCCCAGGCAAGAATACTGGAGTGGGTTGCCATTTCCCTCTCCAGGGGATCTTCCTGTCCCAGGGCTCAAACCTGCATTTCTTGCATTGGCAGGCAGATTCTTTACCACTGAGCCACCAGGAAAGTCATCTTTTTTCAGAATATAAAGTGCATTCAGATTATCTTTTGTTTCATTACATAGAACATCAGTCACTCTTGACACTCACCTGACTTTAAAACACATAAGCATGGGGAGAGGACACAGCTTTGTACCTATGGATAATTCTTGTTGATGTATGACAGAAAACCACAAAATTGAGTACAGCAATTATCCTTCAATTAAAAAATTCAAAAAAATGTTGAAATGCAAAAGAAATTAGCCTATAAGGAAGGAGCATATTTGCTTTAAGCTCTACTAACATAAGGGGCTTCCCTTGTAGCTCAGTCCGTAAGGAATCTGCCTGCAGTGCAGATCAGGGTTCGATTCCTGGGTTAGAAAGATCCCCTGGAGAAGGAAATGGCAACCCACTCCAGTATCCTTGCCTGGAGAATCCCATGGACAGAGGAAACTGGCAGGCTACGGTCCATGGGGTTGTCAGAGTTGGACATGACTTAACGACTAAACCACCACTATTAACATAAGAAGTACAGTGCTATTCACTTTTCTAATCTTTTCAAACTTCATTAACTTTAAGTTAAAAAAAGTTTGAATTTTTTTGTGTTTGTGTGAGTTAAGTTTTATTTTGGGGCATAATGAGGACTATAGCCCAGGAGACTGCATTTCAGATAGCTCTGAAAAACTGCTCCAAAGAGATAGGGGGAAGGCCAGTGTTCAATATGACTCTAGTGAAGTGGGATACTTGCAGGCAAGCATAACATTTTGGCAGAGGCTTGCCAGTTACCAGGAACAGATAAAAGTTTGAAATTTAAAGAAGTAACTTCTCATTTCTTCTGTTTGCTGCTTATATATGATATTTGAGCATAGTTTTAAAGACAGCAGACAGAAGGCAGTAAAATATGCCTAAGCAAAGGCAAAACAGCTCAGAAGCAATAAAAGCCATTTAACTGTGTGTTGGAACTGATTTCTGAGTCTCATTTGATTATCTCCTGATCTTAAGAGATACAGTGATTCACAGCATCACAAATACAAAAAGCCCTCTGTGAAGAAGAGCTGGTCTGCAGAGAGACTCTGGAGCCCTGGTGCAGGTCATCCTGGCCATGACCACTGCCTTTATAGGTCTCTCCACTAGTGCCCACTGGACTCCAGACTACACTGGAAACATTCAGAAAGGGACATAGAAACAACAGAATGTGCCTACTCAAGTGGGGCTCACAGGTCCTCCAGCTGATGTGCTGCTGGCCCAGGAGCAGAGGTGCTTCCGTCTGGAGGGCCTGAGTCCAGGGCCCCTTCTCCACCAGGAGGGGTAAGAGGGCAGCACTGAAAGGCTCCTGGACCTGGAGGCAGCAGGCCTGGGGCTGAGCTGCGGGGCTGACTCTCTGCTGACTGTGTCTCCACTCACACGGCCTTGAGCTGACCTTGAATCACTGATGAAGTATTAGGGATATCTGCCCTACCCTCTCAAAGCACTGCTTTACATTTTTTAATAAAAGGAATATACAGTGCAGTACTTCTAGGTTATATAATGTTATAAGTATTAGTAATTAAGTTGTAAACAGGATTTTTCAAAGGCTATCTGCTTAGTTTCTTAAAAATTATCTGTATTATGATGCATTAGCAGAGACACACACTTAATTTCAAGAGTAAGTAAACTTAATTTACAGTTCAATCAACAAAAATCATTTCAGAGCATAAGACCAAAAAATTCTTAGAATAACCGAAAACTGCCTAAATTCAAAGAAGCTTCCTTGCTATTCTCAATAGAAAATAACAATTAAAACAATAACAGCACAACTTTGCCTCTTGGAAGTTTCAGAGAATGAATAATTTAGGATAGGTCATTTTTCCAGAGCAAAGTAATCTGGTAAGAACCAATCTGGAAAAAAAAAAGGGGGGGGGGACTATTTCTATGGGACAATTTCTAAAGCATAATGCATATTTTTCTGCTCTCTGAAACTCAGTGGGATATAGCATAAAAAGCCCTCTGCTGAGAACACAGTGGTCTAATGATTAAGGGCTGCGGTGGCAGAAACGTGGCTCTTAAGCCATGGATCAGAGTGTGCTATTCATTAGTTTTACAATTCTGGGGAAATGTCTAAACCTGTCAGTGTGAAACTGGGGTAATCACAGGAGTCACAGTAAAAGTTCAGTGATAATATCTGTCAAAGTTATCTCGTAGAGTAGTAACTGGTAAGGAGGGCAGAGGCAGAGAGGACGATCACTAAATACACTGGTGTACATATATAATACCAGCCCCACAGACCAGGGCAATGCTTCTTGAATGCAATTATTTTTATGGGAATATTACAAAGGAGGTTCTAAAGCAAAGGTCTGTGTAGTTCAGAGGGACAGCCTGCCCTGCCTTCCACATCCTGACACCTAGGACTCTGCTTTAACACATCGGTGCGTTCTGGAGATGTGTGCGGACGTCTGGCTCCACACCAGGTGGCTACAGAGGTCAGTAGGCTCTGGTCTTTTTCATACATTTCATGCTCTTTCGCTCCTGTCGCCTACTCTGTTCTCAACTGCTGTTTTTGTTCTTTTTTCTTTTTTACCAGCTTAGCATCCTTCTCCCCTCTTCTGATTAGATGCTTCTACTGAAAATCAGACAACCAAGCTTATATTATACAACTGAGAAAAGAACAGATTTTGAGGGAATTCCTCTCCACGAGTGTCTGGACTTTAAGACCCAGACTGTGACTGATTTTAGAAATTCTTTTTTTCCTACTTCTTGATTCTATGTTTATAGTCAGTGAGGTTGCTATAAAGCATTTATGTAGATTGCACAGCATTTGTATAACTTATAATTACATAGTTTATTTTAAAAGGCACACAATGAGTAAAATGGTTATAGTGTTAAGTAATTATTCAGAATGTAAAATTGATTTATGGTACATTTTATGAGTTTTCAGAGTCTTGAAGTATAATTTCTTAAAACAATCACCTACTTCACTTAGGTATTTTGGCATTATATGTTCAGAAAATTACTGTGATTAAGTCAAGAACAACACATCTAATATTTTATAAAGACACATGTGCTCAGGCTCTATCACCACAGTATAACTCATTAAGTAAGGGGTGAGGCCCAAGCTTTTGTATTTCTCAGAACGGCCCAAAGACGCTATAGAACCCCTGGCACAGGCGATAAATTTCTTAAAAGTCGTAAGTATAACAATTAAGTTAGAAGGCCTTATTTATACACTGCTGGTAGGAATGAGGATTGGTGGAAAACAGTCTGGCAGTTCCTCAAATGATTAACTATAAAATTACCCTGTGACCCAGCAATTTCACTCCTATCCAAGAGAAGGAAAACTCATGTCTTCACAAGAACTTTTTCACAGATGCCCATAGCAGCATTATTCAGATTTCGTCAATAAGTTGAAACAGCCCCAATGCCATCAACTGGTAAATGGACAAGAAAATGTGGTATTATCCGTCCAATGGAATATTATTCAACAATAGATAAGAATGAAGTTCTGACACATTCTATGACATGAACCTTGAAAATACGCCAACTGAAAAGCCACTCAGAGGACCGCATATTACATAATTCCATTTATACAAAATGTCCAGAATAAGCAAATCTAAAGATACAAAACATAGATTCATGATTGCCTTGGGCTGGGAGGGATGAGGTTTTGAGGGAGATGGCTACCTTTAATAGGATTTCTTTAATGGATTATGAAAATGTTCTAAATTGTGGTGATGAAGGTGCACAACTCTATTAATATGCTAAAAGCCATGAAATTGCACAGTTTAAACTGGCGAATTCAATAGTTTGTATGATGTGTGAATTATATCTCAGTAAAGCTGTTAAAACAACAACAATTAAAAAAAAATCCTGGAGTTTTAATATTAGTCACACAGCATTTTATGAGCCTTAAGTGAAGACCAGTAAGCTCCTGGTGCATTTTAAGTATAAACAGAGTTGTTCTGTTGCTCTCTGTGTTGTTCTGGCATGGATGGTGTCTTCACTCCCTAAGGAGACAAAGTTGAATGGAAAATTCAGATAACCTGGGATCCCACTTTGGTCCAGCTCTCCATTCCCAAACCAGAAGCTTTAATCTTTAGATGATTCAATCTATAAAATGAAGGAGCTGATCTAAATTTTTTCTTCAAACTCCTTCCACGCTAACATTCTGTGTGTGAGTCATGAGGAATCAAAATGTTGCTTAAAGTGAGATTTATGTTTATTTACCGACAGGTCTTACAAAATGACATTACTGTTGACTCAAACTATAACCAGTTTTAATCAAACCTCAGATTTAATAAGATTCTCCTATCAAATGGAAGTCCTAGAACAATCAAAATCTCAAGTTACCCATTCCAGCATGATTATAACTAACGTGATCAAAACCACAAAACCTTCAAAAAGCCCCAAACAGATCTTCCTCAACTTCCAATGAGGTCACATCTGGATAACTCCATAGTAAGCTGAAAATACACTGAATACACCTAACATCACAGAAGGCTAGCCCGTGCATGCTGCGTTCTCACTGCAGTCCTGTCCGACCCTCTGCAACCCCATGGACTGTACCCACCAGGCTCCTCTATCCATGGGACTCTCCAGGCAAGAACACTGCAGTGGGTTGCCGTGCCCTCCTCCTCCAGGAGATCTTCCTAACCTGGGGATCAAACCCACATCTCTTCTGTCTCCTGCACTGGCAAGCGGGTTCTTTACCACCGGCACCACCTGGGAAGACCAAGCTTAGCCTAGTCTTTCTAAAAGTGCTCAGAACACTTACATCAACCTAGAGTTGGGCAAAATCATCTAACGCAAAGCCTAAAGCTGGTCTTGTGTTGACTACCTCGTGTAGTTGATTGCATCTGATACCAAAACTGAAAAGCAGGGTGGTTATCTGGGTCCAGAATGGTTGTAAGTGTATTATTGGTTGTTTCCCCCGCTGATGGTGGGGCTGACTGGGAGCTGTAGCTCACTGCCTTTGCCTGGCCTCACAAGAGAGGACTGGCCCATGTGTCACTAGCCTGGGAAAGATAAAAAAAAAATCCCAAGTACAGTTTTTAGAGAGTGCATACCACTTTTGCACCATTGTAAAGTCAAAAAAGTTGTTAAACGGAATGACCACAAACTGGGGACCATCTTTACTATCCATTATGCTCAGAATGATTCAATACTTTGGGACTCACATGGCAAAGAATTTGCCTGTAATGCAGAAGACCCAGGTTCGCTCTCTGGGTCGGGAAGATCCCCTGGAGAAGGAAATGGCAACCCACTACAGTATTCTTGTCTGGAGAATCCCATGGACAGAGGAGCCTGGCGGGCTACAGTCCATGGGGTCACAAAAAGTTGGACACGACTAAGCAACTAACACCTGGGACTCATTTAATGGAAGTGCAGCAACCAGTTTCCGCTAACATCTGCAAGAGCAAAATGCATGATGCTTACTCACCTCCAGATGTCGCTTCCCTTGGAAAACAAGGAAGACTTGATGACTTCTGGGGCCATCCAGGCATAGGTGCCCGCTGCGCTCATCCTGGTGGTCCTGTGCCATTCTCTCGCCAAGCCAAAGTCTGTGATCTTCAGTGTCTTGTTGCAGATGTCATCATACTCTATCTTCTCGAGGAGCAAAACTAAGGGAAAAACAAAGGGAGAGTGTTCGCTTATTTTTATAATTTTTCAGTGGCTTTTAAAATACAGTCTTCACTGCAGTTAGCAGTGAAGAGAACAAACCTGCATTTTACCATTTTATCTTATTAATACATCATGCTTTTCATAGCCTTTAGTGGGTCATTTGTGCCTGAAGTTACAAGTTTAAAAAAATCCAGACACAACACAGCTTAACATCTTTATGAGAAAGTAAATGATTTCTAGGGGCTGGAAACATTTAACTGAGATATCACAGGGAGAATCAGAAGTCTGTGAAAGTTTATGTGACAGGAAAATAATACATGGTTTTCTTCCAAGAACTTAGGTCCTGATCTAAAAATGTAGTCTTTTCTACTGAATGTATCAGAGTATTGCAAGTAGACGGCATATTACCATAAATCATTATTATCAAAGATTATCTTAAGTTTGCCAAATGTGAATAGACATGCTCACCCATTAAGTTATTTTATGAGATTGGATTGCTTTACCCAGAGATCAGAATACAGCAAAAAGTAAAACTTTCTAAGAAACATTATCCAGATGCTGGCTCCCCAGCCCCCTGACAAAACGCAGAGTTACAAGAGCAGCTTCCAGGAGCTGAGCTGAGGTCAGGGCTGCCCCGAGCTCTCACGTGTGTGCGTGTGCGCTAAGTCTTTTCAGTCGTGTCCGTCTGCCACACTCAGGTAGCAGAAGCTAAAACAACCCTGCTTCCCATCACTGCCTAGGTGCACCCCCAGCCCCGCCCTTCCCAGAGCCTTGGGTTCCTCTCTCCCCTGATTTCTCTGCCTATAACCAAGCAGAAATGTCCCACTATTTTCCATGAGGATCTGATGTAGCTGCATATCCACGCGACTCCTTCCCATTTGCTACAAAAGGGATGGTTTAAACCTACTGTTTTCTAACTTATCCCCTTGCTCCTTCCTTAAAACCCTCCTTCTAGCCTGCAGCTCAGTTATTCCAGTTCAACCTAGTGCCCCACAGACATGAAATTAAAAAAGACGCTTGCTCCTTGGAAGAAAAGCTCCGACCAACCGAGACAGCGTATTAAAAAACAGAGACATAACTTTGCCAACAAAGGTCCATCTAGTCAAGGTTATGGTTTTTCCAGTGTCATGTATAGATGTGAGAGTTGGACTATAAAGAAAGCTAAGCACTGAAGAATTGATGCTTTTGATCTGTGGTGTTGGAGAAGACTCTTGAGAGTCCCTTGAGCTGCAAGGAGATTCAATCAGTCCATCCTAAAGGAAATCAGTCCTGAATATTCATTGAAAGGACTGATGCTGAAGCAGAAACTCCAATCTTTGGCAACCTGATGCAAAGAACAGACTCATTGGTAAAGACCCTGATGCTGGGAAAGATTGAAGGCAGGAGGAGAAGGGGACAACAGAGAATGAGATGGCTGGATGGCATTACTGACTCAATGGACATGGGTTTAAGTAAATCTTGGGAGTTTGGGATGGACAGGGAGGCCTGGCGTGCTGCAGTCTATGGGGTTGCAAAGAGTCAGACACAACTGAGCAACTGAACTGAACTGAATGCCCTGCAGATGCCACTCCCCCACTACCCTGCCACCATCTCACACCAAATTACAGTCCTTCTCTTTTTTATCTTTTTAAGCCTCTCATGAATAAACTACCGATACATGTCACAACAGGGACGACTCTCAAAACCACTACCCTAACAGAAGGAAGCCCCACATGAAAGGTTTCATACAGTGATCTTGTATGACATCCTGGAAGGGGGACAGAAATCAGACCAGCAGCTCTGAGGCTGAAGGGAATGGTCTGAGGGCAGCACTTCATGGGAGAGTTTTTCCAAGGTGTGCAAATTCTCTCTCTTGGTGGTGGTGGTCACAGGATTATATGTATCTGTCAAAACTCATCAAAGTGAACCCTCAGAGGGTGAGTTTTACTCTATGTAAATTATACCCCAATAACCTGCATTTTAAAACATTCCATGAGTCCCCATAACTCAGGGATAATGTCCACACTCTGAAACCTGGGCAATCACAGCCCCTAGATTCACACAGCAAGCTACATTCAAACCATGCCCGGTTCCTCTACGGATAAGCTTCCTCCGCTCCAGCCAGGCTGGCTGCTCCTCCAGCCCAAGCAGTATCTGCTCAGTGACATCTTCCAGATACCCCAAGTCAGGAAGCATCACGTCCTCCACACTCACGTGACCTCTGTGTTTTGGTGACAGCTCTGCGAGGCGCCACGTACCGCTGTGTTTGCACTTACTTGATGCCTCCACTACTGTGAGCGCTGAGACAGTAAGTGTGACACAGTGAGTGTGTGAGTGAGGGAGAGAGTGTGTGTGGTGGGCATGGCAGGAGAGCAGAAAGACAGTAAGAAACGTGTACGTTCGTGCTCACCCGCATGGAACCACTCTGTGGTGTCTGATTCAGCACAGGTGCATGGTGTTTACAGGTGAAATGAACAAAACATGCCCATTCTCATGTTTATCCTTTGCCCAGGCCAGTTCCCATCTAACAGAAATAATAACCAGTCCATAAGAGTCATTGGTAACTGTCAATATTCACTATATATTCCCTGTACTTTACAGGCGTTATTTCATTTAATCCTCACAAAAATCGCAAGAGATAGGTCTTCACGATCAGAAGATAATTAGTACTGGAAAAAAAGTGAGCAACACAGTGAATCCAATCAAACAGTAACCCAAATTTCAGAGTTAATAGAGTATATGTCTGTGTGTGTGTAGGGGGAGTTATTATTCAGGTTTCACCTTGAAAAATAACATGAAAAAGTCTATTTTAATCTTTTTTGCCAGTTTTTCTAAATGTCCTATGGACATCTAATAACAACATATGAGATACAAAATTTTAAATATATTTGTGCAGGATACAAGATTAATATAAATTAATTAAATATATTAATCTACTATATTTAAATTATTAATGACATCATTCAAGATGCTCCTATTCTTATTTTTTCTGCACTTGATAAAATATTCTCAGAGAAATGTTAATATGTCTCACTATGATTATGTATTTTGTTCTTTTCCCTTATATTTCTTCTGATTTTTGTTTTATGTATCTTTCTTTGTTATTAGGTGTCTAATGATTTATGATGTCCATCTTCTTTATAAACTGCACCTTTTATCATTAAAAATATTCACCTTTGTTTCATTTAAAAATGAATAAATTAACTGAATTTTTTTTGAAAAGCCTTTTATTCTTTAACAACACTTTTGTCATTATTTAAACTAGGCACTAACTCTTAAAAGGACAAAAATGAACAAGCATGGGAGACTTCTTAAAATAAATTATCCAAACAAAACTGGAAACGAGCATAAGACATTCTTCATGTTTGATCTGTGGAAAAGGGGAAGCACTTTCCCAAATGTTATAGGAATAATCAGCGTTGATGGAGCACATTCTGTCCGGTACACTTAACGGGTATTTTAATCAGATAACCCCCACCAGAGTGCTATAGGTGGATATTATTTATCACCTGTACTTGCTAGATAAGGAAACTGAGACACAGAGATGCTGAGTAATCCGTCCAAGGTCACGGAGCTAAGGAGCAATGCCATTCAAGGTTCAGGCTGTCTGACCCCTGGGTCCATGGTCCTAACTACGGCCAGCATTGCTCAGTTGACAGCGGTTATAAATTTTTCACAACCGCTTTCTCGACCCCTTGGAAATCTGCTTGTATTCAGGAGCCCGCTGTCGTCCTTTCTGATTTCCTGCCATTGGATAATTACCACGTGATCTCAGGGCAGCCCCGAGGCATCACGACAGAAGCATGCGTGCAGGGCAGACTGCTCGGTTTGGACTCTGCCTCTGATTGCTGTCTGTCACGGGAATTATGATAATGTGAACGTCATGGGGTTGTAGGGAGGAACAAATGAAGACACACAGTGCTCAGAACCATGTCTGAAACACAGTAAGCGTTTCGTAAGGATTACACATACATGTATCCACATATACCAGTGATCAATGGGTTTGAAAGCATTTTTAGCAAATCTTCAATATCACTTTCATGGATGTCAGGAAATCCTATCACTTTGCAAGGCTTGAAATTTCACTTTGTAATGTATTCACATTTGTGTCATCAATTTAGACAGTCACTGAAGTCACAGAGTTAATGCAACATGAGCTAGCTGAAGGGAGACTGATTATACAAGTTGCCAATTCTGAATAAATACTGTTGCATGTAATGTTCCCTCCCCTAGAACTTCTAACTAATATGCAGAGAGCAAGGACCCCCTTCCATCCCCCCAACACCACCTAAGGCAGTACCTCATACACCAAACACTCAATAGAATAGTTTTCATTAATGATAATTATTAATATCACCAGTTATAATAAGAAAATTATCTCCCACTAACTAATCCTCTTCTATGTCGAGTTGTCTCCGTTTCATATCTCATTGGACCTTCATGCCATTCTGTGACAGTCTGGAATTTACAGTTTCCAGGTCATAGTTAGAAATGTAACCCAGATCATACGGTACCATACGGGGCCAGGCTTCAGATCCCATCTGAAGAGCATGCATCTGAATGACCGGGCACAAAGTGGGCACACCAAATTCTGGGCCACAGAAACAGACAATTCTTGCTAGCAACCCAGTCTTCCTTGTTACTAATAATGCTACCAGTTACAAAAAGGGAACAGAATAATCAGAAATTTCACTTTGTTAATTTTTGAATTTTCCTTTCTTCCATGTCAACTTAAGGTATATTTATTTCTCAGTGCTAATTCCGCATAAATATCAAGAAAAAAATCAATATTTGATCCTTTAAAATCCTGTATACTTGAACCACAGAAACAAAAAATAGGTAATTAGCCACAGAGACTTCCCTGTGGCTCAAACAGTAAGGAATCTGCCTGCGATGCAGGAGACTGGGGTTTGATCCCTGGGTTGGGAAGTTCCTCTGGAGAAGGGAATGGCAATATGCTCCAGTATTCTTGCCTGGAGAATTCCATGGAGAGAGAAACCTGGCGGGCTATAGTCCGTGGGGTCGCAAAGAGTCGGACATGACTGAGCGGCCAACACACACACACACAAAGCTACTTTATCAGCTGTATGATGTTTTCCCCCTCATAATACACACTACTTTCACTTTTAAATGATGATATCCTTACACCATACAAGACTCTACATTAATGGTTGAGTTGGCTGGCAGTTCTATATAACTGTGTTTTCCAAGACATTTTCACATATTTTATCTCCTCCTTCTGATAAACTTCCAAACAGGAAGGCATGAGGATGCCTTGATTAAAATGGGCCTTATAACCAATCCACATCCTCAGGCCCCAAGTAATGCCTGACAGCCCTTAGAAGCAAAAAACCTCAGAAAGGCAACTCTAAAATAAAGGCAGAACTACCAGTGAGAAGTAAACACTCAATATTTAAAGAGGATTGCATTTCTAAAGCAATGCCATGGCAGAATGCACTATTAGCAGCCACTGCATTGGCAGCTTTGAAACACCTGCTCCCACCTGGAGCCCGAGGTTTCCACAGAAGCTTTGAACTAACAGAAAACAAGTTAAAATAACACTCTGAATGTCAAACGTTTAGAGTTCCATGAAAGGCCCATTGTTCTGGATTCTGTTTCAGAGGTGTTCAGCAGAATTCTTCAAATTCCTTATCTTTTGGGCAAAATGACCGAAACCAAAAATAGCCAGTGTCCCGACAGGTAACGTGACCGGGCACCTGGCCAGGTTTCAGCGGAGGGCAGGCTGCGGTGCTTCCGCTTCCTGCCCACTGCCAGGAAGAGGACCCCAAGGAACAACCATGCATGAAGCGGGCACATCAATTTCTGGGCCACAGAAAGTAGTCAATTCTTGCTAGCAACCCAGCGACGAATGTTTGAGCCCCTTTTTATGCGACTTCAGTAAAGATTTTTGACCCCTGTTAGCCCCATTCTTGAACAATCAGCCTTTACAACCTGTGTTTTGTCTACTTATTCAACCATGAGGCACTTGATTTTTTCCAGCTCCTTTGAAGTTTCACTTTGGTATTTTCTGAATTATAGTATATAATGTATATATTTTTCAAAGCAATTACAATGTATCCATTCTATTTCCTCACCATTTATGGGAGTGCCAGTCCAAATTCCATCTGAGTCAAATAGGTTCATTTCAATTAACCTTTAACTAGGACTATGTTATAAAAAAAAAAAAGTCTGTAAGAAAGAAATCAATTGAGGAAAGCACCAGTGTGAAAGAATATATTAACAAAACACCACCTCTCAGCCTAAGACAGTAATGTTACTCTGTGAATTTCAAGTCTGAAAACAATCAGCCATTCATTTCCAGGGGAAAAAATGATAACTTTCTAAGTTTACCAAATAGCGCTGAACTTTCTCACGTTTCTTCCATCCATTCCCACACCTGTAGTACTTATTCACTCACCAGTCTCTGGAGGCCTTCATGTTGGTCTTCAAGTCCCTCCTCAATCTCATCTCTATGTCTTTTCAGCTCTTCCTGGACTTTCCAAAAGGAATCCTACACCCTAAAATTTCCGTACATTAAAGGCCACTTCTAAAAAACATGACATTACATTAGCGTCTCCTTGCTCCTGGTGCCAGCCGTGTGGACTGCCTCCCCCTTGCACCCTCCACAAAACCACGCCTGGCCTCCACTTCCCATGGACGCAGCCCAGCTCCAGCCCTGGATTCTCGCTGCAGCACCTACTGTGAGACGGCCATCAGGTCCCACTGGCCTTTGGCATCTCAATTTCCCCTTCTAGTAATAAACCAAAAAATCAAAAATGAACAGCTTTGCCACTCTCTCCCTGCTCCCATATTACGAAAGTTTAGTTTAGTTGCTCAGTCGTGGACGACTCTTTGCGACCCCATGCACTGTAGCCTACCAGGCTCCTCCATCCATGGGATTTTCCAGGCAAGAGTACTGGAGTGGGTTGCCATTTCCTTCTCCAGAGGATCTTCCTGACCCAGGGATTGAACCCGAGTCTCCCACATTGTAGGCAGACACTGTACCAGCTAAGCCATCAGGGAAGTCCTTATTATACGAGCCTGTAAATACCATGTCCCCCTGGGTGCCTTCCCTCAGGACGTCATAGATGTTCTCTGCATTTCTAAGGCACTTAAGCTGTGCCACTCCCATTACACTTATCTCACTTGCTGGTCTCATCTCTAATTAAATTATAAGCACCTGGAGGAGAGAATGTGCACCTAACTCATTGTATTCATTTATTTCTACTGCACAGCAACTACCATTTCTATATACTCAATAAACAGTTGCTAAATGAGTGACTACTATAAGGGGAAGAAGGAGCAGGAAGAAGATGAACCTTTTCATGTTAAGGCAGCTGCTGAGTATGGATAACCAATGCACCTGTTCCTCCTAAAACAGCACAGACTGCTTTAGAAATGATGATAGCAAAGTAGTTATTTGGATATTGACCCATCAGCTGCAACTGACGCGGTTGATCGTTCTCCCCTGAACCCTGTTCTTCTCTGGCCCCCAAGTGTCACAACACTCTCACACTCTGTCACTTTCATTCCTTTACCAGCTGCTCCTTTTTCTGGTTCCTCCCTCTCTGCAGGGCCTCTAATCCCTGGTGACCTCCAGGGCTCAGCCCTCAGACCCCTGGTCTTTCCTCTTGGCACTCAGTCCCCAGACAATGTCAGCCACTCTCAGGGCTTCACATGCCACGGACGTGTTGCTGACTCCCAAGTGATCACTTCCACCCTAGTTCCTCGAGGGTTCTCAAAACTGCAGACTGTGTGACCTGCCGCAATGTCACTCAGAGCCCAGGCCTTGGTTCAAAAACTTTCCAGGGGCCAACCCCTCTCTCCCGGGTGCCCCATGATTCCCTTCCAGGCCTCTCCTGTCACAGCAGGCTCCTGCTCTGGGGAGAGATTTCTGTTTTTCAACCAGAGCTTGTTTCTCCAGGTGATCCGCTTTCCTACTTCTTCAGGTTTTGCTTCCTTTTCTGGATGGCCTTTCTTAACCACACGCTAATCTTTAGCTGCTCACTCCAAGATTTCAACCTTCCTTTACAACTTTTAGTTTTTCTACTAAGCATTGGGCTTCCTAGGTGGCGTTAATGGTAAAGAACCCATCTGCCAATGCAGGAGACTAAGAGTGGGTTTGATCCCTGGGTCAGGAAGATCCCCTGGAGGAGGGCACGGCCACCCACTCCGGTACTCTTGCCTGGAGAATCCCGTGGACAGGGGAGCCTGGCGGGCTACAGTCCACTGGGCTGCAAAGACTGAAGTGACCTGGTACTCCTGCACTAAGCATTGCCACCCTCCACCATACTACATCTTTCACCATTTACCCTCTAACGCCCACACTGCCCACTGGCATGTAACTTCCAGGAGGGGAAGCACTTGCTCTCTACTTTGCTCACCACTGACTACCCAGAGCCTGAAGCATCCCTGGCATGCAGTGCAGCCACCAAATGGTGTGATGAATGAGTCAGCCCACTATATACAAGGAGAGAGACCGCTGCAAGTTCCGGACACGTGAGCAGCTAAATATCGTGACTTCACATGGCGCTTACCACCATAGACACACACAATATTCAGTTTCAGTGAGAAAACTTCTTACATTTCATTGTGTGTGAAACAGCAGCTCACTCTATCGGCTGAACATTTTCCGCTGAACATTTTCCGTATTTTGTCAAGGTACGGAACAAAGAAAACTCATGAGGGAGGAATCTGCCGCAATATCCTACATGAATAAGTTAGTAAACAGAAAGTAATATAGTTGATATTATGTGAGTCAATATTTGCAAACAACCTGAAACAAAGTAACTCTTGAAAGTCAATTAAGCCAACAATAACTCAAACCTCCTATATGTAGTCAAGACACTCTTCCCAAATGGCATGTGATTCGCTCTTTTTCAAAAAGCATAAAAAACGTCCCAGTAATGAATTCTGCTGCTGCGCTTAGTTGCTGTCGTGTCCGACTCTCTGTGACCCCATGGACTACAGCCCACCAGAGACCTCTGTCCATGGGATTCTCCAGGCAAGAACACTGGAGTGGGTTGCCAAGCCCTCCTCCAGAGGATCTTCCCAACCCTGGGATCAAACCCAGGTCTCCCGCATTGCAGGTAGATTCTTTACCGTCTGAACCACCAGGGAAGTCCAATGAACTCTGCAGTGAAACAGTTAAAACAGCAATTGAATACTTCATGCCTTCTCCCTGACCCTCAACTTATCAGCCCAAGTTACAAGCAGACTTGCACAGTGTGCGGAGGGCAGCATTCCTGCAGGGAACAGAGCGCGGGACTGTTTCCTTGTATAGCTGGCTGGCCTGGACCAAGGGAGGCAATGAAATGATGAAGACTCTTACCCCCAACTAAAATGAATAAACGCGTGATAACATGGCACTATATTCTGCAGAAATAACAATGTCCTTGGGTTATAAAGAACTGTGGAAAGCTTTCAGGTATCAAAGAGTGCACACACAAGCAAGTTAGGAACTATTTAAAGCACTCAAAGTGTTTCTAAATCATACACAGAAATAAGTATAGTCACCAGCTTACACTTAGATTGCAGCTTACAGTTTATTAAGTACTCTGACATATACAGAAGTCTGGGAACTACATCCTGTGGTCCAAACTGGAGAGCTGAATAGTTGCAACAGGAACTACAGGGCCTGCAGAGCTAACACATTTACTATCTGGACCTACAGAGGAAAGTGTGCTGACCGCAGGGGTACACTCTCTCAGTGATCCTCACACTACCCTGTTCAGAAAGTTTCAGTCCATGAGCCCACTGCTTGTGAGAAGTGGAGTCAGAGCTAACTAAATCCTTGCTGCTTTGGGGTCAGTTGTACAAATATAAGTTTTAGGCTCCAAAATAAAGCCATCACAGTTCTCCCAGCCTCCCCAGGAACCCTTCCTTCTGCCCCCTAAAATTCCTTCATCAAGGTATTTCTACCTTGTGGGAGCCCCTCAAGTACCACAGAGAGTTTGGGAAGTCACACTGAAATTCAAAGTTAAAATCATCAGCCTGACATAGTAAATCTGGTCATTATTTTCTAACACTGGTGAGTCAGAGGGAGAAAGTGCCCTGTATCAGCTGACTAAATAAATAAGGATTATAAAAATTAGGTTCTGGCCATAGATGATAAACAATTTATGCCAAACTGATGTCTAAGTATTTTATTTTTTATTCCTGACCCACTAATAATAGTGGGTATTGATAGATATAGTCATAAAGCAAATTACCCTAAGGTTATATACTTTTCTTTGTAGATGTTTGTCAGAGCTCTTTCCTCCTCAAAACTGTCCATGGCTTGCTTTTGCCGTTAGACAGTCCACAACTCTTGGCGTGGCATTCAAGGCCAGGCTAACTGGCCACAAGCTAAACACCAGTCTCCTTCTCAACAAAAGCCACTGTCTGCTTTTCATTCTAGCCATACCTGACTCCTAACTGTTCACTAAAAAAACATCTGCTTTCATGTAGAATGTACCCAATTGCCTATGAAGGATTGAAAAAAAAAACAAAACTAGATTTTTCCCCTACAGGTTCCTCTCCATCTCCAAGACAGGAATTCAGTAGACAGTATCAGAAATCAAGACTTTCAGGCTCAGTGAGGTTATATAACTTGCCCAAGGTCACACAGCTCGTAGAGGACACCAATATTCAAACCCAGGTCTGACCTCAAAGCCAAGGCTCCTGCTGGTACTGCACAGTTCTAGAACAGTCCAACCCTCACATGCCAGTGTGGGAAAGCGGGACTTGCAGATGGCCTTCTGAAATGATGGAGGAGATCTCCTATCTCTGCTTTCTTTCCCATGCTTTGATACACTTGACAACGACTACAAAACGATCTGAGATGTACCTTATAAAATGAGCATAATGTGAAAAGTGAAAGTCAGTCAGTCATGTCTGACTCTTTGTGACCCCATGGACTGTACAGTCCATGTAATTCTTTAGGCCAGAATATTGGAGTGGGTTGCCATGCCCTCCTGCATGAGATCTTCCCAACCCAGAGATCAAACCCAGGTCTCCCAACATTGCAGGCAGATTCTTTACCGTCTGAGCCACCAGAAAACCCATAAAATGATCATTAGCACTAAATTACTCACAACTATTTAAAAAAGAAATCAGAAGTGGACTATTTATTTTCCAACAAGCAAGCATAAAAATGGAAGGGGAAGACATGCCTGATCAAAATCAAGACCCATTTTGATTGCCATTCTTTCAAAGATATATCTCTAGTCAATTTTGTTTCAGAAGCAGACAGCTCTCTGTCAGCACTGGACTCTCTGAACTGATCTCCCTGAACCCCTAGAACAGGAAGAGGCCACGGCATGAAGCTGCATGTCTGGAGTAAAAGAACAGACGAGAGAAGGGAGAAGACGCACGTCTCTCAACTGATAATAGCATAATTAATAGCTCCTCCAAACCACTCTTATGAGCTTTGTAAGCACCTTATTTGGAGATCATGCTGGCTATAATTTTCTCAAATAGCTCCTTTATTTACACTGCACTAATGAGAAAAGCGAAAAAAAAAAAAAATTAGACTCCTTTTGTAGTTTTAGTAAGAGCTCTAAATTGCATTTCATAATAAATATAACTATGTCTATTTATAGACTGCAGATGTCCTTGTAGATAATAATATACAATAATTATTCCCAGGAGGCTAAAAAAAAAAAAATCAGGATAAAAGATACCTAATCACTGAAAGAAAAAGTACACAAATAAGCAGCTACAAGGTCTGTGGCTCAGTTTCTCACGCAACGTTTATTTTCTGCTTAAAAAAAAAAAAGGTAGAAAACAGTAAGCAACATTAGTAAAAAAGGAACCATAAATTATGCCATGTAATCCTTCTTTCTATCCTGAACTATGTCAGAACAAACAAAACACTTAAGACTAAATTCTAATAATTCAAACCCTCCTCAGCAATTCACATATTGTACTATTTTCTTTTCACTCCTTCTTGGTGACTTCCCTGAAAACCACTTCCATTGCTCAGCCAAACCAATGCTTTCTCTGGCCTGAACAATTTCCCAGTCTTCACTCAGGCCAGTTCCTAGTCCAGTCTTCAGAGTGATCTTATAAACACAGGCATTCGATCATGCCCCTCCTCTGCACAAAATGCCCGGAGGCTTTGGACTGATGGATGGTGCTCAGAGTGAACCCCCATGTGGATCAGGGGCCTGCAAGCCACCCCCAGCCTGCACCTCTCTTCTACTCTCTGCTCCAGCCCTCCGGCCCGCCTTCTTCCCAGTCCTCCAACAATCAGGCTCATTTCTGCGTCCTCTGCCCCTTCTCCAGGTCTCCGTGTCACTTCCTCGGAGTGGCTGCCCTTGACCACCCCGTCTGATTAGCATCCTCACTCTCCACCCCTCATCATGCTTTCTTTTCTTGACAGCACTTACTGATACTTGCATGACTGCCATTTATCTTCCCTATGAGACTTAAGTCCTGTGCTGGGGGAACACTTTACCATCTGCTTTCACACTATATCCCGGGGGCTAGAAGTTCCTGGTAGAGGGTGGGCCATCAAACTCTGTGGAATAAATGAGTTCCAGCCCACAATGGTTTTTCTCTTCTCTGAGTGCATATAAAACTGGTCCTTTTCACAGTAACCCAAGGTTGCCTTGTATTGCTTTCTAGTTGTGGTACACAGATTTAGCAAAGCATTTTCTATTTACTTTGCATCTGGGAGTGACAGGGCCTAGCATATTTCAACAACATAAATGATGCTTAAAACTTGCTCATTTGGCTCAACTTTGAATCTTTTGCTGTCTCTTGAAAAAGGGATAAAATTGCTTGTACATCACAAGATTGGTTTTTATTTCAACAAACATTGTCTCAGAATGATATGACAGGACTTAAAAAAAAAAAAAAAAAGACTGATGAGAAAAAAAAGAAAATATATCAAGAGCCATGTCTTAGTTTGATAAATTTAAACATTTGTTTTAAGACAATAATTTCTACTAGCTCGGGTCCAAGTAGTTGTATTCTGGCTCTTTGTTACAAGAGCAGACTAAAGAGTAAAATTAAAATTCAACATTGATTTTTTAAAACCTTGTTTACATTATCATTAACTCACTACCACCATTAGCAAATATCCAATAGAGTCAAACAAAACATAATGTAATAGAGTCTGTGCTGTACTGAAAAGTCTCAACAAGAAGTTACGGCTTCATATATCACAAGAGGGTTCCCAGGGACCTGCATTAATTCATTGAATAAATAATACCAGAGCCAAGATAAGACAATGTGCTAGACCCTGCTCTGCACCTTTTAGGCCCCATTCAAAATGCTTATATCATAGAAATTACAGTTAAAAACTGTAAAAGTGGTCATATCGTAACAAATATTTGGCTAGGCAAGTGACCTAGCCAATTAAGTCATTTTAAAAGTGCGATAATGCCACTCTGCCTAACAATTACAGAAATTAAAATGCTCCAGGAAGTTTGGCAACTTACTCTGAGGGTGAAAAGTCTTTCAAAAACTAAATTGCAGCCTATAATCACCTTCAGATTACATAATATCTCCCTGAGACACAGTAAGCTACTTGTTCCACGGTACAAGTTTTTCTGGTGTCAATAAAAAATTTTTAACCATTTTATTATTCCGAGGTCATGCTGTTTCTTTTCACTATTTAATAGTATTAGCACTTTAAAAGTTTTCAATTTATACACTGGAGCATGGGTTAACCTGCCCTTCTGCGCTTTTACCACCACTGGCAGACATGCTCTGCCTCTGTGAACAGGTCGTATGGACCTTAAGCGTTATTACAAGCTAACCGAACAGCCTAAGCATAATGCAAAAGTAAGAGTTACAGACCCTTTAATTTCTGGGTCTAAGGATCAGTCCAACCCAAACTGCTTGCCGGTGTTGGTGATTTGACGTCCGGCAGCAGAGTAAGTTTGTAGGATGCCAGGTTCCATGCCTATCACAACTACAGCAACTGCCAGGAGCCAGAAAGAGCAGGATGCTGCTGCCATCCTTAAAATATCTGGTTCTGCAGAAAACTCTCAGCAGACAAAGGCTTGTGGGTTTCCCTAGGGGTAGGGCTTCTGGGACACACAGGTCATGTTCTTTGGCAGCAGGTTAAACCTTTCTTTCAGTAAAAGCATAGTTTAGGCAACAAGCTCGAATTGGTAACAAAGACTGTCAGGTGTTAAGCAGTTACAAAGATTAGTCCATCTGAAATTGTGCTATGTCTTTACTGCAACACAGTCCAAAAGTAAGTAAGTGGCCTCATGCAGCCTCTTTCAGGACTCTGAGGGCGCATAACACCCCTGCCACTTTTCTAGCCCATATTTTGTTAGAATTTGTTCCTGTCACTCAAGCAGCTACAATCTAAATTGTAAGACATGGGGACCAACAGAAGTCATAAGATTAAAAAAAAAATCCAATGCTTATTTGTAGTTACCAACACTCATATTATTTACAGTTCCGAAATGCTACATTAGTCATTTTCAGGTACATTGCTCTAGGATTTTGAATAGGAGAAAAAGTCTACATAAACATACAACAAATATATCATTTCTTCCTGTCACTCTTCTGTCTTGCAGAGCAGAAGGGCAATGTTTCCATTTGCCTCAGCTCCTGTCCTAGCAGGTTTTACAAGGTTGAAACACATGCAGCTGTGGTAGGCCAACACCAGTTCTGGCTGCATCCTTTAATCTTTCATGAGATTTTACCTCATTCTAAGACTGTGAAGAGATCTTCAATACCGAAGATCAAACTTTAAACAGCTAATTCTAGTAGCTCTTTTATATGATGAAATTTAATAGGATTTGGGCTGAGTTCCTTTGTCAGTTCTTAATCGACATCTGTAAAACGCACTTTGATTTATAAACAAAGTGAATGATACAGGCCAGATTTTCTAGATTTCAAGTACCTGCACAAGGAAAATGAACTTGCTCTTAAATCAACCCAAATGTGCATGATGGCACAAAATGGTGTTTCTGGTCTGGAGACAATTCCCTAACACACAAGCCACTGAAGCAATAATGAAATCATACTTCACGGGCAGAGACATCTGAATGAAAATACTTTGGAGACGTCAAAGGACACGAAGCCATATTGAAAGTGGTAAAGAAGAGACTTCAATACAGTGCTTGTAAAGCTGAAGGAAAGGGCAGGTTGATGAAGGCCACTAGACAAAACGGGGGCGGGGGGGGGGGGGGCATGGGTTTCCAGAAAGGCCTCAGTTGGCGAAGTTCTATCCAAACGAACTAGTTAGTGTACCTAAAGGCCAAACAGCACTATGAGGTTTCCAAAGTCCAGATCTTCTACAACTGTGTGGTTTGCAAGCAAGTCTGATCTGAATTAAAAGAAAAAAAAAAAAAAACACCTAAAAGCCACAAAGCAAAGTGGGTCACCTGCTCCAAAGCAAGTAACCCGGGTGCAAATGGACCTCTGCGCCCTCGAAAGTCTGCGCAGGGGGCTTTTCGAGAGTCCGGAGGTCAACTAGCCCATCCAGGTGGACTGCGCCTGGCGCAACGGCGTCTTCCTCTCCCCCATCCCGCCGCCCCGCCGTCCCCACTCACTGTTGCTGGACTTGAGGTCCCGGTGAAGGATGGGCACCATCGCCTCCTCGTGCAGGTAAAGCATGCCCCGCGCGATCTGCACGGCCCAGTTGACCAGCACGTGCGGGGGGATGCGGCGCGCGCAGCGCGGGGAGGGCGCGCGGGGGTCCGGGGTCGCACTGGCGGCGGCCAGCGCGCGGTTGAGCGCTCCGCCGCGGGCAAACTCGAGCACCAGGCAGAGGTGTGGCTGCCGCAGGCACACGCCGCGCAGCTCGAGGATGTTGGGGTGCCGCAGCATGGAGAAGAGCCGGGCCTCCCGCCGAACGCTCTCGGCCGCCGCCGCCGCGTCCTGCTCCGGGTCGCAGCGCGCCGCCTTCACCGCCACCTCCTGGCCCTGCCAGGTGGCGCGGTACACCTGCCCGAAACCGCCGGCGCCGATGAGCTCCTTGAGTTCCAGCCGCTCGAAGTCGACGTGCACGGGCGAGCCGGGCCGCGGCGGCGGCGGTGTGGCGGGCGGCGGCGCGGGGTGGGCGGCCGCGCGGCAAGGCGCCACGTAGTTGGCAGGGAAGATGCCGAGGCGCCGCTGCACCTGGCCGGCCCACCAGCCCTCGTCGCCCGACACGGCGGCGTCCTGGGACAGCACCTCCACCAGCTGGCCGCGGCGCAGGCTCAGCTCGTCCTCGCCGCGCGCCTCGTAGTCGTAGAGCGCGGCCCACAGCCCAGCTCCTGCCGAGGCCGAGCCGCCGGAGGAGGCGGACGAAGACGACGCGGAGCCGGTGGGGGCGCCCCAGGCCGGGGATCCCGGCCGGTCAGCCGCGCCCTCGGCGCCGGGCCAGGCCATGGTGGGTGGTGGCGAGGGGCGAGAACCGGGCGGCGGACTCAGCCTCCCGGGCGGCCCGGGGCGCGCATCGTCCAGCGGGGTCACCGCCGGCGCCCAGAAAGGCAGGGAACGGGAGTCTGGGCTCAAGGACGACTGAGGGTTCACTGGCCCACTACCCGGAGGCCCCGGCTTCAGCCCCCGTTCCTCCTCTGCTGTCTCTGCTGCTGCGGCGGTCCCCGCGGCCGCCGGCCCTGCCGCTCCATGGTGGCGCGCTGGGCCTGCGGCCGGCCTGCGGCACGTTCGGCCTAGCAGCCGCCTGAGCCCACCCCCTCCTGGCCCGTCCCTCCCTTCCCGGGTCCGTCCCGCCCCCTCCCGGCCCATCCCGCCCCGTCCCACCCGGGTCCGTCCCGCCCCCTCCCGGCCCGGCCCGCCCCCAAAGCCTTCACCGACCTCAGGGCCTGCCCCGCCCTCCGGGTCCGCGGCCGTCTGGGCCCGCCCCCTCCGGGCCTGTTTCCCTCTCCGACCAGGGCCCACCCCGCCTCCAGGAGCCGCCGTCTCCCGGGCCCGCCCCCTCGGGGCCTGTCCCGCCCCCCACCGGGGCCCTTCGCGCATCCAGGGGCCGCCCTACCTCCAGGGCCCGCCCCACCTCACGGGGCCCGCCCCTCACCCTGTGTCCGCCCCGCCCCCAGGGCCTGCACCACCGCCAGGGCCTGCTCCGCCCCCAGGGCCCGCCTTCTCCTGGGCCCGCCCCCTCCAGCTCTGTCCCCCTCCCACCAGGGCCTGCGGCGCATCCAGGGGCCGCCCTAACTCCAGGGCCGGCCCCACCCCACCTGGGCCGGCCCCACCCATTTGGGTTCCGCCGCCCCCGAGGCTCGCGCTCCACCTCTTTGGGTGCGCCTCACCCTTATGTCCCGGGAGGCGAGCCAGCCCCGGGCTGCGAGAGGTTTTCGAGAAAGTTTAAATGAAGCCCAAGGTCAGGCTGGGAGACTCTATACTGTTCTCCACTGTTGTCTGGAACGCGGTGGCAGCAGGTGAAGGCGATCTGGTGCCTTAAGCCGAACAGAGATGGGGCTGAGAGTCGTGGTGCGTCCTGGGACAGGTCCGAACAAATGGAGCGAGGCTGCAGACCGGCCCCCTGGGCGTGCAGCCCAGAACTGACGGGGTGACGAGAACCGGTGTGCAGGACCCGGCAGCGCGTCCTTGGTGACAGATAATCCCGCGTTCGTCTATACTGTGGCACTCCAACCGGAGAGGACCTGTGAACCCACAGGTTCGGGTGTAGGAGGCGTTGGCAACCACTGGATGCTAGAGCCCCTAAACTTACATATTGCCCAGGGAAGGCGAATAGAGCAAGAGAATCTGTGCACAGAAAGCTAAGTCCTCGAAGATGTGCTGGCTGCTCGTTTACCGGAGTACATAAATGTCCTGGGAAGCAGGGCCTTCACAAGCTTCCATTTACTCCGCGTAGCGAATGATCGTCTTCCAACAGCATCGGAAAGGGAAGCTTTTATGTTTGGGGGCAAGGACCGTTTTAGGTCTAGAGATAGGAACTTTGGGGTTTTCTTGTATAAACGTAGTTTCTTCTTTGGAATTTTTTCATTCATTAATTTAGAAAACCTTGCATCTTTGAGGATTTACCCGTGATGAGAGTGGAAGCTGCTGCTGCTGCTAAGTCGCTTCAGTCCTGTCCGACTCTGCGACGCCATAGACGGCAGTCCACCAGGCTCCCCCGTCCCTGGGATTCTCCAGGCAAGAATACTGGAGTGGGTTGCCATTTCCTTCTCCAATGCATGAAAGTGTAAAGGGAAAGTGAAGTCGCTCAGTCGTGTCCGACTCTTCGCGACCCCGTGGATTGCAGCCTACCAGGCTCCACCGTCCATGGAATTTTCCAGGCAAGAGTACTGGAGTGGGGTGCCATTGCCTTCTCCGAGGGTGGAAGGGAACACCATAATTAGTCCTCCTGAAACGGACCACCGCTGAGATGCAGTCAGCCTCTCTTCCTCTGCGGCCGAAGGGGAAAGCAACGCCCAGCGCAGGGCCTTCCCCGCTCCACCCTGTTAGTCCTCCATGCTACCCTTATTTACAGTTTCTACCATGATTATCCACAGAACAGACCCGTGGGTCTCTTCTCTATGTTGATGGAGATGGTGGACAAAACCCTCCAGGTGTGACTACATCTAATTTAATTATACTTAGGGAGCGCTTACTCTGTGTAAGTGACTAGGCTAAGGATTGGAGGTTACAAGTCTCAGTCCTAGAAGCGCCAGGACAGAAGAATAAGCCAAGTGTCCTGGGCTCAAGTCGAAGGAGCAATCCATTATGCCTGGGGTCACTGGGGGGATGCTTTGCTGAGTGCCATTTGAGTTAAGTATGTCTAGGATTCGTAGAAAAATGGTGTGTGAGTACAAGTAAACAGTGGGCTCAGGAAACTGAGAGAGGCTGAGAGTTTCCTGTGGCAGATGAGTCTAGAACGTAGTGCCTATCGTCCTAAGTCGCTGCAGTCATGTCCGACGCTTCACAAGCCTATGGACCACAGCCGGCCAGGCTCCTCCGTCCATGGGGTTTTCAAGGCAACAACACTGGAGTGGGTTGCCATGCCTTCCTCTAGGGGATCTTCCCAACCCAGGGATCAAACCCTCATCTCCCGTGTCTCCTGCCTTGGCAGGAGCTGCCTGGGAAGCCACCTGGGAATCAGGGCTAAAATCCCAGGATGCCTGATCACCTTCATGGAGAGATGAAGTGAAGTGAAAGTCACTGAGTTGTGTCCAACTCTTTGCAACCCCGTGGACTATATATACAGTCCATGGAATTCTCCAGGCCATAATACTGGAGCGGGTAGCCTTTCCCTTCTCCAGGGGATCTTCCCAACTCAGGGATTGAACCCAGGTCTCCTGCACTGCTGGTGGATTCTTTACCAGCTGAGCCTCCAGTGAAGCCCTCATGGAGAGATAGTGTAACAGATGAGAGAACTTTCAGGGTTGGTGGAGTAAACAAGTGGATGGGAAAGATAGGATTGTAAGAGGATGAAGAAGAAAACATAAGGAAGAAAGAATAAGGATTCTGGTGTCTGTGGGCCATTGAGATGACTCACTGACAGGAAAGAATATTTTCTGGAGAAAAGTTGAGAAAGGAAGTCAGGTTAGAAAGGACTTAAAAAATGAGCTGAGGTGTCTGGATGTAAGGAGAGATGAGAAACCCTGGAGAGAGGGATGAGGGAAAATATTCCCTCAAGAACTGTGTAAGTTGTTTAAGACATGAAACAATCTTTTGGATAAAAAAATGTTTCTTAGAAGTTTTAGTTACTTTTATTGGATCTTCTTCTTCTAGACATAAAACAGAATACTAGAAAGTTTAACAGTTTGATGGAATTGCTCAAACTTTTTAAGACAAAAAGCATTTTGATTGATGGCTTGGAACTTTGGAAATGCCAGCTATCATTCATTATTTACCTTGGATTACACTTGGAAAATGGTGTGTGTGTGTGTGTGTGTGTGTGTGAAATGTTTTACCAATATGGTATAATTTGGTATAACAGCAAGAGTCTGTCAACAGTCCTGGGTTCCAGGCTTGCCTTTGTCATCACTTATTACATGATCGAATGTTCTTCCATGGTCTATGCAAAATTGTAGAACGATAGCATCTGCCCCATGGTGGTGTTTTGAAGATTCATTTAACTAGTATATTGAAGTATAACACTTAGTTAGTGCTAATAAATGTTAGCTCTTATTATTTTAATATTAATTACTATTCACAAAGGAGATATCAGAATAGAAAATTCAACAGAAAACATATTTATCCTTTTTTTAGCTTCCATTTGATATATTTTCCTATGCCAAAGATCAATGTCATCTGCTAAGAAAAATTCAAAAATATTCACAAGGTGGTTAGAATTAAAAGTTAGCATGGTAATTTCCAAGGCTTTGGAGCATATAACATCACAAAACATAATGTTTTTTGAGTCAGCCAAATGATACATATGTGCAACTAAGTTTTATTACTATTATCATTTATTATCAACTTTTATTGTGTTGCTACTAGTATTCTTGCTATCGTTCATTATGAACCATGCCACAATAAAGCCAAATAATAACAGAGATGTAATAGTGATAGGGCAGAATATACAGAATAACTAGGTTCATCATTCAACATCTCTTTTTTTGAGTGTCAGGCAGCAATCTAGGTGAACGACACAAAGAAAGTTCTTTTTTATCGTGGAGCACATATATATATAGTAAGTTTATTTGGTTGCACCAGATCTTAGTTGTGGCATGCAAACTGTTCGTTGCTGCGGGTGGATTCTAGTTCTCTAGCCAGGGATTGAACCTGGGCCCCCTGCATTGGCAGTTCAGGGTCTTAGCCAGTGAACCTGCAGGGAAGTCTCATGGAGTTTATATTTTAAAAGCAGTAGGTAGAAAATAGAATAAGTAAGCAAATTACACTGTATATTAGAATTTGATAAATATTATAGAAAAAGAAAAAGGAAAGCAAGAAAAGATGGCTCAGAAATTGGGGGTGGCGGGAAGGTGGGGTGAGCTGGGGTATTTTGTGGCGGTCAACAGTGTGGACAGGGTGGCCTCGTTGAGAAGGGGAGATCTGAGCTGAGACTTGAAGGAGAGAAAGGAATGGGTCAAGTAATTATCTGGAGAAAGATCAAGAGAGCAGATACTGTTCGTGGACTTCCCCATTGTGGAAAAGGCCCAGCTCGTGACCTCAGGGTGTTTTTATTTTTTGAGACTACTTTTAAAAAAATTGAAATATAGTTGATTTACAATTGTGTTCATTTCTGCTATACAGCAAAGTGATTCAGTTATACATGTATGTGTATATATGTATTTATACACATATACATATACACACACATACATATATATACATTCTTTTTCATTATGTTTTATCACAGGATATTAAATATAGTTCCCTTGTTGTTTAACCATTCTGTATGTTGAGATTGTAAATGAGCCTTTCCAGAATCTAATACTCTGGCTTCCTTTTCATAAGTTTAAAGATGCGGGGTTAAATGAATAATAATAATGATGATGATGGATCAGTAATAATAAGTTAATGCTTATGTCATGTTTTCTAAGTGTTGATGCTTTGAATTCATTCTGTGTGTCTGGTTGCTGTTTATTCTCAAAGTTGCAGCTGGCTTTCAGCTTTAGACCGAGTCATTGTGATTTTTAGAATTTCTGTAACTTTAATCACTGGACAAGACTGGCGCCTTGCCTGTCTACGCTTAAAGTTACAAATTCCAGTCAGAGCTACTCAGATGCACAATGAACTACTTCACTGAATAATACAATAATGTAAAAACCTGAGTGGTTTCAGAAAGTCAAGGCCTTTGAAAATTCTTGACGCTATCCCTTCTAAAGGAAAGCTGCAAAACTCATGACCTTGGACCCGAGATAGAAAGGTTGCCATTCCACTGAGTTGCCATTTTAGTACATTTTATCCTATCAGAATTAGTTTCTTTTATTTGTGATTTGCTGGACTCATTTCAAATATAATGACTAATTCTTAACAAACTGCTAGAAATACTAAACAGAGGATGCTGAGGACAAAGATGATTTAAAAAAGAGAGAAAGAGCAACTCATCCTCCTAATATTGCAGTGAATAAACCACAGAGAATGAGTTTATACTTGCTATGTTTAGTTTTTATTAAGTGCCAGCAGCTTGCTAGTTACGTCACTAGCAAGGGAAAATATACAGTAAGTTCATGTTCTCGATCAGAATGTCTAATTCTTAGATTCATGGCTCACAGATTCATGGGTCTGTTTATATGAGCTGATTTTTCTAATATGGACAAATCTACTCTGTCCGTGTTCTTTTGTGGTATCCATTCTATGAAAAGAATCGTTTTCCTGCACATCAAATCTACTTTGGGAGTATGGGAGTGGAAGCTTCCTAAGACAGACACACAACAAATTTACACCACTGACCTTTTTAGAGGCCTTAAGCTTTCGTTTCAACTGTCCAATTTTTTAAAGTTACACATAAAATTAGAAGAATACTAAGATACTTAAGAATAGGATGAATACCATGAGAATTAATGATAACAAAATTAAACAGCTCTTTTGAAATTCTTAGAAGGAAAACTAAATAAATCCAAGAATTTTTTTCCTAATTACTGCTTTGGGCATATACTAATTCAGTCCTGATCCATGTGGTTCAGGGTTCTCTCATGAAGTAATCGCTTTCTTTCAGTCTTTTTATTTATTTTTAAAAATTAAAAATTTAATTTTGGCCTTGTAGCACGTTGGATGTTAGTTCTCTGACTGGGGATGGAACCCCTTGCCCTGTGGGAGTGGGAGCGTGGAGTCTTAGCCACTGGCCTGCCGGGGAAGTCCCCTCTCAGTCCTTTTACGTTGCTGTGGAAGTTTCTTCAGAAGTCTTAAATGAACCCAGCTGACCTTGTCTTCCTTTAAACACAAAGGTGGTACGTCCCAGTTGTAACAACCCTGTTTCCTTCCGTTCCTGCTGTCATCCTTTCTCCTGCCTCAACGTGAGCTCTAATCTCTGTAAGAAGTTTTCAGGGCCCAAAGCTACAGCATTTGCATCATCGTGCGAACTTCCTGATTTTCTGGGTGTTATTGTTACCTTCTAGGGTTAGTTGTATTATCCTGAAGGAACTGGTGAGTGTGAAGTTCTGTGAAAACTGAAATGTGTCCTATAAATGTCAAGCATTGTTTTGTGGTTGCTACTTACAGGATTATCTGAAGTCTTCCTGATCTTCTCTCGAGTCACTTGATTAAGCCAAGGGTTCAGTGAGGGAAACCTTTCAGGGCATATCTATTTCAAGGAGCATTGTCTTATCTAATAATGCTCTTGAGCAAACTGGTTTTTCTAGAACAGTAAGAATACCATTAAAAAAACCCCTCAAATCCTCAGTCTCTCAAAGATTTGAAATTTAACATCTTAAAAAAATATTAACACATCATGGTATATTGAACACATAGAATCAGAGCCTCAGTTCCTGTTATGCCAGATATTGATTTTCCTTAATATTAAGTTTGGTACTGGAAACTATTTTTCCTACTTTGATGGATTCTAAGTCTGCTTTTTCAAGTGAAACTAATATTCTTTTTTTTTAATTTATGTATTTTAATTGGAGGCTAATTACTTTACAATATTGTAGTGGGTTTTGCCATATGTTGACATGAATCAAGTGAAACTAATATTCTTCTAGCAGTTTATTATTCCCTTGATGACTGCCCTATTGTTAAATATTTTCCATGCTTAGAATCTACCTGGAAAGAACCTTGAAAAATCTTCAATGTATTCGTGTGTTCTAATTATTTATTTTTGCATGTACATTTTAAATTCTTTATTGACTTTGTTACAATATTGCTTGTTTTATGTTTTAGTTTTTTGGTCATGAGGCATGTGGGATCATAGCTGCCTGACCAACAACTGAATCCATACCGCCTGCATTGGAAGGCAAAGTCTGAACCACTGGACCAACAGGAAGTTCTTGAGTATATATTTAAAAAAATTTTTCTTACTGTGACTGAGATGGAACATCGTTTTAGACATCTGAGTCATTTGAATTACCCTTTCTGTGAACTGTTCTTTCCTTTTGTCCATTTTTGGTTGACCTTATTTCTTGTTGATATTTAGGAGGTCTGTGCCTGTTAAATGACTTATCAATATACGTGTATCTTACATGTACATATATTGATATGTGTATCAACATATGTGTACCTTATTGACTATGAGGCACACATATTTTTACTGGTGTGTCTAGACTTTTTCTCTCTGCATAATTTTTTTGGCCAAATACTTTATTTTTATTTATTTATCTAACTGAAGTATAGTTGATTTACAATGTTGTGTTAAGGTCTATTGTACAGCAAAGTGATTCAGTTACACGTATACATATGTTCTCTTTTATATTCTTTTCCATTCTGGTTTATGTGTGTGATTTTTAATGGAGTTTTTTAACCTTTCTTTTTCTTTTAACTTCTATATAGTTGAATCTTTTTTCCTTTATGGATTCTAGGTCATAGTAGAAAAGTATCTCTTAATTATTGAAACTGATTTTCCATAAGTTTTCTCTTAATGTTTTCCCCTGTACCCTCTCCATCCTTCTATCTCTCTGACATTTCTGTTTACCTGTGCCCCAGGACCACAATACTACAGTGTCAGCTAGGACTAATCCTCCTCACTAATAGTTGTTTCCAGAATTTTCCTGGCAATTCTACTTTCTTATCTATACAGAACACAAACTAATCTCATTTGTGTAAGCAGCCCACAGGTCAAGAAACAGAACACCAGTAGAAACCCAGAAACCTCCTATCCTGATGTCATAAATTAGGTTTACCTCTTTTCAAATTTATTACACATGAAATCAGGATGTGCACATATTCTTTTGAGCTAATTGTGTTCAATTAGCTTATATTTGTAAGATTTATCCATGTTGTGTGTATTTTTAGTTTGTTCCTTTGAGTTTCCTAAATTTGGATTTAGGAATTGGGATTGGAATTTAGGAATTAGGAATCATAAATTGGGATTCCCTAGATAGGGCTGCAAATTAATTCACCCAAAGCTTGTAACATTGAAATCTTCCAGGCTCACAATTTTCTGTTAGGTCTTTTTATTTCCTTTGGTGGTGGTGGTTGTTTAGCTGCTAAGTTGTGTCTAATTCTTGTGACCCCATGGACTGTAGCCCATCAGGCTCCTCTGTCCATGGGATTCTCCAGGCAAGAATACTGGAGTGGGTTGCCATTTCTTTCTCCAGGGGATCTTTCCCATGCAGGACTTGAACCCAGGTCTCCTGCATTGCAGGCAGATTCTTTACTGACTGAGCTATGAGGGAATCCATGGTCAGTTTCCTTTAGCAGCCTTTAAAGTTTTCATCGTGTGATATCTTCTCTAAGACATTGACCAATGTTCCCAGATTATATCAAGTAATGGTTTTCATAATGGACATCCTACATTTACCTCCTTTAATGGCCCCCTTTAGGGGCTGAATCATCTTTGTTTTCCTGGAATGAGCCTGGCTTTGCTTTTAATGTGGTGCTATATTCAGGTTGCCAATGTATAATTTGGATTTCTGCATCAATATTCATAATTGTGATTAGCCACAGTTACAATATTTTATTTAATTTTTGGAATGTGTGTTATGTTACCTTCATATAAAGGATTTGGAAATGCCTTTCTTCTTTTTCAGTGTTATGAAACAGTTTAATCACACTGGAAGTACCTGTCTCATAAACTTTGGACAAATCTGCTGTGCAATGGTTTGGGTTTTGTGCTTCCTGAATGTGTCCCATTTCATAATATTCTCTATTAATTCTGTAAGGTCATTGTTTGCTTTAGATTTTCTCTCTTCTGGGCTGAGATTTGGTAATTTTATTTTCCTAGATAAGTACCTATTTCACCTGGGTTCCCACATTGATTTAAATATTCCTCAGCAAAGTATTCTCTTATGATTGTTTTAATTTCTTTCTTTCTATTTTCTTTGCTTTAAATTTCTTTTTGCCTAGTTATGCTTTCTACTTTTTTTTCTGTTCAGGAGAGCCATTGATTCATCTACTTTATTGTCCTCCCCCCAACAAAACTTTGTGGTTTTGTAGTGATTTATTAATTCTATTGCTTTTCTCTTTTCTAATGATTAATTTCTGCACTTATACTCATTTATACCTTCTATCTGCTTTCCTTGATTTTGTTATTATTTTTCTTGATTTCTATGCTTAATTTATTTTCATTGTTTCTTATATTAGCTTGGGAAGGCTAAGCTGCAGTAGCAAATGGATCCCCCAATTTTGGTGACCTAATGCAACAGAAATTGATTTATTTCGATTGTAATCTATTTCCAAGTAAGAAGAAGGTATTTAGGCTGGTGAATCAGCTACATGCTGAGGCTACTCAGGGCTCTGGTGTTCTGCTTGGAAATAATTCAATTATTTTTTGCTAAGCAGACCCAGAACAGTCCATATGCACACGTATTCTTTTCTTTTCCAGTCTCTTTCTTTGGAACCATAGCTCCAGTAGCTGCTGGTAGGTTATCTGAGTCCTTGAAGAGGACATTTTTACCAAAAAATTTATAACTGCATAACTTGGGTCTCCATTTTTCTAGTCTGTAAGATGTTTCCTTGCAATGACAACTCTTAGGTTTTGTTACATTTGTATACAATTTCAAGCCAACAGTTTCTGTGTTAGTTAGAGTAGTTTTGCTGCAGTAAAAATAGACTCCTAAAACTTATTCACTTAACAAAGTGAAAATGTATATGTTGCATGTTAGAACAATACTAAGGAGGAATTCCTGCTTTATGCAGTAGTCTTTATTTTTAAAAATATTTATTTATTTGTTTTATTTATTTGGCTGTGCTATGTCTTCGTTGCAGCATGTGGGATCTCTGATCTTCATTGCAGCATGCAGAATCTTTAGTTGAGGCATGCGAACTCTTTTAAAAACAATATTTATTATTCTTATTTTTTTATTTTGGGCTGAATCAGGTTTTAGTTGAGACACACAGGTTTAGTTTCCCTGTGGCATGTGGGATCTTAGATCCCCAACCACGGATAGAACCCTCCTTTGGTAAGTGGATTATTAACCACTGGACCACAGGGGCAGTCCTGGCATGTGAACTCTTAGTTGTGGCACGTGAGATCTAGCTCCTGAGATTAGACCTGGGCCTGCTACATAGACAGCACGGAGTTTTAGCGACTGAACCACCAGGTAAGTCCCTATGGAAGTCCCCTTTAATTCTCATAAAAGCAGCTATGAGAATAGAGGGGTTATAAAGGAGAATATGTTTATATGTTTTTAATATATACTTGGGCAGATACCTTTACTGGTGCTCATTGTTTCTTTGTGTGGATTGCAGCTGTTGTCCACTGTCTTCATTTCAGCCTAAAATGTCCTTTTATCTTTCTATAGGGTTCTGTAGGGTGGATCACTGAGCTTGGAAAGGAGGAGCGATGGGAATAGCTCCTGTTAAAATGTCACAGACCCTACTGACTTACCTAAGTTCAATAATTCCTCTTGTGTGGATGATCTGAAGTTCAGTCTATGGTTTGGTTAATTTTCTTGGTACAGAAATGGTTGCTTCTGATTGCTTTGCCTGTATTTTCTTTCTTTCTTTTTTTTTTTTTTTTGTGAGAGTGAGTTCACCAAGGTCCTGCTCTGGAGATGTCAGTTGCCCTAGGAGCTATCTTCCTGTTCACTTTTCTGTAGTTTTGTGGGATGGGGCATGATGCACCCTTTTAATGTTTATAGGTAAAGCCCTCTTTTATTTCTGAAAAGTTTTAAATTAGAATTTAGAATATACTTTGGGTGCTATTACTTCTGTTCTTTGGGGACACTAATTGGTATATAAGGTTAAAATTGATTTAGATAAATAATGGCCACCCACAATGGTCTTCAGAAGACGTGAACAAACTAGTCAGGTGAATGTAGAAGTATCATTTTGGAGGCAAGCTTTCCAGAGTACTGAATTCACCCTTGACGCAAGTCTTGCTTTGAAGTGTCTGCGATAGGCTAGAGTTTACGTCATTTGACAGTGCTCTGGCGCCACCCAGTGTTATAGATGAGTAAAGGCCACTCTGCCTCCCCCCCCCCCTTTTTTCAATAATGACAGTTAATAATAATTGGTGTTTTCTACTTCATAATATGCAATCAAAAAGACCAAAGATGTGTTTTATATGTTTACTCTTATACATAACCAGGCATATTTGGGAAAATCTTGTTATCTTGGAGTGAAGGGTTAGTGAAGAACTAAAGAGCCTCTTGATGAAAGTGAAAGAGGAGAGTGAAAAAGTTGGCTTAAAGCTCAACATTCAGAAAACTAAGATCATGGCATCCAGTCCCATCACTTCCTGGCAAATAGATGGGGAAACAGTGGAAACAGTGGCTGATTTTATTTTTCTGGGCTCCAAAATCACTGCAGGTGGTGATTGCAGCCATGAAATTAAAAGACGCTTACTCCTTGGAAGGAAAGTTATAACCAACCTGGACAGCATATAAAAAGCAGAGACATTACTTTGCCAACAAAGGTCCGTCTAGTCAAGGCTATGGTTTTTCCAGTAGTCGTGTATGGATGTGAGAGTTGGACTATAAAGAAAGCTGAGCACAGAAGAATTGACGCTTTTGAACTGTGGTGTTGGAGAAGACTCTTGAGAGTCCCCTGGACTGCAAGGAGATCCAACCAGTCCATCGTAAAGGATATCAGTCCTGGGTGTTGGACTGATGTTGTAGCTGAAACTCCAATACTTTGGCCACCTGATGCGAACAGCTGACTCATTTGAAAAGACCCTGATGCTGGGCAAGATTGAAGGCATGAGGAGAAGGGGACGACAGAGGATGAGATGGTTGGATGGCATCACTGACTTGATGGACATGGGTTTGGGTGGACTCCAGGAGTTGTTGATGGACAGGGAGGCCTGGTGTGCTGTGGTTCATGGGGTCGCAAAGAGTCGGACATGACTGAGCAACTGAACTGAACTGAACTGAAGGGTTAGTATTCTGTTCACTAGGAATTTCTCCTAAATGCAGTCTTGTTGTCCTTATTTCCATACTTCTCTGTGCCTACTGACTGAGGATTAGCCTATTTTTTCTCTGCTCTCTCCAAATTCTTTATAGATACTCTAAGATGTCTCTGAATACAAAAAATCTTCACTTTATCTCCAACTCTGACACAAAAGTACCTATGCCCTGCCTGCACTCCTCTGTGTTCCTTCTATGTACGTGTCCTCCACGTCCTGGCATTATTCTTTCTACTGTAAAATTTTTACCACCATTAGAAATGTCTTACTTCATATTTCTGACCTCTTTAAAAAAAAAGGCTTCCAGGTTTATAACTTTCAAGGTTATATAAAAAGTTTAACAATAAAAGATAATCCATTCAAACCAGTCAATCCTAAAGGAAATCAATCCTGAATATTCATTGGGAGGACTGATGCCGAAGCTGAAGCTCCAAGACTTTGGCCACCTGATGCGAAGAGCCGACTCACTGAAAAAGACCCTGGCACTGGGAAAGACTGAAGGCCAAAGGAGAAGGGGACAACAGAGGATGAGATGGTTGGATGGCTTCACTGACTCGACGGACATGAGTTTGAGTAAACTCTGGGAGTTGGTGATAGACAGGGAAGCCTAGCGTGCTGCAATCCATGGGGTCTCAAAGAGTTGGACACAACTGAGCAACTGAACTGATTCAAAAGGAGCCAAGGAAGAGATGAAGGAGGCAGCCGCTCCAGATTGGTAGGTGGTAGGTTTAATAAGCAAGGGAACTTATATATGAGGCTTGTCTTGGGTGGCTACAAGACAGGAGATTGCCACAACTTCCTGCCAGAAACTTAAGAGTTTACATAGAGGCCTTAATGTATACAGTCTAGATGGTCACAACTACATATTATTCTCAAGGCTGCATCGTTAAAGTTGCTCCTAGCATAGGAACAGTGGGTGGAACGTACACTCCAAAAGTCTGCCTTTCAATTTGTGCACCTCCACGGGTTTCCCAGATTGCTCAGCGTGTAAAGAATCTGCCTGCAATGTAGGAGACACAGGAGACATGGGTTCACTCCCTGGGTTGGAAAGGCCCCCCTGGAGAAGGAAATGGCTCCCCACTCCAGTATTCTTGCCTGGAGAATCCCATGAGCACAGGAGCTTGCTGGGCTACAGTCCATGGGGTTGCAAAGAGTCAAACATGACTGAGCAACTAACACACAGGCAAGCAACAGCAGATCTATCAGTTCAGTTCAGTTCAGTCGCTCAGTCGTGTCCGACTCTTTGCGACCCCATGAACAGCAGCACGCCAGGCCTACCTGTCCATCACCAACTCCCGGAGTTTACTCAAACCCATGTCCATGGAGTCGGTGATGCCATCCAGCCATCTAATCCTCTGTCGTCCCCTTCTCCTCCTGCCCTCAATCTTTCCCAGGATCAGGGTCTTCTCAAATGAGTCAGTTCTTCGCATCAGGTGTCCAAAGTACTGGAGTTTCAGCTTCAACATCAGTCCTTCCAATGAACACCCAGGACTGATCTCCTTTAGGATGGACTGGTTGGATCTCCTTGCAGTCCAAGGGACTCTCAAGAATCTTCTCCAACACCACAGTTCAAAAGCATCAATTCTTCGGTGCTCAGCTTTCTTTATAGTCCAACTCTCACATCCATACATGACCACTGGAAAAACCGTAGCCTTGACTAGACGGACCTTTGTTGGCAAAGTAATGTCTCTGCTTTTTAATATGCTGTCTAGGTTCGTTATAACTTTCCTTCCAAGGAGTAAGCGTCTTTTAATTTCATGGCTGCAATCACCATCTGCAGTGATTCTGGAGCCCAGAAAAATAAAGTCAGCCACTGTTTCCCCATCTATTTACCATGAAGTGATGGGACCAGATGCCATGATCTTAGTTTTCTGAATGTTAAGCTTTAAGCCAACTTTTTCACTCTCCTCTTTCACTTTCATCAAGAGGCTCTTTAGTTCTTCTTCACTTTCTGCCATAAGGGTGGTGTCATCTGCATATCTGAGGTTATTGATATTTCTCCTGGCAATCTTGATTCCAGCTTGTGCTTCCTCCAGCCCAGCATTTCTCATGATGTACCCTGCATATAAGTTAAATAAGCAGGGTGACAATATACAGCCTTGACGTACTCCTTTTCCTATTTGGAACCAGTCTGTTGTATCATGTCCAGTTCTAACTGTTGCTTCCTAACCTGCATACAGGTTTCTCAAGCAGATGCATATTCAATCCTATTAAATGTGCACAGAGCACATTTAATTCCAAGTCTTTGTTGATGTGTTTGTTTCCTTTTGTAGTCTGTGAACTCCATGGTAGTGACTATATATTTTTTTTATACTTGCTTTCTCTGTCTTTAGCAAAATGCCTGGCACACAGAAGGTGCCCATTAAATATTTTGATGAATCGGGCATGAATGAATAAAGGCACTTCTTCAATGCAGGAATAGATCTGTTGCATGGCTATTCCTCCTCGGCCGAAGCACATGAGATGATCCTTTAATGTGGATCTTTCCTGTGGAGTTGATTGACTGACTGATTCATTAAACATTTATAGAGAGCCTGATAGGTTTCAAGTAATGAGTCCATATAAAAACGAGTATAGTATCCTCTGAGTCTATGAGAAAATGATTCTTCCAGTGCAGAAAGCAGCATTAGTACATTTTGGTTAGTCATTCCTGCAGATGAATGCTGAATAGGTTAAGGAGTGTTTAAAGCTGAATATTTACATACCAGTGTGAGTTTGGACTTTCATGTCCCTGACCTGGTCTTCAGGATGGCCCTCGCCTTATTTCATTTCTGCACAGAGAGGCTGTATGCCTGTTCTGGGCCTGCCTAAGGCAGCCACGTACTAAAGCTGCTGCAGACCAGAGCATGGCCAGGGCATGCACAGGTGCGCATGTCAGGTGAGGTAAGCATGAGGCAGAAAAGGCATGTTTTGAGGATCTTGGCACCTTCTAATCCTTGTTCTTCTCCAAAGATTCTGACTCACACAAGGCTTCCTCTGCTCATTCCTAAGGAAAACAAATTCCCTGTTATCTCCAGCTTCCCAAAACTTGTTCTTTTCAACAATATGAAGCTCATTTACTTTAGATAATCAATTACTAATGATGAGGGCTTCCTTCCTTTATTCTAAGAAAGCAAGTTCGTCTTAATTTCTTCCCTGTCCAAACCTGCTTTCAGAAGAGAATCTGAAATTTCTTTACTATAAAAGGTCAAAGATTATTAGTTCAGAGATGCCTTTCTAGTGGGTCTTCCTCTCTAAATAGTATACCCAATGGATGCCTGAGATTGTGTTCTAGGAAACATGTAAAAAGACAAATAAACTGAGGCTTCTGAAATTATTCCCAAAAGGAGGTTATCTTCTTTATCTACCAAGCTGGACAAAGTGGGGGATGGGTGGGGAGGAAAAAAAAATCAGGGAGGAAAAAGCTCAGTGTCAAGGGCAGAGGTAGACTTAAGCTAAAAAAACGTCTGAGGTCAGCGGTTAATTAAGGAGAAAGAAACCGTGCAGGCAGTGCTCAGAGGAAGAAATTACATTGAGTGATGTGTGACAGGAGCTGGAGTTACATAACTATTTTGGTGCAGGCTGCAAAAAAAGGAACTTGTCCTGGTTTATCTCTTCTGCATTAGAACATCTTTGACTTTTAAGCCTTTCACATTCCCTATCAGAAAGATGGGGGCGAAAAGCAGGGGAGAGTGGGCAGAAGCAAAAATAGAGGCTGGAGGGGCTCCGAAATTCTTCTTCCCCCGCCTCTCCGCCCCCGCCCCCGCCGCAACCGCGCACCTCCCCTCCCCCGCCACCGGGAAAGCGATGGTGGGACTCTGGGCGGGCGCTGGGAGGAGCCTCTGGAGCATCCTCAGAGCAGCCGCCTCTGAGCACCATGGGAAAATCCTTCCTCCCTCGGACATGGCGCCCACCTGCCCGGTGGCAGCAGCCGGCTCCGGCGCCGCGATTCGCGGGTCCGGGCAGAAAGGCAGCTGGAGTTTGGGTCGCGGGGCGGAAGGAGCTGGAGGGGGCGGGGGCGGGGGCGGCGGCGGTGACGCCGCCCGAGGGCCCGCGTGTTAAAGCTGAGGGCATCTGGGCGGCGGGCGGCGGGCAGCGGGCAGCGCCGCGCGTGCCGGCCCAGGCGCGCAGGCATGGGGTCCCAGGTGCTGCAGCTGCTCCGGCAGGGCGTGTGGGCCGCGCTTACCGGGGGCTGGTACCACGACCCCGATCAGAGCACGTTCACCAACAGTTGCCACCTCTACCTGTGGCTGTTCTTGCTACTGCTGCCCCTGGCGCTGCACCTGGTGAGTGGGGGTGGGGGCCGGTCAAGCCTTGGGGTAGCCTGCGAGTCTGCCTTCAGGATGGAAAGGGTTGGCGGTGATTCCTAGGAGCTGGAATGGAGAAGGTCTTCAGGAATTTGGTACAGAGAAAGTACAGGCAAGGGGTCAGGGAGGGACTCCCCCGGCAGAAGTAGAAAGGACTTCGGGGGCTCTGGGACTCATTAAGAATTGATGCTCGCTGTTCCGATGAGTCAGATTCTGCTTGTCACTGTGCAATGTAGAACCGATTTTACATGTGAACAGCCCCAGGCCCCTTGGCTGGGTAGCTTAAGACAATATTTAGTATAAGATGCTGTGCATGATAGCCAGAAGGCAAAATGAAATGTTAAAAGCGAAGCTATTTCGGTTGTTAATCTGTTACCCCTTTTCTTCGCTTTCCTGTTTTGCTTTGGGAAGGCAGGTTCAATGATCAATTACTCCATTGGCGGTTTCCACACCGCTCTGTAAAGAAATCTGTAGAAAAAAGTAATGATGAAGAAATCTAATGTAATTTATTTGACCCTTTAGTGAGGTTACACGGTTGAGTGCTTGCTGAATAACTGCATAGATGACCTTCATAGGTAAACAAACCCAATTGAAACAATGTTTAACCTTCTTTGAAAAGCTCTACAAGTAAGGTGCTCCCGGTCATATGAGATGTGTTCGGAATAGAATTTTGATATGCCTATTGAAGGACTTAATTTCTAAAACATAACTTGATCATGTTCTCCACAACAAAATTCTTCAGCGAGTTTGTATGGCTGACAGAGTCCCATTTTGCCATTAGATGTTGTCTGTGATTTCATTCCTATTTACTCTTTCTGGTAGTTTATCCATAGGATCAGAATTCTGGTTCTGAAGTCAGATTGCCTACATTAAATTTTGGGTTCATTCCTTACCAGTTCTGTGAGCAACTTACTTTTACTTTATCTGATTAAAAAACTTTTATCCTTAAAATGAGAAAAATACTAGAACAGTGTTGTTTTGGGGCTTATGTCAACATGTAAATCTATCCATCTTTATGGCTTTTGACCCGGGATTGGACACAGACCTGGTGTAAATTTCTGTTTGGCTTCTTATTAGTTGTTTGACCTGTTCTTGGCCTTAATCTAAATCTTAGTTTGTCACCCTTAAAATAGATGTGATAATGACCATTTCATGGGAAGAATAAATAAAATTTCATGTAAAAAACACTTAATACAATGGCTGACCCTTGGAGACCCTTTAATAAATTTGTTTCCTCTTTCTGTGTGACCTCATCCTTCATGTTTTCTTGGCATAGAGTTCCCAGTGTTTTCTCTTTGCCTGGAGGGGCAGCACAGGGGAGAGATGAACCAAACTTGGATTCAGTTCTGGTTCTTCTGCTCACTGGTTGTGTGAGCTTGCGCTTCCTGGTTTGTGTACCCAATAGTAGCAGCCTTACAGGGTTCATAGGAGGATTGAATAAATTAATGAGTAGAGGACTGAATGAATTAGTTAACAGTTGATTGAATGAATGAATCAAACTACTTCTCAGTACTGTTTTTTCCCCACATCAATTCACTTGTCAAAATCTGTCCATTCTTCAAAACCCAGTGGAATGGCCATTTCTGTCTAGGTGTCCTTGTTTCCACTTATCTAGAATTAATTTCTTTTCTCTCCTGCCCTAATATCATTCTCTTTTTACTGTCAGTACTGTGGCATATTCTGAATTCTGTACTTAGTTGTTGGAACATGTATTTTAGCTCTCCTCATGGATTGTGAGCTTTTTGAGGACATGGGTTTTGATTTTGTTGATTCATCTTGGTTTCCCTTGCTGTAGCAGGGTGCCCTATATTTGGTTAACAGTGATCTCATACATAATAAACTGGTGGAAATAAAGTCAACCTTCCTGCCCTTCTGTTCCAGTCAGTATTAAGTTGTCTATCTCACAGCACATTCTGAGTATTTCCTGATAATGAAAGCAATACATACTTCACTTCTACTCCCACTCCTCAGCAACAACCAAATTAATGTTTAATATAATTCCTGCAGATTTTTAAAAAATGAATATGGGCTCCTTTTTGTATAACTCCTTTTAAAATTTGATGTATGTGTATGATCAGAACCCTTAATTTCTACCTAATTATGCTTCATTGAGTAGCTTGATTTCTACTTTGTATTTGTGAATAGGAAATTGTAGCTAAGTTTCTCTTTAATGATATTTCAAAGTAATTTTTGGCTAAATCTCAAGAGTTTAGAAATCAAAAAAGTGATACCTCAAATACTTTTGTGTCGGGTTTTCTGGATCAAACCAGTTATACTGAAATTTTTATATCTTTTGCCATTGTGCTTTTAATCATTACAGAATCATTTAATGTGAGTGCATTCATTACATTGCTGTTTTTTAAAATAAGAATAAGATAGCCTGTCTTATTGAAAAAAGTGCAGGTAGTCCTTTTCTTGCTCTGGTCTTCTGGTTTCTGAAAATTAATTTAGAAATAAAAGACCCTTCTTCCCCAGTGGAGGGTTCTGTTCTCCGGGTTTTGATGCATAAATATATTTTTCTGCACTTCAGTGCTCCTGTGATTGTCAACATCTTTCTCAGTTTGTTCCACTTATGAGAACATAGTCCGAAAAGATCCCTGGCTGCTTGCTGACAGCAGGGACATATAAAGTTCTGTTATTTAAAGGAACTGAACTTTTCTGGGCTTCTCACAATTTATTTAAGCATGCTTAATCAAGACAGTTGCTCTGTAAGAAAAATCCACCCTTTAATTTAATGGGGACTTTGAATAGGTAAATATAATTTTTGTTTTAATTATCGAAGCAAACTAATCTCTAAGCCCCAGCATTTATTTAGGTCTAGGTGGAAAATACGTTATTTATTAACATTCATAAGCTATATATTTTCAAGAAATGCTCAAAATACATACCTAAAAACAAAGGTCATTTTAGATCGTTTGAAAAGAGTTTAACTTTGATTTATTATCAGCTTAATTTTAGTTTGGGCAAGCTGAAAGATCCATTTGTCATCAGAGATGTTTAGTTTCTCATTTATTAACATGTGTTCTTACATTTATTCTCTGAAGATTCATGTAGAGCTTTAAAACGGGAGCACCCTGGCCATGATTCTGACCCAGAATAAGTTCTGGCAGCACCAGACTAGTGTCAAAAGATGTCCTTGCCCTATTACTTATCAATTGTGTGATCTTATGCAAGTCTCTTCACTTCTCTGGGCCTCAGTTTTCTCATCTGTAAAATGGGGATTTTTTTTTGGTTTTTAGATTAAGCCACTGAGATCCAGAGGGCGTAGGTTACTTGCCCAAGGCCATCTAGATAACTGGTAGTAAAATTTAGAGCTTTAGCTGAGGTCCTGTTGTCTCCAAGTCTTTGGCCTTCTCACAGCACTGTTATCTGACCTGATATACTGATATACAAGAGAGGATTTGAACTCCCTGAAGCAGTGACCTGTCCTCTAGTGAAATTCTGAGCATCTGGGAGGTGGTAAGGTTAACCTGAATATAAGAAAAAATGGGGTGGAAACTTTACATTCTTTAAGACCTCATATAAGTCATTATATTTTTTTTATTTATTTTATGGTTGTGGCTTTATTTTTCCCCAGATTTTTTTTTTTCTGTCTTTTAGCCAGACTTACTTGGCTTCCCAGGTGACTCTAGTGGTAAAGAACCCGCCTGCCAATACAGTAGACATAAGAGACGTGGGTTTGATCTCTGGGTGGGGAACAGCCCCTGGAGGAGGGAATGGCTACCCACCCCAGTATTCTTGCGTGGAGAATCCCATGGACAGAGGAAGCTGGCGGGCTACAGTCCATAGGTCGCACAGGGTCAGACACGACTGAGGTGACTTAGCACGCGGGCACTCTGTTTCCAGTTCTCCTTGCTAATGTAAACTTGACAACTGTTTGTTTGGATAAAACCCGCTTCGTCTCTGATTGCTGTGATTGTAATAAAGTGGGTCACTTGTCAGGGGCCGTGTTGTCCCAGACACACAGTGGGTGGTCTGTGGGTGGTCTCACTGCCACCCCTAGTTGGTGACTCTCCTATCACGGTCTGTGACCACTCCCCATTTGGGTCCACAGCTATTTTTCTTTAGGTTCTGTATTTCTTTGGCTACCCCTTCTCGCTCCTGCTTCTAACATAGAAGATGCCTTTATGTGAATTATGGAAAGGTGGTCTGTCCAAAAAGACACCCTGTCCTGGCTCTGGACCTCGGGGCTGGACTTCAGTCACCATTTCACCCTGTCAACCTGCACACCCTGACACGACAGGTGACTGGTTCACTTGATTGTTGTTACTTTGTTGGACTGCTTGGTACACTGCTGGTCCCAGAGGGTACCTCTCAGGCTGATCAGTCCTAGTGCTTATATTCAGCTTCTCCATGAGAAAGGCTTTTTCTGCTGTTGCATCCCGTGGCTCGTACTTAGCCTTTTTTGATTTGTAGAAGCTTGTTATCTGGTGCTTTTGCTTGTGGTGACTATTTATACTCACATGGAGATGCTTGATGCTTTACGCTTTCCCATAATCCACTTGAATGTCTGAACTTCCTTCTTCCTCCCCTCAGCTGCCTGAAACAAAATCGGTTTGAGGTTGAGGGATGCTTGAAGGCATTCTTCCCTGGGCCCTGGGCTTCCAAAGAAGTGCAGACCCGAGCCTTCTAGACTTGGACTGAATGCCATCCTTTGCAATTGTCTTAAAATTTTTGCCACTTGAGATCCTTGTTTGGACTGTGTGTACAAAGAGCTTGGCTCCATGGGGACTTGGCTTTCCTGGTGCAAGCACATTTGCCAGAGATGTCCCTAGGATGTCGGGCATCCTAGGGCAGTCTTCTTCAATTTTTTCAAGTTAATATGGCCTTTCTTGAGTGACCTGGCCACCTTTTGCAAAATTCCTCCTGCTTTTCCTCATCTTCTGCCATTTAGACACATGAATGTCTGCCAGCCAGTTGTGTTTTTGTGTCTGTGATTAAAAAGAAAGCACCTGCCTTGTTCTAGGATGTCGGCCTCCGCAACACTTTCCAAAAAAGAGTATTCTTCCTCACTTTTCTTTCTTTGAAGTATTGCAAGTTCGTGACTAATTTTCTGGTGGTAAAATTTATTATGTCCCCAACCCCACCTGCACTTCCCTTTCTCCCAATTAATGACTAGTTTTATTTGGATGCCTCTCTCCATAGACATATTGTTATTTTTCCAATTGTAATGTTTAATACTTTATTTAATACCTTTGGTGTGATTTCTTTTGCATGGAAGGTGATACTTATCAGGAGATTATTGTTTTCTGATTTTAACCATTTGGTGTCTCAGATTATTCCTTTTTGAGTTTAACCAACTTTATTGTCACTTTTTTCTACTCTAAATCTCTTTTCTACATCCTACAGAAGAAAAAAATGGACTAGTTCTTTTTTAAAATTTTAGCTTAATGTAATTTCTTATTGGAAAAGAATAGCTTTACAACGTTGTGTTAGTTTCAGCTGTACAACAGGGCTGTATGTGCACTTGAGCCTCCCTCTTGAGCGCCCTGCCAACCCCCATCCCACCCCTCTAGGTCCTCACAGATCACCAAACTGAGCTCCCGGTACAGTACAGCAGCTTCCCACTAGCTCTCTGTCTTACACGTGGTAGTGTATACGTGTCAGTCCGACTCTCCCAGCTGTCCTACCCTCTTCTTCCCCCACCTCCGTGTCTACAAGTCCATTCTCTACATCTATGTCTGTATTCAGTTCGGTTCAGTTCAGTCGCTCAGTCGTGTCTGACTCTGCGACCCCATGAACTGCAGCACGCCAGGCCTCCCTGTCCATCACCAACTCCTGGAGTCCACCCAGACCCATGTCCATTGAGTTGGTGATGCCATCCAACCATTTCATCCTCTGTCGTCCCCTTCTCCTCCTGCCCTCAATCTTTCCCAGCATCAGGGTCTTTTCAAATGAGTCAGCTCTTCGCATGAGGTGTCCAAAGTATTGGAGTTTCAGCTTCAACATCAGTCCTTCCAATGAACACCCAGGACTGATCTCCTTTGGGATGGACTGGTTGGATCTCCTTGCAGTCCAAGGGACTCTCAAGAGTCTTCTCCAAAAAAAAAAAAAAAGAGTCTTCTCCAACACCACAGTTCAAAAGCATCAATTCTTCCGTGCTCAGCTTTCTTTATAGTCCAACTCTCACATCCATACATGACCACTGGAAAAACCATAGCCTTGACTAGACAGACCTTTGTTGACAAAGTAATGTGTCTGCTTTTTAATATGCTGTCTAGGTTGGTCATAACTTTCCTTCCAAGGAGTAAGCATCTTTTAATTTCATGGCTGCGGTCACCATCTGCAGTGATGTTGGAGCCCAGAAAAATAAAGTCAGCCACTGTTTCCACTGTTTCCCCATCTATTTGCCATGAAGTGATGGGACCAGATGCCATGATCTTAGTTTTCTGAATGTTGAGTTTTAAGCCAACTTTGTCACTCTCCTCTTTCACTTTCATCAAGAGGCTCTTTAGTTCTTCACTTTCTGCCATAAGGGTGGTGTCATCTGCATATCTGAAGTTATTGATATTTCTCCCGGCAATCTTGATTCCAGCTTGTGCTTCCTCCAGCCCAGCATTTCTCATGATGTACTCTGCATATAAGTTAAATAAGCAGGGTGACAGTATACAGCCTTGACGTCTCTATTCCTGACCTGCAAATAGGTGTATCTGTACCAAAAAATGGACTAATTCTTAATGGTATTCAAAATTTTTCCTTTTTTTCTGATGGATTTTTCACCTTTAACATTGCTATTATTATAGATAATAGTAACAGCCAGCACTCACTGAGCCCGTATAGACTGGCACGTTTGGAGGAGCTCTGCATGAACTAAAACATCTCCTCCTCTCAGTAAACCAGAGGGCCACTGTCATTATTCCCACTTTACAGTTGATGAAATTGGCATGGAGAGGTTGGCATGATACATGGCTAGTTGTGACCTGACCAGAATTAGAGCCAAGAGTTGGAGTTGGTACCCACTCAGCCATACCACCTCTAATCCAGGTAATTTCACAAGTTAACTTTTCCTATGTAGTCCTTTGCACATGGATAGTGTCTGGATCTCTTCATGCCAGTATGCAGAATATTTTGCAACAGGGGATCTATTTTTTGCACTTTGGCATGAAGAGATCCAACCACTGAGTATGTGCAAAAGACTGTGTAGGGAAAGTTACCTTCCCTCCCACACTTGTCTCCAGTGCGTTTTTTGAGAAGCAGCCACCATATACTGTCTCTTGTGTGTTCTTCCAAGTGACATTTGGTCACATGTGACTGAGTTTGACTTCGGGGTTCTGAGGTTTAATCCCAAAGCAGCCTTCTTTGTCATCTACTCTCCCTTTTAATTTGCTCTGTAGGGAGTTCTTTCTCTACTCTTAGATAAAAATGTACAAATCCCATGACTTCAGGTTACAGATAATACAAGGCTTTATAGTTGCTTTAAGTAACAAAACACAGATTTGATTGGGATTTCAGCTTGTCCAATTCCATATGGTGATGCCAGGCTTCAGGGATATGAGGATGGCCTGATCTTTTTTCACTTTTCTCTCTCACACATTGGCTGATGTTCTAATGCCTTTGGTATTGAAGAGTAGGGAAGTTCTTTGTTAAGCAGTGCGGTGGTAAGTTGGCTGTCAGCTTTTGAAGCATGGCTCACATTTCCAGCTGGCTCTCTCCATCAAGGTCCTCCCACATGTCCTGTAGAGACCCTGTTCTTCTTGCCAGGTTTCTCCTGCCCACGGTTTCTTTGAGGGCTGCTGTATCTCTATTCTGCCTGGTTGCCTACTCCTTCCACAGTTCTTTGGCACGTGGCAGTCCACCCCAGCTTTCTTTTGGTCCAGGGCCCCTCTGAACCTCTAAAGCAAACCCTGATGTCATTTGCACACACAGTCTCTGCAAATACTCACACATTCTCTCCCTGAACAGATGGGGAGTGCAACCAAACCCCAGCATATCAACTTCTCCTTCATCCCTCCATCAGAGCAGCTAGCCAGCCAGTCTCTCATCTTTTAGTTCTTCAGGGAAGAATCAGGCATCATACTCCCTGCCCAAATTGTCAGGACCATAACAAGTCTCTGAGTGGTCCCACCAAAGCCTTCCTCTTGGTTGTGGGGGAGAGAAACACGGGGCTCACTAAATACCAGCAGGGCTGTCCAACAATCTTCATGAGTCCTCTCATTCCGTACTTGATTACATCCTCACTTTGGGTGAGGGTTTTAGGGTCATCTTGCTCATCGTCATAACCTATTTAGAAGTTTCTGGATGTGTCTTGTTCCAGAAGTTGTCCTGGGATCTGATAACTATCCTACCTTGGCTCTTCGGTCAACGCTTCCAGTTCACTATTTTGTTATATTCGTGTGCAGCCATTTATCTGTACTACATCTCCTTGTTCTTTCCACTTTACCTTTTCCACTTTATTTTTGGAGAGCATTCCATGAAGAGCTACTTCATTATTTTTAATGTCAGCACGGTATGCCACTGTGTGAGTAAAGAGTGATTTATTTGACCTGTCCCCTATGAAGACTAGACCTTCACAGGTGGCTAAGATGGTAAAGAATCTGACTGCAGTGCAGGAAACCTGGGTGTGATCCCTGGTTTGGGAAGAGCCCCTGGAGAAGGAAATGGCTACCCACTCCAGGCTTCTTGATTGGAGAATTCCATGGACAGAGGAGCCTGGCAGGTTACAGTCCGTGGGGTTGCAAAGAATCAGGCATGACGGAGAGACTTAAACTATGAAGATTATTTTAAGTTTTTCAGATGATGTTTAACATTGTCTATTTGAATTGCTTCTTTCAGTATTTGAACATGTATAGAAGTCAGGGTATGCTAATTTGTGCTGATGTAACAACCTCAAAATCACCTTGGTTTTACCTTTTTAAAAAAAATTCGTATTGTTATGTCCAACATGGTTAGTTGGGAATGGACAGCATGGTTAGCAGGGGGTCCTGCTTATCACAGGCATGTAGATTTCCAGGCTACATGCCCATTGCGCTCAGACTTTTCCTCATCAGAACTTTCCTGTACTCCAAGGGCAGTGGAAAGTACAGTCCTACTGTGTGTCCAGAAAAGAACTGGACCTATATGTTGGACCTGTGTCTACTATATCAAAGTGCCAAGTGTTCAGTTGGATACTGGGGAAACAACGGGCTAATGATAGATTGGTATCTCTCCTTGTTAACAGGTAAAGATAAACAGATATAAATAGGGAGGTCGGAGGGGGGATCCGGATGGGGAATACATGTAACTCCATGGCTGATTCATGCCAATGTATGACAAAACCCACTACAATATTGTAAAGTAATTAGCCTCCAACTAATAAAAATAAATGAATAAAAAAAGAAAAAAAATAACACAATGATAACTTATTTCAAGGGAAGTGCAAGATGCTTTATAGTAAAGATGGAAGCCCTCTTCCTGGCTTTGGTGTGTAGAAGGGCTTTGCAAAGGAAAGAATTTCTAATCTGGAGTCTGTTGGGTAATTAAAATCTAGTCAAACCAAGATAGTAGACCATGAGAAGGAGTGTGGGGATTTTTCCTCAGCATGGTGAGATACAGTGATGAGTTATTTTTCAGTCAACTTTGAGGTAGGATATTATTTTTTATCCCCCAGTTTTTATTTTTGAAAAACCCCTCATCTGCAGAAAAGTTATAGATATAGCACAATGAATTTGAATATTATTTACCCTTCATTTTCAGTCACCAGTTCTCAATGTTTTGCCACGGTTACTTCATCACTGTCATTGTTATACAGTTTAAAATTTGCTGAATCATTTGAGAATAAATTACAGACATCAAGACACTTCCCTCTAGAAACTTCATCAGGTATCTCTTAAGGAAAAAAACATTCTCTCACATAATTGTCACACTCATAAACATTGATATAATGCTTTGTCAAATATATAGTTCTCATGCAAATTTCACTAGTTATGCCAATAGTGTCTCGCCTAGCTGGGCTTTTGGTTTTGTTTTTCTGGATCTGAGTTTCAGTCAAGGATTGCACATTGTTTTTAGTTGTGATGTCTCTGTCCTTTATTATAGAACATGTTTCTCAAGTCTTTTTTTCTTTGTTTTTGCTTTTGTGTCAGTGAAAGTCGTTTTGCAGAATGTCCCACAATTTTGATCCTTTTTTATTGCATCCTTGAGATTAGATGTGTGATTATGCATTTTTTGTAATGAATACTAAGTGATGGGTCTCGTCCTGATCATATCAGGGCCACCCAATGTCATTTCCCCCATTTTTAGTGCTGTTAAGTTTGGTCATTGGTAAAGATGGTGTTGGTCAGATTTCTCTGTTGTAAAGGTACCCACTTGGTTTCCCCTTGTATTTAACAAGTAATCTTGGAGAGGAAACCTGGAGATTGTACATGTTATTATAAAGTCAAAGTGAAAGTCACTCAGTCATGTCCGACTCTTTGCAACTCCATGGACTGTAGCCCGCCAGGCTCCTCTGTCCATGGGATTCTCCAGCCAAGAATGCTGGAGTAGGTTGCCATTCCCTTCTACAGGGGATCTTCCCAACCCGAGAATCGAATCCAGGTCTCCTGCATTGTAGGCAGATTCTTTACCTTCTGAGCTACCAGGGAAGCCCCTACATATCACCCCTCAAAATTTTCATTCATGATTGTACCATAAATTAATGATGCTTGGCTAAAATAATTACCTTAATGATAGCTCCAAAATAGTGATTTTCTATTTATTGATTAGGTATTCTTCCGTGAAGAAAGGCTTTCCTTTTCCCTCTGCCCTATAGTTTTGTCATGCTTATTAGTGTGGTCTCATAATTCCTTTTTTAATTCAATGGATATAATTCATTCCTACCGTCATTATTTTTTTAAAAAAATTAAATATTTTATTTATCTCCAAACTATATTTAAAAAAAAATGAAATATAGTTGATTTATAATTTTATTTTAGTTTCAGGTATATAGCATAGTGATTCAGTATTTTTACAGATTATATTCCATTAAAAGTTACTACAAAATATTTAAAAAAAAGAAAAAAAAAGTTACTACAAAATAATGGCTATAATGCCCTGTGCTGCATAATATATCCTTGTTGCTTATCTGTTTTATTTACAGTAGCTTGTGCCTCTCAGTTCCATACCCCTATATTGCCCTTCCTTTTCTCCTCTCCTCACTGCTTTGTGCTCTCTGTCTGTGAGTTGTTTCTGTTTTGCTCTATCCATTCATTTGGTTTATTTTTTAGATTCCACATATAGGTGATATAATGCGGTATTTGTATTTTGTCTGACTTCACTAAACACAGTACACTCTAAGTTCATCTATGTTATTGCAAATGGCAGAATTTCATTCTTTTTATGGGTGAGTAATATACCATTATACATATACATGCCATTATTTTATGAATGAGTAATACATCATTATACATATATATACACTCCTATACCTCTACCAAAACAAAATCTTTTGGTTAATTTCATGAGTGTTTTGTGATTTTTATTATTATTACTATTGTTATTATTACTTTAAGAACACGCCGATAATGTGCTGTGAGAGTAGTGTTTTCTAAAGTTACTTGGATTAATTCTTTAAACAATTTTATTGAGATATAATTGACATATGTCACATTAGTTTCAGGTTTACAATGTAGTAATTCAATATTTGTATAGGATTAACTCTTTATTTTTATGTTTTGATTTGTTTTTATGGTTATGCTATCAATTTGATATATGATTAAGATCATCTGTGATTATTTAATTCTAATTTTTTTCCTCCATCCTTGTTGATTTAATAATTTTGAGAAGTATAGAACAAGTTAAAAAAACACATTAAAAAGACATGCCATTTTACTTTATCAAAAAATGTCTCTGGCTCTTGAGTGAAATTAGATGCGGAAAAGAACAAGATAGATGTGGGAGGTTTGGAGGCTGTTTTTACTAGTCCAGCCCAGAGATAATGTTGGCAGTAAAGATGGATAAATGTGGTCTAGTTTGATAAGATTTAGTGATGCATTCACTTTTGGGGTGGAGTAACAAGTATAAAGGTAGGAATCAAGGGGGATGCCCAGTTAATTGGTTTGAGCAACGGGTATACGGGGTACCATTGACTGAGATGGGAAATGGTAGGTAGCAGAGGACAGTGGTGAGAAAGGATGTGAAACCAAATACCTCATTTTAGACATGTTAGCTTGGACTTTCCTTTTAGATATCAAAGTTGAGAAATTATTGACTAGGTAGTTGGATATAGGTGTGGGAAGCTTAGAAAAGCAATCTAAGCTAGAGAAATGGATTAGAAAATCATCAATTATAGAGATTATATTGATGCCAAGGGACTGAGTACATGTAGGAAGAGAGAAGAGCCCCAGGAGCTGTAGACTCAGGTGTAAAGCAAAGAAGAGGTGTGAATGAGACGGGGAAAGCTAGGAGTGTGGCCTCTTAGAAGCAGAGCCAGGAGAACATTGCAAAACATAAGCAACTATGTTGAGTGCTGCTTAGAAAATTGGATTAAATTGTTGTCTTTAGAGATGTTGACAAGAACATTTTCAGTGGAGTGTTGTGGAGTAGCAGTCTGTTTGCTGTGGGTTTAAGAAGCAATGGGAGGTGAAGAAGTGAAGACAGGTGGAAAAGACCATGCGTTCATGCAGGGAGTGAGAAATAGTGCAGTGCAATATCTAGAGAGAGATGTGGAGTCAAGGGAGACCTATCCTTCCTCCAAGTTTGGAGGAATCTTGAGGATGAGGATGCAATTTGAATTCCCTCGTGGTCCCCAGAGTGCTGCTTCATACACAGTAGATAATCAAATCACTCTTCCCATTAATGAAATCTAACTCATATGGGAATTCACAATTTTGGAAGAGTGTCTGTGGTCAGTTGCATTTCAGTATACCCACTGCAATGTGGTGGCCTGGATCCAGATCATTAAAAATGGAGCTTGAAAACCAAGGTGTTACTCCTAGTATGAATTGCCTTAAAGTTCAAATTATGCTGTTGCTTCTGTGACAATCTTTGTTTTACTACTTAGATGGCAATAAAAGAGAATATTTATGTCATTTATGTAATAAATACAATCTTTTCCCCGTCATAGGAGACTTGCATTTAAAATGAAAAGACCATTGACTGATTTTACCTCATTTATTGATTTTGGCTGATCTTAAATACAAAAAACAAATATAGAAATGTTGGGACTGTGAGAGACCTTGGGAATTTTTTATATTGGGTTATATGTATGTTTAACTCCTTTTTCCAAATCTTTATCATCTCAAAAGAAAATGAAGAGAGCTAATACTTATTTCCTACTGGTTTTCCTAGTCTTTTGATAACTTATTCTTCCTTTAAAGACTACAACTTGAAGTCTGTGAGTCTGTTTCTGTTTTGTAAATAAGTTCATTTGTATAATTTCTTTTTAGATTCAACATATGAGGAATGTCATATGATAAGGATGGGGGAAGGGATAGTTAGGAAGTTTGGGATAAACACACAGCTATATTTAAAATGGATAACTGACAAGGTTCTATTGTATAGGGAACTTTGCATGTGGCAGCCTGGATGGGAAGGGAGTTTGAGGGAGAATGGATACATGTATGTGTATTACTGAGTCCCTTTGCAGTCCATCTGAAACTATCACAACATTGTTAATAGGCTATATACTCCAGTATAAATTTAGAAGTTTAAAAGAAAAAGAGATTACAATGCAATACTTAATCAGGGAAGAATAAAAATTGGAAGATAAGAAACATCCCTGAAACAAATATTTTACCAAGAAAACAACTGTTGGGCTTATTTCATAATTATTTTTTTCTTATTATATATTAACATTTCTCACTGTCTAGGCAAGCAATAAGAACATTTGCTCTGTAGCTCTTTATTCACTTCAAAACACTGTATCTGAATTTATTATTCCATGGCATTGATGAATGATGCATAGATGATGATAATAGTGATGATGATAAGTGACACAAGCATTTGGGTACTTATTAAGTACCAGAAAATATATTAGTACAATAGTTAACAATCTTGTTAGGAGCTATTATTCCCATTTCCCAGCAGAAATAGATATTTATGAAGGCTCAATAGATTGCCAGGAGAAATATCAATAACCTTAAATATGCAGATGACACCACCCTTATGGCAGAAAGTGAAGAAGAACTAAAGAGCCTCTTGATGAATGTGAAAGAGGAGAGTGAAAAAGTTGGCTTAAAGCTCAACACTCAGAAAAGTAAGATCATGGCATCCGGTCCCATCACTTCATGGCAAATAGATGGGGAAACAGTGGAAACAGTGGCTGACTTTATTTTTCTGGGCTCCAAAATCACTGCAGACAGTGATTGCAGCCATGAAATTAAAAGACGCTTACTCCTTGGAAGGAAAGTTATGACCAACGTAGACAGCATATTAAAAAGCAGAGACATTACTTTGTCAACAAAGGTCTGTCTAGTCAAGGCTATGGTTTTTCTAGTGGCCATGTATGGATGTGAGAGCTGGATTATAAAGAAAGCTGAGTGCCGAAGAATTGATGCTTTTGAACTGTGGTGTTGGAGAAGATTCTTGAGAGTCCCTCGGACTGCAAGGAGATCCAACCAGTCCATCCTAAAGGAGATCAGTCCTGGGTATTCATTGGAAGGACTGATGTTGTAGCTGAAACTCCAATACTTTGGACACCTCATGCGAAGAGCTGACTCATTTGAAAAGACCCTGATGCTGGGAAAGATTGAGGGCAGGAGGAGAAGGGGACGACAGAGGATGAGATGGTTGGATGGCATCACCGACTCAATGGACATGGGTTGGGGTAGACTCTGGGAGTTTGTGATGGACAGGGAGGCCTGACGTGCTGCAGTTCATGGGGTCGCAAAGAGTCAGACATGACTGAGTGACTGAACTGAACTGAGTAGCTTCTCTAAGGTTGTAAAATTATTGAATGGAGAAAAATTACAACATGTAGACATGCATAACTATCATAAATGTTTATTTATTCACCAAGATTTTTGAGCAACTGTTTGCTACATACCAGGCTAGGTGTTGAGAGAATAATGTAGAACAAGACAGACCTGGTCTTGTCCTCATGGAACTGACCATCTTTGAATGAATAATTAAGAATCAATAATAAAAATGTAAACACCTTGAAAAAAGGCAAAAATAGACAACTGACAGAGAAATACATATACATACATATATTTTCAATAAACACATGAATGATTATTTTAGTAGTAATCTAAGAAAAGTAAATATTAAAATAATGTGATTTTGGCATATCTGGGTTGCAAAGATTTAAAAGGCAATACCTAATATACTTTAAACAAATAACCATTCTCCGAAATTCAGAGGGATATATGTATAAGATGAATCACAATTTGTTACAATAAAAGACTAGAAATAGGTATCAATTGATAGGGAATGGGTTAATGAATTATATATGGTACTTCTGAAGTAGACTACTATGAAGTTGTGAAAAAGGGAATGGGACAGTAGACTGCTGTGGAGTGATCTCTAGAATCTATTACTAAGTAGAAAAAGAACAGAAGTTAAAATTAGGCTAAAAATTAGGAAGGAAATAGAAAGCATTTACCGTTTTGTTTTTAAGAAGACACAATAAAAGGATAAATTAGGAAAAAGCTAATAGAAAAGTAAAGGAAATAGATGGGAGGGTATCCACAGAGCTGGCAAAAGGAATGAATCTTATTTGATGGTTTGGTGGCATACGCAAGCAAAAACTATTTCAAATGACTTTAAACATGGAGTTTCTAGGCTTACTGGAATATAACCTAAAGACAAAAACACCGAAAACATCTTAAATTGTATTTGGTTATCTTATTTGTCATCAAAAAGATTTTATATTATTATTTTGAAATTATTATATTTATAGATTGATGATGACAATAAGAAACTGTGATTAGGAATCAAGAGTTCAGCAGTAAGAGAAAGCAGGTACAAATGAAATCACAGAAGTCACTTAGAACCTTGTAATCTACCATTTGAATTGGAAATACCCATCTGAAATCATGATTTATTTTTTTCTAAAAAATGCATATTTGTAGCTCTGTTTAGATTGAGGCCAAGAGGAGAAAGGAGTGACAGAGGATGAGATGGTTGGATGGCATCACTCAGTGAACATGAGTTTGAGCAAAACTCCAGGAGATAGTGAAGAACAGGGTAGTCTGGAGTGCTGCAGTTCATGGGGTCGCAAAGCAACTGAGCCACAAAACATGACTTAGCAACTGAACAAGAAAACACCTAGAACCAATGATAACGCAACAAGGATGCACAAATTGCACAGTCAGATTCTGGTCTTTAAGTGCCATTTCCTTCTTAAAGATAGCAGGATTCTTTGGAGAAATGGCCCGTTCTAGGTTTGGGCCAGAAAACATACAAGAGGAGCCTAAAGTCAGAGAAACTGTTGAAAAATACTACGGTCATGTTGAAAGGCTTTGGGATTAAACTTGTAGATGCCGGCCAAAGATGGCTCAGCTTGAGCATCCATGGGTCGTAATATGATGGTGTGCATTTAGGAATAGGGTGTGTCCTATAGGAAGACAAGACATTGATGCTGTCATATAGAAACTGTACTGGATGCCAGAAAGACTCAGCTGTCCCACCTGCAGTGGTTGGTATGTCGGCAGAAAGACTTGCCCCCAGGCCAGCGACCAATCTGTGGTTAGCCTAAGAATGGGATGCCTGGAGGGCCTCAGTGTCTCCATCTGCGAGGAACTGGAGAAGCAGATTGACGTCAAGAAAGAGGCATACAGTCCTACTTGTATCCCTTGGTTATCAGAAATTCTTCCCTTCTTAGAAATCTCCACTCCCATTTTGCACAGAAGTGCACCCCTATGCCCACCACCAGGCCTGATTCTTTAAGCCCTTTTCTTGCTCTGACTCAGGAGATTGGGGCCCTTGGTCCCCTCTCCATCATCCAGTGCCTCTCGCAGTGCTGGTCTCATGTGATGTCACTCTGCAGGATCCTCTCTCCCTCACAAGGCCCGCACTTGTCATCTCAGGAGCACTCACCAAGCAGCTAGTGTGGGAGCCTGCCTCCTCGCCGTGATTCAGCGACTTCTCGAGACTTCTCCCTGAACTTGGCTTTGTCAGCTCCCAAGGAAAGCTCAGTTCATCAGTTTGGGAAGATGAAAAGACTCTCTGGATGGATGGTGGTGATGGGTGCACAACACTAGGAGTGGACTTAATGCCCCTGAACTGTACATTTTGAAATGGTTAAGATGGTAAATTTTGTTATATGTAATTTGCCACAATAAGTGAAGTGAAGTTGCTCAGTTTTGTCTGACTCTTTGCAACCCCATGGACTGTAGCCTACCAGGCTCCTCCATCCATGGGATTTTCCAGGCAAGAGTACTGGAGTGGGCTGCCATTTCCTTCTCCAGGGGAGCTTCCTGACCCAGGGATTGAACCCAGGTCTCCTGCATTGTGGGTAGACGCTTTACCATCTGAGCCACCAGGGAAGTAAGGATATATAAAAAAAATGATTGTGACTGTGAAAGAACCAGAGCTGTAAGCAGAAGGAACAGAGGTGGGTCCCACGGGGAGAGCTGTGAACCATTGGGATATACACACGACAGGTGCTTCTAGGGAATGCTAAATCCCAAGAAACCCAGTTTAGCAAGAAATGCAAATTATTGTATTCATAATGCTTAGTTGGTAACGTTATTTTTCATGAATTTTGTCAGAAAAAAGTTCAGTCGAATGATGATATGACTAGTTATCCTAATAATGGATCAGAAAATGACATATAGCTTATCTTTGGCCAGGGATATACTTTTGAAAAAATATTGCCTCTTATTGTTAGTAAAGATGTGTTCAAATGATAAGTTCATGGAAAGGAGAGAGAAATATGATTTACCTTAGAGCAAGTAAACCTCTATTCAAAATCTGAATATACCTTATATTGGGGGAAAGATTTGGGGTTGAAATTAAGCATGAATATAATGCTGCTCATTCATGACAGAGTCCTTCCTAAACCCTCCTCCTTTCCCTGCATGTACACTTATAGGAGAGAAAATTCTGGAAGCTGGAGATTTTTGTTGATTGAGCATAAAAAGATCAGCAGTAAAATGGCCGTGAAAGTAATTTTCAGTGATCTCCCTGGGAATGTAGAATTGGGGGAACCTGAGCAGAGCTTATTTATATAGCATAAAAAGGAAACATTTGAAAACTTCCCTGGTGGTCCAGTGGCTAAGCCTCCAAGCTCCTAATGCAGGGGGCCTGGGTTTAATCCCAGGTCAGGGAACTAGATCCCACATGCTGAAACTAAGAGATTACATGCTGCAGTTAAAAGATCCTGATGCCACAAGGAAGATAGAAGAGCCTGCATGCTGTGACTAAGACCTGGCACAGCCACATAAGTAAATATAAAAAAATGAATAATAAATGGGGACATCTCATTGATGTCATTTATTATTTTATTGAATAATAAACAGAGAAGACGCTCATTCCATTTGGAGGGTCTGCTGAAGGGAGAGGTTTTTAAAAGACTCAGTAGAGCAAAGAATGTATAATGTGCCATGTGTCACATGCTGTGGCATCTTTCCTATCTACAAGGGAAGTTTCAGTAAAATATGTATCTCTACAGTCTGGTGTGGTGTAGGGGATTTTCCGTGATGTGACAAAGTTCTAAGTGGTCCTTCATTGAGGATGAGACAAGAACTGTTCTTACCTGAGTTGCAAACTAGTTACTGATACTCATGTTAACTTCAAATTCTAACTTGTTGCCTTCTCTTAATTTCAACATTACTAAGCTTATGCTATAGCACATAGGTATAAGAATGAACTGAAAACTAATATCTTTTCTTATTGTGGCAAGTCAGTTTTTTTCCAAATGAATTCCCCAGTATTCATATGTAACCTTTTCTCTCATCCTTCTTCCCTAGCCTTCTTTTCCCTATATCTTAGTTTTATCTCTAATCTGATTTGAAGGGAAGCTTCCTCATAAAATGGAACCCTGACATTTAGGTGAAGCCATGCTAGGTGCCACAGCCCAGATCTGGTTCAATGAATCAAAGGTTTATTTCTCGCTTCTGTTATATGTCCATCCGGGGTCTGAAGGTCCTTGTTCCACAGAGTCACCCAGGAGCACAGGCTGAAGAGGCTCTATCATCTTGGGGATAGATCTGGGAAATCATGACCTCTGACATGATCAGCTAAAGAGGAGAAGGGCATGGAGGATGCACCGAGCTTATAATTGTTTAGGCTTAGAAGTGACATTGACCACTTCTGCTCATAGTCCATTGGTCAAAAGTGGCCCCCACCAGACTGCAAGGGAGGCTGGAAAATCCAGGGGAGTCCATGTGTATTTGCGAGCACTTTCTTTGCTACCGCTACTAACTGGAATACTATGAAACCCAAGTTACATTATAGTTCAAACAGTTTTTGAATGTAATTTGTATATGGCAGTTTGCTGATCTGTTCTCATAGACATTTGCTGGGATTTATTTATTTTTAAAAATTTTGTTTATTTATGGCTGTTCCGGGTCTTTGGTGCCACGTGTTCTTTTTCTAGCTGTGTTGAGCGGGAGCTACTCTCTAGATGTGGTGCTCAGGCTTCTCATTGTGATGGCTTCTCTTGTTGCAGAGCATAGGCTATAGAGTGTGTGCGCTCAGTAATTGTGGTTCCCAGGCTCTAGAGCACAGACTCCGTGGTTGTGGTCACAGGCTTAGCTGCTCTGAGGCATGTGGGATCTTCCTGGACTAGGGATCGAACCTGCACCTCCTGCATTGTCTGGTGGATTCTTTACCACTGAGCCACCAGGGAAGCCCTGCTGGGATTTACTCTTTATTAAAAACTCTTTAAAATCTTCCTTCTTTTCCTCCCACTTTTACTGAATAATAATTGACACTCAACGTTTAAGATATACATCCTAGTGGTTTGATTTACATATATTGTGAAATGATTATCACAGCAAAGCATAGGCTTAGTTAACATTAAGCATCTCCTATATACAATGGATTCAATAGAAAGAGAAGAACAGAATTCTTGTGATGAGAACTCTTAGGACCTGCTCTCTTAACAACTTTCTTTTATATCATACAGCAATGTTAACTATAGTCATCATGTACACTACATCCTTAGTACTTATTACTGTTATAAGTTTTGACCACTTTCTTTTAATTTTCCCTCTCTCCACCCTCCCACTTCTGGTACCCAACCTATCCCTACTCCCACCCAACCCCTCTTGGCAGTCACAAGTCTGTTCTCCATGTCTCTGAGTCTGTTTCTGTTTCATAGGTAGGTTCATTTGTGTCCTATTTTAGGTTCCACACATAAGTGATATATATTTGTCTTTGTCTTTCTGACTTACTCCACTTAAAGTGATAATCTCTAGGTCCATCCATGTTGTTTCAAATGGCATTATTTCATTCTTTTCTTTTCAGTTTAGTTCAGTTCAGTCGCTCAGTCATGTCCATCTCTTTGCAACCCCATGAATCGCAGCATGCCAGGCCTCCCTGTCCATCACAAACTCCCGGAGTTTACTCAAACTCATGTCCACCAAGTCAGTGATGCCATCCAGCCATCTCATCCTCTGTCGTCCCCTTCTCCTCCTGCCCTCAATCCCTCCCAGCATCAGGGTCTTTTCCAATGAGTCAACTCTTCACATCAGGTGGCCAAAGTATTGGAGTTTCAGCTTCAGCATCAGTCCTTCCAATGAACACCCAGGACTGATCTCCTTCAGGATGGACTGGTTGGATCTCCTTGCAGTCCAAGGGACTCTCAAGAGTCTTCTCCAACACCACAGTTCAAAAGCATCAATTCTTTGGCACTCAGCTTTCTTCACAGTCCAACTCTCATATCCATAAATGATCACTGGAAAAACCACAGCCTTGACTAGATGGACATTCGTTGGCAAAGTAATGTCTCTGCTTTTTAATATGCTATCTAGGTTGGTCATAACTTTCCTTCCAGGGAGTAAGCATCTTTTAATTTCATGGCTGCAATCACCATCTGCAGTGATTTTGGAGCCCCCCAAAATAAATTCAGCCACTGTTTCCCCATCTATTTCCCATGAAGTGACAGGACTGGATGCCATGATCTTACTTTTCTGAATGTTGAGCTTTAAGCCAACTTTTTCACTCTCCTCTTTTCTTTTAGCCTATTTAAAAAATATATTTTAGACCTGAAATATATAGACAGGTTAAAAAAGGTGATGAAGGCTGTTAATGACCTCTTTATCTCTCTTCCTAATTTGTCTATACATTCCTTGAGATTCTTCACAACTTCTCATGAGGAGATACATGTGTAAATGTGACACTTGTCTGCTTTCAGGAAGGGAAACTGACTTTATATATTATCTGTCTGTCTAATATTATCTTATTTAATCATTCTTTCATTTATTTATTTATGAGCTTATATTATTTGTGGAATTTTTTCCCCATGAGATAAAAACAAGTCAGTGGTGAAGAAGATTTGTCACTTTGACTTTTCCTGTTGGCGATCTTTCTTGGTTGTTCTTTTGGTTTGTCTATTCTGTTCAGGCTTCCCTTATGGCTCAGCTGGTAAAGAATCACCTGCAATGCGGGAGACCTGGGTTCAATCCCTGGATTGGGAAGATCCCCTGGAGAAGGGAAAGGCTACCCACTCCAGTATTCTGACCTGTATATTCCATGAGGTCGTAAAGAGTCAGACACATCTGAGTGATAACCCATTATTATTCTGTTTAGAAATCGTGTTACCTAGATGGTAAACTATCAGATAAGACCAAGACAAGTTGTGCAGAGGCTGCGTGGGACCAGAAGGTGGCCAGGCAATGTGGTCTCCATGCCTAGCTGTGTTCCATGTTACAGCACAGACTGGACTCATCACTGTCTTTCTGAGGTCCCTCTGGGAGATGCGTTGATGAAAAAGGTCTCACTCTATTGAGTCTGTACTTAGTATCATCTTGAGACACTCAGGGATTCATTTCTATCCCAGAAGATAAGAATTTCATTTAGGAAGGACTGGAAAACCCATCATGGTTTATGGTCTGTGAGAGAAATAAGAAGAGATGTGAGGGGAGAATTAAATGGATCTCAGTGATTCTATTAATACTTGTTTCTTGAGGGGAGTGGACAGAATCAAACTGAGCCTCACCATTATCTCCATGTAAAGATCCTTTGTTACTGATGGAAATATCCCTCTGCCTTTTGTTTTTTTGAACTTTCTATTTTATATTGGAGTATAGCCTATAACAATGTTGTGATAGTTTTAGGTGCACAGCAGAGTGACTCGGCCATAAACGTACACGTATCCATTCTCCCCCAAACTCGTCTCCCATCCAGGCTGCTGTGTAACAGTGCCATGTGCTACTAGGTTCTTGTTGGTTATCCATCTTAAATTTAGCAGTGTGTACATGTTGATCCCAAACTCCCTAGCTATCCCTCCCCTTCTAGTAACCATAAATCCATTCTGTAAGTCTGTGATCCTGTTTCTGTTTGTAAATAAGTTTATTTGTATCATTTCTTTTCTAGATTCCTCATATAAGGGATATATGTGATATTTCGCTTTGACTGACTTCACTAAGTATGACAGTCTCTAGGTCCATCTAAGTTACTGCAGCTGGCATTATTTCATCCTTTTTAATGGCTAAATAATATTCCATTGTATACATGTATGTAGCACATCTTCTTTATTCATTCATCTGTTGATGGACATTTAGATTGCTTCCATGTCTTGGCTGTCGTAAACAGTGCTGCCGTGAACATTGGGGTGTATGTTTCCTTTCGGATCATATTCTTCTCTGGATATATGCCCAGGAGAGGGATTATCCTTCTGTGTTTTAGAAACAATACACTCTCATAGAGCCCTTGCTTACATCACGCCACTAGAAAAATCCATGGCTTGATGAAATTAACCCAATGAGAAATCAGTTTTTTTTTATTTAAATTTCTTTCTCCTTTCCTCTGTTCTCTGCAAGGGTGTTTGTGTTTTGTTGAAGAAAACAGCATCTCAAAGGCCTTTCTCCGGCCTTGAAGACCATGTGCACAAGAAGACCAGATCTGACTATAGAAAAGAGCTAGTAGGAGTGGAGAGTCTTGCTATACTGTGTCTTTCATTCTGTGAGGTTCCTGTCTGCAAATCAAATCTTGGTCATTGCAGCTAGTGGTAGAATCTGAGAAATAAGACAGACTTTTTAAAAAGATAAAAAGGTAATAGCTCTTTCTCCTTGGGTATTAAGAAAAGAAAAAGTTATATAGCTAATAAAATTTGAAACTTTGCCCAATTTATGCTTAATAAATACTTAAAAATATTTTCATATATAAGATAAAAGATAATCCTACAAGCAAATAATTTTTTCCCTTTCTTTTCTCTTCTCTAGGCTTTTCCTCCAGATGCCATCACTGTATTTTTTTACTGCAGTTCAGTGACCATATTCTTCACAATAATTAAATTGGTCAGTTATCGCCTACACCTCATGTTTGATAAAGGAGAAGTGATCCAGCAAAAACCCTCTGGAAAGAAAGAAAAGCCAAGTAAAGACAAAGAGGCCAACAGTGACCATATAACTAATCACAGAAATCCAAGGTAACATTTCTAATTAATGCATCAGTTTATAATTTAAATGTTTTAATCTTGATTAAAATAATTTTGCTCATTTATTTGTTGTTTATGAAAATATGCCAGGAGAGCCAGACACAAATATGTACATTTTTCTTCTATTTACATATATACTTAGGCATAAAAAATGTTGATGGTCCAGATGGCTTAATTGACTGTTTAATGTGACCTCATATCATGCTCTGAAATTCATTTGCATTAGGCTTAGCATAACAAAATATTTTTCTTTAGTCTTTCTATCTCATCATTTAAATGCTTAGCACACGCGAGTATTTTCAGGAAATTTGTGTTTGTTAATTTAAAAGTAATACATTGTGTAGAACTAAAATAGTAAAGATAATTCTCATGTGGGCATTTGTCACTATTCTTGGTCTTATTTCTGATAGTTCTTTAAGAGAGTATGTCTTATTTTAAACTAATGTTTTTAGCTTTTAAAAGTAAAGTTTGTATGCCATGATTTTTCCTTTTTGTTTGTATATGGATTTATGGACGTATAGTTGATTTACAATGTTATATTAATTTCAGGTGTATAGCAAAGGGATTCTTTTTCAGATTCTTTTCCCACATAGGTTATTACAAAAGATCAAGTTGAGTTCCTCATGTTATACAGTAGGATCTTGTTTATTTATTTTATATATGGCAGTGTGTATACGTTAATCCCAAATTCCTAATTTATTCATCCCTCTCCTTTTCCCCTTTTATAGCTGTAAGTTTGTTTTCTGTGTCTGTGAGTCATTTCTGTTTAGTAAATAAATTCATTTGTGTCATATGTTAGATTCCACATGTAAGTGATGTCATATGGTATTTGTCCTTCTCACTTACTTCCCTTAGTGTGATAATCTCTAGGTCTGCCCATGGTGCTCCAAATGGCATTGTTTTATTCTTTTTTATGGCCAAGTACTATTCAGTTGTGTCTGTCGTGAATCTGACAAAGTGGAAACAAGGAGAACAGTTGTTCAGGGACTAATGCCGAAAGGGCCGTAGTTCTGTTTCATAATATCACTACCCCTGTGTTTCTCACGCTGGGTTAGCAGCAACGGGCAGACTGGCAGCGGCAAAGAAGAAGCCGAGCGAACCCTGCCCACCCCTCCTCTCCGCGGCCGCTCCGGAGGACAGAGCGTAAGCTCCCGTCGCTCTTCTGGGCTCCTGGTGAGTGGTCTGTTTTCTTTCCCACTCTCCTCACGCTGCTGGTTTGTTGGTTCCAGAGGTGTTCAGTGGCAGTGGCTTCTCTTCACACGTGTCAGTACTTGTCTTTGGGTGGCAGTGACCTGAGGGGTGTCCCTGGGCCCTGAGATAAACACCTAATCCCGTGGAGCGCACCCCCAGCCTCCTCTGCAGCCCGCCCACCCTGCTGGGACTGCCCGTGACCAGACCCCAGAAGCACACCCGCCCTGCCCTTCCCTGGTCTTGTCTGTCGTCCATCTCAGTCATCGCATTTTCAGTGCCCTCCCCTGGAGTCCACTCCCTCACTGCACTTGAAATCACGCTTAAATCACCTTTTTCCCCCTAGATCCACTTTCTTGGACTCTCTTCCTTACAATATAAAGTAGCACATTATTGGTCTTCTTACTTTCTTAATTATCAAACTCCCCTTTATCCCAGCACTGGGGTCTTGGGTGGACGTCTGTACCTCTGTATATTTTAGTGTCCGTCTTTACCCATTTGTCTCATACATGCAGTGTCCAGTATAGTGGACACTATCTTGTCTCCTCCCCACCTGCCATAAAAACAGTGGTTGTTGTTCCGTGTCTGCTGACTGCCTGGAAGTGAGCAAGGGAGCTGAGTCATTGATTGATTTTTGTTCTTTCATTTATTTAGGACCTGCCAGCGCAGGAAACAGTGGAAGATCTCAAAGGTAGAGTGCTCATTCTCATTATTCAATATTTTATCACAGCATTATCCTCAGTGAAACACAAAGTAGTTTTTGTAAAGCCAAATGCCAGTGAAGTCATTAAGATTTAGAACTGTACCTAAGGTTGTATATTTATATTTTACCTTCATTTCTTTAACTCTTCATTTTAATTATTTATCAGAATTTTTATATCATGTCTATGTTCAGACTGTGATATTGTATTGATCATATTTCATTGTCCTTTCTCCAATCTATGCCTCTTTCCATAAAGCTAATAATAGCTGATATAAAATAGGTAAATTCATCATCAACACACATACTTGCTTTCTTTTTCAATTTTTTGGCTCTACCTACCACCTGGCCTGTGGGAATCTTAGTTCTTCTACCAGGGATTGAACTCCTACCCTTTGCATTGGAAGGGCGGATTCTTAACCACTTAACAACATTGTGTTCTGTGTATTTGCATTTCTCCCAATTTACAAATTTTGTTTCTGGGATTTCCTTTTAATCCTCCCACCCCAAATATTTATTTTAATTTTTTGCTAAGATTTCTATTGTTTTTTGACTGCCTTCAGAAGACTTGTGTGCATGCGAAGTCACTTCAGTTGTTCTTGTCTCTTTGCCTGCCAAACTCCTCCATCCGTGGGATTCTCCAGGCAAGAATACTGGAGTGGGTTGCCATTCCCTTCTCCAGGGAATCTTCCTGACCCAGGGATCAAACCCATGTCTCTTACGTCTCCTGCCTTAGCAGGCAGGTTCTTCACCACTAGCGCCACTGAGAAGCAAGACTTAGAAGACTTAGAAAAGAACTTTTGGAGGCCTGAGTGAACCTCTTCTTTTCTCTGCTTTGAAAAACTTCTGCTGAGGTCACATTATAAAATCCAAGCTGCTTTGGCTTGTCAAGTGCTATAGTGGATTGGCCAAAAAGTTTGTTATGGTTTTTTTTTATTACATCTTACAGAAAAATCTGAATGAACTTTTTGGCCAACCATATATTTTGGAGCCTCCCTGCCTTGGTTTAGAAGGATTAAGTAACTTACCCAATGTACTGTAGCTAGTAAATAGCATGGCCAGCATCTTTCTGATTGCAAACATGTTGTTTAAATCACACTAGTCTGCCTCCCAAGCTTCCCAGGTGGCTCAGTGGTAAAGAATTCGCCTGCCAATTCACGAGATGTGGGTTTCATCCCTGGGTCAGGAAGATCCCCCTGGAGAGGAAAGTGGCAACCCATTCCAGTATTCTTGCCTGGGAAATTCCATGGACAGAGGAGCCTGGCAGGCTACAGTCTATAGTGTTGCAAAGAGCTGGACATGACTGAGCAACTGAGTATGCAGGAGTCTGACTCCCAGGGCCACAAAAGAGGGAAAGCTAAAAGTCTGAATTATTATCTTAAATATAGAGATTTCAAGAACAATTTCACAGCAGAGGTGGTATTTTAAAAATAAGCATCTAATCACATTTGTTGCTGGTGTTATTTTAAATTTTTTATTGTTATTATATATAATAATAATCATTTATTATTATTTGGTCTTGCTCTGGGACATCATTCATCCATTCTGGATGGAAATCAAGATGCTGTTGTTGATTTCAGGTGTCATTCTGTCAGATGACCAACCCATAGCACCAGTGTCATCTGCCTCACCTGGTATCAAAACGGAAAGCTTACCTGCTTCTAAAGCACCTGTGCTGGGAACCGTTACCACATCGGCAATACCGCTGAAGCCCGTTGTGGCGGAAACTTGCATCAGTGATCAAGGGAAGGAAAGAGGGGGCAGGCGGCAGCCCCCCTTCCACCACAGATCCGAGGGTGGCTTGGCGGACAAAGAAGCCATAAAGAAGTCGCCCTACCTGTCTTTGTCTCAGTACGACTTACTGGAGACGGGCGTTTCTGTCCAACCTTGGGGGAGTGAGAATTCTGTCTTGATTCCAGAACCTGGTAATTATGCCTCCATCAGGGACAAGCTGCAGAGCAAGTCGCCTCAGGACAGCCTGAGCAGCAGCTGCCCTCAGTGTAACACCGTCATCGCCAGACCTGGGCAGGAGCCAGTTTCCCAGCAGGTGGACTCGACCTTGAACCAGGACGTGGGCGACTCAGATAGTGAGGTCGCCGTCACTCTGATAGATACTTCTCAGCCTGGTGACCCGCTGAGTCTGCACGAACCCATTAGGATTGTCATCACCATGAGCAGTACTCCCAACTCCATGACAGACTTGGAAAGCTCGCTCCATCTCAAGGCGGTTGGTACTCAGCCATCTGGCTTCCAGGCTGATGCTGAGCCAGCTCCCCCAGGGGCGGCCGGTCCCCCAAATGTGGAGCAGATGAGAATTCCCGTCATCACCCTCCAGCTGTCTGAGGATGCAGGAGGCATGGTGTGTCCCGAAAGCAATGGAAGTGGCAGGACGCCAGAGAGACTGATGGTGGAGGCATCCTCCAACCCGTGTTCTGGCTATGAATCTGGGGAGGGGGGCAGTGCCACCCAGGACCGCAGTCCTTCCTCAGGAGACCACTGTGCAACCCCCCCACCTACACCTCACATGATCTCTGAGTCTGAGGCGGGAACGGAAGCCCAGGCCAACCTTGGTCCATCATCTTGTAGAACCAGCCAGGAGAAGAGACATGCCCGGGTCCTCAGCGTAGACAGTGGGACGGATGTCTTCTTGAGCAAAAGTTCTGCAGAAATTATTAATGATAAAGAGCAAACAATGCCGACTTCCAAATCTGACTTAGAGGCCAAGGAAGGACAAGTACCAAATGAATCCAACTTCCTGGAATTTGTCTCCTTGTTAGAATCGATTAATACTTCCAAGGTGGTGGTGTGTAACCAAAGGAATGAGCCAACAGAGCAGAGCAAAGACAGCAGGCTTCCTGCAGGTAGGATCCCACATCTCTTCTGTCCTGCTGATGCAGAGAAGGCAGTGTCTCTCTTTGTCATTGGCTTTCTGTGATTAGATTTTGCAAACAGCAGGACAGCTATTGTGTAATTGTTGGCTGTTTGGCTCCTCACTGATATTTGCTGAGTGTGCCAAAGCCAAGCTGTGTGATGAACATAGATTAAAACTGGCTCTCTCCTCCAGGAAATTTTAGGCATAGTAATGAAGATTTGGCTTCCCTAGAAGGCAGGAATATTTATTTCTAATGAAATAAGCAATTATATGTTACCATGGTGATGAGAGCCTTCAATGGATGTCTCTTCCATTATAAAATAGATGCATTCTGGGAAAGAGATTGTAAAGCAAATTAAAGAATCCACTTTTCTGTTGAATTCTGTTATACAGTCCTGTATGCTGAATTTCCTAACTATCCCAAGTTGTAAACATAATTATAACACACGGCCCTTAATATATGCCAGTGAAAGTGTTAGTTGCTCAGCCGTGTCTGATTCTTTGCAACCCCTTGGACTGTAGTCTGCCAGGCTCCTCTGTCCATGGGGTTCTCCCGGCAAGAAGACTGGAGTGGGTTGCGATTTCCTTCTCCAGGGGATCTTCCTGACCCAGGGATCAAATCCTGGTCTCCTGATGTGAACCACCAGGGAAGCCCAATTTATGCCAGGCACTGTCCTAAACCCTTTATAGATATTAACGAGGGTGATCATCTGTGGTGGTTTGTTCGACGAGGTCCTTGTTAACACGTGTTTTGCCAACATAATTATTAATAGCACCACCTCTCTCTCACAAAAGTGTTCCCAGCTTGAACAATAAATTATACAGTTACTGTATAATGGAGTGAATTATATACAGCTTCACTCATTTGCTCCTCATATAACCTTGTGTTATGGGTTCTTTTATCATTCCTTCTGGAAAGGTGGTTTTCTCTAAGTTTTCCAAGTTAGTCTAGTAAGTCTGGAGCTGAGCTTTGATCTCGGTGTTGCTCCAGAGTCAACACTCATAAATAATAAAACTGTATTTCCTGCATGAATATAAGATTCACTCGTTTTCAGGTTACTTAATATCTCTGAGCTCAGTTTCTTCCCTGGCAAGGGATGTTACTGGACTAAAGTTTCTGCAAAGTCTTTCTTTATGTTCTTTTTCTTTTTTTTGGCTGAATTGCATGATATGCAGGATCTTAGTTCCCTGAGAAGGGATCTGAGCCAGGCCCCCTGCAGTGGAAGTGAAGAGTCCTAACACTGGACTGCCAGGGAAGTCCCTATAGTCTTTTAACTTTAAATGTCCACATTTCTCTGATTTTTGAGTACATCATTTCTTCATAGATCTCTGAGAGCATATCTATACAGTAGGATTGCTTGCAGGAAGTTGTGGTTCATGGGTCTGTAGCATTTCTTCATTCTAGGATTGCCCCTTTATTATTGGCCGTTCTCTGGGACAGTCAGAGGTCCCTTTGGCTCCACAGTGGTAGCTCCCAGCAGTTTGTTCTTGTTCCTTTTGTCTTTCTGGTGCTCTTCAAAAGGCTTGTCCTGCTAGTGGATCAGTCCACTCTTGCACAAAATTTCATCAATATTTGAATATTTAAATTATGTGAACTGAATGTATTCACCTTTTTACTACATCTATGTATCCAGGATTTGTGTATAAAGTAACATGGACAGGAAAGGTAAACTTCTTAACAAACATGTGCAGTACGAGAAAGCATTGGTTACTCTGAGATACTAGACATCTTTCTGATATGAACTTTGGATTGCTTACCCCCCAGTTAATGTAAAGATTCATGGATCTTGACTAGCGTTGTCTGGTGGAACCTTCTTCAGTGATGGAAGTGTCCTGTATCTGCCACCACCAGTGGCTACTGGCCACTTGCAGCTATTAAATACTTGAAATGGGGATTGTGCAGAAATGCGGTTTTTAATTTGATTGAATTTTACTTTATTTAAATAGCCCCACATGTGGCTACGGGCTACTGTATTGGATAGTGCTGAGCCAGACGATGTGTATCTTCCTGGGGAGCTGTGAGTGGGGTGGACAGATCCCTGGCTTTGGAACCTGACAGCCCAGGGCCAAATTTTGGTTTTGCGGTGCCAGCTGCATGAGCTTGGGCCATTCACCATATCCTTCTGAGCTGCAGTTTCTTCAGTAAAGCAGGAATAATAATATGTTACAGATGTACTGTGATGATTCAATTAGGGAAATATGTTAAAAGTCTTATTACTTGATCAATTTCAGCCATCTGTTCTGAGTTTCCCCTCTGGCTATTATGTGAGATTTATTTCGTCTGTCTAAAGTTTCTGCTCTTAAACTTTTCAGCCAGCCATATTTAATCAGAACAGGGTTGAGTTGGAAAGAGATGTGGATGCTATGAGGTTTTCTTTGGAAAGAATCAGGCTTGGTTGTTGGGACAGGAACAGGTTTGGCTATTGGGAACTTGTAGGTACAACAGGATTGGAGAAAGAAATGGCAACCCACTCCAGTGTTCTTGCCTGGAGAATCCCAGGGGCGGGGGAGCCTGGTGGGCTGCCGTCTGTGGGGTCGCACAGAGTCGGACACGACAGCAGTGACTTAGCAGCAGCAGCAGTTGTACCTACAACAGGGAGGGGGAAGTTGGAGTGGATTATATGTCTATTCCAGGAAGGGTCAGAGGTTTTTTCTTAATTTATTTTTTAAAAACTACCAAGCGTTTGCTCTTCTTATTGTCCTGTGATTTATTCTCCTCCCTTTTTTTTTTTATTAAAATACAGTTGATGTGCAATCCTATATGTGTTTTATAGGATCAATATCAACACAATCCTATATGTTTTTCAGGATTATATAGCAATGATTCTCAATTTTTAAAGATTGTATTTTATTTAAAGTTATAAAATATTAGCTATATTTCCTGTGCTGTACAATATATCCTTGTAGCTTATTTATTTTAAATATGGTCGTTTGTACCTCTTAATTCTTTATTCCTGTCTTACCTCTTTCCCTTCTCTCTCCCCACTGATAATCACTAGTTTGCTCTCTACATCTGTGTTATTTCTGTTTGTCATATTCACTAGTTTGTTTTATTTTTTAGATTACATGTATCTGTGATAACCTACTGTATTTGTCTCTCTCAACTTACTTCACTAAGCATAATAATTCCAAGTCCATGTTGTTGCAGACAGCAAAATTTCATTCTATTTTATGGTTGAGTAATATTCCATTGTAAATACTTATACTACATCTTTTTTATCCATTCATCTGTTGATGGACACATAGACTGCTTATGTATCTTGGCTACTGTAGATAATACTGCTTTGAACATTGGGGTGCATGTATCATTTGAATTAGTGTGCTTGTTTTCTTCAGATAAATACCCAGGAATAGGATTACTAGGTCATATGTGGGTTCTATTTTCAGTTTTTTGACAAACTTCCATAATCCATAGTGGCTGTACCAGTTTGCATTCCTACCAACATCCCTTTTTTTCTACATCCTCACCAACATTTCTTATTTGTAGACTTTGTGATGATGGCCATTCTGACAGATGTGAGGTGATATCTCATTGTGGTTTTGATTTGCATTTCTCCAGTGATTAGTGATGTTGGCCATCTTCATGTGCCTGTTGGCCATCTGTATGTCTTTTTTGGAAAAATGTCTATTCAGATCTTTTGCTCATTTTTGAATCAGGTTGATTGTTTTTTGTTATTGATTTGTATGAGCTGTTCATATATTTTGATATTAACTCCTTGTCTGTCATATCATTTGCAAGTATTTTCTCCCAGTCATTAGATTGTCTGCTTATTTTGATGATGGTTTTCTTTGTTGTACAAAAGCTTTTAAATTTAATTATGTCCCATTTTTTAGATTTTTGCTTTTGTTTTCTTTGCCTTAGGAAACAGATGCAAACAGTAATACTTCAATTTATGTCAAAGAGCTCTTTGCCTATGTTTTATTCTAGGAGTTTTTTGGTTTCTGATGTTATATTTAGGTCTTTAACCCATTTTGAGTTTACTTTTAGTATCTGGTGTGAGGAAATGGTCTAATCTCTTTCTTTTATATGTAGTTATCTGGTGCTCTTTATGGTACTCTTATTTCCAACCCAGGTTGCCTCCACAAAGGCCTTTAGGATTATCTTTAGATCTTGGGGATATTCTAGAATTTGAGGCTATAGAAACCCGCATACTTACCAACAGACTTTAAAACCATGTTTCCGTTTTGTTTTGATACAGCTTTATTTTATTTTGTGGAAATAAACAAAAACCGCTCAACTGAGAAAAAGTAAGGCTATTATTTAGAGCTTGCTACAAAAGATGCAACCACCAGCATTCTGGCAGAAACTCTGAGGCAGGCAGAGAAGAAAGCTTTGTAGTGGAAAAAAGGAAGATTCCAGGTGTGGTTGGAAGTTATTGGCCTGGGGAAGCTGGAGGCGAGATTATAGCAATTGATGTGATTGGTTTATTATTGTAATTGACTAGGTCCTGTCCACCTCCTTGTGACCCCATGGACTGCAGCATGCTAGGCTCCTCTGTCCTTCACTATCTCCTGGAGTTTGCTCAAATTCTTGTCCATTGAGCTAGTGATGCTATCTAACCACCTCATCCCCTGCTGCCCTCTTCTCCTCTTGCTGTCAATCATTCCCAGCATCAGGATCTCTTCCAATGAATTGGCTCTTCGCATCAGGTGGCCAAAGTCTTGGAGCTTCAGCTTTAGCATCAGTCCTTCCAATAAGTATTCAGGATTGATTTCCTTTAGGATTGACTGGTTTGATCTCTTTGCAGTCCAAGGGACTCTCAAGAGTCTTCTCCAACACCACAATTTGAATGCATCTATTCTTCAATGCTCAGCCTTCTTAATGGCCCAACTCTCACATCCATAGATGGCTACTGGAAAAAACAGCTTTGACTATACGGACGTTTTTTGGCAAAGTGAGGTCTCTGCTTTTTAATATGCTGTCTAGATTTGTCATAGCTTTCCTTCCAAGAAGCAAGTGTCTTTCAATTTCATGGCTACAGTCACCATCTACAGTGATTTTGGAGCCATGAAGTGATGGGACAAGTAGATGATCCCAACTAAGTGATGATCTTAGTTTTTTGAATGTTGAGTTTCAAGCCAGTTTTTTCACTCTCCGTTTCAGCCTTATCAGGAGGTTCTTTAGTTCCTCTTCACTTTCTGCCATATAGTGGTATCATCTGCGTATCTGAGGTTGTTGATATTTCTCTTGGCAATCTTGATTCCAGCTTGTGATTCCTCCAACCTGGCCTTTTGCATGATGTACTATGCATATAAGTTAAATAAGCAGGGTGACAATATACAGCCTTATTGTACTCCTTTCTCCACCACTTGTTCCATGTCCAGTTCTAACTGTTGCTTCTTGACCTGCTTGAGGTTTCTCAGGAGACAGGTAAGGTGGTCTGGTGGTCCTATCTCTTTAAGAATTTTCCAGTTTATTGTAATCCACACAGTCAAAGGCTTTAGTGTAGTCAATGAAGCAGAAGCAGATTTTTTTTTTTTTTAATTCCCTTGCTTTCTCCATAATCCAACAAAGGTTTGCAATTTGATCTCTGGCTCCTCTGCCACTTTGAAACCCAGCTTTACATCTGAAAGTTCTCAGTTCACATACTGCTGAAGCCCAGCTTGAAGATTTTGAGCATAACCATGCTAGCATGTGAAATGAGCACAATTATATGATAGTTTGAACATTCTTTGGCATTGCCTTTCTTTGTGATAGGAATGAAAACTGACCTTTACCAGTCCTGTGGCCATTGCTGAGTTTCCAAATTTGCTGCCAAATCAAGTGCAGCATTTTCACATCATCATCTTTTAGGATTTTAAACAGTTTAGCTGGAATTCCATCATCTCCACTAGCTTTGATCATGTATGCTTCCTAAGGCCCACTTGACTTCACACTTTGGGGTGTCTGGTTCTAGATGAGTGACTGCATCATCATGGTTATCTGGGTCATTGAGACCTTTCTTGTATAGTTTCACGTATACATTTCTTGTATAGTTCTGTGTGTTCTTGCCACCTCTTCTTAATCTCTTCTGTTTGTTAGGCCCTTACCATTTCTGTCCTTTATCGTGGGAAAGAAAATGGCAACCCACTCCAGTATTCTTGCCTGAAGAACCTCATGAATGGTATGAAAAGGCAAAAACATGATTGGTTAAAAGAGCATATTTGACTTTCTCTGATTGGTTGGATTTCTGCAGTTGGAAGCAGGGATAAAAATTAGGGAAGCTCTTAGTTATTAATCAATTCCTGTCCATTTTGGGCTGGTTGTTGCAGGAGTTATTATTTGGCTTCCTGAGTTGTTTGCTAGAAATAGTGGTCTGACTTCTGACAAGTGTGACTTGTACATAGTATGTTAGTTTCCTGGGCTGGTTACTGTAGTTAATGGATTATTTTTCTGAGCTGGTTCTGTAGATTGTGGGTCAGAGTTCTATTTGTATATATATTACATGGCTATTGTCTATTTGTATATTCAATTTCTCCTAGACTTTCTAAGAAAATAATCATGAATGCATGTGGAGATGATTATTGAAGGATTATTAATATCTGCGGTATAGAAAAATGGAAACACTAAATTTATAAGAATAGGAGTCTAGTTTATTAAATTATACTATGTTAATGTAATACTATTTAGCTTCCATTTGGGAATAATGTAGAAGAATATCTCATGTCATTAAATATTTATAGTACTTTAAGATAAGTAGAACAGTTATAAAACAACATCTGTTTTTGGGGACTTCCCTGGTGGTCCACTGTTTAAGATTCCATGCTTCCACTACAGGGGACATGGGTTTGATCCCTGGTCAAAGAACTGAGATCCCACATGCCTGTAGCGTATCCAAAAAAACCCAACACCAAAAACATCTGTTTTATAACTTTTCTATTTAGTTTAGTAAGTTATACTGTATTAATGTAAGATAACTTCCATTTTTGGATGATGTAGAAGAATATATCATTAAATATTTGTAATAATTTAAGAAAAATAGAACAGTTATAAAACAATATCTAAATTATGACTTCATTTTTGGAGAAAAAAATGTCTAAAAGAAATTTCCAGTGTGATATCTATCATATTGGCTCCTGAATCAGCATGGTGGGGTTAGGAGTAATTTAAGACTTTTCCCCTTTTCTCTAGTTTTAAATTATATGCCATTCACTTGTGCTATTTTTAGACAGAAAATTCCTTTACATGTGTATTTTTAAAGGGAAAAGGAGAAAAGTAGCCCATTGTTGTTGTTGTCTGTCACCAAGTCATGTCCAACTCTTTTGCGACCCCATGGACTGTAGTCTGCCAGGCTCCTCTGCCCATGAGATTTCCCAGGCAGGAATACTGGAGTGGGTTGCCATTTCCTTCTCCAAGAGATCCTCCCACCCAGGGACTGAACCTGCATCTCCTGTCTTGGCAGGAGGGTTCTTTACCACCAAGCCATCAGAGAAGCCCCAAAGTAGCCCATAGGTTGGCATTTGTTATGTGCCCATTTAAGAGAAGGAGAGACTAATGTATTAAAAGCAACATGAATGAATGAGTCCACATACATGTAGTGTTAGCATGTAGAGCTGTCTAAACATGCCTCCCTGCAGTTTTTATGCGACATGATCACTGGCTAAAGCTATTTGTTATGATAACACTTTTTCACAGATGTGATTCTTGAAAGCTGTGAAAACTTCTATCTTGACAAGCTGTCAAATGAAATGCAAACATTTTTGTACCAAAGCAATTCTAATTGTTTCACAGATGCACTGGGAATATTTTTCTTCAGGACTCACATGGAAGCCAGCAATGTTTCTCTAGTTACTTCAAGTCTAAGGATGAAAAACTTTGTTTTACACATGGTGATGGGATTCAGACCCCAGGGAAGCTAGCATCTTTTACTTTTTAAGGCAGATCTTGGTGGGCTTTCTGAATGTCATTCCTTGAAAGAGCCTGTATGTTCAAACCACACAATCATGTTCTTCTCTCGGGCGAACATTTATGCAGAAGAACATAGCTATTGGCATCTTTGGTCATAAGAATACAGAAGACATTGTGACCTTGAAAATGGCCTTTGGTGTGTGTCTTTAGCCATGTATTTCAGTAGTTGTGGCACATGGGCTTCTCTCGCTGTGGCGTGCAGACTTAGTTGCTCTGCAACATGTGGTATTTTAGTTCCCTGACCAGGGATCAAACCCACGTCCCCTGCATTGGAAGGTGAAGTCTTAACCATTGGACCACCAGGGGAGTCCTCATAGGAGCTATTTACATGTTTCTATTTATTCTTACTTCAGTTTGGTAACTTATTTCCGCAAATTTCCACCTTAATTTCTTACTAAGTATTATGTTAATACATAAAGCAATGTTTTTCAGATAACTGCTCCCAGGAGAAAAAGGAAGAAATCCTGGAAAGTGAGAAACCCAGTGGACCCATTGCCAAACAAGGAAAACCAGACGTGCAAAGTCAAGACCACACCAGTACCAGCCCTGGGCTCACTGAACCTGCCAAGATCCCAACCCTGTAAGGATAACTTACTCATATAACTTGATGCTGGTACAGTCTCATTCACTGGCTACTTCTTTTAATTCTTTGTTAAGGATAAGGAGGTGTTCCACATCATTTTTGAAACTTTTATATATGTTAAGTTTCCAGGGCAATAGGCAAAGGCAAATAATCTACAGGGTGACTTCCCAACAAGACAGTTCTGTGCTGCAAGTCATCAGTGGGCCTGAAACATCGGTGCAAGATGAGATGTCCGTGGATGCGATGCATGTCTTCATCGATGAACATGGTAAGTCTTCAGGGCTCTTTACTCATGAGGTGGAGGGGGGAAGCTGGCAGCTTTCTCAAGTCTCGTGTGGTCTCAGCCTGAGGACAGGTTTACCAGCCATCTGAAAGTAGAAGGGTCCTATGAGACCTTTCCTAAACTAAAATGATGTAAAGTCCTCAGCCTCTGGGATCTAATGCCTGATGACATGAGGTGGAGCTGATGTAATAAGAACAGAAATAAAGTGCACAATAAATATAATGCACTTGAATCATCCTGAAACCACACCCTACCCAGTCCGTGGAAAAATTGTCTTCCACGAAACTGGTCCCTGGTGGCCGAAAGGTTGGGGATTGTTGGTATAAAGTGAAGAAGCAGTTACCCAGGGATGCATGAAATGCATCGGTATAATACACAGATGCTCCCAATTCAAAGCCATGATGGCTTGATGCTGAGATGCTTGGTGGGAGCCTGGCGATGCTACTCTTACTGCTTAGGGTGTGAGCTGGCTCTATAGCTCACTGCAGAGCAAAGACTGAATGCTGTTTTTACTTTTAGCCTTTTAGAAGCAGAACTCATTTCTGGATTTCTTTCAGTTAGCAAAATGGGTACTAAGGTCAGTCTTTAGTAAAAAAGTGAAGTGGCATAAAGCAAACTTTTGAAAAGCAGGAGATACCTGTATTAGACTTTGGAACAGGAAGGCTTAGTGCTGACTGGTCCATTTAAAGTTCTTAGAACAGGCTGTGCGCCCTCTGCATCAGGGCCTTTGCATATACCATGCAAAGGTATATGCCTATGCCTGCATTATGCCTTTTATCCTTCAGATCTCAATTCTAAAGAATATTCTTAAGGAAAACTTTTCCTGGATTTCCCAGGCTTAATAAATGTCATCTGTGTTTTTGCTCTCTCAACACCCTATCCATTTCCTTCTTTGAGACTGTTATAGCTTCTAGTTGTTTATTGAGTGCTCAGTTGCTTTGATTGTATCCGACTCTTTGTGACCCCATGGACCGTAGCTGGCCAGGCTCCTTTGTTCATGGATTTTCCAGGCAAGAATACTGGAGTGGGTTGCCATTTCCTACTCCAGGGGATCTTCCCTACCCAGGGATCAAACCCACATCTCCTGAGTCTCCTGCCTTGCAGGCAGATTCTTTACTGTTGAACCACTGAGGAAGCCCAGTGTTTATTGCCTTATAATAATTTGATTACTGACATTCTCCCCATTTTCACAATTGTAAATTTCAGGAAGGTAATGTCCAGCACCTAATAAATATTTATTGGGTATATGTTGAAATCTGACTTTGATATATTTTTAATGCCTTGCTACAAAAAGATTAAAAGTAATTAAAAAAGAGAGGAAGGAAGGGAGAAAGAAAGAAAAAACCATTAAGTGGCAAGTTCAAGGTTCCTTTGATTAAGAAATATAGATCTTAGTTTTTCTAGGATGAGTCTTGGGTTAAATTTTTTATAGATCAGTTAATACTTGGTTATTCTACTCGCAAGGGCTTCCCAGATGGTGCTAGTGGTTAAGAACCTGCCTGCCAATACAGGAGATGTGGTTTTGATCCCTGGGTTGGGAAGATCCCCTAGAGGAGGGCTTGGCAACCCACTCCAGTATTCTTGCCTGGGAAATCCAATGGACAGAGGAGCCTGGTGGGCCACGGTCCATAGGGTCCAACATGATTGAAGTGACTTCACACCCTTGCACGCACATTCTACTTTCAAATAGATCCTGGTTTGGGTAATAAATTATGTGTTACCATCTCTCTATAGTTCAGTAATTTATAGTTCGAAGTGCTTTTGCATCTGTAGAAATACAGAGACTTTTATGTTATAAAGAACAACGTTATCACTTTTGTCCAAGCCTCCAGAGGGGCCATGGTTGTCACTGTCTGTGCTTTTTATGGTGGGACAGCCTTCAAGTTGAGGTCAAGCACTGTGTAATGCATTGCAACTACTCATAACAGACAAGGTTAATTATGCTCCCCTGTCACCTGAAGAAAGTAGTTAAAACCTCTTCTGGGGAGAGACTGTTTACATTTACAAAGTGAACTGATTTTCACACCTCAATACCCTGAACCACTTTAGCAGGCTAATTTAACGCTGCAAATTAATTCCATCTCTTGCTTTCCCTCATTACCAGGCTGACACCCCAGTCAGCAGCTATGCCAGTGCTTATCTTCAAATTCAAAGGTAGGGATGGCCCCATGTGGCCCACCTATCAAAACCATACATTTAATAAGCTTCTTTTTGTGCATGATACCAAAAAACAAAACAAAACAAAACCCCAGTTACAGCATGCTCAGATCATCCTGACACATGAAGAGAATATACCAAAAAACGCATTGAAAAGAATGTATTAGAAGAAGATTAGAGATGGTGCAATTTAATCGATGAAAAGCAATTAAGTGATAAGGAACTGAGTCATGTGATATCACTTAATGTGGGATCTAAAAAAATAGATAAAAGTGATCATATTTAGAAAACAGAAACAGTCTCAGAGAGGTAGAAAACAAATTTATGCTTACCGAAGGGGAAATAGCAGGGAGGGTTATACCAGGAATTTGGAACTAACAGATATAATATTATATATATTATATATATATAATAAGTTATATATAAAATATTATATTATATATAATTATATTTATATGATTATATACATTTATTATATATAAATATATTTATTATATAATATATAAACATTATATATTATATTATAATATATATTATTATATATATTATATATGTAAAATAAATAAACAACAAGGACCTACTATATAGCATTGGGAACTATATTTAATATCCTGTAATAACCTATAATGGAAAAGAACATGAAAAAGAATGTGTAGATGTGTGTATAATGGAATCACTTTGCGTACACCTGAAACTAACACAGCATTGTAAATCAACTATACTTCAATGAAAAAAAAGTAACTGAGTCCAACTTGTCTAATATTATTAGAGAGATGCCTCAGCTTTTCCTAGTTAAGTTATACCTTCTATGGAGAAATATAAAGAATGGACTTAGATTACCAACAACTGTTATTAAAATCATCCAAAATTAGTTCCCTCTAACTTGAAAAAAGTATCCACAGAAATGATCATATAAGTTGTGTAACATTCTTTGCTGAACTTTTGCAGGGGAGATTAAATCCTGTTATTTAAAGTCTGGAAATCAGAAAGAAGGCCCTTTCGAGCATCAGCCATCAAACTATGAAGACTTCTCTCACGCTGGGTGAGTAGGGCTTGTTTTCAGGTCTGGGAGGCGTTGTGTTGCTGCCCCCAGCAACTTCCATGCAGCTTACTCTGACTGTAAATGAAGTGAGGATCCTGGCGTCAAATGAATGTGTTAATCCATCTGTGGGCCTGAAAGCATGTGGGTTTCATGTGAAAGAAAAAGAAAACCAGATATTGTAGAATAATCAAAAATAAGTGGAACCACCTTCATAGTAGCCACTTCCAAAAATAAATATAACATGTTGGTATGAATAGAGAGGAATCCTGTGTAAATGATTATGGGAAAGGCATTGACGCAGTTTGAGGATGCATTATGAAATCCCTCTCAAGGAATGAACTAGAGAAATGGTTAGTTTTCATCTGTATGGATAAGGCAAACTCTTTTGCTGGTAGATGATCTAAACCTCTTTTCTGTTCTCCTTCTGAGTGCGTTGAGTAACTTTCTTAATTGTATTCATTACGTTGATATGGAATTCACTTGCTCATCCAAAGCATATGTGGATTAATGGTGACATTAGGCAAGCTATAAGTCTTCTCAGTTGTGGATTGAATTCGTCTTTCATCCTGGACTTCAGGATTCTTTGAGGATAATCAGTGGCTTGCTCTGAGTGAGAGAGTACATTTTTCATGTACATTTCTCTAGGGTTGTATGCCTTTTTGAAAATTTATGGAAGACTTTTGTGGTGTCACTGAAATGCCTTAGACTTCGTGCCTGGAGAGTGTGTAGGCAGTTACAGGAGCTCCATTCCTAGTTTCTAGCATGCGGTGTTCCTTCCTAAGGTCAAAGTTTCCTTACCAGGTATGCATGGGAAATGCAAGGTGAGCCTCCAGTGTACCTGGAACAAAGTCTGTCCTTGTCCCTGCAGTCTGCCTTCAGGTGGGATTCTGGCATGTGCCAGCCTTTCAGGGTGTTCTTTCGTCACTTCTACTGCTTCTCACCTTCTCGGGAATGCTGGTGTCAGCCGTCATGGCAGATCTGATGGCTGTTGTGGGTGGCAGTATTCATGACCACACAACCCCAGCTGGCTCCCAGCCCCAAAGCAGCCTGCTTGGGTCCAGAGTCTTTGGGGGAGACAGGCATAGTGTCCATCACCCACCTGCCTTCCACTGTTCTTTATCTCCCTTGGTACCCACATTTCAATCAAGACAAACAACACAAAATTCTTCTTCAGCCAAAAAGCATGCAAAGTGATGTTTGCCACTGGAGACCCAAGAGGAGAGACAGGTCTGCCACCCTATCTTGGCTCCAGCCTCCAGGATGTTTGGTGGCAATGATTTGATGAGTTCAGTCATCTAAGGTGGCAGCTTTCTTCAGACAAAATATTTAATTACACGAGAACACAGTTTGAAAAGCTGTCCTGTTACCCTGCAATCCTCAGTTGAAAGCTGTAGTATTTTTAAGCTATATTTGGAACAAGTGTATACAAGCCTCTTATTTTATCCCCAAATAGATTTACAAAGTTTTGTAATTTTTGTTTTCCTGATAAATGGGCTTCACTTTCCCTGAGGAAAATATTTGAACTGCCTTTTGCTGGTAATGGCAGGTAGAATAAGGCCACATATCCAGAGCCTTAAAACACTAAAAATACACAGTGTGCAGATAAGAATTAAAAAGAGTGCCTTTAGGGTTTTCAGTAAGCCCCATTCCTTGGACCATACCTCACTGAGAGATGCCATTAACTCGCTTTCTCCCCTTAATTTCTCTCTCCTCGTTAATTTCCCTCCAACTCTTGTTTTCTTTGGTTTCCTCTGTGTTTCTTCCCCAGCTAGAGCTCTTTTCTGTTTAATCCTTGCTCCCCCTCCATTTCGAGACCTGCTATGGCTAAGGATTGCCGTAGTGCATTTACTCTCGCCAAAAGAGATTTTGGCGAGAGGGTAGGTTTTGGCCCTGCTGGAGTTTTAGGGGAACACCGATTGTGTTTTCCTGTGAAGCCCTATGGCTTAGCAGCATCTCAAAATGTCAATCCTTTCCTAGATCTGCCTTTCCATGTACATGAACAGTTAGACCCTTTCTGTTACCCATGAGAGAAATCCAAGTCCAGCAGCCTTCACCAAAATGGGAATTTAGGGGCCATGTAATGGAGTTGTCTTGGGTAGATGGCTTGAAGTGTATGGTTTCTCTTTCTCCCATCACCTTCCTGTTGCTCTTTTTGACATCACTATCAAACACCTCACCCTGACAGTCAAAAGATGCCTGCAGGGACTTCCCTGAGGGCCCAGTGGTTGAGATTCTGTGCTTTCAACACAGGGGGTGCAGGCTCAATCCCTGGTTGGGGAACCAGGATCCCACATGCTTTGTGACTAAAAATAAACAAAATGCTCTGATATTAAAAGAAAAAAAGGTACCTGCAGTAGCCCCACAGCTTATGTCTTCACTCAAGTCCACTGTAGATAACATATTTCTTCCCCGTAAACTGTGTAACTCATCATTCTGACTGGGCTGTGGACCCTGAGCCCAGTCACCAAGGCAAGTACTTGGCTTGGGTCTGAGCGCATCTGCAGAGCTGGAGTGACAGGCTCCCTTTCAGAATGTGCGGGAGTGCTCTTCAGAGGGAAGGTGGGAGCGGAGTGGGTGGATGTCTGCTTAGTTGCCCAGCTGTGTCGGACTCTTTGAGACTGCATAGACGTAGCCACCAGGCTCCTCTGTCCATGGAATTTACCAGGGAGGATACTGGAGTGGGTTGCCATTTCCTACTCCAGGGGATCTTCCCGACCCAGGGCTTGAACGTGCATCTCTTGAGTCTCCTGGATTGGCAGCTGGGTTCTTTACCACTAGTACCACCTGGGAAGCCCCACGGTGCATGGATGCTGGGCAGCAAAAGTTGACAAATGACCCCTGAGGACTCTCGTTCTGGTAAAATGCAAGTAAATTAATGACTGTCCTTCTTTAAAGAGAGTAATGATCGAGTTTATAAAAGCAACCTTCTTTTAAAGAAACGTTCCTAGTTGTCTCTTATGTTTCTTGTATGTGAACAAGGTCTTGGTCCCCCAGCCCTACATGCGATGTTCTTTTTTTCTATTTTTTATTTTTAAAGATTTTTTTAAAATGTGGACCATTTAAAAGTCTTTATTGAATTTGTTACAATATTTCTTCTGTTTTATGTTTTGGTTTTGTGGCCACAAGGCATGTGGAGTCTTAGTTCCTTGACCAGGGACCAGACTCTCACCCCCTGCTTTGGAATGTGACGTCTTAACCACTGGACCACAAGGGAAGTTCTCCTACATGCTAAGTTCTAAGTCTTTGATTATCTGCTTTTTCCTAAGGTAGTTTGACAGGACATCAGTCTTAAGAGTTCTAAGAAAGAGTGGCCCACAGTCACATGCATCATCTCTTTCTTGTGTTTAAAGATAAAATAACATACATGTCTGCTATTGTATGTGTATGTGCTTAGTCACCCAGTCATGTCCAACTCTTTGTGACCCCTTGGACTGTAGCCTGCCAGGCTCTTCTGTCCATGGGACTTCCCAGGTGAGAATACTGGAGTGGGTGCCATTTTATTATATGAGAATATACACGTCCTCTGTACTGTCTACTCTTTTAGATAAGTTGGTCCTTTCAAGGGGACTTTGTTCTGGAGTGCTCTGGCCATTCAGTGGCCCATTTGGACACATGAGGTGTGCAGTGCTTCTTGTTTGATGCTTGAGCACAAAACTCTAGTCACTTCACTTAGCAAAATTATAGCGTTGAAGGTGTTCCTGGGGTGATGCTGGAAAAGCACTTATGGGACTGCCATTTGTTTAATTCATGCTCAGGAAAAATAGCTCAGTCCTGGGTAGAGTCAGCTGATCTTCTGGGTTTCAGCTGCTGTCTGACAGCCTTAGGGTGAATATTCCAACAGTCTCACACTCCTCTCCAGGCTAAGAGATGTTAAAAGCTGTGCCACCCACATGTGGGAGGCTAATTTCTTTGGATTTGTAATCAGATTTGGCTTTTGTGGATGTGTGTGGTGTAGTGATGGCTTGGGTATTTTTGAACTGGTTGTATGAAAGAAAAATTGTGGTAAGATAGGATGAAAGCAGGGCTTCCTGGGTGATTCAGACTATAAAGAATCTGCCCACAATGCAGGAGACCTGGATTTGATCTCTGGGTTGGGAAGATCCCCTGGAGAAAGGAATGGCCAACCCACTCCAGTATTCTTTCCTGGAGAATTCCATGGACAGAGGAGCCTGGTGGGCTACAGTCCATGGGTTTGCAGAGAGTCAGACACACTGACTGACTAACACTTTCACTATCTTTAGGATAAAAGCAAACAAGCTGGTTTAACTTCTTGTTGTTGTTTTTAAAAAGAATTTATTTATTTATTTGGTTGCACTAAGTCTTAGTTGCCTCACATGGGATCTTTAGTTTTGGCTTTTGGGATCTAGTTCCCTGACCAGCTTTGAACCTGGGCTTTCTGCATTGGGAGAGCAGAGTCTTAGCCACTGGACCACCAGGGAAGTTCCAAGCTGGTTTAGTTTGAGTATGTGAATTTTTGCATTGACCACATCCAATTTACCTTGATTCATGGACCTAACTCTTCCAGGTTCCTATGCAATATTGCTCTTTACAGCATCAGGCTTTACTTTCACCACCAGACTCATCCACAACTGAGCGTCATTTCCACTTTGACCCAGCTGCTTCATTCTTTCTGGAGCTATCTCTCTGCTCTTCCCCAGTAGCAAATTGGACACTTACTGACCTGGGGGCCTCATGTTCTGGCGTCCTCTGCGTGCTGCAGTCCATGGGGTTGCAAAGGGTTGAACACGACTTAGCAACTGAACAACAGCAATCCTTTCACTAACATACCTGTGTGTGTGTGTGGAGAGTGTCACTCCTTCTTTAATGCCAGAGGAAAAGACACATCAGAGCAACACATAGCTGATCAAGTGCAGTGACGGCAGGTCAGGAGTTTGTAACTTGGAGGGCAAGTCAGTCACACTTTACACTGTATTCCAGTGGGCCTCGAATCTTTGCGTGGGAAGCAACACTCTGGGACTTCCTGGCCCTGAAGGAAGTGTTTTCCTGTCATAGTTATGGTGGCAGCAGCCATTGCTTATTAATGATGTATTTTGCACTAAGTACTATGCTAAGTATTAAATTGTCCCCTTTCATTCGTGTGAAGGAAAGTTATGACCAACCCAGACAGCATATTAAAAAGCAGAGACATTACTTTGCCAACAAAGGTCCATCTAGTCAAGGCTATGGTTTTTCCAGTGGTCATGTATGGATATGAGAGTTGGACTGTAAAGAAAGCTGAGCACCGAAAAATTGATGTTTTTGAACCGTGGTGTTGGAGAAGACTCCTGAGAGTCCCTTGGACTGCAAGGAGATCCAACCAGTCCATCCTAAAGGAGATCAGTCCTGGGTGTTCATTGGAAGGACTGATGTTGAAGCTGAAACTCCAATACTTTGGCCACCTGCTGCGAAGAGCTGACTCATTGGAAAAGACCCTGATGCAGGGAGGGATTGGGGGCAGGAGGAGAAGGGGATGAGATGGCTGGATGGCATCACTGACTCGATGGACATGGGTTTGGGTAAACTTCGGGAGTTGGTGATGGACAGGGAGGCCTGGAGTGCTGCGGTTCATGGTGTCACAAAGAGTCGGACATGACTGAGCGACTGAACTGAACTGATCTGTGTGACAAAGTAGAGGTAGGTGATATTTGCTCCACTAGATAGAATAGGAAACTGAGCCTGATGAGGAAACAAGCCCAACCTCAGTAGCTACTAAGTGGCCGGGGGACTCTTAAATCCCTCCCCCAGCACCCTCCCACCGGCAGGGGCCACAACCTCAATTCCTGGGTGCCAGGCAGGTGGGATAAATGAGTGAAGTGGACCCAGAATCAAATTCGATGGGTGTTGGGTGCTGAATCCATGGGAGGTCATTTGTCCTGTGGCACCAGTGGTAAAGACTCCACCTGCCAATGCAGGAGACACAAGAGACGTGGGTTTGATCCCTGAGTTGGGAAGATCCCTTGGAGGAAGAAATGGCAACCCATCCCAGTATTCTTGCCTGGAAAATCCCATGGACAGAGAGACTGGTGGGTTATAGTCCATGGGGTCACAAAGAGTCAGACACGACTGAGCACACACATTTGCTAGAGAACTATTTAGGGTGCTTATGCCAGCTTGGGAAGCCTGCGTGACCAGATTTTCCAATTTTTTCCCAACAGGAGCTAGAAATTCCCATTTATCTGTAAAAATCCATTTTTTAAAAGGATCTTTTTTGATGTGGACCATTAAAAAAAATCTTTATTGAATTTGTTGTAATATTCAATAATATATTCTTTTATTTTTTATGTTTCTGGTTTTTTGTCTGAGAGGCCTGTGGGATCTTAGCCACCGACCAGGGATTGAAACCACACCCCGGCATTGGAAAGCGAAGTCTTAACCACTGGATCACCAGGAAGTCCCTCTATTTTGTCTAATGTCGATTTTAATACTTTTTTCAATTGCCACAGGCCACAGATGACACGTATGGTTGGCTGAGGCCTGTGAGTGCTCTGAGACCTGGGTAGGGCAGTGCTCTTGCTAACACATGTGATATTGGGGTGCCCCCCCCTCCTCCAGGCACCCTTCACAGCCCGTGCTTCACTGCCTCACTCCTGGGGGCCCATGGAGCTGGCCTTCAACCCTTCCTCTTCCAGGCCTCTTCCTGTTTTTGCCTGGAACGCCCATCTCCACTCACGTCTGCCTTCTGGAATTCTCTTCTTTGCAAGCACAGATTACTATCTGCCTCTTATATCCATCTTTCCTGTGTCAGTCCTACCATGACAATTACTCCATCCCTCCATGCTGCCATTAGAGGAGCTTGCCACACCCTCCCTGGTGCAGGAGACACCCAACTCTTCTAGACTGTTCTTGTTTCAGGAAAAGCCGCCATGGCTAGGGTGCCCCGGGGGTTGTGGTGGCTCAGTGGTAAAGAATCCGTCTGCCAAGTACAGGAAGCATGGGTTCAACTGCTGGATCAGGAAGATCGCCTGGAGAAGGAAATGGCTACCCACTCCAGTATTCTTGCCTGGAGAATCCCATGGACAAAGGAGCCTGGTGGGCTACAGTCCATGGGGTTGCAGCGAGTTGGACACAATTTAGTGACTAAACAACAAATAAAAATACTACGGTGCCTCTGTAGCCCTCACTTAGCCCTCTGTAGGTGGGTGTTCAGTAAATAGTGAACTGAATCAAATTAATCACTGGAAATGACAAGGTAGCCTGATCAGAGTTCTGGATAGCAGACACCAACTGGTCATTTAGGGATAGCAGATAAGAGGTAGAGCAGGGCGGGATGTTCAGAGAGAACAGCATTGAAAGAAGTATACTATCAAGGGTGAAACAGATCGCCAGCCCAGGTTGGATGCATGACACAAGTGCTCAGGGCTGGTGCACTGGGATGACCCAGAGGGATGGGATGGAGAGGGAGGTGGGAGGGGGGATTGGGATGGGGAACACATGTAAATCCATGGCAGATTCATGTCAATGTATGGCAAAAACCACTACAACATTGTAAAGTAATTAGCCTCCAACTAATAAAAATAAATGAAAAAAAAATAAAAAGCAAAAAAAAAAAAAAAAGAGGTAGAGCAGGAGGGGGAGAGGTAGGCTGTGAAATCCCGTGGAGAATGTCATGGTTGGTTCTTCTTGCAGCAGGAGTAATTAGACCTCTCTGCAGAGAAACAACCCAATGAAGGTGGGTTTAAAACAGTACCCACAGATCATTCCCTCACCTTGAGATTGTTGGAGGGGAAGAGCCAGAAGCCATAGGAGTTGGTCTAGCAACATATTCTTTAAACTTTAACTTTTATTGACGTATCATTGCTTTACTGCTCTGTGTTGGTTTTTGATGTACAGTGCAGTGAATCAGCTGTAAATATACATATGTCCCCCCTTTTTGTGGATTCTCTTACCATATAGGTCATCACAGAGCACTGAGTAGAGTTCCTTGTGCTATGCTGTATGTGTGTGTGTGTGTGTGAGTCCCTCAGTCGTATTTGATTCTGAGACCCCACCAGGCTCCTCTGTCCATGGGATTCTCCAGGCAAGAATACTGGAGTGCACTGTCATGCTCTCCTCCAGGGGATCTTCTTGACCCAGGGATTGAACCCATTATATAGTAGGTCCTTATTAATTATCTAACTTATACATAATAGTATATATATGAGGGCTTCCCAAGTAGCTCAGTGGTAAAAAAAAAATCCACCTGCAGTGTAGGAGCCGTAGGAAATGCGGGTTTGTTCCTGGATCAGGCAGATCCCCTGTAGGAGGGCACATAGCCCACTCCAGTATTCTTGCCAGGAGAATTCCATGGACAGAGGAGCCTGCTGGGCTACAGTCCATGGAGTTGCAAAGAGTTGAACACAACTAAAGAGACTTAGCAGCACACGAGTGGTGTATATACGTGATACAGAATGTTATCTTCTCCTTTCTTTTTTTTTTTTTCCATTTATTTTTATTAGGTGGAGGCTAATTACTTCACAACATTGCAGTGGGTTTTGTCGTACATTGACATGAATCAGCCATGGAGTTACATGTATTCCCCATCCCAATCGCCCCTCCCACCTCCCTCTCTACCCAATTCCTTTGGGTCTTCCCAGTGCACCAGGCCCGAGCACTTGTCTCATGCATCCCATCTGGGCTGGTGATCTGTTTCACTTTAGATAATATACATGCTGTTCTCTTGAAACATCCCACCCTCGCCTTCTCTCACAGAGTCCAAAAGTCTGTTCTGTACATCTGTGTCTCATTTTCTGTCTTGCATATAGGGTTATCATTACCATCTTTCTAAATTCCATATATATGTGTTAGTACGCTGTAATGTTTTTTATCTTTCTGGCTTACTTCACTCTGTATAATGGGCTCCAGTTTCATCCATCTCATTAGAACTGATTCAAATGAATTCTTTTTAACGGCTGAGTAATATTCCATGGTGTATATGTACCACAGCTTCTTTATCCATTCGTCTGCTGATGGGCATCTAGGTTGCTTCCGTGTCTTGGCTATTATAAACAGTGCTGTGATGAACATTGGGGTGCACGTGCCTGTTTCAGATCTGGTTTCCTCGGTGTGTATGCCCAGAAGTGGGATTGCTGGGTCATATGGCAGTTCTATTTCCACTTTTGTAAGAAATCTCCACACTGTTCTCCATAGTGGTTGTACTAGTTTGCATTCGCACCAACAGTATAAGAGGGTTCCCTTTTCTCCACACCCTCTCCAGCATTTATTGCTTGTAGACTTTTGGATAGCAGCCATCCTGACTGGCGTGTAATGGTACCTCATTGTGGTTTTGATTTGCATTTCTCTGATAATGAGTGATGTTGAGCATCTTTTCATGTGTTTGTTAGCCATCTGTATGTCTTCTTTGGAGAAATGTCTGTTTAGTTCTTTGGCCCACTTTTTGATTGGGTCATTTATTTTTCTGGAATTGAGCTACAGGAGTTGCTTGTATATTTTTGAGATTAATCCTTTGTCTGTTTCTTCATTTGCTATTATTTTCTCCCAATCTTAGGGCTGTCTTTTCACCTTACTTATAGTTTCCTTTGTTGTGCAAAAGCTTTTAAGTTTCATTAGGTCCCATTTGTTTATTTTTGCTTTTATTTCCAATATTCTGGGAGGTGGGTCATAGAGGATTCTGCTCTGATTCATGTCGGAGAGTGTTTTGCCTATGTTCTCCTCTAGGAGTTTTATAGTTTCTGGTCTCACATTTAGATCTTTAATCCATTTTGAGTTTATTTTTGTGTATGGTGTTAGAAAGTGTTCTAGTTTCATTCTTTTACAAGTGGTTGACCAGTTTTCCCAGCACCACTTGTTAAAGAGGTTGTCTTTTTTCCATTGTATATCCTTGCCTCCTTTGTCGAAGATAAGGTGTCCATAGGTTCGTGGATTCATCTCTGGGCTTTCTATTCTGTTCCATTGATCTGTATTTCTGTCTTTGTGCCGGTACCATACTGTCTTGATGACTGTGGCTTTGTAGCATAATCTGAAGTCAGGCAGGTTGATTCCTCCAGTTCCATTCTTCTTTCTCAAGATTACTTTGGCTATTCGAGGTTTTTTTGTATTCCCATACAAATTGTGAAATTATTTGGTCTAGTTCTGTGAAAAATACCGTTGGTAGCTTGATAGGGATTGCATTGAATCTATAGATTGCTTTGGGTAGTATAGCCATTTTGACAATATTGATTCTTCCAATCCATGAACACGGTATGTTTCTCCATCTGTTTGTGTCCTCTTTGATTTCTTTCATCAGTGTTTTATAGTTTTCTATGTATAGGTCTTTTGTTTCTTTAGGTAGATATACTCCTAAGTATTTTATTCTTTTTGTTGCAATGGTGAATGGTATTGTTTCCTTAATTTCTCTTTCTGTTTTCTCATTGTTAGTGTATAGGAATGCAAGGGATTTCTGTGTGTTAATTTTATATCCTGCAACTTTACTATATTCATTGATTAGCTCTAGTAATTTTCTGGTAGAGTCTTTAGGGTTTTCTATGTAGAGGATCATGTCATCTGCAAACAGCAAGAGTTTCACGTCTTCTTTTCCTATCTGGATTCTTTTTACTTCTTTTTCTGCTCTGATTGCTGTGGCCAAAACTTCCAAAACTATGTTGAATAATAGTGGTGAGAGTGGGCACCCTTGTCTTGTTCCTGATTTCAGGGGAAATGCTTTCAATTTTTCACCATTGAGGGTAATGCTTGCTGTGGGTTTGTCATATATAGCTTTTATTATGTTGAGGTATGTTCCTTCTATTCCTGTTTTCTGGGGAGTTTTAATCATCAATGGATGTTGAATTTTGTCAAAGGCTTTCTCAGCATCTATTGAGATAATCATATGGTTTCTATCTTTCAATTTGTTAATGTGGTGTATTACATTGATTGATTTGCGGATATTAAAGAATCCTTGCATTCCTGGGATAAAGCCCACTTGGTCATGGTGTATGATTTTTTTTTAATATGTTGTTGGATTCTGTTTGCTAGAATTTTGTTAAGGATTTTTGCATCTATGTTCATCAGTGATATTGGCCTGTAGTTTTCTTTTTTTGTGGCATCTTTGTCTGGTTTTGGAATTAGGGTGATGGTGGCCTCATAGAATGAGTTTGGAAGTTTACCTTCTTCTGCAATTTTCTGGAAGAGTTTGAGTAGGATAGGTGTTAGTTCTTCTCTAAATTTTTGGTAGAATTCAGCTGTGAAGCCATCTGGTCCTGGGCTTTTGTTTGCTGGAAGATTTCTGATTACAGTTTCGATTTCCTTGCTTGTGATGGCTCTGTTAAGATCTTCTATTTCTTCCTGGTTCAGTTTTGGAAAGTTATACTTTTCTAAGAATTTGTCCATTTCTTCCAAGTTGTCCATTTTATTGGCATAGAGCTGCTGGCAGTAGTCTCTTATGATCCTTTGTATTTCAGTGTTGTCTGTTGTGATCTCTCCATTTTCATTTCTAATTTTGTCAGTTTGGTTCTTCTCTCTTTGTTTCTTAATGAGTCTTGCTAATGGTTTGTCAATTTTGTTTATTTTTTCAAAAAACCAGCTTTTAGCTTTGTTGATTTTTGCTATGGTCTCTTTAGTTTCTTTTGCATTTATATCTGCCCTAATTTTTAAGATTTCTTTCCTTCTACTAACCCTGGGGTTCTTCATTTCTTCCTTCTATAATTGCTTTAGGTGTAGAGTTAGGTTATTTATTTGACTTTTTTCTTGTTTCTTGAGGTAAGCCTGTAATGCTATGAACCTTCCCCTTAGCACTGCTTTTACAGTGTCCCATAGGTTTTGGGTTGTTGTGTTTTCATTGTCATTCATTTCTATGCATATTTTGATTTCTTTTTTGATTTCTCCTATGATTTGTTGGTTATTCAGAAGCATGTTATTTAGCCTCCATATGGTTGGATTTTTAACAATTTTTTTCTGTAATTGAGATGTAGTCTTACTGCACTGTGGTCAGAAAAGATGACTGGAATGATTTCAGTTTTTTTGAATTTTCCAAGACTAGATTTATGGCCCAGGATGTGATCTATTCTGGAGAAGGTTCCGTGTGCACTTGAGAAAAAGGTGAAGTTGATTGCTTTGGGGTGAAATGTCTTATAGATATCAATTAGGTCTAGCTGGTCCATTGTGTCATTTAAGGTTTGTGTTTCCTTGTTAATTTTCTGTTTAGTTGATCTATCCATAGTTGTGAGTAGGGTATTAAAGTCTCCCACTATTATTGTGTTACTATTAATTTCCTCTTTCATACTCGTTAGCGTTTGCCGTACATATTGCAGTGCTCCTATGTTGGGTGCATATATATTTATAATTGTTATACCTTCTTCTTGGATTGATCCTTTGATCATTATGTAGTGTCCTTCTTTGTCTCTTTTCACATCCTTTATTTGAAAGTCTATTTTATCTGATATGAGTATTGAGACCCCTGCTTTCTTTTGTTCTCTGTTTGTGTGAAATATTTTTTTCCAGCCCTTCACTTTTAGTCTGTATGTGTCTCTTGTTTTGAGGTGGGTCTCTTGTAGACAGCATATATAGGGGTCTTGTTTTTGTATCCATTCAGCCAGTCTTTGTCTTTTGGTTGGGGCATTCAACCCATTTACATTTAAGGTAATTATTGATAGATGTGGTCCTGTTGCCATTTACTTTGTTGTTTTGGGTTCATGTTTATGCAACCTTTTTGCATTTCCTGCCTAGAAAGATCCTTTAGCATTTGTTGAAGAGCTGGTTTGGTGGTGCTGAATTCTCTCAGCTTTTGCTTGTCTGTAAAGCTTTTGAATTCTCCTTCATATCTGAATGAGATCCTTGCTGGGTACAGTAATCTAGGTTGTAGGTTATTCTTTTTCATTACTTTAAGTATGTCCTGCCATTCCCTTCTGGCCTGGAGTGTTTCTATTGATAGATCAGCTGTTATCCTTATGGGAATCCCTTTGTGTGTTATTTGTTGTTTCTCCCTTGCTGCTTTTAATATTTGTTCTTTGTGTTTGATCTTTGTTAATTTGATTAATATGTGTCTTGGGGTGTTTCGCCTTGGGTTTATCCTGTTTGGGACTCTCTGGGTTTCTTGGACTTGGGTGGCTATTTCCTTCCCCATTTTACGGAAGTTTTCAGCTATTATCTCCTCGAGTATTTTCTCATGGCCTTTCTTTTTGTCTTCTTCTTCTGGGACTCCTATGATTCGAATGTTGGGCCGTTTCACATTGTCCCAGAGGTCCCTGAGGTTGTCCTCGTTTCTTTTGATTCTTTTTTCTTTTTTCCTCTCTGCTTCATTTATTTCCATCATTTTATCTTCTACCTCACTTATCCTATCTTCTGCCTCCGTTATTCTACTCTTGGTTCCCTCCAGAGTGTTTTTGATCTCATTTATTGCATTATTCATTTTTTAAATTTTTTTATTTTATTTTTTTTCCCAGTGGGTTTTGTCATACATTGATATGAATCAGCCATGGATTTACACATATTCCCAATCCCGATCCCCCCTCCCACCTCCCTCTCCACCCGATTCCTCTGGGTCTTCCCAGTGCACCAGGCCGGAGCACTTGTCTCATGCATCCCACCTGGGCTGGTGATCTGTTTCACCATAGATAGTATACATGCTGTTCTTTTGAAATATCCCACCCTCACATTCTCCCACAAAGTTCAAAAGTCTGTTCTGTATTTCTGTGTCTCTTTTTCTGTTTTGCATATAGGGTTATCGTTATCACCTTTCTAAATTCCATATATATGTGTTAGTATGCTGTAATGTTCTTTATCTTTCTGGCTTACTTCACTCTGTATAATGGGCTCCAGCTTCATCCATCTCATTAGGACTGGTTCAAATGAATTCTTTTTAATGGCTGAGTAATATTCCATGGTGTATATGTACCACAGCTTCTTTATCCATTCATTTGCTGATGGGCATCTAGGTTGCTTCCATGTCCTGGCTATTATAAACAGTGCTGCGATGAACATTGGGGTGCACGTGTCTCTTTCAGATCTGGTTTCCTCAGTGTGTATGCCCGCATTATTCATTTTTAATTGACTCTTTTTTATTTCTTCTAGGTCTTTATTAAACATTTCTTGCATCTTCTCAATCTTTGTCTCCAGGCTATTTATCTGTAACTCCATTTTGTTTTCAAGATTTTGGATCATTTTTATTATCATTATTCTAAATTCTTTTTCAGGTAGATTCCCTATCTCCTCCTCTTTTGTTTGACTTGGTGGGCATTTTTCATGTTCCTTTACCTGTTGGGTATTTCTCTGCCTTTTCATCTTGTTTAGATTGCTGTGTCTGGAGTGGGCTTTCTGTATTCTGGAGGTCTGTGGTTCCTTTTTATTGTGGAGGTTTTACCCAGTGGGTGGGGTTGGACGATTGGCTTGTCAAGGTTTCCTGGTTAGGGAAGCTTGCGTTGGTGTTCTTGTGCGTGGAACTAGATTTCTTCTCTCTGGAGTGCAATGGAGTGCCCAGTAATGAGTTTTGAGATGGGTCTATGTGCTAGGTGTGACCTTGGGCAGCCTGTATGTTGATGTTCAGGGCTATGTTCCTGCGTTGCTGGAGAATTTACGTGGTATGTCTTGCTCTAAAACTTATTGGCTCTTGGGTGGTGGTTGGTTTTAGTGTAGGTATGGAGGCTTTTGGATGGTCTCTTATAATTTAATGTTCCGTGTAGTCAGGTGTTTTCTGGTGTTCTCAGGTTTTGGGCTTAAGTCTCCTGCCTCTGGATTTCAGTTTTATTCTTCCAGTAGTCTCAAGACTTCTCCAACTATACAGCACTGATAATAAAACTTCTAGGTTAATGGCGAAAAGATTCTCCCCCGTGAGGGACACCCAGAGAGTTTCACAGAGTTAAATGAAGAAGAGGAGTGGGAGGAGGGAGAGGGATGAGCAGGAGGAGAAAAAGGGGGACTGAAAAGGAGAGAGACAGATCTATGCAGTTGTCTGTTCCCAGAGTGTTCTCCATAGCCCAGACACCCACAGAGATTCACAGAATTGGATTGGGGAGAGAAGGGCAAAGGAGGAAATAGAGGTGTTCTGAGATAGAAAACGGAGAGTCAAGATTGGGAGAGAGTAATCAACACACGCCTGAATAAAAATGGGAACTGAATATTGGATTCTTAAATGTCCACAATTTATATCATATACTGAAAAACAAAGATTAAAAATCTAGAGTAGAGGTTAGACTCTTAAAAATACAATATTAAAAACAAAAACCAAAACCCCCCAAAATTTTAAAATATATATGAAGTTTGGTTTAAAAATAGGGATTCTCTTTTTTTTTTTTTTGCAAGGTTATAGTGTAATGAAAATGAAAATTAAGGAGTAGTAGAGGAGTAATAGAGGACTTTAAAAGGAAATAAGAGAAAAAGAAAAATAGAAAAAAGAAGAGAAAAAGGAAAAAAAAAAACAAGGAAAAAAATTTTTTCCTAATTAAAAAAACCATAAAAACCTATGAAAATGAAAGTTAAGGAGTAATAGGGAAGTTTAAAAGAAAATAAAAGAGAAAAAAGAAAAAAGAAAAAAAAATTTTTTTTAATTTATTTTTTTATTTTTTTCAGGTTCTGACAAACAATTTTATTTATTTATTTTTTTATTAGTTGGAGGCTAATTACTTCACAACATTTAAGTGGGTTTTGTCATACATTGATATGAATCAGCCATAGATTTACACATATTCCCCATCCCGATCCCCCCTCCCACCTCCCTCTCCACCCAGTTCCTCTGGGTCTTCCCAGTGCACCAGGCCCGAGCACTTGTCTCATGCATCCCACCTGGGCTGGTGATCTGTTTCACCATAGATAGTATACATGCTGTTCTTTTGAAATATCCCACCCTAACATTCTCCCACAGAGTTCAAAAGTCTGTTCTGTACTTCTGTGTCTCTTTTTCTGTCTTGCATATAGGGTTATCGTTACCATCTTTCTAAATTCCATATATATGTGTTAGTATGCTGTAATGTTCTTTATCTTTCTGGCTTACTTCACTCTGTATAATGGGCTCCAGTTTCACCCATCTCATTAGAACTGATTCAAATGAATTCTTTTTAATGACTGAGTAATATTCCATGGTGTATATGTATCACAGCTTCCTTATCCATTCATCTGCTGATGGGCATCTAGGTTGCTTCCATGTCTTGGCTATTATAAACAGTGCTGCGATGAATATTGGGGTGCACGTGTCTCTTTCAGATCTGGTTTCCTCGGTGTGTACGCCCAGAAGTGGGATTGCTGGGTCATATGGCAGTTCTATTTCCACTTTTGTAAGAAATCTCCACACTGTTCTCCATAGTGGTTGTACTAGTTTGCATTCCCACCAACAGTGTAAGAGGGTTCCCTTTTCTCCACACCCTCTCCAGCATTTATTGCTTGTAGACTTTTGGATAGCAGCCATCCTGACTGGCGTGTAATGGTACCTCATTGTGGTTTTGATTTGCATTTCTCTGATAATGAGTGATGTTGAGCATCTTTTCATGTGTTTGTTAGCCATCTGTATGTCTTCTTTGGAGAAATGTCTGTGTAGTTCTTTGGCCCATTTTTTGATTGGGTCATTTATTTTTCTGGAATTGAGCTGCAGGAGTTGCTTGTATATTTTTGAGATTAATCCTTTGTCTGTTTCTTCATTTGCTAAAAAAAAATTTTTTTTAATTAAAAAAATAAAAGTAAAAATATATCTAGGAATTTCTCTGGAGCTGTTGCGGTCAGTGTGGGTTCGGCTCAGTTTCAGATAGCTCCTTGTTCCAGCTTACACTTCTCGATATCTACAGGCCCCTTCCGGTGTAGTCGGTGTTTTCTACAGGGATTTTAATCTGTTGCACTGGTCCCTTCTGAAGTGGTTCCCTTTGTTTATTTGGCTTCTGTTTGCCGGTCTCTTCAGAGCCTCATTTCTGCCCTGACACAGGCGGGCGGAGGTGGACTCTTATTCAGGTAGCTAGTTCCGTCGCACTGTGGGGAGGGGCTGGCGCCGCGGGGATGGGCTGGCGCTGCTTTCCGTCTGCGCTGCTCAGGCTCCTGGCTGCTCTGTATGGAGTGTGCCCTGTGCTGCGCGCGGTTCCAGCCCTCGGGTGTTCCACAAAAGCGCGGAACAAAAAGGTGCGCCTGCTCTTTGTGCCTTCCCCGTCCGAGCGGCTCAGGCAGCCAGGAGCTTGACGGGCGCACTCTCCCGCGGTGCGGCGTGCCTTCTTCCCTCCGCCGTCCCAGTCTCAGTTTCCGCCGGTGCCAGTCGGGTGCGTGCGCCTTCTGCCCTCCGCGTCCCCAGCCCCAGTCCCCGCCCGCGCTGGTTGGGTGCCTGCGCCCTGTGTCTCGCGGCGACCCTCCCTGCGGATGTCGACCATCCAGAATCTCAGGAGGTCTTTGGTTAGAAACTGGAGGCCTGTTTGCAGTGCGGTAGGGGACGCAGTCCTTGGGGCCGAGCCTGCCCCTTTCCCTTACCCCCTGCCTCCTGCTTCTGGCGGGGCTGGGCCGGTCCGCAGCCTGCGAGCTCTTCTCTGGACTTGCTCAGACTCTTTGTTCTGCGAACGGCTGCAGTGTGTTCCGGCCGGTTAATTTTTCTCTCTCTCCTGCTATCCCACAGTTTAAGTTGGTAACTCACAAAAGCTCCCTCCAATTGTCCTCAGGGCACTCAGGCCCGGTCCTTACTCTAAGCAGTGCCTCCCGCTTCTCTCTGTTCCGCCCCCACTTGCTGGTGGCGGATGCGGGCGTCTGGGGTACTTTTCTGCTGGGAGTTGCTTTTACGCACCTAATCTGTGGGTTTTATTTATTCTTCCCTTCCCAGTCAGGTTGCCCTCTGAGATTTAAAAACTTCCCCCAGACTCACCACTGCGAGGGTTTCCTGGTATTTGGAAACTTCCTCTGTTAAGACTCCCTTCCCGGGACGGATCTCCATCCTTAGCTCTTTTGTCTCTCTTTTTATCTTTTATATTTTGTCCTACCTCCTTTCAAAGACAATGGGCTGCTTTTCTGGGTGCCTGATGACCTCAGCTAGTGATCAGAAGTTGTTTTGTGAAGTTTGCTCTGCGTTCAATTGTTCTTTCGATGAATTTGTAGGGGAGAGAGTGGTATCCCCGTCCTATTCCTCCGCCATCTTGGCTCCTCCCAAGCTTGGGTTTTAGAGCACATGCTCTTCCTCTTCTCCTTTCATAAGTGGGAAAATGGAGGGGAAAAAACCGTGCGAAATGACTTTTTTAACCCTTCTTTGTAAAAATTGAGTCTCAAATTTGATTTTCTAGCGGACACTATTCCACTCAACGGAAATGATTTTTTTGTCCATATGAGAGATGACAGTGATGGAAAGCTGACATTTCCTGAAGGAAAGCCACACTTCCCTGACATCAGAGGGGTTGTGTCTGCAGCTTGAACTTGAGCTTTCATCTTGGACTGACTCAGATTCCCATTCCTGCACAAAGAGTAACTTTGGGTTTGACACTGAGCAGCTTACTTGATCATTTTAAGCATCAGCTTTCTAATCCATAAATGGAAATAATACTAGGAATGAATTCAGTGGGTGGCTTCAAAAGCTAAGTATCACAGCTGAAGCTCCAACACTTTGGCCACCTGATGAGAACAGCCAGCTCGTTGGAAAAGACCCTGATGCAGGGAAAGATTGAGGGCAGGAGGAGAAGGGGGTGGCAGAGGACAAGATGGTTGGATGACAGCACCAATTCAAAGGGCATAAGTTTGAACAAACTCCGGGAGATAGTGGCGTGTCTGGCATGCTGGCAGTCCACGGGGCCAGAAAGAGTCAGACACAGCTGAGCAACTGGACAAGAACCATATGCAGTGCTTAGTACAGTACTTCTTACCCGGGACACTGGGCAATGTGAGCTGTTGTTAAATGGTCTCCAAACAGAAGCAGTAGGATGGTGGTTGAGGTTCACCATGACTTTATGTAGCAAAAGAGCCGGACTTCAGGCTGAGGAAAGTCTTCCCTCCTGCATTTTTATGAGTCACTTTATGAGATTTTTAAGGTGGTTAAGTACCTTGTATTCTGTCAACCTGTTGTGTTCCAGCCTTCTGGCCTCTTTGGCAGTTTTAGAGAAGGTACTTTGCTATTTTATGCCTGGCTTTTAATGCTATTACATTTAGAGTTCTCCTACCAGAGTAAACATAAACTTTGATTTTGAACTTGGAAGGATTCCTAGTGGGGGCTGTTTCTAAGCCCTTCAGCCATGGAAGATATTAGAGAAGCAGCCTTTTCCCTTTAAGGCAACCTCAGTGGCTGGGATCGCCTCCAACTAGGCCATTAAACCCCTGATTCTTATTATTGGCCAGAAAGCCATTCCTCTTCACCATTGTTAAGCCTAGTTGCCATGTGACAGTTTTATATCCCCGACTCCCAAGAATGAATAGGGAATTGTTTGCCGTGTAACTTCCATGTCTCTCTGGGGATTCCTGGGGGAAACCAGAGGAGGAAACAAATTTCCCTCCTTGGTCCCTCCGTCATTGTGGGAACCAATACATTTCTCATTAACTGCCAGAGAAACATAAGCATTATTTTCCGGTTGTACAATAACTGTCCAGAAAGCCAGTACCTTTGGTAACATTATCTCATGTAGTCCTGCTTGTCTCAGAAACTAGAATAAGGGACAATGGCTTGAATAGCAGAATTCAGAATTGCTATGTAAAAAAAAAAATTTCAGAGGATAAATTTATTACCCAGGACACGGGACTGATTTACCAGCTCAGACTCTCCTATGAGCTCATCTGCCTAGAAAATCGAAGTTGAAATAGGCTCTCTGCCTAGGAAATTGAAGGTGAAGCTGCATAAAAGTTGAAGTGTGGTTTTGTATCCAAAGGGTTCACTGCAAAGTGGACTTTTATTATTTCCTCTGTATGTCTTGCAATGAAAACTTGATAGTTTCTGTTCTTTGTTCAGCAAAGATTTACCTTTCTTTCATCTGTGAATTCTTGCAAGTAACATAGAAGAGCTTTCTTCTGTAAATGATATATAACCATGCTTTAGTATTATAAAACCTTTTTTAATGTCAAAAGCAATCTCATGCAAATGTAAACAAATTTTTTTAAAATGCATACAAAATGCATATCATCTGCTCTCCAGTGAAATCTTATGGAAAGACGTAGTGTTTACATTCATTTTGAGAATCTATGACTCATAGAGTAGCCTTGGTCTACTGAATGGTAAACTCATCTGGAGCAAATCAGTTTATAGGATCTTTATCAGGGATTTTTGTATCTCAACTTGTTTCTATTAAAAAAAAGTAGAGTAGATTACATTAGTAATCATCTATTTATATTTATCTGGATTCACTTATTTTGAGCTTCTATTTATTGATGAATCATTGTAGTACATATTTGGAGAAGGAAATGGCAACCCACTCCAGTATTCTTGCCTGGAGAATCCCATGGACAGAGAAGCCGGGAGGGCTGCAATCCATGGGGTCGCAAAGAGTCAAATATGACCGAGCTACTCACAGGCATGCAGTGGTACACATTGAAACAGATATTGTTATGCTTATACATTAGACTTGCTTTTGAAAGCTGCTCTAAACCTTTAAACCCGTTAGGTACTACATTCCAAAGATGGATTGAAGTGCACTTAATCTTTATTGTCTTCTCAGAGTTCTTGCTTTTTTGTTGAACATTATTATTATTAGCCTCTCTGACCCTGGTCTCAGTAAAGCCTCCCTTACTTACTGGGATCAACTCTCAGGAAAGCCTTTTAAAGCCATCGTGCTTAGGTACCTGGATTCCAAAGAAGGCAAGCAGGCAGAAAGTTGTAAAAACAAAACAAAACAGAACACCTCTTTAGGATTCTCTTCTTTACATTAGTCAGAAGAAGTAGTGATCCCTGGTTTGCATTAACTCAGCCAGAATGTGGGGCATGGATGTTAGTCAATTAGGTGTGCAAAATGTAAAATGTTGTGAATTCACCCAATATTAGATATGCCTAGTTTTGTGTTCCCCTCAGGCATGAGTTGAAAATGTTAACTCCAGTGATAGATATTCAAGATATGTACATAGCTGCTTCACTCTGTTGATCTGCATGATAGAGTTATGTGTTACTGAGTTACTTTGAAAACTGCTGGCATGGGGGTTCTTGGTGCCTTTGATCACATTTGTTCAGTTGCTAAGTCATGCCCAACTCTGCGACCCCACGGACTGCAGCGCTCCAGGCATCCCCATCCTTCACCTTCTCCCGGAGTTTGCTCAAATGCATGTCCACTGAGTCGGTGATGCCATTCAACCATCTCATCCTCTGTCGGCCCCTTCTCCTGCCTTCAATCTTTCCCACCATCAAGGTCTTTCCCAAGGTCACATAGAGGTGGAAATATCTGGAAAAAGCAGATGACCATCCAGAGGGGTTTGCCTCTGTGAAGTTCCTGCTATTCCACAATTCCTGTGTCCTCTCTCTCTCTTGTTTTGCTGTTGTTAATATCAGATCCTTTCACTGTAGTCCTTATTTTGTTTTTGTAGACACACTAGATAGATTAAATTTTCATCCTGGCGCAGAGTCCTAACAATGGAAGGTTTGTGAGGTTCACCCTAGAAAGACTTCTGTCTTCCCAGGCACTTTCTCTGCACCCTGGGGAAGAGGCCCTGTGGCTCAGAGGAGTCTGTCTCCGTGGTCACAGCCCCGGCTGCCACATGGTGGCAGTCTCATCCCGTGCTGGAGGCCCAGACCAGCTCCCAGGCTGGTGCTCTTTTTCTCAAATGCAAAGACGAATTTTGCTGTCATATAAAAGAAGAGTTGTTTGCAGACTTTAAAACAAGAATCCCTGTTCAAATTCTAAATAACAGGTTAGAGTTTCCAAAACAGTGCTTCTTTATTTAAAGATCCCTCTTCTTGAGCATGTGACTGTGGCTTTCATCTCCAGGCTGCCCCTCTGGGTGACTTCTTCCCATGTCCCCCAAGTAAGCCCGTGAAACAAGGAAGGACAGGCAGAAAAAGAGGGCCCTCTCCCTCAGGCTGGTAGCCTGTAAGTTTTGAGATGTGGGGAAGATGAAGAATTTCAAGGACTTTTTTTCACATCGGTGGGAAAATGTGTTTCAATTATTTGTTACTTACAGAAGCTGGGGTGAGTGAAAACCTGGAGAATGCAATATAGTACAATGTGGTCACTGTGAGTTTGAAACCCAACTATGTCTATAAGAAAGTGCACCATTCTGGCTCCTGGTTCATCTTTATTTCCTCCTGTGGCTTCTCTTTTTGTAATTTCCATTAATCACTATTTCTGCTATTAGTGTAAGCTTGATCTAGTTTAAATTTGTTTATCTATGCCATGGGGCTTCCTAGGTGGCTCAGTGGTAAAGACTCAGCCTACCAATGCAGGAGACACAGGAGACACAGGTTCGATCCCTGGGTGGGTCAGCACGATCCCCTGGAGGAGGAAGTGGCAACCCACTCCCATACTCTTGCCTGGAGAATCCCTTGGACAGAGGAACTTGGAGGGCTACAGTCCATGGGATCGCAAGAGAGTTGAACACAACTCAGTGACTAAACAACAACAACATCTATGCTATAGCTCTGAACCAAACTAGTTGACCAGAGGTTAACCAGAGAGCAGGGAAATCAAGACCAGATGTGCAAGTACAGCTCTATTGTAGTTCAGAGTGTAATTACTACAGGGTTGGAATATTTCCATTTCCATTGCTATTGTAGAGGAGGAAATATCTCCTGAAGCTTAGCATTTTAACATGATATTAATTAATATGGGGGAAGTCTCTAGCCTTAAGTTAGGGAAACAGAGACTTCTTTGGAGATTTTTTAAAAATCGAAGTATAGTTGATTTACAATGGCGTGTTAGTTTTAGGTGTATAGCGAAATGATTCAGTTGTTATTTATATATTTTCCAGATTCTTTTCCCATATAGGTTATTATAAAATATTGAGTAGAATTCCTTGTGCTATACAGTAGGTCCTTGTTGATTATTTATTTTATATATATAGTATTACTCCCAAACTTCTAATTTATCCCTTTCCCCAACAGAAACTTTTTAGATGATTCTAGATCTAAACAGCCCATAGCTAAGATCAAGGGAAGAGACAGCAGATAGTCTGAGAAGACATACAAGAAAAGGAAGGTTGGATGGGAATTCTTGGAGGGTTGGTAGGAAAAGTCCTGTCCACTGAGTGATTTTTGTGACTTCATAGCCTCGTTGGTTCTTGAGTGGAAAAGCTGATGCCCATGGTTCACTTCAACTTCTGGGCCCCAGAAAACTATGCCAAATGAGGAAGATACATCTTTTTACCCCTGGAAACAGCATTACACATCTACTAAAATAGGAAATCTTTATACACATGACAAGACAGATTTTCCAGTGAGGACACACCAGTCATAAAGCTCAGAAAAGAATTTCTCTTTATAGCATCATGACTCACCTAGGATACTAAACTTCCTTAAAAGAGGGTAATTAAGAGGCGCTTGATATGCTGTTTGAATCTGTCTTTACTCAAAGAAAAAGATTGAGTGAGGTGAGGGCAAGGCACTCTTTCCTCATTCCTGTTCATAAAGACAACTAGAATTAGTATGTTGTTTGTGTGAAAAACGTAGGGGCCAGTTTACTGTTTCATATGACAATGTGCAAAGTCAGATCTTGCATCAATAGAAGGGAATAAGAAGGTTATTAAAGGTATGTTTATTAAGCGACTAACATATGAGAAGCACCATACCCAGTCTGCTTTAATCCTTAAAACAATCTCTATGAGGACAACATCATCCTTATCTTATAGGTGAGGATTTTAAAAGGTTATTTTACTGAATTATAGCTGATTTATAATGATGTGTTGGTTTCTGCCACACAGCAGCGTGTTTCACTTATACATACATATACATTCTTTTTCATATTCTTTTCCATTATGGTTTTTCAGAGGATACGGAATGTAGTTCCTTGTGCTGTACATACAGTAGGATCTTATTTATAGGTGAGGATTTGAGGTAGGAAAAGAACATACTTATAGTCACAAATAGTAAATAGCAGAGCGATAATTTAAACCTGGGTATGCATGCTTAGTTGCTCAGTCGTGTCCGGCTCTCTGTGACCCCATGGACTC